>NC_090939.1:498446074-499047510 GCF_040938575.1 Ambystoma mexicanum | reverse complement strand
CTGCCTGAGAGCTTATGATGGGTGTTGATGTGACTGGGCAGGCATGGTTGCATGTGACCACATTTCAAAATAGTTGCAGCAGAAGGTTCTAGACCTTAATTTCGTAGGTGAAGACCTTTTTCCACAGTTTTACTGACAATGAGTTGGCAAAGACCAAGGCAAGCACTTGACTACAAAGTCTTTATCTGTCCGAACAAAGCAGCCGACTGCAAAGTCCTCTTACCCTCAAGTCTTAATCGATTTAGGTCTTTTTCTGGGTTTCAAGGTTTCCAAGATCGCAAATTGCGTCTGCTGGACCGTTGCTGTAGCAGCCCCAAGCAAAAACTCAAAAAACCAGAAGCTGTTTTTTCTCCCAGTTAGCAGCCTCTACCTCCTGGGCCATTACTCCCTGCTCTGACAAAACCCCCAAATTATGGTTTGGAACGTTCCATACGACTCCGTAGGAGGAGGAGGGGGTAGCATCTCATTACACCTGGATGTGTGGCGGACCATCACCAAAGATCTGTGGGTGCTGTTGGTAGCCTGTTCGGGGGTCCAGCCTTCCCCTGCTGCTGACTCCTGCATCCCGTCCTCCCCTGCAACAGATTGGATCCCCCTCTCTCCATGCTGAAGGTTCCAAGCTTCTGGACATGAGGGTGATAAAGTCCATCAAGCAGAAGAGGGAGTGGGTTTCGATCCCTGCATTTTTACACTGCCGGAATCCAACCAGGCTGCCCTGTGCACTATTTTAGACCTGTCTGACTTCATTCTGCACATTACCCAAGAAAGATTCAAGATGATCACTCCCTTGCAAATCGGATCCTCCATTGCAAAGGACGATTGGCTCTGTGTGGTTGATCTTCAAGATGCATAGCTTTATATACCCAAATGGCCCCAACACTGCAAATTCCTTTGTTTTTCTGTAGGGGGTGAACACTTTCACTACCAAATTCTTACTTTCTGGCTCAGCGCTGAGAGTTTTCATGAAGATGATGGCTGTGATTGCAGTGTTTCTCAGGCTTTGATAAGTTCACAGCTATCTATGTTTGAACTGGCTCCTCCAGAGTCACTGTCTTCATACAGCAGCTTCACACATGCACCTACTACTCCAGCTGCTATTTAGGCTGGGGTTGTCAGTCAGTGAACTGGTGAAAATGGTCAATGACTGTCTCGCAGGACCTGATCGCCTTGGATTTTCGATGGAACACGCTCAATGCTAGGGTTTTTCTAACCAGCGACAGAATGAAACCTATCACACACATGTGCTCTTTTTCCTCAGTTCCACGTATGTCTGTGTGGTGGTTTCAGAAGCTTCTGGCCCTTATGGCATCCTGCGTCCTAGCAAGGTTGAATATGAGGCATACCCAATTAAGGTCAGACAAGCCGGGTCCCAGGTGACGGACCCAGACTCTCCATTAATTCCTGTGTCTCAGGAAATGGCAAACAACCATTTTTAGATCTGTGGGGACTGATCACGTTAACGACTGTCTCCTGTCCTTCATTTCAGACGTTCCATCTACCGGCATACATATATACTCATGACAAACGTACTTGTCTGATGTTGGGGGCTTACCTCAACACAGACTCTTGTTCTTCGACCCTCACAAATCTGGTAATAAAATGCCACTTTGCTGGTCTTTTGCATATTTTTCTGCCTATTGGAACACCTCAGGCGAAATGGGACCTCCATGTCGTTCTCAACACCCTTTGTTATAAGCCTTTCGAGCCCATGGCAATGGCGGATTTAAAGATCCTCACCTGGAAAGTGTTTTTTCTGGTTCCCATTACTTCAGCTAGAATAATTTGGCGAACTACAGGCTCCTTCTATAGAAGAACCTTCTCTTTTTTTCCACAGTCTCTGCACATTTTACCATCTGGCCATGTGCCTTAAGTGGTTGTCCTCGGTTTCCTCATATTCACTCTATATCTCATCTTCTGGCATGCTCATCTTTCTTTGGGTTCTCATTACTGCTTTTTGCTGATCACACACACACCTTACCCCTACATATCTCCCCCTTTCCTCCACATTGTTGGGAGTTCTTTCCCACAGCGACAGGACCAGAGCCTTTTTGTCCAGCACAAAAGTCACAAATTGTGCAGATGTCATGGCCAAGCCCTTCTGGGTGCCACCCTCTGCTTCGCCCTCCAGCCCATTTATCTGCACATTGGCTAGCACACAAGGTAAGAATCCCTTTTATTCCCCCTATGTTTTTCCTTTTTGTTCTCTCCTCTGCTACCTCTGCCCCAGTCATCTTTACCATTTACCTATGCATTCTAGATCCAGATTTTCCTTTTGCAGCAGATGGGTGGCATGTTTTATAAGTGCCCATCTCTCTGGGCTGGAGCAGTGCTGCTTGAGTTAATTTATTTTTCATGTGTGCACTCACTCTTGTACCCGTTTTCCTTTGCTCCGCTCCTTCAACAACTTAATGTGATCTGCACAGGATTGCGAGCAGGCAGGGGAAAATGAAAACTGCTGTCCCCTGCTTTTATGTGGTAATAGGAAAAATGACTTAAAATAATAGTTGAGGATTGGTGCTTTCAACTTTGTCAAGCATATCAGTGAAGTTGTGTTTTTTTTCTTCAAAAAAAATCAGCATTTTAAAATTTTCTTTTACAGACCTCGTTGGGTGGTTCCAGTTTTGCCTAAAGGGGAGTTAGAAGTTCTTTTAGAAGCTGCTATTGATCTTAGTAAAAAGGGTAAGTGTTAACTCTTTGTAGTATTAATTATTCCAAGAAGTTGGTTTGATCTGCAGAATGTTACAGCTGACCAGAATCCGTTGATTGAGTGCGTGTCCATCTATCAAATCTTTATTGTATTGCAAAAATAGTAATTACAACAGATCAAAACGTACAGAATTGTTAAAAAAATACAGTGCTTAGAATAACTTCAGAAAGACTTGGTTCAATCTAAAATAAAAGGATCCACAAAATTGAATTTATACAAGCTATGAATAAAAACCTCAGTGATGCTGAATGCTGCTGTATTCAAGAGCAAGGATACTCATGGTGTGGTCCCCGGGGGCACTCTAGGCCTTTCGGACCATTGGCTGTACCCCCACATCCTCATTTTGAGTTATGTCTGCTGCAAAGACAAACACTGCAGCAATGAATCTGCTCAAAGTTTAGAGATTTTCTGCTGAAACTTTGAAATGTTATTTTACCATCGACTTGTTTTATTGCCAGTCTTCCAGTCACTGGAGTGAATTGAGAGCAGCCACAAATAATAAAATATTTTAATATATGTACAATGCGAGAGGAAGATGCATCATGAACAAACAAAAAACATTGACAAAGCCATATAGGTTGGCTTGTGAATTGTACATTTTTTGTGTTGGCACCCAGGTTGCACACTTGAGTTTAAAGATGCAGCATTACATGTGCAGGCTCTAACTACAATGATAAACAAGCACAGCCTCAAATGCCCCAGGAATACCATCAATGCTAAATAATATATTGCATGCTTCATTTAGTTCTAGTTGCTGTCTCCATATACAGTGTGCAACCTTAAATGCCACAGAAATACCAGTTACGGTCTTAAGCATGGTATATAACGCAATGTATAGCGCACCTTTCTCAAATCCAGTTGATGCAATCATACGCCAAGTGCAGGCTCAAATGCATTCGTAACACCACCCACTTTCAGTTATTAATTCTTATCCCTGGTATAATATGTAATGTTTTATAAAGCACGTAATGATTCCTCCCACTTCTAAGCACGTAAAAAGAGTTGCTGTTATGACCCTGTTTAATGGCACTCAATTTATCAACCTCAAAAGAATGAAAGGCTAAGTCGACTCTTCAGCAAGATTCAGACTTGCCACTGGAAGGCCCCCCATGTGATAGGTGGTAACTTTACTTCTGAGCTTTCCATGCAGACAGCTCCGATAGCAAACACGTGTGACCTACTGTACAGCTTCCCACATCTATGTGTTACCATACTTCGTATTTTGTTTGTATTTATAAAGAGCTTTCCGCAAAGCGCTGTAAGTTTAGTGAAAAACCTGAAGGTGTCACCAGCTAGTCCCCGGGGATCTGTCATCCCGGTGGCCAGGACACGGCCATTGCTTTTGGGTCCAGTTCCTGGGGGTGGACTGGTGCGGGAGGATCACCTGGGCGAGGGGGGTCTCCGGGGAGTGGAGGTCGGGCACTGGATAGAGAGACGCGGTATCCCCATCCCTGTAACACCTTTACCCCATCCTACCAGGTCTGATACTTAGGAACTCGACCCCACCAGCCCTTTCCCCTTCAAAACACAAACTTTCTCACAGACAGCTTGCTATGAGAGAAATTAACACCCGAGCCATATACCTGACATGCCCCAATACAATGGCCAGGCAGCGTCGGTCAATTACTGACCATCACACACACACCTGACTTCATTACACTTCCCACACGGATAAAAGGGGGTGCACAAGGGCACCCTCGGAGCAAGGCAAATCACACGAGGAAGCAGTTCCAAAATGGCAGTTTAACATGTGGAGAAAGAGGGTATCGGAAGGAGGGAAGTGCCGTTTACCTTTTTGACGAGGGACCGCTGCTTTCATGAAACCTTGATAATAGAAAGCGTAAGACCATGAAACCAGGCTGAAGAATCCTGCATTGTGTGTTGGAGGTATCCCAGGCCCTCCCACGTTGATAATCGAGGTTGGGAGAATAAGTTGCTGCCATGGTACTGTCCTGGTCTCCTATGACAAAGCAGCGCCAGTGAAATCAACACAGCCGATTAGTTGGGGAGGCCGAGACCAGACAGGTCTGTGTTGAAGCCAATGTTGCAAGCAGCAACATTCTATGGTGAACGCTGAAGTGAACAGTGTGTTGAAATGCATGTGATAAACAATGGGAGTAAAATTGAACAGATGGGTGAGTGAACTTTTAAACCAAGATCCAATATCTTTGACAGAGTGGTCCGGCACTACGTGCATGCTCATTCGAAGGTCTCTGTAAGGTATGCAACTGAGAGGTGAGAAAGGTGAAATCAAAGTGGTCCTGTGAAGGGTCAAGCAAAACCCTGTGGGCAATCGAAAGTCTTGGTGTTGATACTGCCAAACAAGTTTGTGTTAAAAGAAAGTTGGTCCAAGCCAGAGCGAGGGAGACTGAAATGAAATATGTTATTTATATTGCGCTCGTACACAAATGTTTCAGAGCGCGACCAGACAAAAAGGGAGGGGAACAAGGGAGAACAAAAAAGAAAAACGGCTATTTTACTGGGCCCAGTGACATTTAAGAAAGCGTAAGTGTATGGAAAAGGGAAACGGGGGAAAGTGCATGGAGGGGGGGGGGTGTGGAAAATGTGAGGCAGAGGAAATAAATATTGCATCAAATAAATAATAAATAAGGGCGATAAATCATGGTAGTGCAGCCAGCAAGTGACAGTTGAAAGTTAGTCAGAAAGGTATGTCTAAGTGCAGAAGAAAAGTGGGTGGGGGACTAGATGGTTACAGATACAGAACCCTAGTGCAGAGGGTGGCCTGGAGGCAGTGCAGGAGTGTGAGCAGGTACCTGAGCCCAAATGACAGAGGGTGGCCAGGTGCACAATGCCAAGAGAAGAAACGAATCAACAGGGGAGAAGGGGGGAGGGGGCAAAGCCAGAGGCAAAGAGGAAGGTCTTGAGATGCTTACGGAACCAGAGATGGTTTTCCTCAAGTTTCAAGGAGGCCGGGAGGCTGTTCCAAAGGGAGGCACCAGCCGAAGACGGAGATCTAATCCCAGCTCGTTTCTTTGCAAAACGACTAACCCTGAGGGAGTTGGAAGTAGTGGAGCGAAGGGCTCGAGATAGGAGGTATTTACGCAGGGAGCCCGCACCAAGACCCTCTCACAGCGGACTCTGTGACCCGCAAACTCTCCCCCCCTCCCCAGTCGAGCTGTTACCTCCCACGGACTGCTTTCTCACCCAGACACCTTTGTAACAAGCTCAGCCCTTCCATAACCAATCAGACTAAAGGCCTGGTGAAGGGAGCCCCAAAGACCCAGGGCAACCCTCCTTATAACAAGCATTTGGGTCTCACTCAGCAGAGAGGTCCTCCCAGACTGGGAGCTAATAATCCATCCGCGCAGTGGAGCCAACTAGGGTAATAGACTTCCTAACCTTTGACCTACCTGGGTGGTGGCCCCCGAGAACGCACCCGGGGCGTGGGCTAGCCTAAGGTAAACGCACTCGGATAGCTCAAACACCTGGAACAAGCCCAAACACTGGACCATCGAAGGGCAAGATGCCCCTTTTTAAGTTAGGGGGATCCTCTGCCCTTCCCCCGCACAAGCGTACCAGGATCCTGAGGGGACCAGGAGGAACCAAGGGGAGCAGACACACAGGGGCATCCCCCACCCCACCCCTGTCAGACGAAGACCCAATGAAGGTGGGAAGTCCCTACGTTGGGACAGGGGAGGCAGACTCCCATGTTCCGGCACCAGGGACAGAATTATCGAGGGGGCAGGTCCCCAACGTCACACAACCCCCGAAAGTGTTAACGGCCAGGGATACGACCCAGCTGTGCAATGTCCAGAAGATTGGACCGGAGCCCTTGAAAAGGGGAATCCCAACTACACTTTAAAGATCAAGGAAAACAAACTGGGACCCCCCCCCCACTTAAGGTGTGGACCCCCAGGACCTCTCCCTCGGGCGTGTGTACCTATAGGGACGTTATTTGTTCATTAAAGGCGGTCTGCAGGGATCCCAACTGAACCTGGCAGTGATCTATGGTCTGAACAATGGTCGGGCACAATTCTGGGAGGGATGAGGGATAAACTAAATCTTTATTGAGGGCACACTAATAGTAGGAGGGTACTTTAATATGGTGATAAACCCGTTGAGAGAGAGAAAGAGAATGACACCTCATGACCCTTGGCGGTGGGCGACCCAATTTCAGAGTTTTCTGCAAAATCAATCTTTAGCAGGGCCTGGAGAACACGCTCCCGAGCTTGGTCACAGGGGGCCCCCATACGCATACTTCTCCAAAATTCATGAATCCTTCTCAAGAATTGACTCCATTCTGGTAGATGGCACCCTACGTGCCGACACGCTGGACCATAGGGTAGACCCAGTCCCCTGGTCCGACCATGACCTGGTGAGAATCACCCTGATGGGAGGGTGTTGATTCATACCGTGCACCGCTACCACCCAGGAGCAGTCTCCAGGCACAGAACCAGGAGGATCTCACATCTGTGAGTGTTTTGCATGTGGAAGTTTGTGCACGAGGCCTTGTGTGTTGTAACCATATGGGTAAGATTCTGTGCCTCGGGTCTTTGGTAGTGTTTTTTTGTTGGTTTTAGTGTTGACTGAGGATTGTGGTGCATTTGGTTGTGCAAACTGGTTAGATAGTGGCCAAATGGATCCAGATTCACGGGTGGCCGTAGCTGTAAGATTATCTGGTGTCTTGGTATGTTATTTCGTCGTTAACGGTTTATGGACTATGTGGGTGCTTCACTCTAATTGTGCCTCAGCATCTGGAGATGCCTGGTGCGAACATAGCCAGAACTATGGCTCCAGGTTCCACCTGAATGGATCCAGAAGGAACACACTGTAGATTAGATGGTCGGGATATTTGCGTATGCTTTTCCCCCCGGCCCAACTTCTCAACTGAGTAATCCACAAGATGCTTCAGGAACACTTACCAATGATCCTGGCTGCTTCAATGTGGGCATGCCAGACATGGTTTTCCTGCCTACCCAAAATGTCTGATTGCCCACCAATAAGACTGTCCAGCCCTTACAACATATCACAGCATCAAGGGACAACCCTCCACCCGCATCTTCACAGTCAACTTAGCAGGTTGGCTCCTGAAGTCATACTTTGGACATCTTAATGTAGCTGTCTGATGCACGGGCATTTTAAGAGAAGCAATTAAACATTACACTGGACACGGCTACTTAAATGGAAGCAGGTTGTCATATGGTGTAGAAAGTTCACCTTCAGACATAGTACACTATCTATTTCACCTGTTCGACTCGGGCATAGTATTCAATGCTCTAAAAGTCAATTTAGCCGCTCCTTCTGCTTGCACCATGACACCTTGCTCTGTGAAGTAGTGTAGGTAGTGTAAAATCTATTGTATGGAGGGCTCTTTCTTTCGAGTTTTGTGGGTTCTGGATAAATGCTGGCATTTCAACAGATTGGCCGACGTGGAATTTGGAAATTAACTTCGGTGCTAACCGTGCATGTGTTCATAGGACCACCTTATTTTTTTGCATCATGACAAAAGATTGAGACAAATGATCCTTGTAGCTCACTTACTCTTCTTATAGAGCACATGGCTATAAAGAAAAGCAGCCTTGTAGCTAAGATCCTTGAGGCTTGCTTTATGCATGGCTTCAAAGGGAGGGCACATGAGCTTTCTTAAGACAATGTTTAAATCCCACCCTTGGAGTGGATGTGCAATTGCGGGATAATACTCTTTCCCCCGTTCCATGAAGGCTTCTACAACAGAAATCTTACACTACTAGGTAATAAGACATTTCACCATTGAAGGCCACCAATATCTAGCCACACTAGGGAGTCCCGGCTAGACAGGGTTTTGAATGTTTGCTTATTATTGCAGGCCACCTACCAGCCGCCTAGCCATTAATAATGAAGTACTCCCTGCTACCAATAAAAAGGTAAGCAGCTGATCCTAGTGCAAACATAAATGCACATAAATTCGATTCTGTAAATTTATACTGAGTTGTTTCCTACAGATAGGACCCGCGTCCCTTGACCAGCGATTCACACTTAGCGATACCTGTCTGACCCAGTGTCATTTATCAGCTTCCCGTGATTCAGCCATCGGCAGACACTTTAAGCATCACCTGTTGAAACTAGACAGGGATTACTAATTCAGTCATTGTGTTTTCTCAATCTCATTGATCTCCCACCGACCCTGATGGCACCTTCCCTCACTGTGCCTTATTTATTTTCGACAGCACACGCAGAACACCCAGACGTCCCAGTCTCCTTGTCCTGACGAAGGCCCATTTAAGAAAGGCTTACATTCCAGCCACAGAAGGGCCGAAACAATGTGGTGTAGACTTTGAGTTTAGAGTCAGTGGTGTAAAATACTCAGTTTTCTGTATAACTGTGTTGACTTGTACTAAACATTGTATTTGTTCAAAAGTTTTGACCCCTGTCTTGCTATACCTTGACAGTAGGATATGTAGTATGTCCAGTATGTGTACCTGATTCCAAGTAATGCATCTTGAGAAATTACCTCTTGTAACTAACATTACCGTTGAAATACAAAAATGGTGTTCTGTGTTGTCTCCCAGTAGAAATTCATGTGATTGTTTTGAACTATAATGAAAATTTGAAAAAATTGAGATGTGTGATTATTATTGATCTGTGTAATTTGTTTTCTCATGTGCCAAAGGGGGTTGTCTGTGTTCCACTGACCCGTTCAATTGTCTGACAGGTTATTTATTGTGTACTTACTTGTTTCTAAGAAAAACACAGTGCCCTGTGTACAAATTAAGGCCAGCAAACACTTAAGTCAAACCCCAAACATTCAGAATGGCAACAACGTTACAAGCCGTCATCTCATTGCTCAAAAAAGGACTTTATGGTAGCACTGAATATGAAAGATGCATACTTTCATATTTCAATGCTGCCAGCACATCCAAATTATCTTCAGAGTAGGTCAAGTGTATTATCAGTTCAAGGTGCTCCCCTTTGGGGATTGCATCAGACCATCTGTATTTACAAATGTACTAGCAGTAGTGGCAGCATACCTACGTAGAGAAAGTATTAGTGTACTCTTATCCCGACGACTGACTAATAACTGGAGAAACGCCAGAAATATGTCGTCTAAATAGGTAGAATTTCTTTTTTTTGCACAAACTGGGCTTTCTTATCAACAGAAAGAAATCCAGCTTAATCTCCATTCGTCAAAAACAATTCCTTGGGGTAGTAATTCATATCAAAGACACAATGGTCTTTCCCTCCAACGAGAGGGTCCCAAACCTTATACATTAAATACCTTGTCATACAGTCGGTTGGCTGATAAGTCGGAAACGTTATGCGCCTTCTCGGCATGGTGGCATCCGGCATCTTCATAGTGCAACATGGAAGGCTACTTATGTGTCCAATGCAAGAGTGGTTCGCAAAACAATGGTCGCAGGCAGAGGGCAATTGGGACGATCTAGTCGTAGTTTAGCAAACATGGTGACAGCAATTCAGTGGTGGACAAAAGAGAACCTATTACAGGGAAAACCTTTTTGTCAGTTAAATCACACATCACTCTCAGGTTGGGGAGCCCATTGTCTCTGCAAAACTGCACAAGGAATGTGGACACACAAACTTGCCATGAAACATATCAACACTCTAGGATTGCTATTAGTTTACAAAGCACGACAAGCATTCCAACATCAATTGTGAAAAATGTACTAATTATTACAGATGGCACAACAAACATTTTCATAAATCAACAAACGGAGCGGGACTCAATCTCTGGCTGTACACACTAGCTCAGAAGATCTGGAACTGGAGCCTTCAAAGAGGAATACATCACCAATCTTGACATGTTCCAGGGTAACACAACTTTCTAGCCGACAGGCTAAGCAGAATTACGTATCAGCCCGCATAACAAAAGTGGGACTTAAATTGGGACATTCTAAGCAACATTAAAAGAAATCGCAAAATGCCTAAGTTACGCCTGCAGTTTATCACAGAAGGAATCCCAGGGGAACGCACTGTGGATTAGGTGATCAGAGATATTTGCTTACGCTTTTCCTCCGACCCCCCTCTTAAACAGAGTAGTCCGAAAAAAGATGGACAAGGAGAAGTTAACAATGATTCTAAAAGCCCCAATGTATGCTCCTCAGATGTGGTTCTCTTACCACGAAATGTCCATTTGTCTGCCGATGAAACCAACATGTCCTTACAACATGTCACATGATCAGTGGTTAACCCTACATCCTCAACCTCACACAGCCACAACCAACTCGGCAGCTTTGCTCCTTAAGTCATATAGTCTGGTCACCTTAATTTGCCTGTCAGATGCATGGAAAATCTGATGGATGCCCGTAAGCCCCCAAGACTAGACACTGCTACTTTAACAAACTATTTGCTTTTTGGTGTAAAAAGTCAAATAACAACCCAATTGACGGACCTCACCATATGTAGTGCACTAACTATTGCACTTTAAAGACTCTGGCCTTGTTTTAAATTTGTTAAAAGTTCATCTAGCAGGGCTATCTGCTTATACAACTTTGCAGAATAAAGTCTATTGGTAGAGCGTTCCAGTTCATGGAAGAAGTACAATGGCGTTGCCCTCCAATTGCAAACCCACCTCCAGGATGGGATTTAAATATTGTCTTTAGTAAACTCAAGGGATCCCCTTTTGAGCCAATGCATAAAGCAAGCCCCAAAGATCACTTACAAGGTCACTTTTCCGGATAGCAATTACATCTATTCAGAGAGTAAGTAAGCTTCAAGCATTATCTGTGATGGAGCCCTTTGTCACAAAGCACAAAAACAAGGTGGTCTTAAAACACCCACGATTCGTACCTAAATGCATTTCTAAGTTTCATCTCAATCAACTGAATAGCCAGTTTTCTTTCAAAATTCTGGGGAATGAGCACTCCACACACTGGATGTTCGAAAGGTAGTCACACTACCTAAACATGACTAAACCATTCAGGATAACCTAACAGTCCTTTCTTTATTTTGCAGCCAAGGCTACTATCTCTAGGAGGATCGTAATGCGCAGCCTGCACTATTACACATTATCAAACAAGACACTTCCATTGATACATAAAGCACACTCCACACCTGGTAGAAGGGATACATTGCTAACATGCCACTACAAGCTATCGCCAAGGCTGCCACATGGAGTTCAGTAAACACTTTCACACAACCTTGTGTTACACAAGCCAGGAATGACTCTCAGGTTGGACAAGCGGTGCTAAAACAGTCGTTTGTCTCTGTTCCTTTTATCACCCTCCTCCCCCCCCTGCCTTTTCTGGTACTGCCTGCTAGTCTATGCAACACATGTTATTTTAAGCACTTCCACAAGCCTCCGTAGACAAAAATTGCATACCTGTAATCATCTTGCTGATGCTTGTATCGGTTTCGATTCACATGCACCCATCCATCCTCCCCCCGTGAGTAGAAATGCCATAGACAACAGTTTTTTAATGTGAGGTTTTTTCAAACAGTTCTTCAGTCACAATACACTCAACGCAACCTTGGGGTCCTAAAAATAACAATCTGAGGACCTCGACGTGTGAGGATAATGTGTAAAGTACATGTCACAGTAGGAATAGTATTACAATAACGCCCAGTCAATGTCCATTTTGGAAATTAAACACAAATCTTGCAATACTCTACGGACCAACCACTAGATGGCCTATGCAAAGCAATTGAATCCAAGCAAATACAAACATTAGATTATTACAGGTATGTAATGTTTGTTATATAAATATATTTCTCAGGTGTGTGGATCTGCTTAGAATCGCATCCTTTGCATAGGCAAACATCTAGTGGAAGTTGCAGAGTATTGCACATTACATTTTCAAAGTTTGAAAAAGGACATAGACAGGGCGGCACTGTAATACTATTAGTAGTGTGACATACCCTGTACCCATAATCCCTCGCGCTTTGAGGTCACTCAGATAATTTTTTCCTGCCAGCATAGCAAGTTATTCTTTGCCAGAGTCTGTAGCTTGAACCCACTTTGTGGGTTCAAACTCATCGGTTTGCATTTCGACGCACTAATTCAACGGGTGTTTACCTTGAACATCTGGACGGCTCATCCCAGCTTCAAAACAGATGTTGTGTTCCGACGACGGGCTTTGGCATAACGAGTAGGGAGAGTTGGGGGGGGTGGGAGGGAATGATCCTTCTTTGTTTAAGAATGTATACCCCCATTTCCTGCCCCTATTACCTTGGTCCTGCTGCTTCTGTGTCCCTCTTTAAGTTCTATCCCAAGTGCAACAGTAGGTTCCCGTGGTTCGACAGTTTGCAACCACTGTCTTTCACGTGACCATCTCGAATCCAATTACGTGGCGTGCAAGCTCTTTATGCCCAAGAGCCTAAAAGAGCGCCGGACCAAGCGGTGGGCGGTATAAGCCATGGCGGCTGAGTCGGAAACAGCTGGCAGCATTTTTGAGCCGGACCACGAAGGCAGAGGCAGCCAAGACTTCGATTTGGATTTCAAGGACACTACCGTGGAACAATATCGTTCCCGCACGCTTGTCCCCAGCCTCGAAAGGCAGTTCCAGAGGGCTCCTTTGAGGAAGCCCTCTGGCGAATGTTGGCCTACATGCACACACTTGCCATAAACCCACACCCCCAGCCTACTCTCTGCAGAGGGCTGCATGCTGTCTGTGAACGCCTCCCGGCCCACCGACTTAAAGCCGCCCAAGCCCGCTGTGGTTCTGCCTACGCGCTTACCCCAAGGCTCTCACGTAGACACTTTGGTGAAGGGCGTGCACAAGCACTGCTCGACGGTTGAGGTGGACAAGCAGAAACCGCTGCAGAAAAATAACATTTTCACTCCGAAAAACACCGAGTATTCTGCTCAAGACAAATGAGCTTCTTGGGTCCCTAGACGTTATGAGGATTTCTCCTCACCTTTTGTTTTCTGTCATCTACAAGAAGCGCCCCCAGCAGCCTGAGGACACCCCTGGAGCTAATTGTCCGGTGAAAGCATCCCCCGTGGCTTCTAAAGTCACCCTAGAGCCACCAAAATCCATCTTGTCTACTGCCCGCTGGACACAATCACGGTTTGTGGACACCATGGGCAAAATGTCATTCTTTGTGGACGTCATGAATAAACTGCCCGCTCACTCAAGGCCTGCTGAGCAGCCTCTTCTACCTCCCCTAGTGCCGACAACACTTCTCCCGGCTCCAGTCCTGCAGCCTGGGGAGTCTTCACAGGGATCTCTTCAGGAGGACATGCAGTCCACATAGGCTGACCAGGATATGTGGGTGGATGCCCACGATGACACTGGTCAGCTGGATGAGGACGCCTACTCCTAAAGACCAGGACAACCAAGACATCCTCTTTGTCGACCCCTTCATAGTTTAGGTCGGTCACTCGTCTCCAATTGCAGACCAACCTCTCCATAATGAGCTGCTGAAAAAGGCTCCTCACCATTTTGGCATCGACACTGTGGAATCCAGTCCTGCAGGGACCGATGTCATTGAAAATATTCTCAACAAGAAAAGGCTTGTTAGCCAGGCTATTCTTCTCTTGGAATCCATCAAAAAAAAGTGTTGCCCTGTCTATTCCCTCTCTTACTAGGGCGATTAACTCATAGGTGGAGTTATCTTTTACTCGTTCAGATCCCTTCTACATTAGGGGTCCCGTCAAGCCTGATTCTCTGGTGGTGACCACAAGCAAACGGGTTTCCCAAAACATCCTAAAAAAGGTCTACATTTTCAGACTCCTCTAGAAGGGTTATTGCAGAGGGTACTCTTAAAGACATTCCTGGCTGAGAGATTCAGGATTTAAGCCAGACTCACGGGCGGCCTTAATCAACCTGCCCATCGAGGAGGGTCTCCTCTTTGGCAAAGCTGTCGACAACCAGCTGGAGACAGCGAAAAAGGATATCCCACCATAACTTTCGGGCGCAAGGCTCAGGAATACAAAGCCAAGCTGGAGCCAGCACGTCGGGTGCCTCCTTTTACATTCTGCATGTTAAGTCATCCTACCAGCACCAGCATCATGGGTTTTGCCACGTTAAAGGATGAGTCAGAGCTGCAGCCTGTAGGGGCACAGAAGCTGCTGCCTCCAAATGATGTGTTGATCCACGTTCCCTCCCATGTGTCCCGAGTCGGTTATCACATAACGCTCTTTGCCCAGCAATGGGAGGGAATAACGTCATACCGCTGAGTCCTCAATACTGTGGCCAAAGGCTACTTAGTGCAATTCCTCGAAACACTTTGCCACCAACCACAGCGTGTAGGAAGAATGTCCTCCGAACACCTCCACACCCTTGAAGAGGAGATCCAAATCGTATTACAGAAAGGAACCATCGAGCTGGTGCCCTTCATGTAACAAAATCAAGGTATTTATTCAATGTACTTCCTTCTTGCAAAGAAAGATCTAACAATGCGCCCAGTTCAGGAGCTGCGCCCTGCAAACACGTATGTCAAAGCTCAAAAATTCAGGATGACAATACTGGAGGAAGTCATCCCAATGTTAAACATAGGGGCTTACATGGCAAAATTGGACATGAAAGATGCATACTTCGATATTTCAATGTTGCCAGTGCACAAAAAATACCTAAGATTCAAATTGGGAAACGAGCACTACCAATACAAGGTGCGCGTCAGCCCCCACGTTATTCACAAAGGTCCTAGCAGTTGTGGCCGCCAACTAGTGAAGTCAGTCCATTCCAGTGTACCCTTACATAGTTGACTGGTTAATTCCCGGGCACTCTCTCCTGAGGAGCCTTCAAAACGGGCAGCAAACTATCAATCTACTGTTCCGATTGGGCTTCTCCATAAACCAAAAGCAGTAGTCTAGTGGCCAGCCAAGTGAAGCAATTTCTGGGGATACTAACACAAGCAGATGCCGGACTAATCTACCCCTCCAAGAGAGGGTCCAAAACATGCTGTTTCAAACACCTCGGTACGTAGCAGGTCATCGGGTAATGGTACGAAAGGCAATATGCTTGCTGGGAATGATGGCTTCCTGCATCTACCTAGAGCCTCACACCAGGCTGCAATAAAATGGTGGCAAGCAAGCGGGCTGAGGGACATTCTAGTGGTGGTTTTGCAACCTCTGGTTCATTCGCTACTGTGGTGGAACAGAGAAAATCTGCTAAGGGGACAGCCTTTCCACACACCATCGATTGAGGCCACTAACGACAGACACATCGATGACTGGGTGGGGCGCTCACTTCCTGTATCGTACTGCTCATGGCCTGTGGACACAGGCGCTAACCAGGAAGCACATCAACCTTCTAGAACTAGTAGCGATTCTCAAACCACTTCAAGCCTTCAAGACTCAGCAAGCACACAAGACAGTCCTAGTCCTGACTGACAGTACCACAGCCATGTTTTATGTAAACAAACAGGCGTACACATTCTCCATGGCTGTCCAAACTAGCCCATAACATCTGACAATGGGCACTGCATCGCATCATGTTCCTAGTGGCACAGCATGTTCCAGAGGAATTCCATTCTCTGGCAGATTTACAAGCACAGAAGTACAAAGCTACCTTCAGAGCACGAATGGCAACTAAACCATTCTGAATGTCTTAACCGTGCTAAATGTCTTCTCAAATGGGGGTTCCCAGATATGGACCTTTTCGCAACCATGGAAAACGTGCACTGCCAGGATTGCGCATCCAGGTTTCCCCAGAAAGGATTCGAGGGGAATGCACCTTTGATGAACTGGTCGGGGAAATTTGTATACGCCCCCCACCACTACGCAACAAAATAGTCCACAAGCTCCACTGGGAACAAGTAACACTGATCCTAATGGTTCCAATGTGGGCCCTCCAAACCTGGTTCTCACTGTCATTTATTAACCACAGTATCTATCACTAATCTGCAAAGGATACAGGCTAGGACCACTAAAAGGATACAAGTGATGAGGGTAATTTCCTGATCGCTTTTAAACAGGAAATGGCTCGGAGGTAGTGAAGTCAATTGTAGACCTTCCAAATGAAGCCACTCTGACTGAAACTCACAGCCAAAGAGAGGAATCGCTGGAAAGGGTGTGGAACAAACGCCAGACTGTGAGAAAAAAATATATCATGAATATATATATATATATATATATATATTTCTGAGGCTTGTGGAATCTGCTTAGATCACATGCTGTGCATAGGCCGACATCTAGTGGAAGCTGCGGAGTATTACAGTTTGTTTTTCGAAACTCGAAAATGGGCGTCGACACAGGGCGTGCCAGTAATACTATCCCTAGTGTGACGTCCACTGTACCCAAGATCCCTCACGCGTCTAGGATCCTCAGATTGTTTTTTTCCGCCATACTGGTCGGAAGCATTTTGCGGAGTCCCCTGGCCTTAGCCATACTTTTGCTAAAATATTTAAAATATTAATCTATTGACATCCTTCCCCACCCCAACGTCGAACTTCGACACTCGACGTCGGCTGGAGAAGAAATCGACCGTCGGCTGCTGCACGACGGATTTGGGCCTTGGAAGGCCTGTGGCCACGGGCCGGGCCTTGGAAGGCCTCTGGCCTCGGCCCTGCAAGTAGGGAGAGTGGGGGGTTGTACATACTCTACACTCTTGGTATATAGGTACACCTTATACATTTCCTACACTTAACAGCCCGCTGCCTCAAGGTGCATATGGAGGGTACCCCTTTTCAATTCTGCCCCAAGTGCAATCGCAAATACCCTTGGGTCGACAGGCACGCCACGTGCAATCTCTGCTTGCCGAGGGACCACCCCGAAGCGAACTGCAGAGCGTGTAGTAGGTTTAAACCTAAGACACTTAAGGACCGTTCGACGCGTTGGGCCCACCACGCCAGGCAGGCGGCCATGGCAGCGGAGGGCGCCTGCAGCGACGCCGTACTTTCGGACGGCGAGGGCATTACGGCGTCGCAAGACAGCCGAGCGCAGGTCCCCGACCTCGGAAGGTCGTCCGGCAGGGCGGCTATGGGGAAGACCCCCGGCGACACAAGCGCTCCACACACTACACACACTAAACACAAGAAGTCCAACTGAGACTCGACGACGTCGAGTTCTCGGAAAGAGGCACAAACAGAAGGGTCCGATTCGGTGTCCTCTGGGCGCTCGCGATCAAGATCGCCGCATGATTCCAGGCAATCATCCACTCTTGCCAAGAGTGCCTCGCTCCCTAGGCTAACAGAAGTTCGATCGTCGGAAGACGAAGACGACTTCCACCCCCAGGCCGCGCTCCAGGAGTCTGAGCCCGCAGTCAAAATCAGCGAGGCCCCACGCTCGAAGGACAGGGACCCCACCCCCGATCCTCGACGCCAGGCGTCGAAAACCTCCGGAGCCACTAAAGGACAGGGAAAACATTTTTCCACTCACAGGGAGGGGGGAAAACAGCAGAAGAAGCAGCCTTTGCACTCTTCCACACCTGTGAAACACATCACTCCCCCTAAACACAGACAAAACCAGCTCTGCTGATATGTCTAAAACCAGCAAATCTACTCAAGATAAATCCCAAAGACTTGCTGAGAGAGTCATTCCCAGTTCCAAAAAATGGTCGAGTGAAGACCTAGGGTCATGTCAAGGATGTCGTCTTTGGCTGATTTTTATGATAAAAATCCAGAACATTTCCTCTCGTATGATCCACAAGGGACGACACCCTCAGGCTCTAATGATCCTATCCCCCCCCCCCCCCCCAAGTAAAAAGCCCCGGTTTGAAACACCGATGAGGTCAGACCCCTTAGAGGTACAACCATACTCAAGACCATGCTCACTCTATCAAGGAGAGGCTTCCTTTGGTGAGGACCAAGAATTTGGCATGGTAGAAGAGCAAACCGGGACGGGCTACTATGGGGATGATGAGGCCCAGGAAGAGGAAGACCCGGAAACATAGAGTAGATTCCCTGGTAGAGAACGAAGCCCCGGTTACCGACTCCCCGGCCGATAACCAACCCCTCCTAAACGAGGTTCTCGCACGCGCAGCAGAACATTTCCATATTTGTATTTGTATTTAGTTTATTTATAAAGCGCAGCCAGGCCCTGGGGCATATGGGCACATAAGGTAGTGGAGCTGGTTACAGAGTTAAACAGAGTTACGTTACAGATACAGGAAAGATACAGTTACATAAATATGCCTTGACACCCACGGTGTCCAGGAGGAGAGGGAATTCGCAGAAGAGTTAGTGGGAGAAAGGAGGCCTGTTGCCCTGACCATCCCCATCCTCCAGTCCATTCAGCGAAGAATAGACCCGTCCCTGGTGAACCCGAACCTCACCAGAGCAGTCAATCCCAGGGTTGAAAAACTTTTCAGGGCGGCCCAGTCTGACCCTCTCTATATAAGAGGACATCTGAAGCCAGACTCCCTAGTTGTCACCAACACTCGTAAGAGGGCTGGAACACCCTTGTCGTCCGAAGCTCCTCCCGACAAGGAAAGCAAAAAACTATACGGTTTCGGCAGGAAAGTAGCCTCAACGTCTGCCTATCAAGCAAGGATTGCAAACTCCACCACCCTGTTGGCCAGCTACAACTGCCATCAGTGGGAAGAAGTCGCGGCACTCATAGCCTCTGCTCCTGAACCTTTAAAGGGCCAGTTAGCTCGGATTTCCGCAGAGGGTAGAGCCGTGTCTGGTTGCATTTTGAAAGCAACCTTCGACGCCGCGGACAATGCAGGCAGATTGATGGCAGAAGGCACTGTTATCAAAAGACATGCGTGGTTACGGCAGTCTGGTTTTAAGGCAGAAACCCAGGCATCATTGTTGGACAAACCGGTGGAAACCGATCTGTTTGGTAAGGCGGTAGAAGATGCACTGAAGAATGCCAAGGACGAATACGAAACACTCAAGTCCCTTGGCCAGTTAACTAATAAACCCCGTAACCAGAGAGGGAATAGTAATTTTCGTCACCCACGCGGCCAAAATTCCCAGAGAGGATCTAACTATTCCCAGGGGCAGGGTACACAGTGGAACAACCAACAGTCTACCCAGGGTTACGGCAGGGGTAATAGGAGAGGTTGTGGTAAAGGCAGAGGCAGCACCAGCAAGGGAGGCGGCACACCTCCACCAAAGCAGTGACACTCAGTTCAGGGTCCCTTCTCACGCAACCCCAGTAGGGGGACGCATTTCCAACTTCACCCAGGCTTGGGAAGGGATCACATCAGACCGATGGGTGCTGTTAACAGTATCCACAGGATATTGTATAGAGCTACTGCAGCGTCCCCGGAACCATCCTCCACGACAAAGAGTACACTCTTTAGAACATCAGAAGATCCCCCTCAAAGAGATTGCCAATCTTCTAACAAAGGACGCGATAGAACTCGTCCCGGGAAACCAGGTAAACAAGGGTATTTATTCAACTTACTACTTTGTGCCAAAAAAAGATTTGACGATGCGCCCGGTATTGGACTTACGGCCTGCAAACAAGTATGTCAAGCCCCAAAAGTTTCACATGACTACTCTCCAAGAGGTAATCCCCCTCCTAAAAAAGGGGGATTACATGGCAACATTGGACATGAAAGATGCTTATTTTCATATTTCCATTGTTCCCAGCGCACACAAGATTCTTGGCTTCAAGGTGGACAGTCGGCACTATCAGTTCAAGGTACTACCCTTTGGTATAGCCTCGGCTCCAAGGGATTTCACCAAGGTACTGGCGGTGGCGGTGGCACACCTACGTAGGGAGGCAATCGCAGTGTACCCTTACCTGGACGACTGGCTCATCACGGGGGAGACCCCAGTAATTTGCAGATCAAATATTCAAAGAACGATCGACCTCCTCTTCGAATTGGGATTCTCCATAAAAGAGAAAAAGTAAAGTCTGGTGCCAAGCACCTCCAAACAGTTCCTAGGAGCTCTCCTAAACACACAAGAAGGGTTGGCCTTTCCATCAGAGGAAAGAATTCGGAATCTAATGCTGCAAATTCTGCTATATCGGGCCGGTCTCCAGATAACGGTGCGCAAAGCGATGCGTTTACTCGGCATGATGGCGTCCTGTATTTACCTGGTCCCCCACGTGCGCCTGCGCATGCGTCCCATGCAAGAATGGTTGGCGAAACAGTGGTCTCAGGCAAGTGGTCAGTGGGACGATCTAGTGGTCGTTTCGCCAACACTAGTACAAAGCCTTCACTGGTGGACAAGAAAAAACCTGTCAAAGGGGAAACCCTTTTATGATCCAGAGATGCAGGCTGTAGTCACAACAGACGCATCCCTGTCAGGGTGGGGAGCACACCTTCACCACCACACAGCTCAGGGTCTCTGGTCTCACTCGGTGGCCAAGAGTCACATCAATCTGCTAGAACTTCTGGCAGTATTCAGAGCTCTTCAAGCGTTCGAGCCCTACCTGTTAAACCTGTCAGTGCAGATCCTGACAGACAGCAATGTTTTACCTGAACAAGCAAGGAGGGACTCGTTCGCCAAATCTGTCCAAGCTTGCCCAGAAAATTTGGATATGGGCACTCGGACGGAACATCAACCTGTCATCTCAACATGTTCGAGGGGATCTCAATTCTCTGGCGGACGCTTTGAGCAGGGATCCCCTCCCACAAGAACACGAATGGTGTCTACACAGAGAAGTCGTAGCAAACATATTCTCACAGTGGGGTTTCCCCACTATAGACCTATTCGCCACAAGCAAAAACAGGCAATGCCCAGGATTCGCATCCAGGTTCCCTCACCCAGACTCCAAGGGGAACGCCCTGTGGATGAACTGGTCAGGTATGTTTGCCTACGCTTTTCCACCAACCCCTCTCATGAGGAAGGTGGTCAACGAGATGCACAGGGAATCGATAACTCTCATGCTAGTTGCTCCCATGTGGGCGAGGCAACCATGGTTCCCACGCATAGGCAGACTAGCAGTGTGCGAACCCATCAGACTCCTGTGCTGGCACAACCTACTATCCCAGCACCAAGGTCAAACAGTGCATCCTCAACCCAGTTCAATGAACTTGGCAGCATGGCTCCTGAAGTCAGAGTTTGGGCATCTCAACTTACCACAGAGGTGCATGGACATCCTAAAAGTATATCTAGTAGGAAACCAAACACGAGGCACTGTTATTTTGATAAATGGAAGAGTTTCGTTATCTGTTGCCAGAATAAGCAGATCATCCCGGTTGATTGCACTCCTTCCAATATTGTCACCTACATGCACCACCTGCTGGATGCAAGGTTGGTATTTAACTCACTCAAGGTAACCTGGCGGCGCTGTCAGCCTACACCACCTCCCATAAGAAAGTTTTGTGGTGGAAAGTACCCGTGGTAAAGAGACTCCAACCTCCAATTTCTAACCCACCACCAGGATGGGACCTTAATGTGGTGCTTGCTAAACTCATGGGCCCACCCTTTGAACCCTTGACTAAAGCCAGTCTCAAACACCTGACCTATAAAACTGCCTTCTTAGTAGCCATTACATCCATAAGAAGGAAGGCTCAGTGCAATTCAGGCTCTCAGTGCAGGATCCTTTCTTTACTGTTCTTAAGGATAAACTTGTTCTCAGAACACACCCTAGGTTCTCACCGAAGTTCATTTCAAAATTCCACGTTAACCAGTCCATTGAGCTTCCAGCCTTCTTCCAAGAACCCAAAAGCTCTGCTGAGGTGAAACTACACACTCTAGATGTGGGAAGAGCGGTCCTCTACTATGTAGACAAGACCAGGCCGCTAAGAAAAACAGACCAACTGTTTGTCTCCATAGCTACAGGCAGAGGAGGAGATTGCGTTGCTAAAGGTGCCATCTCCAAGTGGATAGTCAATTTTATCCAGCTATGTTACTCCCTTTCTGAAAGAACTCTGCCTTTTACGCCAAGAGCCCGCTCTACAAGAGGCACTGCGGCCACTCTGGCTTTCATTGCAAATGTACCCCTTGACACTCTTTGCAAAGCAGCTACTTGGAGCTCTATTCACACTTTTACTCAGCACTACTGTATTGACACTCATTCTACGACAGATACTCAAGTGGGACAAGCTGTTAAGACATTTATTTGCTCATGACCCTTCTGAAATTCCACCTCCTCGTTCTAACACAGCTCGCTAATCTATGCACAGCATGTTATCTAAGCAGATTGCACAAGCCTCAGAAGGGATACATTACTCACTGTAATCGTGTTTCTGATGCTTGTATCTGCTTACATTCACATGCGCCTGCCCTTCCTCCCCTCTGAGAGAAGGCGCATGGCGGCTTGTAGTCCTATCTATCTGCTTGGATAATCTGTACTCGCGCTACTCGTCATGCTACATCATGTCAGAAAAAATACAATCTGAGGGTCCTACACGCGTGCGGGATCATGGGTACAGTGGACGTCACACTAGGGATAGTATTACTGGCACGCCCTGTGTCGACGCCCATTTTCGAGTTTTGAAAAACAAACTAATACTCTGCAGCTTCCACTAGATGTCCGATGCACAGCATGTGAATCTAAGCAGATAAAAGCATCAGAAATACGATTACGGTGAGTAATGTATCTCATATATCTCTGAGGCTTGTTTTATCTGCTTAGATCACTTGCCATGCATATGCCAACATCTAGTGGTAGCTGCATAGTATTCGTTTTTGTTTCCAAACACGAAAAGGGACGTTGACGGGGCATGCCAGTAATACTATCCCTAGTCTGACGTCTACTGGTCCTTAATGTGTCGAGGTGCCCCAGATAGTTTTGCCCGCCATCATAGTCGGATGCATATCGCAGAGTTCCTTCTTGGCTGACGCCATTATTTAAAAGTTTAATCCCAGTATTTCTTGCTGTCTTTTCGATATCTGGTCACTGCAAGATGTTTGGCGACTGCTTCAAGGACGAGTATTCAATAGTCGACGACAGCAACCCTGTCTCGACAATCCTTTGTCTACGGACTCCGAAGGCCCACCGAGCCTCTGCTCTGCACAGTCGGGAGTGCGTGGAGGGGATAGGGGGGGGGGGTTCATATTTTTATTTTTTTATTTGTTTTGGTTTATTAATAAAAACCTTTACACAATAAGAACAATCACAAAGGATGAGTTCTTAAAGAAGGATTAAAAAATGAGAAACAGAAAAGAGAAATAAAAGAAGAAAAATATATACAAATCAAATGTGTTCAATACTTGTACTATTTTAGCTGTTAGCATAATCTCTTGACCAGCAATCATTCTGTCCCAGAAAAACTCTTCTGAATAGCAACAATATGGTTTCCCAGGTGCCTTTGCACTCCATTAATAAGAGTCTTATTGTTTGTTTGCGAGGAGGTGCACATTGTTCAGAGCTTTTTTGCCTTATCCCCTTGGTTTCTTCTTGCTAGTATTTCCCCTGTACGTGCGACATTATGTCTGAGTCTCAAAGTTGTTTCTTACTGATTTAGCTGGGAACATTTGTAGATGAGGGAGAGAGTCCATCTTTATTTCCACCTTAAGGAATGGATTCAGAGGATTACTGGATCTTACACTGGCAATTGTATCCATCCAGTCCCAGGATTCTAATGATTATTTCACAGGGATTTGAGACCACAGTTTCCAGCTTCAACTCCAGTCTATTCAATATTCCTTTTATTTTCTTCTCTAGGCCAGAAAGAACCTGGGATCTTGAATTTTTGAGGTACACATTTACTTCATAGAAGAGTGAATCTTTTTTACAAGTAATAATTTCACCAAATAATATTAGTTTCCAGTCTGCACGGCACCCTAATGAGACCAAACACAGTTCAAAAAGCAAACTCTCAATTAGTGTACACAAGGGGAGAGCCAAGGCTTTGTTCCAGATTAGGCCCTCTATTCTATTCCAGTTTGTATGCCATAATAACGGTTTTGCCTCTGAACCGAACAATAGTACTGGTACTGCTTTAGACATGTAAAACCTGATTAAAGGTGAGATCGAAAATGTACAGTATTTTGCATTTCGTTTTTTCATTTGGGGAATTATTTGGGCTACTTTCTCCATCATTGCCGAGTTTACTTTGTTTTTTGTGGGGCACGAAAAAAATCTTGTAACCCACATGTATCAGTTCTTCCACTCGGGGGATGGCCTCCCATCCAGAAACCAGTTTCCATAGCCAACTTTCTTCATTGGGTGTTTGAAGATCAGTATTTTAGATTTCGAGGGGGTTGATTGTGAGCCCATTAATGCTAGCATACTCCTCAAGCTTGTTGAGGAGACGTTGAAGGCCCACTACAGACCTATCCAATAATACAATGTCGTCCACGTAGGCCAACCATTAATCACCGGACTGGCCAACGCTGCTGAAGACAAAGTTTCCTAGATCTGAAAGAAAAAGAAGTAGGGGCAGATCCTCCTCCTCCAAAGGGGGTTCAACTCCCCCGTAAGCAATGGAAACCTGTTACATGTTCCCACCCGTGCCACTCTAGTAGGAGGTCTTATTTGACAGTTGCATGGGAGGGATCACTTCTGACAAGTGGGTACTTTTCACCGTGGCAGGAGGATACTGCATAGAACTTATCCAAACAACCACCTGCCAAGACAAAGGCAGTCTTCACTGGAAGAACAGCATATCCTGTTAGAAGAGATGAAGGCACTGCTTCTAGAGGATGCCCTAGAAATCGTCCCAGCAAAACAGGTATACAAGGGTATTTCTCCAGCATGGGGTCTGGCATGGATTCACATGCTCATGAATATGCCCCGATGTCAGTCCGGGAATCCTCGGTAAAGAAAAAATAAGTATGTTTCGTTTCTGATCTGTCTTTCTCAGTAGTAACCAATCACTGGTCTCTGGGTCATACTGCCCCCAGCCAATGACTGCCCTCTCCTTAAGCCCCACCTCTGGCAGCCATCCTCAGATTTTTACCGCACGCTCAAGTGTTGGGAGTCCTCGTGTTTAGCTCTCGAGCTTTAACTGTGTTTTCGCGCTTTTTTCAGAGATTTTCTCATTTTTCTGTCAAATGGAGCCTCAAGCTCCACCGTCTCTACATCTGATTAACGGGGATCCGTTTTGGATTTTTCTACGCCCCTCAAGGGTGAAGATTTCGTCGAGTTACGCTTCTTGGAGTCCAGAAGTTTCTGTGGCCTACCCGGACATGGCCCAGGAGAAAGGAAGCTCGACGCCCGGAAAGCTGTTCAGGGTTTGCCCTGGATGCCAGCTGCAGAATGTGTTCAAGGAGGACAAGCACTCGAAACGTCTCTACTGCCTTCATGAGGACAAAACGCACGTGGAGAAGGACTGTGCGTTTTGCAGGAACATGTCAGAACGGAACATCAAGGACCAACACCTTCGTCTCTCCAACTGGTTAGAAGTAAGAGCCTGTCAGGTGAGAAGTCGTCGTCCAAGCAGTCTTCTAAGTCCTGTGAGGGCGCCCCGGCGACGGGGGCCCAACAGAAGGCAAAGCACTGCGAGTCCTCGGGCACCGGGAGCGCCGAACGGTCGGCTCCTCGGCTGCCAGGCAGGGCACATCCTCTCCAGCGCCATCGACCACGAGCCAACGCTCTGGCTCAGGGAAGAGGAAGGCTGAGAACCCGGCGAAGCTTCTGGAGAGGCCCTGGTTGGGCTTGAAGGGTCCAGCCGAGGGGGAGCAAGGTGATGACCCTCCCCCCAAATGTGAAGGCCACAGGCTCACAGAAGGTGGTAAAGCCTTGATTCACCCGGCCAAGGCCTCTATCGAGGAAGTCGCGGCGGCCCTGGCGCAGCCTGTGGAGGCTACACTAGTGGAGGCGACTTTGGGGCCCAGAGTCTCCCTGTCTCCGCGGAGGGAAGCCTCTTTCAGACCCATTGAGAAGACCCCTGTGAAAAGAGGGGGGGGCGGTGGCCATTGTGGATACGGACACAGCCTCCGAGGAGGAACTGGTTGAAGTCTTAGAGGGCCTCGACGAGGGCGTTGAAGAGGCCCAGTCCCACGGGAGGGATCCCGACGAAGAGGATGATGAGAGCGATGGCAGTACTGGCGAGGATCCTAGTCATCGTCTCTTCCGGAGCCGCAGGACAAATCCGCGGCCATTTTGTTGGCAATACAATCCTTGTGTTCGGAGATATGGACAAGATTGCCGCTACCACCGACGGAGGAGCCAGAACCAGGCCTGACGGAGGAGCCAGAGCCAGGCCCGTCGGGAAGTCCCCCAACAAGAGAAGACAGACCCATCCAGTCCCGCCTTTTCAGCCCTCACGGCCTACTCAACCTTGTCCCCTGTCCCTGGGGATGACACGGGAACGAACATGGCCACGAGGGGTACCGACGACGACGGTGGTGACGACGAGACGGAGCTCCCATCACCTCCAGCCCGGGCCTCCCCGCTCGACGAGATCGGATCTTTCCATGCAATGATCGCCAGGGCATCCAAGCTTTTTCAGCTCTGCCCCGAAGAGAAGGAAGGTTTCCTTTACCAACAGCGCAAGGCCAAGACGAAGACGGTCCTCGCCGTGCCTCTGCTGGATGATATCTGGGACGAGGGTCTCACCCTTCTCAAGAACCTGTCTACGAAGCCTGCCAAGAGGATCGGTACGAGAAGAAGTACCGGGTCCCCGATGCTGCCCCTTTGTGCCTTAGGGCACAACCGACCCCTGACTTGGTCGTCTCAGCGGCGGCCAAGAAGAAAGCGGGTAGGGGGGACGCATTGGCCTCGATGTCCACTTCCCCGCCGGACAGCGAAGGAAAGAAGCTGGATGCAATGGGACGATGAGTTATCTCGTTGGCGCCAACAACGATTAAGGCGGCCAACGCCCTCGCAATCGTGGCCCGCTATGACTTTGAGTTATGGTACAGGATCGCCCCCCTGTTGGTCTTCCTACCGGACGACAAGAGGGCCGAGGCCCTGGAGATCTTGAAAGAAGGAGAGGTGGCGTCGGACCACGCCATAACTGTGGCAACGGACATTGCTGACATCGGTTTCTGCCAGCTAGGCAACAGCGTTTGCCTTAGACAAGGGTGGCTCAAGGCGATGGATTTCCGCCAGTACGTACAAGCCAAGGTTTTGGACATGCCGTTCTACGGGCACAACCTGTTTGAGAAAACAGTGGCTGAGTCCCTCCAAGCCATCAAGACAGACACAGATACAGATAAGGCCCTAGGCGTTCTCCGTCAAGAAGGCCGTCCTTTCGGAGCTCCGGAGGCAAGCAGGGTGCCTCCAAGGGATTCGGCGTTGGCTCCTCCACATACCGCCAAGCGGCTCGCTCCTCGTCGCAAGAAGCCTATAGAGGACGAAGCAAGTCGGGTGGACCCCGCCATCATCGCCAGGGAGGCCAAGGCGGCAAGGCGTCCTCCAAGCAAGATTGAACCGACCGTGACGTCGGGCCCCCACTGAAGCACTCCGGTGAGAGACTAGCTGTGGAAGTTCGTCGGCTTGTGGGAGTCCATCTCCACCGACCGTTGGGTGCTGGGCGCCCTGGCCCAGGGGGATGCCCTTTAATTTCTAAAAAAGTGCCCCTGCATACCACCCGTGGTCAGGAAGGAAAATCACGTCCCTCAACTGCTGTTGGAGGTAAGGGCGATGCTCAAGAAATGTGCCATCAAGCTCGTCCCGACGAGGCTCTGGGGCTCCGAGTATACTCAAGGTACTTCCTCGTGAAAAAGAAGACAGGAGGATGGCGACCCTTCCTGCACCTGCGACGACTGAACAAGTACACCAAGGCACAGAAGTTCCGGATGGTCACCCTCCAGCACGTGGTGAGACAGCTGGAGGAGGGCGATTTCCTGTCGTTGGATTTGGAGGATGCATACTTTCACATCCCCATTCTGAAAGGACACCGAAAGTTCCTCAGATTCATGGTCCAAGGGTGGCACTACCAGTTCAAGGCCCTCCCGTTCGGACTGAAGTTGGCACCCACGGTTTTCACCAAGTGGCTCGCTCCAGTGGCGGCGCGGCTGCGCCTACAGGGGATCCACGTCTACCCCTACAGGGGATCCACGTCTACCCCTACCTGGACGATTGCCTCATCCGCGCAAGGACAAGGGAGCTCGCCGTGGAACATACAGCGAAGACCGTCCAGCTGCTCACGGACCTGGGGTTCTCCAACTTCCCCAAGTCCCACCTGGTCCCCTCGCAAGGCGCCTGTTTCTGGGAGCCAAGCTCGGCACAGTGGCGCGTCTGGCCTCAACATTGGAGTAGAGGACAAAGGCCATCCTAGGCAAGGTGCAGCGTCTGCTGGCCACGGACGTGGCCAAGGTAAGGTCCATGAAGTCCCTCCTCAGGATGATGTCCTCATGCATATATCTTGTGCGCCTGTGCAGGCTTCGGATGCGCCCTCTACGGGATTTCCTCGACGCTCGCTGGATGCAAGCAACGGGCAGAGGGGTGGGGAGCATATACCGGAGTCCTTCACGCGATAGGCCTTTGGCTCCCGGAGGAGAAGCCACTCCACATCAAAATACTGGAGCTCCAGGCAGTGTTCTGGGCCCTCAGGTCCTTTCTCCCGTCCCTCAAGGGCAAGGTAGTGAGGATCTTCACTGACAACACCACCACAATGTTTTACATCCAGGAGCAGGGCGGAACCAAATCCCCAGCCTTATCCAAGGAAGCCCAGGATCTGTGGCATTGGGCCGTTGCTCAAGGGATGTTTCTGGTGCCGTTTCATCTGGCAGGGATAAAAAACACCATTGCCGACTCACTCAGCAGAGAGCTGCGCTCGTGCCACGAGTGGGACCGACTTTCAGCGATGGTGCAAACCCCAGATCGACCTGTTCGCGACGTCGACGAACTCCAAGTGCCAGAGGTTCGCCAGCAGGTGTCCCCAACCGAGGATTATGGGCGATGCTTTCTTGTTCCCCTGGGACGGCCTGTTCCTATATGCGTTCCCTCCGTTGCCTTTGCTGCGCCGACTCATCAACCAGCTCAAGAGGTCCCGGTGCAGAATGATCTTTGTCGCACCGGCGTGGCCGAGACCGATCTGGTTCCCAGACCTTCTGGACGTGTCAGCGTCCCCACCAGTCAAGCTGTCGACGGACGCAGATCTTCTCTCCAGAGAAGGAGGCGGAATTATTCATCACGACCCAGAGTCGCTGAACTTGCAGGCCTGGCTCCTGCTGCACAAGAGTTTGGAGGGTACGATATCCCGCCCGACTGCAGAGGTTCTTGCGAAGGCCAGGGCGTCCTCAACTCTCAAGTGCTACGGACATAAGTGGAAGAGGTTCTCTATCTGGTGCCGGGCACAGAAGATTGACCCTCTGCGGATTACGGCCCCTCAAGTATTACTATACCTACTGTCGCTAGCCAAAGCTGGACTATCTCATGCTTCAATCAAGATACACCTGGCAGCGATTTCCCGATACACCAGGACTACAGGGTGGTCATCTCTGTGGTGTCATTGCCTGGTTAAGAAATTTATTAAGGGACTGTTTCGATCATTCCCGCCGGTGAAGGTGCCAGCCCCGGCGTGGGAGCTCAACGTGGTGCTGACCAGGCTCATTGGTCCGCCATTCGAGCCATTGCATTCGGCCCCGTTGAAGTTTGTTGTGGAAAACAGCGTTCCTGGTAGCCATCACCTCCGCACGACGCGTGGGAGAGATCCAGGCACTATACTGCAAGCCTCCATAACTGACTTTTCACGATACAAGGGTAGTGCTGAGGACGCACCCCTCCTTCATGCCCAAGGTGCCGTCGGACTTCCATCTCAACGAGCCCTTGGTGTTGCCAGTCTCTTTCCCGTCACCTTCGTCACCGGCCGAGAGGACTTTGCATTCGCTGGATGTAGCTAGAGCGCTGAAGTTCTACGTGGACCGAACAAAGAGTTTTCGGAGGACATCACAGCTGTTTGTGAAATATGGACCTGGGAACCAAGGGAAGGCTCTCTCGAAGGCTTCCATTTCCAGATGGCTCTCCGGCTGCATCATGCACTGTCATCAGTTGGCAAACCGACCGTTGCCCGGCTGTCCGGGAGCCCATTCGACCAGAGCAGTCGCTGCTACCACGGCATTGTCGTCTGGTGTGCCCCTGCTGGACATCTGCCGGCTGCTACGTGGAGGTTGACGCACACCTTCACGGGATTGTGCTGCGTTGACCGGGATTCCAGGGAGGAGTCCAGGGTCGGCCAAGCAGTGCTGTGCAAACTGTTCATTTAAGGTGAGCCTGGTGAGGAGGTAAGAAATGCTTAATGTTGAGCCTTTGCCACCTCCCTTGGTTGTGCATGTGTGTACTGCTATGTATTCTTATTTCTGATGTTAGTTAATCTGCTTAGAATCGCATGCTGTGCATAGGTCCGACATCCAGTGGTCACTGCAGAGTATTGCATTTTGTTTTTCGTAGTTGAAAAGGGGCCGTCGACAAGGCGTGTCTGTAACACAATCCCTATAGTGACGTGCAGTGTACCCACAATCCCTCACGCGTTGAGGTCCCTCAAATGATTTTTTTCCGCCCAGCTTTTGGTCGCCTTTACGCAGAGCTCCTCAAGAGACATTCAAAACATATTTCCTGGACCTTGGTCCTGACTTATTAAATTAACACATAGATCCCTCCCCTCGACGTAGCTGCGAAGCTGTTTCTCCGCCAAACAAGATCTTCGACGGAGGAGACGAGACGGAGGAGATCCTTCAGCGCTGCCGAACACGTGGCCTGGCCTCGCCGGCCAACATACAGTAGGGAGAGTGGGGGTGGAACTATCTTGTTTCTCTTCGAGAATGCCTCTCCTTTTCCCTTCCCTTTCCCTCAGGGTTATCACCACTAATTATTGCCTCAGCTATGGAGGGGACACCCTTTAGGTTTTGCCCGCGCTGCAAGGGCAAGTACCCCTGGAAGGACAAGCATAAACGCTGTAATCGTTGCTTGCCCCTCGATCATAAACCCAAAACTCTAAAAGGACGTAGAGTCAAGAGGTGGGCGGCCTACGCCATGTCGAAGTCCGATTCCTCACCTGCCGTCGCCGAAAGTGACGAGGAAGGAGATAACACGATCTCCGTTGCGCTCACTCCCCTCGATGTCCGTCCCCGGCCCCGACGGGCTCGGCTCACGCCCTGCTTATGGGGATGAACACCCCGGCGACAAGGATGCTCAAAAGACTCACTCCCATAAACACACAACCCACGGCTCTTCTTCGTAAAAGACGAAGAATCCATCAGCGCCGAAGGAGACGCAGGGCACCCCGGTGTCTACCTCAGACCGTAAGAGTCTAAAGCCCCACTCGCAAACGCAGCCGCGACTGGGCTTTCCACAAATAAAGGCGCTACCCCAAAACCATCCGACGCAACGCTCCATGCAAGAGCGCCCGTCGCAGTACAACACGCAATGCCCGTAATATCGAGACCAGAAACCTCCACAGACAATTTACTTGTCGAGAGCCTAGCGAGGATTGTTTCCGCTGATACCCATAAGCGGACCATGAAAGACACGTCGAATACCGCGCAAAGGGCTAAAGACACGCCGAAAAAGCCGAAGGGGAGCCAGGAACTGCCCCCTTCATCTAGAGGGACTCCTGGCCTACCGGAAGGCTTTTCAGACGGCGACAGAAACCTTTCTTCGACGTTGTGGTAGAGGTCAAAGCGTTTCCAGGCAGAAACACTAATTTCCTCAAGCCCCCCCCCCCCCTAGACTACTCAGGGGTACCCCATGAAACTCTGTAGACTCCATTTCTGTGTGGAGAAGATAGAAAGGTTTATGGAAACCCAAAACCCACCAACATCCAAAAGACCAAGAGAAGGACCCCAGGAGGACCCCAGGGTCAAATGTCCTAGGTTGTTTAATCCTTCGCATGACAAATTAAATGTGTATGACCTCACTGAAGAGGAACAACATTTTCAGGAAGAGGATGAGTTTTTGGGTGTAGAGTAGAGGAAGAACGAAACCTAGAAGAGGAGGGTTTTCAAGAAGATCCAGAGACAGGTGCAGGGGGCTTCAGAGAAGAACTAGAGGTAGTTACCTCACACCCCTGGCAGTCCCCATCAGCTTACTCTGACCTTGATGCCATAACCCTATCTCCTCCCAAAGACTTGCCTATTAGGAGCACATCTCCGATAGATGACCAGCCTACGTTTAATGCAATGTTGCGCAAAGCAGCAGCGCATTTCGAATTAGACACAGGGGAGACCTCTCTTGACATTGACTTTGTGGAAAAAGTAATTAAGGAGAAACCCCCTGTCGGTTAAACCATTCCACTCCTTGCCTCAGTAAAAAGAAGAATCACCCTTTCTCTATCCACTCCTGCGTTGGTCAGAGGGGTCAACCCTCGAATAGAAAAACTCTTCAGTCCATCTCCTTCTGACCCTTTATACGTCAGGGGCCACTCCGTCCCAGACTCCCTTGTAGTAACAAATACAAGGAAGAGGGCAGGGGTGCCACTGTCCACCAGCGAGGCACCTCCAGTCAAGGAGGGGAAAAAGCTGTATGCCCTGGGGAAAAGAATCACAGCTTCCGCCGCTTTCTCAGCAAGGATCGCTAATAACTCTTTACTAGCAAGCTACGCAGACGCACAGTGGAGCAAGCTACGTAGCGACGCTAAAGAGGCACCAGAACTCCTGCGTACATGCCTTCTGGCCACAATCACGGAAGGGACACTAGTGAACCAAAGCATCGTTAAAAACACTTTAGATGCTGCAGAGACTGCTGGGCATTCCCTAATACTCCTCAAACGCCATGTCTGGCTGTGCAATTCGGGGTTTAAACCTGAAACACAGGCTTCCCTGATCAACAAACCTATAGAGGATACCAATCTCTTTGGTAAGGCAGTTGATGAGGCTCTAGAAAATGCTAAAAAGGAGTTTGACACAATCAAGACCCTTGACCAGATTTCTAGGCCACCTAACAGACGCAGCTATGGCAAGAAGGGCCTTTTTCGTGGCCAACGCCAGCAGCAGAATCAACAACAATACTCTGCCAACAACTGGTCCTCTAACCAGGGTAATAGTGGCCAGTACAATCAGAGAGGCCAACGCCCCTACAGGCTCCCAGGCCAATAACAGCAAATGACCCGAAGATTTGGGTCCCCTCCCATGCATCGCCGGTCGGGGGCCGGTTAACATCGTTTCTTCCAGCATGGGAGGCAATAACATCAGACCGTTGGGTACTATCAACCATAGGCCGCGGCTACTGTATAGAATTCAACAGTTCCCCAACATAGACCCCCACGGGGACGACGCATGACACCAGAACACCTCGCCATCCTTCTCCAAGAAGTGGACCAACTGCTGGAAAAAGGAGCCATAGAGGTCGTGCCTCTATCTCAGGTAACGGAAGGTATTTATTCAGTGTACTTCCTTGTACCCAAAAATACCTAACCATGCGCCCTGTATTAGATCTGCGCCCAGCGAACAAATTTGTCAAGCCCCAAAAGTTTTGCATGGTAACCTTACAGGAAGTAATCCCTTTGCTATCACAAGGGGATTACATGACAACACTAGACATGAAAGATGCATACTTTCATATTTTAATGTTGCCGGCGCACAGAAAATACCTCAGGTTCATGATAGAGAACAAACACTACCAGTTCAGAGTGGTACCCTTCGGGATAGTATCAGCACCAAGGGTATTCACGAAAGTACTGGCAGTGGCAACAGCCCATCTGCGCAGGTTGTCCATCCCAGTATACCCTTACCTCGACGATTGCCTCATAACAGGGGATTCTTACGAAACATGCTTCTCCAATACCCAAAAGACTGTAGACCTTTTGTTCCAACTGGGCTTCTCCATCAACGAGAAGTCCAGCTTAGACCCCAGCCAGATCAAACAATTCCTAGGGGCTCTAATTCGAACAAAGGACGGCCTAGTCTTCCCCTCCAACGAGATTGTCCAAAACATGTTGTTTCAGATCCCCCAATATGTGGCAGGTCGAGAGGTGACGGTACGCAAAGCAATGTGCTTGCTAGGAATGATGGCGTCATGTATTTATTTGGTACCTCGGGCGCGCATGCGCCCAATGTAAAATTGGCTCAACAACCAGTGGTGTCAGGCCAGCAGACAATGGGACGATCTAGTGGTGGTCTTGCAGGCCTTGGTTCTCTCGCTACGGTGGTGGACAAAGGAAAACCTGCTAATAGGGAAACCTTTTGCCACACCCGCAGTGGAAGCCACTCTAACCACAGACGCATCCCTCACAGGATGGGGGGGCTCACCTATCCCATCAGACTGCTCATGGAGTGTGGACTCCGAGCGTAGCATCCAAGCACATAAATCTACTGGAGTTACTGGCGGTGTTCAAGGCACTGAAAGCCTTCCAGGAACACCTACAAGGAAAGATGGTGATGGTCCTCACGGACAGCACCACAGCCATGTACTACCTCAACAAACAAGGTCGAACCCACTCTCCAGGACTGTCCAAGCTGTCCCAGAACATCTGGAAGTGGGCTCTCAGACACATGTTCCTACTATCACAACATGTACCAGGGGAACTCAATCTGCTAGCAGACAAACTCAGCAGAGATTTCCCCCTGCCCGCAGAGTACGAATGGCGGTTACACAAAGACTTCGTCTTCGCACAGTGGGGTTTCCCAGAAATAGACCTGTTCGCAACTCTGGAGAACTCACAATGCCAAGATTACGCCTCCAGGTACCCTCAGAACCAGTCCAAGGGGAACGGTCTATCGATTCCATGGTCAGTGAAATTTGTTTACGCTTTTCCCCCGACTCCCCTTCTCAACAAAATTGTGCACAAGATGCACCGGGAACAAGCCACCATGATACTAGTGGCCCCTATGTGGGCCCGGCAACCATGGTTCGCTCATCTGATGGAGATGTCTGTCTCCACCAGTCAAACTGCCATGCCCGTACAACATGCTGTCACAGGACAAGGACAGGACACTGCATCCATGCCCTCAAACCTTGAACTTAGCAGCCTGGCTCCTGAGGTCATAGAATTTGGACATTTACAACTTCCACAAAGGTGCATGGACATCCTCAGGGAAGCTAGAAAACCTAACACTCGTCACTGTTATTCTAGCAAATGGAAGAGATTAGTCATCTGTTGTAGAGGAAGAAGCATCAACCCCGTTGACTGCTCTCCCACACAAATTGTTCCGTACCTGACCCATTTGCTGGACTCGGGTCTAGTATTCAATTCTATTAAAGTCCACCTAGCTGCACTTTCTGCATACACCACTTCCCAACTTAAAGTGTCATGGTGGAAAAATCCCAGTGATCAAGGCCTTTATGGAAGGGGTAAAAAGGATACACCCTCCAATAGCAAACCCAGCTCCCAGCTGGCACCTAAATGTGGTACTCACCAGGCTCATGGGTTCACCCTTTGAACCCATGCACAAGGCAACTCTTAAAGACCTCTCTTAAGACTGCTTTTCTAATAGCTATCACCTCCATTAGGAGAGTAAGTGAACTACAGGCTCTTTCTGTTCTAGACCCCTTTGTAACGGTTCACAGAGATAAGGTGGTTCTACGCACACACCCAAGGTTTGCACCGAAATTCATCTCGAAATTCCATGTCAACCAGTCAATAGAACTACCAATGTTCTTTCAAAATCCGCCAAATCTAGGAGAAAAGAGCCTGCATACACTTGATGTGCGCAGAGCTGTCATGTTATATATGGAAAGAACTGGACCACTGAGAAAGACTAATCAGTTCTTTGTCTCGGTGGCAGCAGGAAGAGAAGGAGATGCAGTATCAAAGTCCACTATATCTAGATGGATTTTTCAATGCATCACTCTGTTATACTCTTGCTAAGAGAGAACTACCCTTCAAGCCAAGAGCACACTCGACTCGTGGCACTGGGGCATCCATAGCATTCATTGCAAATGTTCCCCTTGAGTCCATCTGCAAAGCGGCAACCTGGAGTTCTGTACACACCTTTACAAAACATTACTGTCTAGATGCCCACTCTAGAGCTGATTCCCAGGTGGGACAAGCAGTATTAAGACACCTTTTCTCTACTGATCCTTCTCACAACCCACCTCCAACTCCGGGAACTGCTCGCTAGTCTATGCACAGCATGTGATTCTAAGCAGATTAACAAACATCAGAAGACAATGCATTACTTGCCGTAAAAGCATTTCTGATGGTTGTATCTGCTTAGATTCACATGCGCCCACCCTTCCTCACTGCTCGGATGGAAGGAACATAGACGTCGTTTTATATCTCTTTTCTGTACTCACTCACGTCTAGAAGGCTCCCTCAGGGCAGAAAAAAAATACAAACAGAGGGACCATGACGCGTGAGGGATTGTGGGTACACCGCACGTCACTATAGGGACAGTGTTACAGACACGCCTTGTCGACATCCCCTTTTCGACTACGAAAAACAAAAGGCAATACTCCGCAGTGACCACTGGATGTCGGACCTATGCACAGCATGTGAATCTAAGCAGATACAACCATCAGAAATGCTTTTACGGTAAGTAATGCATTGTCATTCATGAGCATGTGAATCCATGCCAGACCCTATGCTAGAGAAGGAACAAGTTACTTACCTGTAACTGTGGTTCTCCAGCATGGGTCTGGCATGGATTCACATGCGAACCCTCCCTCCTTCCCCTCTGCGGCTCTTCACTTGGTCATACTGCCACTTTACGTGCTACCAAATCTGAGGATGGCTGCCAGAGGCGGGGTTTAGGGAGAGGGCAGTCATTGGCTGGCGGCAGTATGACCCATAGACCAGTGATTGGTTACTACTGAGAAAGACAGATCAGAAACGAAACTGATGCTGATTTTTTCTTTACCGAGGATTCCCGGCCTGACGACAGGGAATATTCATGAGCATGTGAATCCATGCCAGTCCCATGCTGGAGAACAGTTACGGGTAAGTAACTTGTTCATTCTCGCATCACACCACATTCTCCAGACATGGCATTTACTCTAAGCAGATTTCACAAGCCTCAGAAGGTATGCATACTCCTATGTCCCGTCCCTTATCCTCCATACTGCAATTGCGTCCCCCGCTAGGGACGGGAGATGGAACCCTTTTCACCAGAAAAAACCTACATCCCCTTTAAATTTAGAGGCACGCAGGGGTGCGGCCCTGGTAGCATGCGCTCCCCTGACTCTGCCCCCCGATGCCCCTCTTCAGTCCCCTTTGCCGCGTCAATGGGAACGGACTGCTTTCACTAGTGCTCCTGGGTTTGGCCTTGTAAGTCCACGCATCTTCCCTGGATTCTGTCTTTAGCCTTTGTTTTTAATAGTGTGCTCTGTCGCCACACTCCTCCCTGGTGCATGTCGATGTCGGCGGGTTTCAGCAGGTGTACAGCCTGCGAGGGGCTCTTCTCTATGTCTGACCCCCACTCTTTGCCTCTGCTGCCTTGGCCCTGACCACAGCTGGGAGGGTTATACGTGCTTATGTCTTGTGCTCTGAAGAACAGGTTAGCTCAGTGGAGTGAGCTCTTCAAGAAGTCGCCTCCAGAGGACTTGAAGGACTTTGTCAGACGCAAGTCAAGGCCCAAGGTAGGGCTGCTTTTCTTTATCGCACCCCGCAAGGGCTACTCCTTCCCAAGGAAACGCCTGAGTGGGACGGACCGGTCAGGTTCTCACACCAGCACAGATACCGAGTATGCCTACCATGCCTCGTCCTGAGGTGCAGGGGAGGCCTCAAGCTCCACCGCTAAGGGTCCTGGAGGAGGACGGGCCCAGCGAGGCAAGCACCACGACGCTGGCACGTAGCATGCAACCCGACAAAATGGCCGCTCGTCCCATACCTCCCTCTGGTGCAGAGCAGGTGGGAGAATGAGTTTCGAGGTGGGACTGGCCTTCACCGGGCACGTGGCCTATGGCATACCCTTCGTCTCATGGCAGATGCACCGCTAAGACAGTAAGGCAGTGTTTCCAGGTCTCAGCCCACAATTGCACCTTGAAGCGCGCCACTGCCCTGTGAGGAAAGGCTTCTGACCCTCATGAGGTTTCCACATATGGGCCTCCTCCTCAAGGATGCGATCAGGGATTTGCTCCCTCCAGTTTTGCCTCTGACACCCACAGCCACTCCACCTGTGGTTCCTGCGACTCCGCCCATGGTGCAGCCCCAGCTGCCTTTGCTGTTCCCGCCATGCAGGCTCCCAAGCCTCCAACGGTCTTTGCAGCCCCACAGCCGCCGGCTCCTGTCAGTATGCCACAGCCACCAGCGCCCCAGCACTCCTCCAGCGGCACCAGACCAGCAGGACACCTTGGTGGACACGGATGAGGAATAAGACCTCAACACAATCTCATCAACCAAGGCCTTTCACAAGGGGCTCGCTGGATTGGCTGAATACTTGGGGCTTCCTCAGCTCGAGGTGGAACAGAGGTCCTATCAGAGGTCCTCGCTCTACGCCCTTCGGCCAGAACGGGGATCCCGATGCATAAAGACGTGGTGGCGCTTGCCAAAAATGGGGGCAGTCTGCCAACAGGTGCCTCAATGCCAAGTTTAGGCAGCTCTACTCCAAGCCACAATAGTCTTCGGCTACATCAGCCTGTGCACTCCTGGGTAAGGAGGAGAAAATCCTGGAAGCATAAGATTTGGACAGCAACTCTGCTGGCAGTATTTCATTCGCAGAATCAGGCAGTGGAGGAAATACCAGCCTCCCAGCGGGTCCTAGGCTTCTATTCAAGGAATTTTTGCCATACAAAAGAACCAGGCAGGGCTGAGATTCGTTTTGGACCTTTCCATCTTGAACCTTTCCCTTCCTCTTCAAAAGTTCAAGATGGAAACCCTAGCGTTTATAGTAGACACTGTTGAATTGGGGACTCCCAGCCCTTTAAGATGACTAGCAATACCCTTAAGAAGGATGGGGATGCAGATTTTAATCAAACATCAATAATTCAGATGACACAAATAGCTTGGCAAAAAGTTTGTCTATTTTAATGTAATTAAGTAAAACAGGGAGTACAACGGACATCAACAATTGCTCGATACTCCACTCTCAATTAATTTAAGAAACATAGTTTTTATAGACTAAATGTGTCACTACTGACGTGTAGACCTGCGTCATTACCAAAGTCATCCTACGTGGCAAGTTTCTAAAACCTATCGGGACTGGCTCGGGATTGGCTCCAAGTGAATTACAAAGCATAGGTGTAATATCTGTATAGATTAACAGAGAAATAATTGGATAATAAACACTAGGTGGGGCATCTAAGCCCTCCCTTCAAAATTGCCACTATGAACGTCACTAAATATACAACGTCCCATTGGCTACACTACAATAGGACCCCAAACTACGTGGTCCTCTACAATTGGCTGGCTACTAACCCCAGTCAAAAACTTTCCACCTAAGTGAGCAGCTTGCAGACTGAACAACCAGTTGCTGGTGAGCTTGTCTTGATACCAGCTTCCCACCAATTAAAAGTGTAGTCCATCACTTCAACGGTTCAATATCAATTGGTGTCTGAAGTTGGACTTACATTTGTACGGTTCTCTGGGATTTATTAAGGAGTATGGATACTGTCTGGCTTCTGTGCGTAGGTGTGATCTCCTCATGCGTCCAACTTTCTTCCATCACGTGACTGGACACTATGAATAGAACCTTTTTCGTGTATCCATATGTATCTGAGGTATATATGTGTATGTTGGCGCTTGCTGCGATCTATTTACTGTAAGCATTTGGCTAGCTTCATGATTGCTTTGCTGCTCGCGTTTCATTGCATCTGTAAACTTTTAAACTAAGTTTCTTCATCAGGTTTGTGACATAAGTTTCTTCATCTTGATCTCAAAATGTCACTTATCCTTAATACTTCTTCATTCTTCATAAATCATCTGCCCCACAGGTCTGATTATCTTCTATCTATGGAATCGATTCGGTTTCGTATGACGTCACCATTCATCCTGGTCATTCAGTTTCTTTGTTTCATCATTGTTTGGATACTTTACTTTCCATGTTCTCTTATGTATAGGCATTCTTATGGGTACTGCAGAGTTGTTGCTCTCCTTCTTGGCTTCTGATTGGTGTAGTGTATGTCACATACTTTGGTTCATACTTCTCAGGTAAAGTTGGCGGGGTAGGTGGAGTAGGGGCTCTTGGCTCCTCCTCTACACTGTGCATGGGAGACAGGATGTGCTCCCTGGATCTGAAGGATGCGTACCTACACGCCCCGATCTGGCAGCCCCATCGGTCCTTTCTGAGGTTCAGGCTCATGGGCTTTCATTTCCTATACAAGGTTCTACCCTTTGCATTTAGTCCACAGGGCCTTTACGTGACTGAGGAACGCAGTGGCAGCCCTTCTCGGGGCCAAAGGTGAACACGTCTATCCATACCTGGACGACTGGCTCATCAGGGCAGGGTCTCCGGAGGCAGCCCACCACACCACCTTAGCCCTCATGAACACTCTACACGAGTTGGGACTTTCCATCAATCTCAAGTCACAGCTGGAGTCTATGCAGAATCTAACGTTCCTGGGCCTCATCTGGGATACAAGCTCCGAGGGAGTTTTCCTCTCGGAGGACAAGATCACAGCCTTCAAGAGCGCCATGGGGCATTTTCTCAGCAGAGCAGTGACTTTGGCATCCCAGTTTGTATTTAGACCTCCTGGGTATCATGCCGGCATGTCTCCTGGCAGTGCCGTACACAAGGCTCAAAATGAGGCACTTGCAGTTGCACTTTGCAACCTACTTGAGTCAGGAGACTGCTTCTTAGGCGGAGCTGGTCAGCATCCCACTTAATCTCCATCAGGACCTAGTCTGGTGGAGCACAGACTACAATTTACGGATAGGCCGTCCCTTCTGGAAACCCGCACTGCAGGTTACCATCAGCACGGACTCAGCCACACTGCCCATAGGTTTGGTGCTTTCAGGAGCAGGAGGCCCACATCAACTTGCTCGAGTTGATAGCCATCTGGCTCGTTCTCAAATCCTTCCTCACGATCAGTGGCGAGGCGATCCTCATTCAGACGGGCAGCTCCACCAGCATGTATTACATCAACAAGCAGGGTGGCACCAGATCTCCTCCCCTCTGCACTCTGGCATTCGACGTTTGGGAGTGGGCTCTGATTAAACATGCTTTTTTTCCTCAGCAATCCACATCCCTGTGGAGTCCAACCTGGAGGCGGACAGGCTCAGCAGGCTGTGTGCGGACAACTATGAATGGCAGTTGAACGAGCAGGTCCTTAAGGAGACCTTCGACAGATGGTGTCATCCCCAGGTGGATCTCTTTGCCACCTGCACCAACAGGAGCTGCCCCAGTTTGCGTCCTGGCAGGGACAGCGCTGGGGCTCTCTGGGAGATGGTTGTAGATGCAATGGAACGACATGAGCGCATATGCTTTCCCTCCCTTTCCCCTGATTCACAGGGTAATCTGCAAGATAAGGGAGTTCTGGCACCTCCGGATCATTCTGATAGCTCCTTGGTGGCTGGCAAGGGCATGGTTCTCGAACTCCTCAGCCTTTCAGATCAGCCCCCGATGCACCTTCCACTGGGCCCATCTCGCCTACTTTCTTTTCAGGGAGGCACAGTCATCCACCCTGCCCCCCAGAAGAAGGCCCTTGCAGCTTGGTTCCTGAACAGATCACACTAAAGCATTTGCATCTGTCCCAGGCTAACCTAGACAACATAAAGGGCGCTAGGAGCGATGCTACTAGGAGCCAGTACAAAAGCAAGTGGACTAGGTTTTGTCACTGGGCGAATCAAAGGAGGTTGATCCGCTGACCTGCATGTTGGACGATGTGCTATCCTTCTCAGCACACCTCGCACACTCGGGGGTGCAAGTAGACACCTGCTGCACCTATCTGGCAGCCATCAGAGCCTACCGGAACTTGTAGGAGGTCTTCTCATCCTCCAACCCGATGGTTAAGAGATCTGGTGTGCCTCACCAGGTTCTACCCACCTTTCAAGAAGCCAAACCCTGTGTGGGACCTCAACGTAGTCTTGGGTACCTTGGTGCATAAACAATTTGTGCCAATGGCATCTGCTGACATCAAGCTAGACAGCATTAAGACAGCCCTCTTAGTGGGTCTTAAGTCTGCACGCAGGGTCGGTGAAATCCAGGCATTGGTGGCTTCAGAGCCTTACACTACTTTTCATAATGACAAGGTGGTGTTTAGAAATAACCCCACCTTTTTATAGAAGGTAGTCTCCTTGTTTCACCTGAATGAGGAGATAGTGCTACTTACTTTCTTCACTGACCCTAAGGATGAAGCTCAGAGGGTACTGCACTGTCGAGATGTGAGGCGTGCTCTAAAATTCTACCTAGTCGGAAACAAAAGCTTCCGCAAATAAGAGGCTCTCTTTGTCACCTACGGGGGTGAAAGCCAGGCTACCGGGCTTCCAAGGCCTCCATAGCAAGATGGATTGTTTCGGCAATCAAGTAGGCCTATGAGGGGCAGCACAAGCCACTCCTGGCAAATATGCATGCCCACGCTATCAGAGCCAAGACCACAGCAGTTGCTTTTCAGAGGCATGTTCTGTGGCAGGTCATCAGCAAGGCTGCTACATGGGCCACATCTTCGGCCTTGTGCAAGCACTACTGCTTGGATGCCGGCTCCAGGTCCGATGCAGCATTTGGGCAGGCAGTATTAAGGAACTTTTTTTCTTAGGAGGTTCACATCTCCACCCTGGGGCTACATTCAGTTGTAATCGCCCATGCAGTATGGAGGAAAGGGGACGGGAGGTAGGAGTAATTATGAGTTACTCACCGTAGTGACAAACCTAGTCCATAGTCCCCTTTCCTTCATACGTCCCACCATCCTTCCCCCTAATAAAACTGGTGTCCTTAGACAATGGTAATATTGTCGACATGTCAAAGGGGACTGAGTGGTGGCACCGGTGGGCGAAGTAAGGGAGCGCATGCTCCCAGGGCCGCACGCCTCTACATTTAAAGGGGAAGATTTGTTTTCTGGTGAAAAAGATTCCATCTCCCGTCCCTAGCGAGGGACGCCCATACAATATGGAGGAAAGGGGACTATGGACTGGGAGTACGTTAGTCACTACGGCGAGTAACTTAGAATTGGCTTACCCCTCCACAAATTCAAGATTTTTACGCCTGCGCTGATAGCAGAGTCTCTGCGTGGGGAAGACTGGACGTGCTCCCTGGACCTGAAGGATGCATACCTACACGTCCCAATATGGCAGCCCCACCGTTCCTTCCTACGGTTCCATGTTATGGTCTCCCACTTCTAGTACAAGGTTCTCCCATTTGGCCTCAACCCAGCCCCAAGGGTATTTACAAGACTAATGAATGCGGTGGCTGCCCTACTCTGGTCAGTGGGCCACCCTGTGTACCCATACCTCGACGACTGGTTGGTGAGGCACACTGCCTCTATACCAAAGGATATTCTTTACGAACTGGGGTTTTCCATGAACCTCGGAAAGTCTGAGCTCCAGTCCACACAAGCAGTGGTCTTCCTGGGCCTCAGGTGGGATACCAAGGAGCAGCTGATCTTCTCCCACCATGGAGAAGGTTGCGGCTCTGAAAGTGGCTACTGTGCCTTTTCTCAGCAGGTCGGAACCCTCGGCCTGGTGGTACCAACACCTCCTAGAGATTATGGCGGCATGCCTTCTGGCGGTGCGGCATACCAGGCTCATAATGAGGAGGATGCAGTTACACTTCTCAGCCTCATGGAACCAAGAAACGGGCTTTCAAGCAGCATTAGTCACCATTACCACGCATCTCCACCAGGATTTGGTGTGGTGTAGGCTGGACACCAATCTTATGGTTGGCAGACCATTCAGACACCCCCTGCCTGCATAAACCATTACGACCGGCTACTCACTGTATGGGTGGGGAGCCACACTGGGCGACCACAGTGTAAAAAATGGTCTGTGGACCAAGCAGGGCCAGAAGAGCTTCATCAATTGGCTTGAATTGATTATTAATTTGCTGGCTCTCGGGGCCTGCCTTCCTGTGATCAAGAAATCCCAGTTTGTATTTAGACGGCCAGTTCCAACTGCATGTACTACCTCAACAAACAGGGGGGGGCACCAGATTGCCTCCCCTTTGCAGGTTTACCATCGACATATGGCAATTGTCCATCACCCACAACATATGGCTTTCCGCAATCCACCTTGCTAGGGAGTCCAACCTGGAGGTGCACAGACTCAGCAGGCTTGGAGTGGACAAATGAGCGGCAGCTGAATGAACAGGTCTTACAGGAGATCTTCAGCAGGTGGGGACAGCCACACATAGACCTATTCTCCACGCAGCTCAACCAGAGATGCCAGCAATTTGCTTCCTGGATGGGACAGGTGGCGCTGTGTGCCGTCTCATCAAATCGATGTCTGTTATACTGTCTTCATCAGTATAAAGAGCACACGCAGCGTCCGTTGGTTGCAGTTCTGTTTTCCAAGCTTACGCTTCAAAGAATTACGGCGCACTTTGGTTCTTCACTGAACTTCATTGCTTTTTTGGGAAACCAAAATGTCTTCTCTGTCGGCTCCATCTATGCTTCAGACTGGTTTCAAGAAGTGCCAAGACTGTGGATAGAAGATGTTGATCACAGACCACACCACGTATGTTTGAGGTGTCATGGTACCGGTCACTGTACCTCTGACTGTAATTCCTGTCAGGCGAAGAACGAGAATGCTCTGAGGGAGCGTAAAGGTAAATTGGCGCTGCACAAGTTGCCTTCGGGGTCTCCTTTGAAGAGTTCCAAAAGAAAATCCGATGAGTGGAGAGATTTTCCTCGACGAAAAAGATAGATCTCGTCTTCTAATAAGGCCAAGATACAGCGTCAGAGGTCACCTTCGACCGCTAGTGATTCCTCGGCCGAGGTAATCAACGGTCCAACCAAGTCAGACTCCCCAGCTAAATGGGATGCATTTCATATAGAAATGCTTAAAATCTTCGGGAATGCGGCCTGACCCCTTCGAAGTATAAGCAGAAACGGGCAAAAGAGAAGTCAAAGTCGAAGACGAAACCATTAAAATCTTTGAATCTGATCCATAAGCCGGGTCTACATTGAGGAAAATCTAAATCCGACGAAAAATCGAGGGCTTCGACAATCCAGTCAATTGGGGGTTCCTTCGAAAAAACAAACATTCCGTAACTCTGGCCTTGCTACCGCCAACGGTGTCAGGGCAACTGATGATTTCCAATAGTAACTAATGAAAAGGTTTTTAAACCCTTGCCAAAGAAATACTTTAACCTCAATCTATGAATACAATAAGTCTTCAGATAATACACCACCTTTTGGTTTACAATATGGCACCCCAAATATGCCAGAGGTGTTGATTTCTGAAGGGTCTAAGTTAAGACTTGTATGATAACCGACAATCAGCCTGTGATATAGATAAATCTCTAGAACTGGAATTTGGTAAACCAGATCCTACTGACCACGCTGACTCCTCATATAGGCAACTAATGAGTAAGATGGTAGAATGTTTAGGGTGGGGCAGGCCTACACTTTCTTTCTATCAGCATGACTTTACAGATATTTTGGGTCAGGGTCCCCAAAGAGATTCAATTTTGCTATTTCACATTGCCCTTCAAAAAAGTGTCTCAACAAATTGGGAAATGCTAGGGACTGTGGCTGTAGTAAATAAACGTTTAGCAAAAATATATAGGCCACCCAGCAGTGACTTAGAGTACTTAACGAAGCACCCAACTCTAGCAAGTTTGGTTCACGCTGCTGCATCTACCAAGCAATCTGCATACCCCTCTGTCCCTCCCGATGGAGATAAGAGAGTGGATGCATGGGCGAGAAAAATATGTACTGCTGATAGTGGCTTTAAAATCAACTAACACAACCTATGCCTTGTCAAAGTGTATGTTCACCCTGTGGGACTGCATAGTTATGGCGGTTGACCACATCCTAGAAGGGGACGAAAAAGACTGCTTCCTGGCTATCAAGGATGGTAAGGAGGCAATGTATGAATGCCTCCAGTCAGGTATGGATACTGCAGATAGCATCAGCAGATCCATGTGAACTAGCCCTGTGTTGCGCAGATTTGTGGTGTTGAGGTCTGGATTTCCACCAGATGTGCAGTCTAGACTCCTCAATATGCCCTTTTACGACTCGAGGCTGTTTGGGAGCAAGGCTGATGAAAGTTTGGAAAAGCTGCAGACCTCCAAAGCAGCGGCTAAATCTTAGTGACACCATTAGACAGCCTCAACACTCCTACCCAGGTTCATCATCTTGGATGGGTAAGTCCTTTCAATGCTACTCCTCAGTTGGAAGAGGACAATTCAGTCAGAGGTCCGAGAAGATGTCCTCATGGTGGACCAAGGGGGAGGTGCTAAATCAGCCCAAGCAGTGTCGGTTTCACCCTCAGCAATCACTTCAGCTGCCTCAAAACCACGCTGAGACCTTGACTCACAAGACACCGGTGGGAGAGAGACTTTCTCAGCATCTGAAACAATGGCGGGGTATTACTTCATATGCTTGGCCATGGCACTGGAAACTGTAGCCCAAGGTTACTGCCTTTCTTTTCAAAAAAGGCCTCTGGGTCATACCCTGGGGAGCAACTCTTTCAAAGTTCTGTATCCGCTCATTGTGTTTGACATTTTTACCTTGCTAGAGAAAGGTGCTATAGAACAGGTACATGTGACGTAGAAAAACAAGTTGGTACTCCACGTATTTTCTAATTCCGAAAAAGGATGGAGGATTGAGACCCATCTTGGACTTTAACTTGAGCAAGTTCGTCAGGAAGGACAAGGTCAAGATGGTTACCCTTTCTCATGTCCTTCAGGCTCTCCAACAGAGGTTTGCGTTTCTCATTATCAGTTTCGAGTTCTGCCATTTGGGCTGATCTCCGCCCCAAGGGTTTTCATCAAATTAATGGCATTGGCGACAAAGTTTCGGGAGATGGGGGATTCACGTATACTCTTACCTGGATGATTAGCTGATCAGGACACGTACACCTGAACAAGCCCGGGAACATCTCAGCGTAACCTGCCACTCTCTTCACAGATTGGGCTTCTCCCTCAATTACAAGAAGTCCCACATGATACCAGCTCAAAGACTCAAATTTATTGGAGCAGTCCTGGATGCTTCCTCTGGAAAAGCCTTGCCACCCGCGGTAAGGGCTCAACACATTCTGCAGATGGTCACCAAATTCCAGAGTGCCCAGTGTCATCCGGCCTTCAACTTTTGTTTAATTTAAAAAAAAATGTTTTGGGAGGTTTCTTACTCTCATGGCATCCTGCATTTTCCTGGTGCCAGAGGCTCGCCTGAGAATGAGATCCCTCCAATGGGTTCTCAGGACTCAATGGTCCCAATTCTCAGGCAGAAAATCAGACCACATTGAAGTTCCAAGCAGAGTAGCACAGTACCTTCTGTGGTGAGTTTACAAGGACAACTCTATGAAGGGCTATTCTTTTTGTCAGCCAAGGCCGGAACAAACAGTAGTGACGGACGCCTCACTCAAGGGGTGGGGCGCCCACCCAACGATTTGACAATCAGCGGTCATTGGTCTCCATTAGAGTCCAAACTACACATCAACCTTTGGGAGCTGAGGGCAATCAGATTAGCGCTGAAGGCCTTTCTGCCCTCTGTACGGGGAAAGAATGTCCTAATAATGAGGGACAATACAGTGGCCATGTACTACCTCGAAAAGAGAGGTGGTGTAGGGTCACTACCACTGTGCAGGGAAGCAATGAAGCTCTGGTTCTGGCCAATTCGAGAAAGAATCTCTATTAGCCGTTTACCTTGCCGGAGAGAAGAACATGGTGGTGCCCGCTCTGAGCAGGCAGAGGACAATCTCCCACGAGTCGGAACTAGCTCAGGAAGTCCTTCAGGATATCTTCACCCTTTGGGTAACCCCTCAAGTGGATCTTTTCACAACCAGTGTCAACCTGAAGTGCAAACTGTTTTGCTCCATGGAATTTCCACTCCCGTTCGCGTTTCCTTCTATCCCCGTTATTATTCACTTGATCAGGAGGTTGAGAAAGTTTGGGAAATCATTATCATAATTGCCCCGGATTGGGCCAGGAAGACTTTATACCCAGACCTTCTGGACATGTCCATCTGCCCTCCAATACGTCTTCCACAAAGGGAGGACCTTCTCTCGCGAGAGGAGCTTCGGTTTCTCCATCCAGAGGTCAAGACTCTCAACCTTCACGCATGATTTCTGAGAGGTTATGATACAGGGATTGGTACCTCCCGGATGACTTAATAGAGATCTTGCTTTCAACCAGAAAGCCAGCAACGAAATCTTTGTCCTGCTGCTGTTGTAACAAGTTCAGCAGTTGGTGCAGGGATAAGAATAAGGATCCTTTTTCTTTGTGACACAAATATGGTGCTTTCTTTTTTATTACATCTGGCGAATTTGGTGCTCCAGATTGGAACAATTAAAGGTTACCTGGTGGTGCTGTTTATTTTGTAGCGCTCTTGAGGAGAGGATTCATATTTTAAAATCCCTCTGATTGTTACTTTTCTAAAGGGTCTTACTATTGTATTCACACCAGTTCCTTTCCAAGACCCGATATGGGATCTTAACCTGGTGTTAACTTTTCTAACATGCATCCCTTTTGAGCCAATAAATTCATGCCTATTAAGACTTATCTTTGAAAACGATTTTGCTAATAGCAATAACGTCAGCCTGCAGGGTAACGAGTTGCAGGCACTTTCCTGTAAATCTCCACATAGTGTGTCTCCGACTTCCACTAGTCGCAAAAGATAATTTTGTCATCTTTTTACCGCGCCCAAGCTCTAGTGTGGCCCAGCCTTCTGGACCTCTTCCAGCTTCCTAAGCTGCTTCTCTAGCCTTCTCCAAAACCACGCTGGTCTTTGGCTTCTACATATATTGCTTCTGATCTCTGGCTCAGCATTTGGGTTTTTATGCAGCTTTAACCACGGCTCCTGCTTTTTTCTGGTGAAAGGAGATTGTGGTTTGTCAGCCTGGATGGAGATTGATGTCTGGCTCCCTCTCCTTGGATGCCGTGTGACCCTGATGTGGCATTTGAGATTGGCTAGTCTTAGGCGTTCCTCACTGCAGCAATACCTTTGCCCTTTCCTACCACTGCATTCAACGGAAATGAACTTTGGTGTATCTTCAGGCAGCTTATGTAGGATTGGCTGGTGGTTCTTTGGGCTGGTTAGTCCCTACATTTGTGTGGTCCGATCTCTGGTTATCACACCCCAATGCTTTCTGTTATTTATATTTGGATGAATGGATGGTATATTACCCTTCCTAATTTAACCCCTCCCACCACGTAGGTGTACATTTACTGGGGAATCGTGTTCTGGTGCAGCTAGTCCTGCAGAACGACTTCCTTAAATGGCAATTGGCTTCAGGGTTGCCAGATTCGGGTGTTGGAGAAGCACTGTACTTGGCGGCTGGAGAGAACCTGATCCTATTTGGTCTCTGCTTCCCAGGTGTAGGGGTGTGACTTTTAAAGGGACGTTGTCCCCTGCCCTGAGGCTGGCACTACGCGACCATGGGATAAACCAAACCATCATCCGGCTTGGGAAGGTACTTTGCACCCTTGGCCACCCCACGGAAGGTCCCCCAAATGAGGCAATGGACTTTATCACATAACTGTGGCATTTTTTTATATTCAATTGCGTGTCAACCTTAGGTGGCGATTGTTTGAAACAATTAACAGACTGCATATTCCACAAAGCTCAGGAATATATACTCCTAAACCCAATTTTCTTCCAAGTGAACTAATAGAATACACACTATCTGCAGTTTCAGGCTAGCTCTGAACAGTGCAGTACCAATGATGTCAACTGGAATAAAGTAGCAACATTTGTGTTATTAAAAATTCAAGTGATCATCGGGCACTACATTTGAGCGACAGCTGCAGGTTCCTTTAAAGGTAAATGTGCATACATGATGTTTGGGAGATGAAGGTTAAAGGAGCAAGGTAGACCATAGCTGGTTTTGACGTAAAGCTAAAATTGTCCGTAAATCATTGATCCATGTTAAAAAATGCAAACTATTAATTTTCTCAGCTCCTAATTTTATTAGGCTTCAACTAAGAAATTCATATGGTCTCTACAGACATGCAGACCAAGAAAAACATGATGGCTTGGGTTCATAATTGAGCCATTGACAGTAGTCATGGGCACATTGGGATTTAAGCTACTGTTTATTAGTTGCTTATCTGGTTTGTACTAATATTGTATGCATTCAATAATTGAAAATGTTATAAAATCTGCAAATGTGCCAGTATTAGCTTGTCACAACTTTCTGTCCATGCCCTAAAATGTCTGATTTATTCCTAAATCTAGGTCTTGATGTAAAAAGTGAGGCCTGTCAAAGATTTTTTCGAGATGGACTGACAATATCTTTTACCAAAATCCTCACAGATGAAGCAGTGAGTGGTTGGAAGTTTGAGATACATGTAAGTCGGAAAGTTTGCGAAGGAAACTAACATATTTATTATGATGAACAGAGTATTTTTTCAGTGTTCTGCATTGTATTTTTGTATATTTTTAGTTTTATACCTGTGGACGAAATATTTTGACAGACTGATCGGAAGCAACAGATTTGTAGATGGTGCATATATTTCTAGTTATAAACCAGTCCATTCAATTTGGTGTTGCTGGGTGTCATTTAACCCATCAGTGCTTCTCTTCACCACTTTTATTTTTAAAAACCTATAGATAAAACCTTCATTCCTTATAATGTCTTTAGACCGTTTACAATTGCTTCACAGAACTCTACCACATTTGAGCATATTTCAATGCATATATTTCTGGCACAAGCCTGCCAGATAGTGACCAATGTATATGGGGAAGGGGCAAATAATATTGAACTTTCATGTTTTTTATTACATATTTAACAAGATATGCTTCAATTGTAAAGATTATATGTCATGATTGCCAAGCATCCTATGTTTGGAAGTTGGATGAAACTGAATACCATTAATTACATTATCCTTAATGAGTGGGTTTGTTTCCTTGGGTACTTAGGTGAAAAAGGAGAACATTTAGTTACCTTAAGTAGCTTATTTGCAAAAAACGTTTACCCAATTACTCATGGGCATTCTCTTATCCCAAATACAGACACCAAAAGTAAGTGAAATACGTTAAATGAAGAATGTTTCCAAACGGGGTTCCAGAAAGAGAAGAGCACAATAGACTAGTTTGTGATCCTCTGACGCAATAGTAAAATAGCCTAATTCTTTTATTGTAAGAAATCATATGATGCTGGTAATTCTGTTTCTGAAAGGGAGGTCTGCTAACCAGATCCCCATTTCATCATGCTCCTTATCAAAACATAGTGCATGTGTGCCTTTGTTGTGCCTGTCTCCTAACATCTTCATCAACTACACTGCAGTGGCAGTAGGGCAGGTTCAAAGGTTGCATGTGCATTCCTGGCAGCTGCTGGAACAGTTACAACAGACATAGGAGGCTTTTCAATTGTCTGACCCTCCGGTTCTTAACATAATTGTGTACCCTAATCCGCCTTGTTGCATGTAAATGGTAAATATAAGCCATGTCTAGTTGATGACATGGTGGTCACTGAGATTACTCAATTATGCTGGCACAGTATTTAGATGTTATATTAGTGTCAGCTTGGTGAGGTGACAGTTATGACGAGGCTGGTCGTGTGTTTTAGCTTGCTGACCTCGTGTAATACAACAACCATGTGGGAGCCTGCCCAAACAAGCTGGTCCTTTGATCCCAATGAGAAAGGCTGACACCTTTCTTCAGGGCCCAGACACCCTCTACAGGGCGGGAGATCCCTTGGGAACCGGTGCTTCAAAGACTGTCGACAAAGACTCTCATACCAGAGAATGAATTACTGGGGACCTTTTTTGATACACATGTGAAGGGGGTTGAGTTAGAGTAGCCAGTAGCTGGTGCTGCTTTTGGCGCTCTGTGAACTTCAAATTGCTTACATGGTTCTTCCAGCTGACTCGACCCAATAAACAGCACTGCCACTGTGCTAGCATCCAATTTGCTGCATCCCGAGCACCAACTAGATCCAACAGAAGAATCCTCTAAAACGACTTGAAAGTATACAAGACCCAGCAGCTGCATCGTTTGCACCCTGCTCAGCTGCCGACTTGACTTGTTGGAGCTCATACACAAGGCATGTCTGGAGCGCTGGCTCAATCCACAGAGCTGTGTGTAGAAGTCAACTTGCCGCTGGCTTGCCACTGGAACAGTGCAATTAGACTATGGCTCAATTAAGGTAAAGGCACCAATAAGGCTGGTTTGATGTTCTCTAGCATCCAAGACGAGAAATAATGGTGTTTAGCGTCTTGTCCCCATGGTCCATTTTAAAGGGCTTTGTTACTTGTAAGATCCCACTATTTCCCTTTTGCAAATACCAATAGCAATACCAATAGCAAAGTCATCTCATTGACCAGATAGCAGGTATATTAATTATCATTCCCTTCCAAACCTGTACGCCTGATTGTGGCCAGTACAGTATCAGTGCATTGCATTTCTTGTCAACTGTTTCACAATATCCCCAGGAATATGTCCAATGTCCCAAAGGACCATACTATTCAGACGAGGCCTCAACTATTTCTCAAAACTTGTTAGTGCGCCACTGTTGACGTCTTTGATACTGGCTTGTTCCGAATCGCAGGTCTTTGACAATAGTCCCAGACATTTCTGTTTATCTGGTGCGGCCACCGACTTCCATCCCACTAGGATGGCTTTTGGTCTGTTTGGATAACGTAGCAGATAAGGCTTGCATTGACCAAATTTCTTTTCGACAAAGCGGTTATTTCTATACACTTTATATCTCTGACACGATTGCTGCGTTTCAATCCAATCGTGAAGGTACAGCCTTTATTTTGCTCTATCTGGGTTTTCCACAAGGGTTTGCAAAGAAATGTCTGCGGCTAGCAAAATGTCCAAGACCTTATTACACCATTGGACGGCAAAAGAATGTTTAGCTCTTAACATGTACTCGGCAAGAACTGATAGCAAGTTTCCAGATTTATCTGCCATCAGGTATTTCCTGAACGCACATCGACGCCACTGGGATAGCTGCCCAACTTCATACCGTATCAGTGTACATGGCGTACACTGCAGGAGATTTAACACCTTCTCCAGCATGGGGTCTGGCATGGATTCACATGCTCATGAATATTCCCCGTCGTCAGGCAGGGAATCCTCGGTAAAGAAAAAAAAAAAACAGTATCAGTTTTGTTTCTGATCTGTCTTTCGTAGTAATAACCAATCACTGGTCTCTGCGTCATACTGACCACAGCCAATGACTGCCCTCTACCTAAGCATCGCCTCTGGCAGCCATCTTCAGATTTTTACCGCACGTTCATGTGTTGGGATCCTCGTGCTATTGCTCTCGAGCGTTAGTGCTATTTTTTCACGTTTTTTCTCAAAAAGAGCCTCAAGCTCCACCGACTCTCCATCCGATCAACGGGGACCCGTGTCGGATTCGTCTGCGCCCCTCAAGGGTGAAGATTTCGTCGAGCTTCGCTTTTGGAGGACTCCAGAAGTTTCTCAGGCCCGGACATGGCCCAGGAGAAGGGAAGCTCGACGCCCGGAAAGCTGTTCAGGATCTGCCCTGGATGCCAGCTGCAGAACGTCTTTAAGGAGGACGAACACTCCTTTTGTCTCTACTGCTTACATGAGGACAAGACACACGTGGAGAAGGACTGTGCGTTTTGCGGCAACATGTCGGAGCGGACCATGAAGGACCGCCATCAACGTCTCGCCAACTGGCTGGAAGGGGAGAGCCCGTCAGGCGAGAAGAAGAGGAAGAAATCCGAGCGGTCTTCTAAGACCTTTGAGGACGCCCCGGCGACGGGGGTCCAACACAAGGCCAAGCACCGCGAGTCCACTGGCACCGGGAGCGCCGAACGGTCGGGCTCTACGGGCGCCAGGCAGGGCGCACCCTCCCCGGCACCTTCAGCCATGAGCCAACGCTCTGGGTCGGGTAAGAGGAAGGGCGAGCACCCGGCGAAGCTCCTGGAGAGGCCCCGGTCGAGCTCGAAGGCCCCATCGGAGGGGGAGCGAGGCAGTGTCCCCCCCCTCAAGAATAAGGCGGTGAGCGCACCTAAGGTGGTGAAGGCCTTAATCCATCCGGCCAAGCCCTCTATCGATACTGTCGCGGCGGCCCTGGCTCAGCCTGTGGAGGCTACACCAGTGGTGGCGACCTCGGGGCTCAGAGTCTCCCTGCCACCTCGGAGGGAGTCCTCTTTTGTGCCCATCGATAGGACCCCCGTGAAACCCTCGGCGGGGAAGAAAAAAGGGGGGGGGGCAGGGTGTCGTCGTAGATTCGGCCTCAACCTCAGAGGAAGAGCTGATTGAGGTCTTAAGCCACGGCCTTGGCGTGGAAGAAGACCGGCCCGTCGGGATGGATCCCGACGCAGGTGACGACGACATCGTCGAGGGTGCCGACGGGGCCCCTGATCGCCCGCCGGATTCCCATCTGCCAGTGCCGCAAGACAACTCAGCGGCCATTTTGTTGGCTATACAGTCCTTATGTTCAGAGATAAGGACGAGACTACCGTTGCCGACGGAGGAACCTCTCCCGTCGGGGGATCCTGAACCGGGACCTTCTGGTGCTCCCCCGCCCAAGAAAAGAAGGATTCACCCTCCACCTCCTTTTCAGCCGTCGCGCCCCGTCCAGCCCTCCTCCCCGTCCACCCGAGGGGATGATACGGGGACTGACACGGCAGCGACGGGTACGGACGACGAGGTATACGACGAGGATCTCCCGTCGTCGCCTCCCACCAGGGCTTCTCCGCCCGACGAGATTGGATCGTTCCACTCCATGATCGCCAGGGCATCCGAGCTTTTCCAACTCTGCCCTGAGGAGAAGAAAAAGGAAGGATTCCTTTATCAACGGCGCGAGGCCAAGAGGAAGACGGTCCTCGCGGTGCCTCTACTGAACGACATTTGGGATGAGGGCCTCGCCCTCCTCAAGAACCCTTCCACAACGCCAGCTAGAAGAGACCGGTACGAGAAGTACCACCGGGTCCCGGACGCGGCCCCCCTGTGCCTCCGGGCGCAGCCTACCCCGGACTCCGTTGTCTCCGCGGCGGCCAGGAAGAAAGCGGGGGGGGGGAGGAGTGCGGCCTCCACATAGACTTCCCCACCAGACGGCGAGGGAAAGAAATTGGACGCTATTGGACGCAGGGTCATCTCGTCGGCAGCGACGACGATTAAAGCGGCCAACGCCTTGGCTATCGTGGCCCGCTACGACAGGGAGTTATGGTACAAACTGGCTCCCCTGCTGGACTTCCTACCGGACGACAAGAGGGCGGATGCCCTGGAGATCCTACAGGAAGGCGAGGTGGCGTCGGACCACGCCATCACTATTGCGACGGACATTGCCGACACTGGGTTTCGCCAGTTGGGCAACGGCGTGTGCCTTAGGCGGCGTGGATGGCTCAAGGCTACGGACTTCCGTCAAGACGTACAGACCAGAGTCCTGGACATGCCGTTCGATGGGAACAACCTGTTTGGGAAAACAGTGGACGATTCCCTCCAGACCATTAAAGCGGACACTGAGACGGCCCGGGCCCTTGGGGTTCTGCAGCAACGACGGACGCCCTTTCGGAGCAGCAGAGGCAAGGGCGCCTCCAAAGGTTCTGGCGGCGGTTTCTCTACCTACCGTCAAGCGGCCCGCTCGTCGTCTCAAGAGGCCTACAGAGGACGAGGCAAGTCTGGAGGACCCCGCCGTCGTCGCCAAGGAGGTCAAGGCGGCAAAGCTTCGTCGAAACAGGATTGAACCGGCCGTGTGGTCCGGCCCCCACCGAAGCACCCCGGTGGGAGGCCGGCTGGCGAGCTTCGTCAGCGTGTGGGAGTCCATCTCCACCGACCGTTGGGGGCTGGACGCCTTGGCCCGGGGTCACGCGCTCGAGTTTCAAAGAAGGTGCCCGCGCGTCCCCCCGTGGCCAGGAGAGAGCTTCACGTCCCTCAGCTTCTCCTGGAGGTAAAGGCGTTGCTCAGGAAGGGCGCCATCGAACTCGTCCCAAAGAGGCTTCGGGGCTCCGGAGTTTACTCAAGATACTTCCTCGTGAAGAAGAAGACGGGAGGATGGCGCCCCATCCTAGACCTGCGACGTCTGAACAAGTTCATCAAGGCGCAGAAGTTCCAGATGGTCACCCTCCAGCACGTCCTGGGTCAGCTGGAGGAAGGAGACTTCCTGTCGTCGTTGGATTTGGAAGATGCCTACTTCCATATTCCCATCCTAAAGGGGCACCGAAAATTCCTCAGGTTTGTGGTCCAAGGGCGTCACTACCAGTTCAAAGCCCTCCCCTTCGGACTACGGTCGGCACCCAGGGTATTTACCAAGTGCCTTGCACCGGTGGTGGCGCAGCTGCGCCGCGAGGGGATCCACGTCTACCCCTACCTGGACGACTGGCTCATTCGAGCCAAGACGAGGGAGCTCGCCGTGGACCACACGGCAAGGACCGTCCAACTTCTCACGGACCTGGGATTCTCCGTGAACTACGCCAAGTCCCACCTGGTACCCGCGCAAAACGCACTGTTTCTGGGAGCGAAGCTCGACACAGTGTCCCTTCTGGCCTCCCCGTCGGAGGAAAGGACCAGGTCCATCCTGGGCAAGGTACAGTGGATGTTGGTTTCCGACGCGGCCAAGGTGAGGTCCATCAAGTCCCTCCTCGGAATGATGTCCTCTTGCATCTACCTCATTCCCATGTGCAGGCTCCGGATGCGCCCGTTGCAGGAGTTCCTGGACGCGCGCTGGATCCAAACGACGGGCGGCTTCGAGGAGAGGATCACACTCGACGAGAGTTTTCGCCGAGCGGTCCGGTGGTGGGGCACCCGCGCGCATCTGACGGCGGGCATGGACTTCCAGACCCCAGACCACCAGGAGACAGTGACCACGGATGCCTCCCTGGAAGGGTGGGGAGCGCACACCGAAAATCTGCACGCGAGAGGCCTCTGGCTCCCGACGGCGAAGTCCCTCCATATCAACGTCCTGGAGCTCCGTGCAGTGTTCTGGGCCCTCAGGTCCTTCCTTCCGTCCCTCAAGGGCAAGGTGGTGAGGATCTTCACCGACAACACCACCACCATGTTTTACATCAGGAAACAGGGCGGAACCAGGTCCCCAGCACTGTCCAAGGAGGCGCAGGACCTGTGGCATTGGGCAGTCGCCCAAAGGATGTTTCTGGTGCCGTTTCATCTGGCAGGGATAAAAAACACCATCGCCGACTCACTCAGCAGGGAGCTGCGCTCGTGTCACGAGTGGGAACTACGGCAGGATCTAGTGGATCGCCTCTTCCGACGGTGGGGCACACCCCAGATCGACCTGTTCGCGACGGCGACGAACTCCAAGTGCCGGAGGTTCGCCAGCAGGTTTCCCCAGGCGAGGAGCATGGGCGATGCTTTCTCGTTCCCCTGGGAGGACCTGTTCCTCTACGCGTTCCCTCCTTTGCCACTGCTAATCCGGCTCGTCAACCAGCTCAAGAGGTCACGGTGCAGGATGATCCTCGTCGCACCTGCGTGGCCGAGGCAGATATGGTTCCCGGACCTTCTGGACTTGTCAGCGTCCCCGCCAATCAAGCTGCCGGTGGACGCGGATCTACTCTCCAGGGAAGGAGGCTCCATCCTCCACCACGACCCGAAATCGCTGAACTTGCAGGCCTGGCTCCTGCAGCGCTAGAGTTTGGAGGATACGACATACCGGCCGACTGCAGAGAGGTTCTTGCAAAGGCCAGGGCATCCTCGACTCTTAAATGCTACGGGCACAAATGGAAGAGGTTCTCTGTCTGGTGCGACGCACAGAAGATTAACCCTCTACGGATTACGGCTCCCCAGGTACTGCCGTACCTGCTGACGCTGGCCAAAGCTGGACTGGCACACGCGTCCATCAAGATTCATCTTGCTGCGATCTCCCGATACACCAGAACCACGGGCCGGACGTCCCTGTGGTCTCATCGTCTGGTGAAAGAGTTCATGAAGGGACTGTTCAGATCGTTCCCGCTGGTGAAGGCGCCGGCCCCGGCGTGGGAGCTCAACGTGGTGCTGACCAAGCTCATGGGACCTCCGTTCGAGCCTCTGCACTCGGCCCCGTTGAAGTTTCTGTCGTGGAAAACAGCGTTTCTTGTGGCCATCACCTCCGCACGATAGGTGGGAGAGATCCAGGCCCTTTCCTGCAAGGCCCCGTACTTGACTTTTCACGACACGAGGGTAGTGCTCAGGACGCCCCCGTCCTTCATGCCCAAGGTACCGTCGGACTTCCATCTCAACGAACCCTTGGTGTTGCCTGTGTTCTTCCCGTCGCCTTCGTCGCCGGCTAAGAGGACTTTGCACTCGCTGGATGTGGCTAGAGCGCTGAAGTTCTACATGGACCGCACAAAGTGTTTTCGGAAGACGTCACAACTCTTTGTGAACTTTGGACCTGTCAATCAGGGGAAGGCTCTCTCGAAGGCTTCCATTTCCAGATGGCTCTCCGGCTGTATCATGTACTGTCATCGGTTGGCAAACCGACCGCTGCCTGGCCGTCCGAGAGCCCATTCCACCAGAGCGATCGCAGCTACCATGGCGTTCCTTTCCGGTGTGCCCCTGCTGGACATATGCAGGGCTGCTACGTGGAGGTCGACGCACACCTTCACGAAATTCTACTGCGTCGATCGGGATTCCAGGGAGGAGTCCAGGGTCGGCCAAGCAGTGCTGCGCAACCTGTTCGCCTGAGGTGAGCCTGGTGAGGAGGTAAGATGCTTAATGTTGAGTTTGATGTAATGCTTAATGTTGAGCCTTTGCCACCTTCCGTGGTTGTGCATGTGTGTACTGCTATGTATTCTTTATTCATGAGCATGTGAATCCATGCCAGACCCCATGCTGGAGAAGGAACAAGTTACTTACCTGTAACTGTTGTTCTCCAGCATGGGTCTGGCATGGATTCACATGCGAACCCTCCCGCCTACCCCTTTGCGGCTCTTCACTTGGTCATACTGCCACTTCACGTGCTTCCAAATCTGAAGATGGCTGCCAGAGGCGGTGCTTAGGTAGAGGGCAGTCATTGGCTGTGGTCAGTATGACGCAGAGACCAGTGATTGGTTATTACTACGAAAGACAGATCAGAAACGAAACTGATACTGGTTTTTTCTTTACCGAGGATTCCCAGCCTGGCGACGGGGAATATTCATGAGCATGTGAATCCATGCCAGACCCATGCTGGAGAACAACAGTTACAGGTAAGTAACTTGTTCCTTCCTTCAAGTTTGTCAAGAATGGGTCTTTCCAATACTATCCATGTTTCAAGACCGTAAAAGATTATTGGGACAGTCTTCTGGTTGTAATAGGTGATTATTGGTTTTATTGAAAATTTCCCATAGTTGTACAATATAATTTTTGATTGTGAAGTAGCTGTTAGTATCTCTGGTGCAGAAGCGTCAAATGTGCTTGGTTAGGTTGCAGAGAAGTAATTTGCATTCCCAGGTAAGTAAATTGATGGATTATTTCTAGATTAGCCCCTTCCAATGACATTTATATTTATTTGAGAACCTTGGCTGGCCATTATAAATCATTATTTTAGTTTTGTTAGTGTTTATCGTAAATTGATTCTGCGATATATAGCCTTCCAGGGCACTTAATGCTTCTTGTAAGCCGCTCAGGGTTTTTGATATTAAAATCAAATCAGCATACATTAAAGCGGGAATCTTTACTAAACCCAAAGAAGGAGGATCACATGTCAGATTTTGGAATATATTAGGCATGTCATAAAGGTAGAAATTAAACAAAGCAGATGCAAGAATACAACCCTGCCGCAGCCCCTTTTTGGTAGGTACAGAATCTGAAAGTAAACCCTCCATATTCAGTCTCATTTGGATCGATGTGTCAGAATGTAATTTGTTGACTATGTCTATAATTGTAACCAGGCACTTTGTTCGCTGCAATTTCTGTATCAAGATATCTCGGGAGACTGAATCGAAGGCCGCATGAAAGTCTATATAGGCAAGGTACAAGGGTCGCTTAGTGATTTCAGCCTGATGCTGAATTGCATATAATGATGATAAATTGACATTAGTTCCCATATGGTAACAGATAGTCCATGAGTTAAATTCCCATAACACACAACGGGAAAAGGTTTCTAATAACATCGAGCAGTGAAATCGGTCTATAATTCTGAGGGATGTGACGATTGCCCTTTTTGTAAATTGGGATAATGGCTGCTTTACGCCAAGAGGCGGGATTTCCTTTTTTTAATCACATTCAAAAAGATGGTGTATAAGATCGGGGCCATTCATGTGGGTGTGCTTTCAAAATGGCATTGGAAAGGCCATCGGGCCCCGGAGCTCATGATATTGAGGATTTTATAATAAAATCTTCAATCTCCTCTATTTCAATTTTGGGAAACCACTTATCACATATGATTACAGGATGCGTTTGATGGGGCCATGGGGACACATTATATAACTCATGGAAATGGGTAAGCCATTGTTTTTCCGACGGCCCATTCATCTGAGCGGCGAGTTGTTGTTTTCTTGTTATATTATTCAACAGTGACCACATATTGGCCGAATTTTTCGAAGACCAAGTTCTTAACATGATCTCCCCATCTCTTTGGTATTTGGAAGCTCTTCTTGCCCTCGTTCAATTTCTGTAACGGCATTTGATGGATTGCAGAGCCAGTTTCCTATCCGCCATGGGCAACAGCTTCAATGAATTAATTTCACGCCGTTTTTGTATCTTTCTTTCTTTTTGTTCTTGATCAAAATGTTTTTGTTACATTTATAAATCAAGTTACTCGTTATTTCTAAAATCCAATAGTGCCGTAGTGTAAAGCGAGTCTTTAAAACGTTGAACATTGCTCTTCAATATGGAATAAAGCGAATACATTTTTCTTCGTTCCATCGGAATCTCGATTTGTTGGTGTTCATTTCTAGATTGTGTGTGTAATGATCTCTTGGAACTACTGGATGCTTTGATTCCCAAGACCATGATGTTGTTAAAATGTTGTGGTCACTGAAGCATTGCTTTAACACTGTCAATTGGTCAATTTTGTTAAATAGAGACTTGTCGGTAAATATAAAATCTATGATACTTGCACTCAGGCCTCTGGTCTATGTTGCTTGCTGGGGCATATCACCTTTAATCGCAACGTTCAACATTTTTAATTGCCATTCTTCCATTAGGTTCTGCCATTTCAATATTATTGGTTTTTTCAGTTCACAATTATCTAAATAATGCATGTTAAAGTCACCAGCCATGATGATGATTGTAACCTCGTTATCCATGGCTATTAGATCAAGAGTATCTATAAAGCTCCTAATAAAGAGGTTATCACAAATGGCTGAAGGGTTCCGATAGACATTAACCATGGCAATGACATGCTCCCTGATTGTAATTTTAACAAGTTGGATGGATTGATTAAAGGAGGCCCATGGGCGCAGAATACAGAGAGCTAGATTTAGTTGCCACCAACAGACCTGAAGTGGGTCTACCCTTCAAAACCGATACTGCTGGGACCAGAGAGATGTCATATTTGTTCCAGACCGGCAGGAGCCTCAACCAAGCTTCTTGGAAAACTAATATGTCGAAGTCCCTAAGAAGTTTTGCAAAGGAGGTGGTTAAATGTGAATGGCCTCTGGTATTCCAGCTTGCGAGTTTAATGTTATACGACTCAAGGGACTCCTTGACTTGGATATTCTTCGATTATGAGTGATGAACTGCACAACATGTACCAGTTGTAGTTTGCCGGGAACCACTGGTATATTTGTTAAATACCAGTTTGGCTTGCTCTGGAGTTTTGGATGTTATTTGGTCTTGCGTGATGATAAAGCCTAACTCAAACAGCTCTTCCCTCGCTTCCCAGATTTTTCTCGCCACCTAGGCTGAGGAAATCCACAATCTCACAGTTTCCGGTTGAAACAGGTTTGGAAATTCCACCTGTGCCAAATCTACAGTGGACAAGTCCATTAGCATAGACGTGTCTTTAAAAATCAAGATATTTGCTTGACAGAGGGTGTATTGCTGAAAGGGGGCAGGCCGGCAACTTATGATAAAGGTGAAATGATATTTTTTTTTTTAGATTTTTGATTTGCTTGATGGTTTCTTTTTTGATCAGTGTTCAGTCGGAATCTCTGATGTTCTGGTGTGTTAAGTTGTTGCTGTGGTTGCATAGGTTACTCGTCTCTCTTGTATCATTGGGGAGTCACCACTTTGCATTGGCTGACAAGAACAAGACATAGAGTGAGACGGCACATCTTTTGCTTGATTTTCTGGATACATGCTAGATAGTTAATTATTTCCATCCTGATTTTTGGAGTTAATCAGATTCAGCTGGGTGTTACATAATGTTTGTGATTCAAGGTGGGCATCAACCGCTTCTCGGATCTCTTTTCTACGTAGTGCTTGACTTAAACTTTCTTGTACAGTCAATGACTTCGCTCGAGACTGGTCGTTAATTATTTTAGCTGTTGAGGATGTAATAGCCACAATTTTATTGCTTTCCTTTGAAGGCTGCATTTTGTCTATCTCCTCAACTAGCTCATCCAATGGTTGATGTGATGCAACATCGTTGTTGGGAATCACTGTGCCCCTTACATTGTTTCGCAATGCTTTATATTTATTTATAACTGCAACGCTTGCCATTGAAAGACATAGTCTGTAATCTCTTAATGAATTGTCTTGAGGATGAATTTCCGAGATTATTTCCGAGTTCTTAACATTTTTTGACTACTTTGTTTCCTTTATAGCAGAAAGAGTGGTCTTCTTTTTTGAATATGTCTTCAAGGGTTTTTTGAGACTTTCCTTGGTTTGGAAAATAGGGAACATCTTTAGCAATGGGACTTTTGGTCTGTTATTTGTGATAGGTGGATCGGTTGTGGGATCCACAGTCGCCTATGGAACTGGGAGAATGGATGACATTAGAAAATATTGGTAGAACCGGAGTCGGCATTATAGGTGTGTCTTCAAGGGTGCATATATCATTTCACTGGATGAAGGCAGTATATCCCCGTTTCGGGGACAGTGTTTGAGAGTCATTTCTTTTTCCATCCATTCAGCAATACGATCAATTTGGGCTGCTTGGGCCGAGATCTTTTGATCACGCGTCTCAAATAGACGACCCAAGGTGACAATTGCTGTATTGATAGCAGCTAAAGTAATTTCAAGTAAAGGGGGTTGAGACACTGGATCAGGAACCCGCGGCACAGGTTTAGGGTGCCTCGGGGTTGGTGGTATAAAAGAGACTGAAGGACAAATAGAGGCTGACTGCCTTTCAATCAGAGATCGCGGTGAGCTTGCTAGATTTTCACCGAGTAAGTCATTCGGGAAACTGACAAGAAGAGATGAATCAGAAATGGAAGTTTGGGCCAGATCGAGTGGCGGAGCCCCGCTAGTCATCATGGGGGTAGAGAAGGTATTCTGATCTTCTGTCTCTGATGTATCAGAGATTGAAAGGTGTGTCACATCTTTAGAGCTTTGGTTAGAATTGTGGCCTGAAGCACTTGGAGGTATAGAGTTCAATCCATTATTGATGTTTGGCGAGTTTGTGAATATGTGGGTTTCAGGTTTGCCACGAGAATTAGATTTGTCATGATCAATATGTGACTCCTCTGCGGGCTCCGCCGCTCGGGACCTCTTGCGCCTCCCTGATCTTCCGGCACCTGTATTCATGGTACGTAGCACACAGTAGTTTCTTATGTCGTTCATGGCAACATTTTTATTCACCACCGGTGACAAGATAATGTGTGTTTGAGCTATTTTATGAGGTTTAGAAGTACACACAGCCATTTTGGAACAAACTAACGTTAGTGGCATATCAGATTTCAATGTGTACATGATGACACAGGCTTCCAACAATTAAAAGCAGCTTAGAAAAAATAAAATATTCAAAAGATAGAAGTACAATAAAATCAATCGAATTATCAGCTAACAATGGCAGGCCCGTTCACCCCCTCACCACCCTGGACAGCCGTAGACAGCCCTTGTCCAAACAGCGCTTCTCCAAAAAGCATGTGCGCAAAAAGCGCGATATTGTTGGATTAAATGGATTGTGGGGAGGAGGGGGCAGAATCAGCAGTGCACCAGGCGGTGTCCTTTCTTTCTTTCTCTTTTCTACGGGGACATAATAGCAACAATGTAACAGTGTATGGAACACCTTGGCTGTCAGCCACAGTTCATAGATCGTATGTGTCCCAATGTCCGTACCCTTTAAAGTGGCAGTAGCAGCAGTTTTCCTCATAGCAGCTCGTTCAGGAAACCAGCGTAGTGACAGAGAAAATAGCAGCACAACCAGCTGTAGACAGCCCTTGTCCAGACAGCGCTTCTCCAAACAGCCCGGAATGGGTTAATTCGTATCCCTTTTTATCTGTACCTCCTAGAGCATTGTTTCGCTCTTTTAACATTTAGACTTGGCTGGTGGCAGTGGAATCTACCCCAACTTTTCTACCGCGATTATATTAGATAAATCTGGTATTGTTTTTGGCTAATATATAAACCTCGAGCATAAACCCGCTTGACCAAATAGTCTTTCTTTTGGCTCCAGTCGGGTTTTTTCTCCATTTCTTTTTGTTAAAGTCCTTCTTGTGTTTTACTTTGCGCAGCAAACAAGGTTTGCCTTCTTGGTTCACCGTCTTTTGGCAGGCTTTTGCTCAGAAGCCCTCCACCAGGCGCCTGGGTGTCTAGGTGGGCTGAATGTGAGGGAGGGGTGTAGTCATCCCCTTGCACAGGGTATCCTGGGAAACCCATGTTGCACTTTGCCATGATTGGCTGAGGTGGTTGTCCAGGCTGGACAACCCCCCCTGTTGGGTGATTGACAGCCAGGCTGTGTGAATGGGAGTTTTGCGCATAAAAGGCAGGTCTCTTGGGCTAGAAGTCAGTCACCACTGGAACTACAAGGAATCAAAGAGAAGCAGAGAGGACGACGACTGCTGCAACTACCCCGTCCCGGTGAAGCCCTTCTGCAGTCCTGAGCTATCTACCTTTCAACAACTAAGAGAAGATCCAGTCCGGAGTCGTCTTCCCTTGAGCCTGGTGGGGATAACCAGCTCATCTTCCACAGCCAGAGGATCCTCTTCCTTGGTCGAAATCGCTGCACACTGCTGTAGTGGTCCGGATTGCCATTTGAAGAGCCTCTCCTGTTTTTAAGGAGCCTATCTTTTATTCATTGTCGCTCCTGCCGGCTTCATCCCTGTGTGGTGCAGACCCCCTTCAGACGTCCTCCTTCACCACGAAGCTCAAGGAATCATGGGTCTGCGCGAAACCAACAGGAACAACTGTCAGGGCACCAGCTTCACCATTGGAATAAGCTACTGTGTTCTGCTTGAGGAAACTGGCTGAACCCCTTTTCATCTCCAAGGCTTGGCCTTGTCGTCCCTCCTAACTTTTGCTTCCGAACATTGACAATATTGAAGTACTATTGGCTACGTTGAATTGTGAACTGTCTGACTGTGTGATCTTCGGCAACAGGTCCCCGGTGTCACTTGACCCTGGCTCCGGCCCTTTGACTTTTGAACTCCTGTCTCTGAGTGTTTCTCGATTCTATCTGCCTAACCAAAATATTGCCTGTGATTTTTGCCTCCAACTCCCACTGGGTATCTCAGGTGCTAAGTGTGTTTTTGCCCCGGTAGCATTTCATGTCACGGATACGCGTTTAATAAGTAGACCAAACTGTCAAAAAGTGACCCCAATTGTATTCGCAGTAACGTGTTTTGTTCGTAACACTGGTTCATCCAAACACAGGGTACTTACCTTGAGACATACTGTACAAAGTGAATTGGCTAGTTGTATATTTGACGTGTGGTTTGTGTTTAAGTTTAATAGAAGTGTTGTGTTTATAACAAATGGTTTAAAAATAAATGTACTTATATTTTTCTACCTGAAACCTTGAGTCAGTGTTTGCTTAAGTCACAGTAATTGTGGTCCCTTTGTGTAATCTCTGCTACTGCTCATATACTCTTGAGATAAGCCTGGCTGCCCCGCCACTGCTACCACTCTGACATAGTAGTACAGGCTTGTACCAAAGGTCAAACTTGTATTGCCACCTGTAGTCTTAATTGTGTGTAGTGGTCCCTAAGGGCACTGCACAGGATTCTCCCTAACAGTCTTCACCCCAAATCTACACTAATTTCCCATTTATTTTGATGTTATGTGGTATGCAGAAGTTTGCGAAATACCGATGCGTCTTAAGCAAGACTAATTTTATGCACATATAGAGCAGCCAGTCATGATTTGTGAGGCGCGGTATAGCCCATATCGGGGGGGGGGGAAGGTAGTATTGTTTTTTTTTTGATAACACATTTTATTACATTTTTGTGCAATAATACAACAATTTACTAACTACAACCGTAAAGGTTTGCATACAGGTGGAAGAGCAGCGCGAAAGGACATAATTGAGCAAGTTGAAATGTAAGCAACCAGAGGGACACACACGCTATAAGGCATATTGGCAGTGATTACAGTGAGCATTTGCAAGTCCTGGTATTACTCGGGACGCCCGAAGGGTTGGTATTGGCACATACAGTTAAACAGGGTTACATGATGGTATAAAATAATCATAGTACAACAGCGTTATAATGTCTGTTCCCATTTTCCCCAGATCTTGTCTGCTTTGCCTGGGCAGCCTCTAGCTTGATAGACTAGGTGTTCCAGTAGGATGACAGTATCTACATCAGTTACCCAGTGATCATATTTCGGGGTGTTTTCAGAGCCCCACAACTGTGCAATATTCCTTTTGGCAATTCCTGTGATAGTCGAGACAAGAAGTTTTTCAAAGCGTGACAGCTCCACTGTGCTGTCAATGCCCAAGAGGAAGAGTTTAGGATCTGTCGGGATTGAGCGACATAAGACTTTGGAGAGCCTCGAGCTGCATTTATGCCAGAAGCGTTGAATACGTGTGCACTGCCAGAGAATGTGATAGAAGGTTCCCTCCTCCTGTTTGCAGCGTAGGCGTCTGGGGTCGGTCGCTCTGCTCCAATTATACAGAGCTATTCGGGGGTAATAAATCCTATGAAGTATCTTGAGTTGAACTAGTCTGATCTGAGCAGAGATTGCACATTCTCTTGAATACATTAGAGTCGTAATCCAGTCTTCAGGTTCTATAGGGCCAATATCACTTTCCCATTTTGTCTTCAGAGACAGAAGTTCCTTCGTGGCAAATGAGGAAATAGCATTGTACACGGTGGATGTGACTTTTTTAGTTACACTGTCAATAACTATATTCCTTTCTATGGGCGTGCATTCCGGCATATCTGCCAGCTGGGCTCTGTGCATAGTGAGTGCATGCTGTAACTGTCCGTAGTGATAATGCTCAGACTCGGGGAGGTTGTGTGCTGGGACAAGCTCGGGAAACTGAATCAGTCGATCATTCACGATTATCTGCTGAATTAGCTCTATCCCAGCTGTAGCCCAGTTTGGCCACTTCGGAAGAATGCATAAGTTTGGGAGGTGAGCATTGTTCCAGATGGGCTGGACTGGGGTAATTTTATTGTCCCAGCCTAGGTGTTTGTGTCTCCATATCCGGGCTATGTGCGATGCTATTGTGCATTCTGATGAGCGGGTCTGTTTACAATAAAGGCTTTCAATCGGGGACATCCCATGCCTCGCAGCTAGTTCAGCTCTTATATGAGGGATTAGCGGGTCTCCGTGCAATATGTCGTTGACTGTTGCCATCTGTGTCGCCCAATCTTAGATCTGTATGTTCGGAAGTCCTATTCCTCCCTCCCAAACCGGGCGTTGTAGGGTTTGTAGGAGTGTGCGTGTTGTGCCATCTATTCTGTGAAACTCTGCAGGGGGTTTGTGAAGAGGGGCGTTTTGGAGGACATGTAGAAATCTGGGTAAGGCCAACATCTTGAAGAATGCCGCCCTGCCTAGCAATGTCATTGATAGTGTATGCCAGTGGGCTGCGTCCTGCTTGTATCTTTTAACTAGTGGGTGAAGATTTTGTTTTGCGTAGTTATCTAGTCTATTGGTGATTAGGATGCCCAAGTATCGAAACTGCGTGTTTTCAACCATGTATGGGGATCCTGTCGCCAGTATGCAGTCCACACCTTTTACCGGGAACAGCACAGATTTGGACCAGTTTACTTTTAGTCCGCTAAAGGTTCCATATTCTATTAGAATTTGTGTGACAACAGAGCAGGATGTCGCTGGGTCGCCCAGATATACCAGGAGGTCGTCTGCATATAGGGATACTCTGTCTTCCCAGTTTGGCCCCCATCTGAAGACAGACCATGTGTTCCTCAAGAGGACTGCTAGTGGTTCTATAATTAGCGCAAACACCATCGCTGACAGCGGGCAGCCCTGTCTGGTTCCCTTCCCTAAATTGAAAGTGCGCGATGACCACCCATTTACTTTAACCTCTGCAACTGGATTATTTTATAGGAGTTGTAGCCATTTTATGAATGGTTCCCCGAAATGCATCCTACGCATTATGGCCCATAATGCCTCCCAGTGAACTGAATCGAAAGCTTTTTCGAAGTCTACGGCCAGTAGAGCTAGTGATTGCTGCAGGGTTGGTGCTCTCTCCAGCGCCAGGTGCAGTCTACGAATATTCATTCTGGTCGACCCTTGGAGCATAAAGCCACATTGGTCCGGGTGGATTAATGACGTGATGACGTCTTGGAATCTATTGGCTAGTATTTTGGCTTCACTATTGATGAGGGATATGGGACGATAGGAGGTACATTCCTCTGGGGGTTTATCTTTTTTGGGAATCACTATAATGGTGGCTTTGCAGAGATCTGGTGGAAGCTCGCCTTGATTGAGGGAGTGCTCAAACACGGCGAGCAAGTGAGCTAGAATATGTAGATGATTTAGCTTTTTCCAGATGTCAAGTGGGAAGCCATTCGAGGCCGGAGTTTTGCCTGTCTGGAGTTGCGCAATGGCGGTCGATATTTCGTAGTTATTTTGCTGTCTAAAGTACTGGCTTGCTCTGTGGTGAGAGTTGGAAGGGCTATATCAGCTAGTAAGGCGCTATTCATGGCGTCGGCGGGGGGTTTATATAGGTCCTCATAGAATTCAGCAAAGCGGTCCGCAATCTCGGCATCGGTATGGACAAGGTTAGTGTTCAGAGTTCTAATGCACTTAACCTTCTGTTGTCCTTCATCACGCTTTTCTAGCCACGCAAGCATTCTGCCCGCTTTGTCTCCTGTTTCGTAAACACGCGCCTTCATGGCAGCATGCGCTTTTTGGGCGCAGTCTAGGCTAAGATTGTGCAACTTCTTCTGTGCCAACACCAAGTCTCTATTAGTCTCCGGAGTGTGTCTGGTGATGTGCGCCAGCTCCTTGGACATGACTTCACTTTCGATTTCGTTAATTTTCTCTCGATGCTCCTTCTTGTGGGATGTCCAAGATATGATTGCTCCACGTAGGACCGGCTTGTACGCCTCCCATAATGTACTGGGATTATCAACTGAAGCTGCATTAAGTTCAAAGTAGTTGACAGTGGTTGTCTCGAGCAATTCTTGGAATTCCGGGAAGCCCAGGTAATAGGAGTTGAGCCTCCACGAGGGGGGCAGTCTCTCCGTTTCCAGTTCTAGCAACAATGGGGAGTGGTCGGAGATTCCCCGTGGAAGGTAGGAAGCATTGCTCATTTTATGACTGATTTGGTTTGGCAGGAAGAAGTTGTCTATTCGTGACATCGAAGCATGGGCTCCCGAGTGGAAAGAGTATTGTCGAGACTCAGCATGTAGGGCCCTCCATGCATCACATAGGCCTAGTGCTGACGCAAAGGAAGCCTATTTGGTCGTGATGGAGGGGTTCCTGGCTCTCAGGTGTGTGCGGTCCAGGGTATTATCCATGACCTCGTTAGAGTCTCCCCCCAACACCCAGGTATCTGCCGGTCTTGCTGCCATGATGGGGGAAATTTCATTTAGCAGGTCATTGAGGAGGGTTGGCGGGGAGTATACTGCCATGAGTGCTAGCGTTTGGTTCCAAAGAGTTGCTTGAATATATACCAATCGGCCCCCTCTGTCTTGTATGGTATGGGTGATCGCCAGCGGAAGTCTTTTGTGAATTAGGATGAGGACTCACCTCGCTCTCATGGAGAAGCCAGCGTGTACCGCTGTGCGGTAGTTTGATCTTTGAAAGAATTTGCATTCATTTCCAGCTAAATGCGTTTCGGTCAGAAGGGCTATATCTGGGGAATGTCTATTTAGATTTTGGACAACCAGTCTCTTGATGCTGGCACCAAGCCCATTCACATTCCAAGCCAAAAGTTTGAGCTTTCTTTGGGACGGGGCGGTCTCAGCTGCCATTGACGTTTTGGGATTTACTTTTGCAGGTGTGCGCCCCCTGTTGCACACGCGGAGGTCCCATCGCGTTTGCTCCACTCTGCATGCTCAACAGGTCCCTGTATGCTAAACATTGAATAAAACCATAGAGTCCAACTCCCCCCTCCCCATACTCCATCCCCAACTGAAGCATCTGTCGTCCCAGTGTTAACTTCTCAACAATTTAACTGAATTCTACATCTGGTTGCCCTGAGTTTATCCGATTCTAGAGTACCAGTATGCCAGGTGGTGTGGCACAGAAAGAAACTCAGGGCAGGGAGGCGGAGCTCCGCTTTGCGTAGCTTCGGGTGCTCTTTCCGTTCAAGGGAGGGGTGGGCAACCCGTGGCCGCCAGCCAGTTTTCTTTTGTTTCTACGTTCGTAACGTGCAGCATAGCGCATATGCGGCACATTAGCAGTGGTCTGGATGACTGGAGTAGTGTCGGTATTTTTAAGCCTCTGCATTCTGTGGGTTCACAATTTGTTGTTGCAGTTGTGGATCCATATCGGGTGGTCTCTCTGGATGTGGTCTGTTTCGTTCTCGTCTCCCCCTTCCCACGGTGCTCCAGTCGCCGTCTATGTGCCTTTCAGCCCAACTCCACGCCTCTCTAGGATCTGTGAAGTGCACGGTTGTATTTTTGTGAAATATTTTAAGTTGGGCAGGAAAGATTAGTCCATATTTCACACCCATTGATTGCAGGCGTTTCTTAAGGGGACCAAAATATTGGTGTGCTTTCTGCACTTCTCTGGTGAAGTCCGGGGAGAAAGCAATTCTAGATCCATTGTACGTAACTGTTCCCTTAGATCTCGCTAATTGCAGTACTGTATCTCTATCTCTGTAGTTAAGGAACCTTGCGTTGACTGTACGTGGCGGTGCTCCTGGTACGATCCTGCCTGTGGGGATGCGATGGGCTTGCTCAATAGAAAATAACTTGGAGAAGGACTGTGAATTGTATATGTCCGTGAGCCAACTCTCAAGGAATAGCTCCATACAATCTCCTTCTGCTTTTTCTGGAAGGCCGAGTTTGCGGACGTTGTTACGTCTCGATCTACCCTCACTGTCATCTGCTCTTGATTCCAGGAGCTTTATGCGTGCCATCATGCCAGACATCTGACGGTTCACCCCGCGAAGATTATCTTCTGTTTCGGAGATCCGCATGTCCGCTTCTCCTTTGCGTGAGGTCAGCTTCTGCAGGTCATGTTTTAGCAAGGATACATCTGCACCTATACTGTCCATCTTTTTCTCCATGGAAGTTCTTGAACTGGCAATGGCACTCATGATGTCTCTGAGGGAGATGTTCTCCTCCATGCAGTCAGTGTCTTGTTGCAACGGTCTCTCCGGGCAACGAGACATTGGTGTGGACACGTATTGTTCGATCCTGCTTTGCGTGGATGTCTTCCTGGGTTTCTCTTTCCCCATATCTGGTTTTCTGGTAGGGTGACTGCGAAGATCCAGGTTGCTTCTGGAGGGATATACCAGGTGGAGGGCAGAGGAGCAAGAGTTATTGGAGGGAGGGGGAAATTTCCAGGTATGATCACCTCGTATCTTCAGGGCCGTGAGCCATGGTGGTTGCCGCTTTAGTGTAACAGTGCGTCACAAGGAAAGGAATGTTTCCAGGCCGTAGGCCCTCGTTTGGGGTTGTGAGGGGGAGAAGCCCGCTGTTATATCTGAGCCTGCCGTAGGTCAAGCAAGCCGCACACCGTGTTGGTATGGGTGGTGCACCTAGCGCAGCTCGTATTGTTGAGTAGTTGCCCTTAGAGCGCACACTAGGAGGAGGATAGCAGTAGTGCGCGCTGGTCTGGGCCTAGAGAGCAATCAGCAAGTTCGCCACAGGCGGCGGAGGGACCCAGGCGGCGTCCGTGCAGGGCTCGCCTGGCGCAGTGTGATGTTTCAATTCTCCATAATGCGGCTAGATTGGCATAGTGTTGTTCGTTGTGGCTTGCTAACAATTATCTCAGCGGTGGTACCCCACCGGGCTATAAAGCTGATCTTGGGTTGTACTACGCCTGTGCTGGAGGTCGCAAACTTGTGCGTAGTACAGTGAGTTCGCGTAGAGTGCAGTGAATGTTTGTATGGAGCCTGGGGATGGCGCCCAAGGGAGCCGACTTCAGTCACACATCCCCCCGCTCCTTACCGCCAGTTCGGTCCACCACGATCAAGCCAGGGAAGTGGATAGAGTCCGCACACGGGAAATCAGGCGCTCAGCGTCGTGCGGAAGATCCGAGGTGCCGCCGCGGCTCTCCGCGGTTCGGTGGGATTGCTCCTCCCCGCTTGCCGCAGCCTTCAGTGAGCCACGGGCCCGGCAACGGTGGAAGGCAGCCGCTCTGTGCGGTCGCAGTCGTGGATGGATGATGGAGAGCCCCCTCGTGCTCCCACCATGCACGGGTGCACTGCCGGATAGGGAGATCCTCCGATCTCGGGGGAAGCGTCGGGCGGGAAGCGGGGAGTCCCCGGTCGGGGTCCGCTCGGCTCCAGCTGAGCAGGAAATGTTGCCGGTGTCAGCACACGCGCCGTCGCTCGTACCTCCACAGGCGCTCCCCACTCTCTGGGGCGTCGCGGGTCCACAGGGCGGGCACGTTAGTGGAATACGGTACCCATCGTGGGTCCGCGATGTGCGGCGGCCATTTTGTTGGTCATACGGCGTCTGGAGCCGCCGCCTGCAATACCCTCCAAAGTGCGTTTCTACGCACCGATTTCCTCCGGGAATTGACGTGAAGGTGCCTTGCCGGTTCCCACAGCAGGGAGGCAGTTCAGGTGGACTCTTACGAATGAAGGAAAGGCAGGATTCTTTCAGGATTTAGCTGGCGGCACGGGAGCAGTGCGGGCTCACGTCTGCATCAGCCGCCTGCTGGCCACGCCCCCAACGGTAGTGTTGAGTCATCGCACAAATCCATAATCTGTACGTCACTCCAGGCAGTGGTTTGTCGGCTATGTATTAGTATGAAGGATCCGAAGGATAATAGGACCCTTAAGCAAATACAAGGTGGAACTTAATGTACATTAGATCCTAGTGGTGTACGCATTCGGTGCCATTGTGGCCCGGCGGGCCCTATGATAGGGTGAGTCTTAAACAATCTTGGCAGCTGTCTAGGCGGAATAGCCAGAATTTCCTGTTGCGTGAACGGTTGCAATACCTGTATGTCAATGGACATCCAGCTAGACAGATCGGTAGTGTTTAGCCAACGCCTGGCCCAGGAGACTTGTGCTGCAAGATGGGCCTTCCACAACTGGAAGGCAAATCCAACATTAGGCCTTAAGGATGGATTTGTTAGAACTGCTTTCTTGCCCCGCTATATACATTTTGATGCAGCTCTGTCCAAATAATTAACTGCTTCAGTAAGGATCATACTAGCTAGGTAAATCAGTTTCGGCATCACGTTTATTTTTAGTGCATTTATTCTTCTGGTGAGTGAGAACTGAATTGCCTGCCATTTTTCGAGGTCTCATTGTATCTCTTTAATTTTGGGGTGGGGGGGTCTGGGGGGGGAATAGTTCAGATCGACTAAATGAGACAGGTGTACGCTTAAAGTGATCTCTAGATATGTAATGTGTTGGCTCTGCAGTCTGAAGGGCACCAGACCCCCGGGGTCCTAGGGCATGTCTGGCCGTAAAGGCGTAATGTCTGATTTATCCCAGTTAACAAAAATAGCCTGCAAAAGGTCCATATTACAATCGTATTGTACGTATTCTGGGCAGAGAGCATGTCTAAATTATGAATATAGAGCAATATATCTGCGTAAAGAGAGATTTTATGGTCTGTATTCCCCCTTTTTATCCCTGTCCGTTTTTATCTATACTCGGTTTCATAGCTAGGGGTTCAATCGCAAGTGATTATAGTAGGGGTGACAGAGGGCAGCCCTGTCTCATACCAGTGTAAAGCGGGAAAGGTGCGGAAGTGTGGCCATCAGTAACAAATGTGGCGTGAGGTGCGTCATAGAGGTGGTGAGTCGTGCGAAGAAACTGTTCTGCGAAGTCAAACTTCCTGAGAACAGTCAACATATAGTCCCACCGTACCCTGTTGAAAGCCTTCTCGCCATCCAACGGCAGAACCAGGTAGTCGGGGCTCTCAGTTTTGTGCTATAGTTGACGCAGTTTGTCAGAGGAGTGGTGGTGTAATATAGTAGTCAGATCCTTGTGCATCAAAGTTGGCATAAGCCTCTCGAGGCATTTTGAAAGGCATATTGCCAATATTTTTGCATCTGCGTTTATTAGTGATATCGGCCGATACGCACTGCATTGCGTTCGGTCACGACCCGTTTTATGAAAGACCACTGTAGTCGCTGTAAGCAAGGATTCAGTCGCTTCTGTAAACATTTGGCCCAATTTGGGGGCAATGACATCACTTGGATCTTGGTATATTTCTATCGGAAGGCTGTTCGGGTCAGATGCTTTCCCGGTGGCTAGTTCCATAATTGCACCAAGAACTTCTTTGTCAGTGATGGGTGCATTGATCATGTCCAGGTTACCTGGGAACACAGACCGAAAAGACAAAAGTCTGAAAAAGTCAAGTACTGATCTCATATCTCTATCGGGAGTGGAGTGTAACGCTCACCTGATTCCCACGGAGGCGCCAATCTGTTCTGGACTGCTATGACCTCTTCTAAGGTGATGCGCAGGACTCGGAAGACTGACTGGACCGGACCCCCAAACATCGCCTGTCTGGCCCGTAGAAGAATCCTTCTGTAGATGGAAAAGGGGATTAACTGTTTGCTGGATAATGTGTCGGATTCCCCCCCTTCCCCCTCTCACACTCCTCGAACCCCCTCCGCGATTCCCCGTAGAGTCTCACCTTAGAGTCTGAAAGGACGAGCTCTCCATCCTGCTTCCGATGCAGGGGCGCGTTGATTTCCAGTTACTTCACTGGATCTCGGGTTTGGTGAGTATTCAACTCCTCTTGACTTTTCCGATAAGAGGCCGTAAGTATTCAGTTGCAAAAGTTCAAGCCTTAATTGTCCGTTGTCCTTTTCTCTATTTCAGATGTAGGATGAAGAATCCGCGTAGAGGAATGGATTCGCCGAAGGTAACTCTGGTGAGTCTTTTTGATGGATGGTTCCGTTGGTGATCTTGCTTTCACCCACTAATTAATGTGTGTGTCTTTTTCCCCTTAGGGGCCGGGGTACGGCAGTGCCAAAGAAGCAGCGCCGACCCGAGGTGAGGAAAGATTGTCCCAACAATAATCAGGTAAGTCTTAAGGTGGAAGAATCAGGCCTTCCTCAATCTGTTCCTTCGCTCACCTTTGTTTTGTCTCTTTTTCTCCTTAGGCGCTGAAAGGCGACGGATGGTGCCAATGGTGGCTGAAGAGCCCGAGGGCACCTCGTGAAGGTGAGTGGAACGCGGCGCTGCAGCGAGCGATGCAATGCGCTTCTAAAAATGTCTTTTCTCAGGATCGTCGGAGTGATGGTTCCGGACTCCGGATGGAGGTAGGTAAAGTTCAATTATTCACCTTTTTCTCCTTTCCTTCCTTTTCAGGTGATCCAGGTTGCAGGCGGGCGTGGCTGGAGCCAGGATGAAGGAGCAGACACGGTGAGCGTCCAGCTGCTAGATGCAGAACAACGCGAAGCGTGAGCTGCTGTCTGGGCGTGGTTTAAATAGCCCCCAAAGTTCAGCCACGCCCGAGTGGTAAAATAGTCCCATAGGTAAAATAGTCCCTTTCAGACCTCAAGGAGGTCTGGATCCGGCAACATGGTCTGCATCAGGTAAGTCCATCCAAGCACTCCCATAATGAGCCTGGCGCCTATGGTGCCAGGACTGATGCCTTCTATGAGCCTGGCGCCAAAGGCGCCAGGACAAAGTCCAAAGAGCCCCTATAAGGGGTTGCTGGGTCCCTCCCTGGGGACATGTCTGCTTTCGGGGACGCTTGCCCTGAACTGGCTTCCCGGGAGTAGGCATCATGACATGGAGTCCTACAAACAACTATAGAACTTTGCAAAATGCTGATTTTTGTCACTGGCCAAAAGAGCCTCTGTGCTATCTTGTATAGTGTTGATAATCTGCATGTTGCTTCCCACGCAGTGCTAGCATGCAGAGTGGTTGGTCCCCCTCGATGTATTTTTGCGCCCATTAAAAACTTTGAGGTCTCCATGTGGAAATCCATGATCATTCAGATCTTGTGCGAACAATGCAGGTATAGATTGTCGGATCCCGTGACACTTTGTTTCCGTTAGTCGTTTAATTTCTGAGTTTTTTTTCCTGCTTTTTCCAGGTGCCATTTTAACTGCCCGCGGTGAAATACTGTCCTTCTCAAGTATGCCTTAAATTAATCCCAACATCGCAGCACAGGGAATTTGTCAGAGATTGTCACACCAAAATCCTTCTGCATCATCTGTCAGGTGTTGTACAAAATCGGGATGGCTTAGCGCTATCAAGTTAAGGCGCCAGGATGGGGTGCACTGAAGTTAATTTGATAGTGTTAGTTATAGAAGGACCGGTGCATGGCTGGAAAGTGTCATGGGCATAATAGTACAGTTTTTAACTATACGCATGATATTGTAAGGGAGCAGCCAATATTCGACACAGGAGTAAATTAGTTGATTTGTGTGAGAAAAAGGTGGTCTTTTTTTTACCCTGTTGAACATACTGGCAGGTGTCCACGAGTCAGAGCGTGGTCATCAGTGAGAGGAGCGTCTGCTTTTTTCGATGGCTTTGTAGTGTTTGCAGCATACTGCCTATATTTTGTCGGTCGAGATTGAGGTCTCCTCCAATTATTGTCTGTTCTAGGTAGGTTGGCAGATGGCCAATAGGTGTGTAAAGAAGCCTGAGGTAGCTGTGTTTGGAGCATACATATTCTAGTGGGTAATGTGCTGATGATTCAATGTGCCATGTATCAAAGCAAATCTGCCCTCTATCTGTTTTGGTGTCCAGAATAGTAAGTGGAACATGTTTATGCACGAGAATGGGGACACCACGCTTCCTGGGGAATGGGGGAGTGAATCGCTGCTCCCACCCAGCCCCTGCACAATTTAGCAGACTCGGCAGTGTTCAGGTGTGTTTCTTGTAGAGTAGAACATTCCCCTTTACATAGTTAAGAATCCATCACTGTTTGATAGGGTGCCTGAGCCCCTGAATGTTAAGGGTAATACAATTAAGAAACACCATTATTCCACAGTAAGCAGTAGCTAATCCCACCAGGGCTATTGAGTGGCAATAACATATTGTCAATCTGCAACAGGTTAAGCCCCGTATCCTGCAAATAAATCACATAAGGTCAGCATAATGTACAATAGTAAGCACAATGACTGTCATATTGGGCATACATCCTTGGCGTGGTATAGCAATGACTTTGGCTGCAATGTATAGGTGAACAAGAGAAGACTTGCAGCCATGAGATACAATCTAGTCTGTAGTCTTTGCACAATAAAATAAAACATTCCCCATAAAAAGAACAATTACAATAAACAACAACCCATGTGTAACAACATTGGGGCGTAGAAACAAGGACCCAATATAGCTTGAATGGAGCAAGTGCTGTGAATAATGGATGAATTGAACAAATGACCATCACAGGCCCAGTGCAGCCATTCCACCTCATGTTGAGGTCACAAGTGAGGGGTATAAGACTGGACACAGGCAGTGTCCGTCCACTGATATAAGTGACTGCTCATTGATGTATTGAGAGAAAAGAAGCATGGTAATTGTGCGTGTCACACCCAGGATTTCCTAAAGTCAGTGGCTCTGATCTGTCTGGAGCCAGAACGCGTCATTTTGTAGTATCCCAGCCATTTTGGGTATATCGAAAGGCCAGAGCAACAGTAGAGGCTGCCAATCTCGAGCAGTAGACGGTATAGGTAAGTCTCCTTCTCCAAGGGTCTACAAGCTCAGGCTGCAGAAGACGTGATGTTGTCATAAGGTGCAAGCTGTAAAGACTGGTAGGGGGTGTCTGTACTTCTGCTCTCTATATGGTAGAGGAGAGGCACAGAGGACCCCAGCCAAGATTCTCTATTATTGGTAACGTAGTCGAGCAATCAAGGCCTAGCTTCTCAGGAGGTGATGCAGGCTGGTTCTTAAGTACAGTGTAGTCCCTGAACCCCCACAAAGGAATGTCCACACACTGTATTACTGAAAACAGTCTTTATATAATTAATATTCAAAGGTATGTACACAATAACGCACTTGGTACTCAGAAGTCAATAATGATAAATATGTACAATTCTAAAGTGGTACCACTAATGTTATTGAATCTCATTAAAGTGCATCAACTATACGGATAAAATGTCACACAGATCTATAACGACTAAACCAGCAATAGAGATAGGCAGGAACGTAAGATGGTTGAAACAATAGGCAGAATGCTGACCCCTACCGCTAGGCACAGTTCTGTGTGGAGATCCCCCCCCCCCCCCCAACCTGGGCAACCTGTAAATAAAGATATATAGCACAAACCCAGTCCAGATGTTCAATAGTCTTACTTCTTCCTGTTAAGGTTTTACCCCCCAATGTACCTGGTGGAGTAGAGTTCTTCGACGATGCGCTGACCGATCCTTCTTGAGTGCCTCCCTTTCAGGCGGGAGCCACAGATCGTCGAGAGGTGTCGGGAACTTGGCGTTCGGTGTCGGGGAATCGACAGCCCTTCTTGAGTGCCCTCCCCTTTAAGGCAGGAGTCACGGGTCGTCGAACGTCCGATGGTGAACAGGGTGAACTATGGCAAGGAAGTGGCAGCTTCGTTCCTAGCGGTGCTCGTCGACGACAGAGCGTTGGCGTCCTGCAAGGAAGAGGTGTGCGGGACACCTCGGTGACAATAGTTCTGGACCGCAAAAGAGATAATGAAGAACTGTGGCCCAGCAAGGGCGTCGAGTCGTCGGCGTCTGTGGTCTGTAGGTGGCGGGAAACCCACCGGTGGATGCTCCTCGGCGCGTCGACGGTCGGGCCTTCTCCAGCGGGAGACAAGCGGGTGGCGATGCAGACGAGAGCGTCCGATGATCAATGAAAGTTCTTAGGCAAACGGGAGCACGGCGGCTCCGGTCGGCGACGACAGTCATCGACAGTGGCGGACAACAGTCCGGGTGCTTCTCCTTGGAGTTCCGCAGCAGTCCCCGTATCGGGTTGGCAGCCTGTCGAAGGTCTGTCTTCCAGGGAGCGTTGGCAAAGATCAGCTGTGCACGATGGTCCCTCGTAGCTCGGGAAGAGGGCGCCTTACCAGGTCCTCTCGGGTCAGTCCTTGGAGGCACAACAGCTTTCGGATTGTGAAGGAGAGCAACAGCAATTCTTCTCGTCCAGCAGGGCTTCAAGGTCAAGCTTCAGTTACTCCAGTTACTCGTCGTAGTGGACTTCAGCTTCTGAACACGATTCCTAGCAGTGAGAGGTCCCCAGATATACTGTTGATCTCCCATTCATTCCGCTGGGTCACACTCAAGCATCCAATCACGACTACGGGCATTCATGCAGGCAGGCAGCCAATCAGGCACACAAGGTATTCAGGCCATTCACTTCTCTCCAGACACTCACAACAAGTTATGTGTATTGGAACAAGTACCGAGCCATTCAACACTCCAAGCTGCATTCATACCGGTTTCGGACAGGGTTGTCTCAGTCATTGTGTCAACCACCAGATACTAGACACCCACAACACAGAATGCATATTCGTCACACACTCTATTCACCCAGGTCCCACCCACAGGAGGTACCTAATCACAGGGAAGGCTCCAGCTAGTCTGACCGGGCCTTCGCAACAACACCATATATGGCACTTCCACCCAACAGCCAGTCAGGGGGAAGGGACAGAGTCAGGGCTTCCCAGGACTTTGGGAAAACAAGGTAATGGGTAATAGAAAGCAAGAGGCCACCGGGGCCATCTTGTTTTCCATCAGGAATCAACTGATCCCAATGGCAGGGCCGGGGTATCCCAAAATGGAGGATACTCCGCGCACCTGTCAAATTCAGCATGGAGCTGCCACCAGCCCATACCCTGCTCTGTGGGCCACCCACAGGTGCCCAAAAAACATACACTAGGGGCACAGGGTTGTACCCCCACCCATGGGTGCCATAAGGTATCCCACAGGTCCGTTCACCAAACCAAAAGAAAGAGAGCTGCACCGCCAGGAGTCCCACATGAACTCTTGCGCGGAAAACCTGACAGAACACACGTTGAAAAGCAGTAAAGGACAAGGATATGGAGGCCCTGTCCCTCCGATGCATTTCCAGCATCACACAAGCATAGTAAGTGTCAGCTTGTTGGTAGAGCCTCTTTCGGTTGGTCTCGTTCCAGCCCCTTTGGGTGCCAACCTGCCCTCTTCCATCGAGTGCACATGATGCGAGTACATTGGGCTAGTGGCTTTGAGGGTTGAGCGTTAAGGCGTTACGGCTCTTCCAGAACGGTACCTGAGGCGACCAAATCGTGCTCTTTTGGAAATGTCAATGCCTCCCTATGATCATCAAAGAAATGTCATTGTTGATCAAGGTCAGAGCCTTGCAAAGCATCAAATATTGGGTTGAAGCCTCTTTGCCTCAAAAGCACTGTGGAATAGTCATTAAAGATCTGAGCCGTTGCTTTGTTCAGTTTTATGGTGCCCATCTCATGATATGCCATTTTATTGTCGATAATTGAGGAGGCAGAGTGTGATAATTTAAGGTCTTCTGCCGACTTGCAGTTTGGGAATAGGCTCACAGTGAGCTTGTTCAATGGGTAAGGCTAAATGGGCCAGTCAGTTTCAATTTGTCCTGAAAGAAGTTGTAAAAGAATTGTTCGATGTCTGTGCCTTCCATGTTCTATGGGACTCCGACCAAGCAGAGTTTGTTGCAACCTGTCCTGCTTTCCTGTTCCCCCGACCTTTGCTCAGAGGTGCAGGGCCTTCTTAATGAGTGCATCAACATCTGTAGCAGTAGTTTCATGGTTGTCTTCAAGCGCGCGTATGCATCTCTCGTTAATGGTCTGTTCATGTTGGAAGTAGAGGCGACTGTTAATACCCTAGAGTTCCTTCATTATATCCTGCACTGTGCCATGGGCCTCCTGTGTGCGCTGTCAGATGGTCATTTTATTTAGGGATGGCCTGTAAGTGTATCCATCATCTCTCGGTGTCTCATACACCTCTGTGGGAATATTGGTAGAAGCAAATGAGTATTCACAGCCTCCTCTTCGGAATCCAAGGAGAGCTGTGACATAGCCCTCCAGGGCTGTCACATGTATTCTGTAGCGTGCACATATGGTGCTGATTTGGTTAGGAGCTAGATTTGACTGTCAGTCCTTCCTCCCTTCTTCTAGTAATGTTGCCCCTGGGCTGTAGTGCAGTTTGTTGCACTCAGGACAGCATAGAAGACATATTGGCCTAAGCAATGCTGGTTATGTGACAGAGGATATGCAGCTGTCACGACCCTTAGCCCTGATCCCCACTGGCAAGCCCATTGGCCAGGTGATATCAGGGCTCGGATCATTAATAAGGCCTGGCATCCACTTCTCAGGCCCTCTTGGGGCCAGTCCTGGCGCTTTTGGCGCCAGGCTCATCAGTAAGGAAAGACATCTGCTTGAGGAACTACTTTATTTAGGCTTCCAGCCAACATGGAGGTATCCACATAGCTTGATTCCTAGAACCAAGCTATGCGGTCTAGTGTTTTGGGTGTGGTGGCCTAGGGACTACTTTACCTGGACTACTTTACAGTGGCTATTTAAACCACACCCGAACAAGACAACACGCTTTGCGTTACTTTGCTTCTAGCAACGTGACGCTCACCGTGTCCAGCTTTCTCACGAGCCTGGTGAATTCAGGACCTGCAAAAAAACCAAGAACATCGTTAGCAGCAGAATCTTAACTGCATTAATCATCCTTCACTGCTCGCAGCTCCTGGGCAGCTCTGTTGGTGGAATTCACCGCCCAGATCGAAGGACCTGAGAAAAGGAGAAAGACCTCATTAATGGAGCTAGTGGAGACATTATAACCCCAAAGCGCTTAAAGACTTATCTGGTTGGTTGCTTTTCGCCCGGCATAGCTCTGGAACTCCATCTGCGCTGGGAACTCACCGCAACCTACGAAAAGAGAAAAGCACAGGTCAGTGAGGACAAGACATTGCTGCGCTACGCAAAGCGGCGCCTTACCGCATCATAGCGCTATAGCGCGCCATCATCTCTCGGTGAGAACCAGCCTATCAAGTTCTCCAAGCGGACACTCCGCGCTCCTAGGGACATAAAAAAAGACATTTAGAACAGAGAAAAGGCATGCAAGAATTACGACGCCATCAATCGCAATAAGACCTACCTGAAAGACACTACAAGGGCAGCAGTCAGTGAAGTAACTGGACTGCCCGCGCCCACAAAAGACAACGCGCCCACAAAAGACAACGCGCCCCTGCCCAGAGAGCAGGACGGAGAGCCCACCGATTCCGACAAACAGTTGAGAAGAGAACCTGGAGGGGCTGGAAACTCAAGGTAAGTGGGGGAAAAGTTACCTTGGTCGCCCAGTCCTAATATAGTCTTCATTTCCAGGCGGAATCCCATCGACACCGAGACCACACCAGGGAATCATTGGGAAGGGTACCAACAACCAACTGGCTGGGTGGCGTCCCCGTGGATACCAGGTGAGCGTAACGGCAGCGTACATTTTCCGCCTTTTATGTAATGTCCCTCAGTTGCTGCTTGCCTATCTGTGCAGTGTAAGGATCATACTCGTACGTCCTGTCCCTTTTCCCCTTTCCTCCATACTTGCGGGACATTTCTCCATCCTGTGGGACAGGACCGGAGCACTTTGTAAAAGCATCAAAATTTTGCAAACATGTTAGTCCTTCCTCTCTTTTACGCCGGGTACTGCACGCGGCTGTAACCCCGCCCATCTTGGCTCCGCCCCGCGATTCGCCCATCAGTCCTTTTCTCCGTTCGTTCGAGACTGGACACCCTTGCATCTGCGGAAGGTGTTTTCTTCCAATTTCCTCCTCCTGGCTCTCTCTAGCGATCGCTTCATAGTCCGTCTATGCCGTTTCAGCTAGACTTCCCGAATTGTTCTTCCTGTCAGCGACGCTTCCCCATCCTCTTTTGTTGAGAGTGTTTGGGTCCTGACCACCGGTGGGACTCGTGTTTTTATTGCGATTCCCTTTCGGTCCGGGTACTTCAACGTTGGTTAAAACGTTGGGAGGAGGTGTTTCAGCGCACTCCTCCTACGGATTTTCAATCCATCGACGAAAAGAAGAAAGGCTCAGTAAGTTCCTTACTTTTTAGGGCACCTCGGCCGGGGTACTCCTTCCCGGGGTCTTGCCAGACTGGGAGGAGCGTTAAAAGCTCTATTACCAGGGCTTGCCCTAAGGTGCCCTCTGGGCCTAAAAAGTGTACTGGAGTTTTCTCGGAGGGTCTCCGTAAGGGGCCTATTGACGACAGATTACAATCGGAGGCCCCTCCTGTGGGGGCTGTTTGTAGGCCCAGTTCTGAGTCGTGGGGTACTGGAGCTCGCTCCAAGGCCTCCTTGATTGGATCTTCCCTCAAAGCTACCGGGGTGCGCCCCGAGGCCTCGGCTGGGCTTGTTCATACCGAACGGAAGTTCGCGGACGGCGTGAAGAGGATTCTACAGGACCCGGATCTGAGGTCCCTCGTTTAGAGGGTAAGGTGACCAACAGTTCTGAGAGGCCTGTTAATGCCTTGTCGGTGAAAGGTGTTCCTCATCGTTCTCGCCCTTGAAGTGACTCCAGAGCTGTTGAGGGGGCAAGGTGAGGTTTCGAACTGTAATTCCTCCTTTACCAGCAGTGCCAAGGTCCTTCCTGAGAAGGCTAGTTTGGCTATTAGCATGTCACAAAAACATCCTAGGCCACACAGTACCGGCTCGGCCGAGTTTACTTGTGTAAAGGCTAAAATGAAGACCCCTGACCCACCTTTGGGGACCCCTGCCTCATTTCCACACGTGTCGCAGTTCTCCTCAGGTGCCGACAAAATGGCAGCCGTTCCCGCCAAGACCACAGCGGCCATTTTGGATGCATCCCTTACAACTACGACATCGGCCTCAAGTGTAGGGATTTGCTCTGTAGGTGAAGATCGGTTGCCTTGTGCTCATCCGTTTCATCCAGTTTATGAATGGAACGCCCGGATGCCCTTCCGCACAATGTCTCGCTGCCTGCGGCGTCGCCACCTTTTTATTTATGTGGACAACTCTGGGGATGGACCTTCTTGGCGACCCTGTCCCCTGAGTCCTTGGAATTACCCTCCCCATGAGAGGCCTCCTCAGGCCGCTCCAAAATCGTTGGCGGAAGACTGCTTTTTCGGCAAGTTTCAAAAATGTATGCGTTCCGACCCCCTGAAGGAGTATTTTAAGGCTCTTTTTAGGGAGATATGCCCGCCTGCGCCGTTGGTCCCACCTGCATGTTAACACTTCGGCCCGGGGCATTATGCTTGAAGTGGATACCTCTCGAGAGGCTTGGCTGCACGCCACCAAGTTCTCCAAGGAGGTGCAGGACAAGGTTTTGGACCTGCCGTTTGACTTCAGAGCTTTTTCATTCCTCAACGGATGTGGAGCTGACCAAAACGAAGGATAGCACCCAGACTGCCAAATGCTTGTCTGTCCTGGTAAAACCACCTTTTAGGACGCAGAGACCGTTGTCAGTCACGGCCCTCCGCTGGTTTCAGGGGTTTTCTCGATCGAAAATCCCACAGTCGATACCCCTTCGGGGAACTCCTGCCGGAGGCAGCAACGGAGTCTATTTTTCTCCTGCTCCTCAGCCTCCTCCTCAGGTTCAGGTGGTGCCGCCACCGTAAAACCTGCTAATTTGCACAAGAACCCTGTGGGAGGACGCATTGCATCTCATTGGGAGGCATGGCAGACCATCACCGAGGACCGTGGGTCTTGTCAGTCGCTCGGGCGGGCTTCCGCTTACCCCTTACCCACCCATCAACCCTCCTTTCCAGCAGTTGCGGTCGCCCTCCCTCAGTGCCGAGATTCAGAAGTTGCTGGATCTCAGGGTGGTGGAACCCGTTCCCCCAGGGGAACGAGGGGAGGGCTTCTACTCCGACTGTTTACGGTGCCCAAACCCAACCAGGCTGGCCTGCGCTCCATTCTAGACCTTTCCCAGTTCAATCTTTTCGTACCTCAAAATTCAAGATGATCACGCCTGGTCAGATAAAGTCCTCTTTACAGATAGCCGATTGGCTCAGCGTGGTGGACCTTCAGGATGCGTATGTGTATATTCTGTTCTGATCTGGAATCCACACCGGAAATACCTGCGTTTCTCTGTGGGAGAGGAGCATTTCCAGTTCAGAGTGCTTCCTTTTGGCCTCAGCTCGGCAAGGCGTGTCTTTACGAAGAGGTTGTCAGTGATTGCAGCTTATCTTCGTCTGCAGGTTATCCATGTGTATCCGTATTTGGACGATTGGCTTTTAAGCAGCCCTTGCCTGTTGAAAGCAGCGTGCAATCTTCAGTCTCTACTCCAGCTCCTGTTCCACCTCGAGCTGTCGGTGAACTGGCGGAAATCTTCCATGACGGTCTCTCAGGACTTGATTTTCCTGGGTTTTCACTGGAACACGATCGACTGCAGAGTTTACCTGACCGGGGACAGAATGGCGGATCTGTTCGCCACGTGTTAGATGTTTGCGCAGTCGGAGAGTATGTCGGCCTGGTGGTTCCAGAGGCTTCTGGGCCTCACGGCCTTGTGCGTATTAGCTCTACATCTCGCTCGTCTCAAGATGAGGCAGACTCAAATGGCTCTTCGGAGTTCTTGGCGTCAGGCTGTGGATCCGGACTCAGTTGATATTGATTCCGACTTCCATGAGAGCGGACCTGGTGTGGTTGTAGTCTCTCAGCAACCTGTTGGTGGGTGCAGGGTTTAAAGACCCAGCCCCTATGGTAACGGTCACGACTGACTCCTCCCTTCTGTGGTGGGTTGCGACGTTAGATCTTCTTCCGGTCTCGGACCTTTGGTCGCCTCAGGACAAGCTCCTTCACTTAAATCATTTGGAGCTTTTGGCGATTTTCCTAGTGCTCAAGGCTTTAAGGCCGGTCATTGCCAACAAAGTTGTCCGTATCCACACAGACAATGTGGTGTCAATGTACTACATCAACAAGCAGGGGGGCACCAAGTCTCCCCCTCTTGTGGGTTTGACCATCCAAATTTGGAAATCGGCGATACAGCGTGGCGTCTGGCTGGTAGCAGTGCACATTCCGTGCCAGCTGAACATCACGGCACATGCCCTTAGTCAGCGGACAATGGTCAGCTACGAATGGGAATTGAAAGCGGAGCTCCTCTCACGGTTATTCGTGTGCTGGGGCATGCCGGAGGTGGACATCTTCGTGACATCTGCAAACAAACTGGGGGATGCTCTTGAGATTCCTTGGCACAACATGAGGGCCTAGGCTTTCCCGCCTCTGCCTCTGAATCATCGGACAATTTGCAAGCTGAGGAACACAGTGAACTGTTCTCTTCTGCTCGTAGCCCTGTGGTGGCCGGCCAGGTTCTGGCTCTCAGAACTTCAACAGCTGTCGGTGTGTGCACCGATCAGCCTACCAGTGAGTCCTGATCTGCTTCACCAGAGGGATCGACAGTTGTGGCACCCCTCCCCACAATCGTTCAGCTTGGTCGCATGGTGCCCGAGTTCAGATCTTTAGAGCATCTCAACATGTCTGCTGATAACATGCAAATAATTCAGGCAGCCAGGAAGCCTTTGATGAGGTCTCAGTATAAGAGCAAGTGGCCTTGGTCCTGTCTCTGGTGCTTAGCCAAACAGCTGGACACCAGGGTGGCTACGATTGACACGGTGCTGTCCTTCGTGTCTCACCCAGCAGAATCGCGCATTTATGTTCTGTCATGCAGAACTTATCTTTCGGCGGTAGCTGCCTACCTGTCCACAGATCAGTGCTCTTCTCCACTGTCAAATCCAGTGGTTAAGAGGCACTTTGTGGGTTTCACGCGTCTCTATCCTCCAGTTCGCAATCCGTACTTGACGTGGGATCTGAATGTGGTCCTTATGGCGTTGTGCCATAAGCCATTCGAACCAATGGCCACGGTGGATCTTAAATACCTTTCATGGAAAGTATCTCTTTTGGTTGCCATTACTTCAGCAGGGCCAGTGAGTGAGCTCCTAGCTCTGTCGGTGGAGCATCCCTTTTTGGTTTTCCACAAGGATAAGGTGGTCCTACAAACAAATCCTTCTTTCCTGCCAAAGGTCTGATTTCCATCTGAATCAGTCAATCTCCCTGCCGGTCTTCTTTCCGAACCCAGCTTCAGAAGCGGAAAGGGTTCTTCATTGTTTGGATGTTAGAAGGGCTCTTAAATTCTATCTGGACAGGACATCTGAATTTAGAATCTCCTCAACTGTTTGTGACCTTTGGTAATCCACAAGGTAAACGTGCCTCTAAGGCGACTATCTCCAGATGGATCGCTGCCTGTATTACGGAGTCTTACACTGTCCAGGGACTGCAGCCTCCTAAAGGTATTCATGCACACTTGGTGCAAGGCAGCTGCAGTTGCCTTTCAGAAATGTCCCCTGGGATACCATCGCAAAAGCGGCTACATGGGCCTCCCCATCGGCTTTTTGTAAACATTGTCTAGACCTGAGCTCCAGATCTGACGGTCAATTTGGCCAGACTGTGCTGAAGAACCTTTTTTTAATAAGGGTTTTTTTCCATCCACCCGTAGTTCCTGGGAGGAGTGCTTGGGAATCTCCCATAAGTATGGAGGAAAGGGGACGGGACGTAGGAGTATAACCAGGTTAGTCACCGTAGTGACCATCTTACTCCTAGTCCATAGTCCTCTTTCCTCCATACGCCCGCCTGCCGTTCCCTCTATTAAGGTTCCTCTATTATTGCTTAAAGGTGTCTGACCTGGCGATAGAAAAGGACTAATGGGCAATGCGCGGGGGGGAGGGAAGATGGGCGGGGTTACGGCCCTGTGCAGTACCCCGCGTAAAAGAGATGAAGGACTAACATTTTTTAACATTTTGATGCTTTACAAAGTGCTCCGGTCCCGTCCCACAGGACGGAGGAATGTCCCATAAGTAGGGAGGAAAGGGGACTATGGACTAGCAGTAAGGTGGTCACTACGGTGAGTAACCTGGTTATTTTGCCCCATAGCGTATCAGCCGCCATTGTAATAAGTTGCAAGGCTTTGCTGCCGGTGGCTTTGTGGATATCCAGCAGGCAACCACATATTACGTAGTTAGTGGGTCCACCACCTCTGCGCTGAATAAATGCAGCGCATTCAGCACGCAAACTGGATGCCCAGAGTCCCCAGTAGCTGTTGTAATGGTAGCCATAGCCCCGGAAGAGCTTGCGTGGGTACACTGAAGGGAAAGTGCACTGGGTGTGTGGGCCCCTTCTGGTGTGATTCAACGCTAGCGTTGCTGGTAGCACTCACCCAATCTGGCGATCTGGGGACCTGTCTATTATCAATACGAGCCCTTGACCACCTTTCTCTCTGTTTAGGTGATCATAGCAGAGTCACTTCGCACAGAGCACACAGCAACACCATCACCCCCAGTGGCCTTGGGCATTGCACATAGCTTCAGCCACGATCCCAGGTGGTCGGTGAGCCTACAGCTTCAGAAAAACTGGCAGCCAGAGCTCAGGGAGACATGCAACACTTGTCTGGGTTTACTTCACACTATGGCAATCTGTCTGGCATAATCCAGGCGGGTCTGCCAGTTCGCTACACAGTGATGTTAGCCCGTGGCCATCTTGCTCGGGCCCTCGAGCGCCCCCACCTCCTGTGGCTTCCCTTTATCAACACAATTGGGCCTGGATGTAACATTGACAAAAATGGCCAGCACACTAAAACCCTCTCATGAGATTGGTGATTTGCCAAGGTGATTTATCAAGCCCACTGACTTTTATTACAGAATGTCAGATCGTCTAAAGAACATGCTGACTCTGAGAGATGATTCAGTGTTTTTTATTAAAAATATTGACATTGCTATAGGTGGTCCCTCGCACTCTCTTGTCTAAAAGAAGCACGTTCCTCCCTAGACCACTCATCCCCACTTGCCAAATAGGTACCTAGAGCTTATTGACCCCTACTATTTTGAATTCGACCTCACTGTCAATTAGGGCCTAAAGGCAATTAATTACCTTATCGGACTTGGACACACTTGTGTACATCAACATCTGACCACCAGATAATACTAGGAGATTTCAACATCTGGTTGAAGAAGAAAACGCCAGCTTACCTCAAACACTAGCAAATCAAATAGCAACAATGCATCTACAGCAATTGGTCAGGGGAGTAACACTCTCAGCAGTGCACTCCGTAAACGCAATCCTTTGCAAAAGAAACGTCTATAGGCCTGCAGGAACACTCTGATCATCTTCTCAAGTCCTGTTGAGAGTTCCTAGATTATGCAAGGTTCGGTGGGGTGCTCTTTTTCAGTCCTGCCCCCAGTATGTGGAATTCTCTGCCAGTGACCCTTGGAGACACTGATGATTACCTCCCGTTTCAAAGGACTCTGAAGACCTATCTTTTCTAATTCTCTGGGGATTTGGTCAGTTCTTTTCACCTGTTTTGGTGGTTCCCCCTTAAAATACAACCTGGTTAAAACTGCACCCTGATGCAGATCCTCTAGAGCGACGACCTCATAAAACCCTTTGTGATTTCCCCCCCACCCCCCACCAATATGAATACTACCTAACCTCCCAAAAACTCCTCCAATTCAGAATGTCAGTTGTGATGTTGGTGTCTGCGTTGGCGGATCTTCGTGATGAAGAAAGAGTTGATAGTGGTGGATTTTTTCATGGAGTGTGGCAACCGTTGGGACAGGCATAGGGTTGATTTAGTGCTTGCGGCTTTCAAAAGGACTTTGCTTTCGTTTTTGGCCTTGGCAGTGGAGAGCAGTCATCTGCGTGTAGTACGGGTTCCTGGCGCATGGTGAGGTCTGAAGCGCTGCAGGATTTTCACCATATCTTTTCTTGTTTTCTAATTTGTTTCTCGAAGTTGAGTCCTTCACTGTACCAGGATGCACAACGAGTCGGCTTGAGGTAGCACGGTTTCACTAGGTCATGGCGGTTCATCTTAGTGAGGGTGTGCCGTTCTTGAAAAAGCAAGTCGCAGTCCTTGTTCGTAAGTGGTAAATCTGCCTGTGTGAGGTGGAGTTTGGTGCGGTCTACCCAGAGAACCGGTGTGATTGTCAAAAGGGATTGCCAGTTAGTGCAACCAATCAAGTGGGGGGAGGGAGAGCTGTGATGGAGGGCGGGCAGGACAGTGATGATGGGATCAGTGGTAAAAACCTGACGTTAAAAACTACTTTCTAGCTATAAATTGTCACTCGACACCTCAATTTGACACACAAGCACTGCACATCATTTCTTACTTACCAAGAGTCTTTTATCACTAGCTAATGGCTAGTGCACATTTTGCTCCCTGATGGGATATTAACTTTCTAGTGAGCTGCTTCTTTCGTGTGCTGTGAGGTTCAGAGTGTCAAGTAGTGGACATCTTCTTTCATTGACTTTGCTGCTGGGTTGCCAGGGATGTTGAAGTTACAGCACAAGCTGTTTTTGATCTGTGTGAGAGACATGGTAATGTTGGTAATGGTAAAGTTTTTTTTTAAATATAAAGCGCCTATACAGTGGCAAGTGTTTTCAAGTGATCACATGGTGATGAGAAAGGGGTGGAAGATGTCCAAGTCATGTGTGAGGATGAGGTTGGTGATGTCTGCTGCATGGTTTCATTGGTGAGCAGCTGTTGACTAGCATCCATTTTCGTGTCCTTGTTGGAGTACTGATTGGGTCTATGGTGGCTCGGGTGAGGTTGCTGCGATGCAGTGTGCATTTTGTTGTTGGTGAGCTGCATGTTTGGAGATGAGTGGTGATTTGCTATTGAGATAGTGTGGTGAAAACATTTGAGGGAGATCACCTGATGATAGAGTAGCAGGGTTTCTGCTCTTGACTCCTTTCTCCCAACAGATCCAAACAGTAATTTGTTTTCTTCTGCCCCTCACTTTGGAGGTCCAGGCCCTTGATCTAATAGTTAGGAAATTGAAGCAAAGGATGGGGCAGCGGTAAGCAGGTGGGTGGCGCATAGTTCACATAACCAAGGTCCACTTGCACTTCTCACCAGCTGTTAATTGTAACCTAAAGTACAGAAATGTATTAAAGCATTCACGTAATGTATTAAAGCATTCACGTCCACGTTTTCACATAATTCATCAAAGTTAACAATACATCCGCTTTAAAGTAGCTCTCCAGTTAGCTAGCTTTGTTAATGTCTGCTGCCTAAATAGACGATCTTAAAATGTAGTAATGCAAGCATACTTGTCTAGACATGAAATGACTCGTGCAAATACAGAAAAGAGTCAACAGTTGGGGCTTTTCATGCGCCTATTGTGTAGCTCAGTTAATTACTACTCATTTTTCCAATTGTTGTGTGTGACAGAATGCCATATTCAAGCATGTGCAATCCTGAGTTTTTGATTTTTGCTTTGCACAACAATGGTTGTTTTCACAGTCCGTGGGCTCTGCTCAACATGCCCCAATATCAGTGCTCCATGCTGAAAAGTGAGGTGCACACATGTATACTCTTCTGTGTCCTGTCTGACACAGCACCAGCTGCCATGTTAATTGGCAGCATGGTAGCCACCGGGGTAACATTTACTGTCCTAAAACAAACCACCTACTGGAATAAAATTAATTTCAACAGGCATGGGATGCCTTTTTAAAGGACTTTGAAGTATTTAAAAATACCATGTAACTACATATCCTTATTGCCTGGTGGCAGTTAATTGATTGAATGTAAATACAAGCTATACATATTTGATAAAGTGGCATATGCGGACATAGTTTAACATTTCCAGAACCCACTGTGATTTTCATATTATCCACTTAGTTTCAACTGTAACCTGCAGCTGCAGAGACATTTCTGTTTTTCATCCACAACAAATGGTGGGTTTGCCCGCAATGCCCTTTGTTCTCCACTAGGAAACCTTGACGACTTCCCAGGAAAACAGGACAGAACTCGTTTAAGGGTGGGATAAGAGCTTCAATTGGGCCTTCACAACATAACTGAGGGTCACACCAGGGAGTTAATACAAGCGTCTTTTTGATCTATGTCAGACAACGGAGTTATCTCAAGGAATAACCTCAGTTAAAGCAGCAAGGAATTATCCCTTGCAGGAGGCTTTGCATGTACTAATCTGCTGTGCACAGTGACTTGGAAGGTGAAACCCTGACGTTGGGTTAAAAGGCAACCCATTGAGTGAAGACTAGGACCTCAAGGAGAGGGTTCAGACCCTCTCCCTAACAATCTTTGGGTAACATTTGAGATGACCTGCTCTAGGCAAGCTTAACTGTTGCTTGCTAAGTGGCAGCCCTCCAAGTATCTCTGTCAACTTGCCTGTCTGGCAAGGTTAGATTGCAGTGCTCCAGATAGGATTTGGAGGTCGGAGTATTTTACTCTACATTTTTTAAAGTTGGGAGCAAAATGATTTTTAGGGAGTTAGATATAAGTACACTTCCCAATGGGAGCACTTCATAAGCGATTAAAAATAGGTTTTAACTGCAAAACAGAAATATGTGTGTAATATTTATTTCATGCACATTAAAAGACTCATGTTTACTTCTTCCAATCAGGCACTTACAATAGCAGTTTCTTTCTGTGGTACTACGTGCACTACTGGAGCAAACATAACCCTGGAGGAATGAGGATGAAAGCAGGCGCGCAAGATTCTACGTGTCCTTTTCCATTTTTTTTCGGGGAGTATTTTTACTCCACATTTTTAGGGAGTAAAAGTGCCCAATACACCCTTTATAGGGCTGGTTCGAAGATGGATTTGCCTTTGTTGAGGTACTCTGTGAAGGGGCCTACAGGAACCCAAGGACCAAAAGAATCTACCTTTTGTCTCGCTGAAATTATGAGCTGCCTCGAGTCACTGCAAAGACCCAACTGAGCTACCTTTGGCACTCAAACTTCCAGCTGCTTTAAGAGACTTTGAGCAGCGCGATCCCAAACGTTGTTGCCTGTCCCTAGCTTGCTACAAGCCTTTGCAGCTTGGCAAACTGAACCGTGCTGTTGGATGCAGCTATACCAGCTTGCTGCTCAATTAATATCTGCTATTCTAGCATCAAGACTCCATTGAGCCTTCAAGCTACACCCATTTACATACCCTGCTTGACCCAAGCTGCTTATAGCCATGATCCGTCGTCACTTTTCAAAATTGTATTCCTTTGTTGAATCCTGATAAGCCTAACCTGTCTCTAAAAACCAGAAAGTGCTCAGCATCAAAGTGCTTGGCACCATCGAGGAACCTGAAAAGAAGAAAAGGTATATACTGTGGTTCTGGTCTTGTTCTATGTGCCTGTTGACATCCAAGGCCCCATATTGTATCTTGGACATTCATGAACTTGTTTGACTTTCCTGCAAGACTGTCCATCTGCAGTCAATGGTTCTTCAATACCCAGATTGCCCCTTTCTCCCAAAGCTTGCATTCCGTATAAATCTCATTACAGAAGTGAGTTGTTAGTGGTTTAATAATTTCAGTCCTTTTTATTTTTTATCAGTCTTATTTGTTAAAGAATCTTGATTGCACATTTATTTTGGTACATAAAACGTACTATTGATGTTTTGTGTGCTCCAATCCTGGCTCACCACCTCCTGCAGAGTAATGCCTGCCCTCCGTGCCAGCTATCATAAGAGGCGCATGGGTAAGGGGGTTAGCATTCATGTCTTGCCTGTTAGACATTTCTTTGCTATCACTGCTATTCTAGTAGTTGTGTTGGGCTGAGTTGGGGGTTTAGATAAATCTACTCATCCCAGTACTCCTACAGGGCAGTAGTAAGTTTGTTACATTATGCTAGACAGATAGTTACTCAGCTGCTTAGTTGTATTCAGCTTCCATTTTCTGCGAATTGCTCTGCTTGGAAAAGGACCACTGTGTGTGTTTGGATTGTTCACAATCATGTAGCATATTTTATATCATGCAAGCTCAGGGTAGGAGAGTTTATTGGAGCATCTTTTACTATCAGTTAAGGGTATTGGGGTAAGACATTTTTCTTGCACTGTAGCACCTCATAAATGGTTAGTTGTCATCTGTGAAGAGGGCCTGTATGTGTTTTGTCCCATAGACTGGATTTAAATTACCTGTTTTAGTAGCTTGGCATTTTTTATTTTTGTGAATTTTTGTTAAATGTATTTTATATTTGATTAGTGTTAAATGTATGCTAAACAAACCTAGATCACTGCACTGAAACTAACAACTTGATTGTATTGATGTTTTAGCTTATACTTTGAGTTTTTATCATTTCGTTTTTAATGAGGTGATTTTCAAATTTTTTTCTAAGCACACATTTCTGTATCTGTATTTTTTCCAAACAGAGGTGCATTATTAACAACACCCATCGCTTGGTGGAGCTATGTGTTGCCAAGCTGTCACAAGATTGGTTTCCGCTTCTTGAGCTTCTTGCTATGGCCTTAAATCCTCACTGTAAGTTCCATATCTACAATGGTACACGCCCGTCCGAGACTGTTCCTGCAGGTGTTCAATTGGCAGAAGATGAACTATATGCCAGACCCCCTGACCCACGTTCACCAAAGGTCAGTCTATTTATTTTTTATTTATGACCCTTCCTCATCCACTCACCAGAAGTGTCACCTCATTTGCACTGTACTGGTATTGGTTGTGATCTAATTATGTCATAAAAAGAGTTTTTCAGTTTGTGAGAGATCTGTGAACACAAAAAGAAATTCCTTTGAAGGAACCCATATGTATTATTTGCCTGCAAATGGAGTCTTCTCTTGGGTGCTGACTGCAGAAAAAAGGCACAGAAAAACTATCAATTGGTATGTGTTTTCATGATAATAAGGATGTGGTAATGCAGTCAATCACCTGTTGATAAATCAGATGCCACTATTATTCCATGAAAACCAATGTTAGAAAGTCCCCACAGTGCCCTCTAACTGGCAATTAGCCTTTTTCTGCAGAGATAGTGAGGATACCTTCAAAATATATGTATGGTGTAAACAATTTTTTTAAATGTGTATTTTTCTTTAGAAACCTTTACAAAACGTTATTTAAATAAAATGTTAGATAATGTATGTATATTTAACAAAGACGCATCACTTTCTGGCATTTACAATAAAAGAGCATAAATAAAAAAAACAAGAGATGGGTTCCATCACATTTCATTCCCAGTCTTGACATTGTCATAAATTCATTTTAAATTACATATGTATACATTTTTCAATGCATAGTCCTTATCACAGAGTTATTGGATAGCATCAACAAGTTAACCCTTACAAGTTTACAACACTTTATTGTCCCTCTAACAATTCTTGTATAAATTGTACAGCTTCCATAGTCATTTGGCTGTTGGACCCATTAAGGATCATATGCCAGAACTGTTCCTGTTGACATGGAATTACCACTAGGAACACATTGCAAAAAATAGTTCCCTCGAATAGATGTAATTTTTGAGTCTCAATACATGGATGTTTGAGGGTTTCTAGTTACCCATTTATGCATCACAACCTGCAATATCTAAGCAATACTTATGTCTAACGTCCAATATTTTCTAGTGGGGAATAGATTGAATCTTAAACGCATGCAGAAATAGTTTCAGATTTTGAGGCAGTTTGTTTATTTTTAATATCCTTCAGTTGGGAATAGACTTTGTATTTATTTTCCTCTGCTTTCGTTTCTATCCATTCGTGCTGCCAATCTTTTGTTTTTTCTTCTAACTGCGGACATGATGGGTCCTCCTTATTTGCGTTTATTTTCCCAAAAAGTGCCCGGGAAAATGAAATACATTTCCTTTAATTGAAATTGCAAACAACCATGTTTAAGGAGTTTGGTGGTGGCTCTAGAATGTTCCTATACAATGCTAAGAATCTCAATTCAACCATTGCCTTAATTGAAGTGAGGGCGAGTTCATATCTAATTGCTATTGGCACACAAGCTGGAATGCACAGAATGCGTCCACACAATTTGCCCATCGCCCTTGACCAGGCGAAACCCGGATCTTCAAATTCAGGCCTGTACATTAGCACAGGAATAACCTTTGCTTTATTAAATTGAATGCATGGATCTATTATAAACTTTCCATATTCGTATTTTTTTATTTTGTGTGTGCAGCGGAGGACACTCTCTTTGGTTCAATTTCCTTTAATTCCACCCAGGCATTCAGTCTTTGTAACACAATGGACACAAAATGTTTGCTAGGAACGTCCAATTAGACGGATGGACAATAATTTGTTGGTACTTTCCGATCGCACTTTTTCTAAATGGGGCAAACTATAGCTGCACTCCATGTAATGGGGATACTCCTACGTCCCGTCCCCTTTCCTCCATACTTATGGGACATCTCTCCGTCCTGTGGACTGGAGCACTTTGTAAAAAGCATCCAATTTTTTTTCAAAAATGTGTCCCTCTTTCCTGCGCGGGGCCCGGCACACGGCCGCAACCCCGCCCACCTTGGCGCCCATCAGTCCTTTTCTCTGCACGATCGGGCCGGACGCACTTGCATCCTCGGAAGATTTTCTTCCCCGTTTTCCTCTCTGGCTCTAGCTAGAGTTCGTTTACTAGTCTGTCTGTCTTTTAAACTAGATTTTCCAGACTGTTCATCGTGTCCCCGTCGCTTCGTGAGGGCGGATCCCCATCCTCTTTGTTTAGAGTGTTTGGGTCCGAACACCGTTGGGACTCCTGTTTTTACTGTGACTCCCTTTCGGTCCGGGCACTTCAACGTCAGGTTGAGCGGTGGGAGGAGGTGTTCGACGAACTCCTCCTTCTCATTTTCAGGCGTTCATCGACGAGAAGAAAAAACGCCCAGTAAGTTCTTTACTTTCCAGAGCACCCCAGCCGGGGGATACTTTTCCGGGTTCCTCTCGGGCCGGGTGGGGCGTTGATCACTCTGTTACTGGGGTTCGCCCTGAGGTGCCTATCGGGCCTAATAATTCTGCCGGAGTTTTCTCCAAGGGTCTCTGTAAGGGGCCTGTGTTCACCGGAGTACGCTCCGAGGCCCCTCCTGTGGGAGCTGTTTGTAGACCCAGTTCTACTGAGTCGTGGGGTACCGGAGCTTGCTCTGAGGCCGCTCTTTCGGCTTCCCTCAAAAACAAAACCGGGGTGCGCCCCGGGGCCTTGGCTGGGCTTGAGGTTACCGAACGGATGTTCGAGGCCCGTGCAGATAAGGCTTCTACCGGGCCTAGGTCTGAGGTCCCTCGTACAGAGGCTAAGGCTACTAACAGTTCTGAGGGGCCGGGCAAGGCCCTGTAGGTGAAAGCGGTTGCTCACCGTTCCCGCTCTTTTGGTGACACCAGATCTGTTGAGGGGGAAAAGAAGAAAGTTTCTTCTTTTACCGGCAGTGCCGAGGCCCTTCCTTCGAAGGCTCAGTTGGCGGTTGGTATGTCGCAGAAACATTCCAGGCCTCATAGTACCGGCTCTGCCGAGGTTCCTTACGTTAAGGCTAAAATTAAGACCCCTGACCCATCGACGGGGACCCCTGCCTCACTTCCTCACGTGCAGCAGTTCCCCTCAGATGAGGTCAAAATGGCGGCCGTTCCCGCCACGACCACTGCGGTCATTTTAGGTACTAGCCCTACAACTACGCCATCGGCCCCTGGTGTAGGGTTCGGTCCTTTGGGTGAACCGAAGGTCCCTTGTGCGCATCCTTACCATCCGGTTTATGATTGGAACGCCCGGATGCCTCTTGCGCACAATGTTTCGTTGCCTGCGGGTGGCGGCTCCCTTGATTTATGTGGATACGTCGGTGGAGGGGCCGGTGTGGCACCCTTCCCCGTGGATTTGTCCACCTCATGAGAGGCCTCCTCAGGTCCCGAAACAATCTCCTGAGGATGCCTTTTTCGGTAAATTTCAAGCGCTTATGCGCACCGACCCCATGAGGGAATATTTCAAAGGGCTTTTCAAGGAGATATGTCCACCTACGCCTTCGGCTCCACCCGTTCCTCCGGTGGTTCCGCCGGCGCCTCCCTTGCCCGTGGTGCCCCTCCCTGCTCTCCCGCCTTTGCCTCCATTGTCCCCAGTGGACAAGGCAGTGCCTGACACCGGTCAGCAGGATCCTGACCTGACAGATGTCCCTCAAGGCGATCAGGACAACAAGGACCTTCCCCGCTCTATCAGAGCCTTTCATGACCGGGTACTGGACATGAGTTTCTTAGATGTTCCGGTGCCAGAGGCACCTGCTCTGCAGGAGGGCGTGCTTTCTGGGGTGTTCACCCTGTCTCCCTTGGAGCGTACCGGCCTGTTCCTGCAGAAGGACGTTCTGGCCGAGGGGGGAGAGTTTGGGAAAAGCAACACTTGGGACTTTTTGTCAATAAAAAGATTGACGCGAGGTGCAGGCTGCATTCTTCGGAAGAGGTGGCCCTGTCGTCTTGTCCGCCTCCCTCCTCCACAGTGGTGTCTGTGGCCACTTTGCAGTCCAGGCCTGCAGCATCCTCTTCCACAACGGCTACTCAGGTTCTTGGAATGGAGGACAAGCTCCTCGACTCCCTCGGGAGGAAAATCTTTGCCAACTTGGCCTTGCAGCTCAGGCTGGCCAACGCTGTATTGATATTGGCGGGAGATAACATGCGGATGTTGGCCATTAAAGGTTATCTTGAGGCACTTTCCATCTTTAAGCGCTCGTCGGAAGAATGCTCCTTTTTCAAAATTCCTTTGGTAGTGCAATTCTTAAAAGGACTCACTAATGTGTTTCCTCCTTACCCATTTCAAGTACCAATTTGGGATCTCAATCTGGTCCTAAAATTCTTAATGTGTGCTCCTTTTGAGCCTTTGCACACTTCTCCATTAAGATTAACAACATGGAAAACTGCTTTCCTAGTTGCTTTAACATCTGCAAGAAGAGTGAGCGAATTGCAGGCACTGTCTTCTGGGCCACCCTATACTGTGTTCCATAAGGACAGAGTTGTGTTGAAGGTTAAACCCTCATTTTTACCTAAAGTGGTGTCTGATTTTCATTTAAGTCAGAAAATAGTTTTACCCGCATTTTATCCTCCATCTCTTCCTAGCAAGGAGGAGGAAAGATTACATGGGTTGGATCCAAGAAGAGCTTTAAGCTTTTACATCTCTAGGCTTTCCAAGCTTAGAGTGGACAATCAACTGTTTATTGGCTACACAGTTAGGAAATTGGGACAATCGGTGATAAAGCAAACAATATCACGCTGGATTGTGCTTTGCATTTCAGAATGCTACAGATTAGCACATAAAGACCCACCAGAATGTCTAAGGGCTCATTCCACCAGAGGCATTGCCTCTTCGACAGCCCTACAAAGAGGTGTTCCTATAAGGTCCATTTGTGAAGCATTAACTTGGTCTTCACTACCTACCTTTTCAATTTCTATAGTCTGGATGCTTCCCAGTCTAGGGAGCTTAATTTTGATGAAGCAGTACTATATTCAGCCATCTAAGGGTATCGAAAAATCTAACCCCTCCTCCAGAGAAATTGTCCGTACTGCTTTGGGAGTCTATCTAAGGTGAGGAATACGTTGGAGTACACAATCCACTCGAAGAACAAGTTACTTACCAACTGGTAACGTTCTTTCGATTCGATGTTCCTCCCACGTATTCCTCATCGCCCTCCCAACCTACCCCTCTGTAGATTTTTCCGGATTATTGCCACTTCAACTCTCGCAAGGCGAATACCTGTCTACCGGCACAATCTACACAGTGCAAAATCAATGGTTAAGGGGGAAAAAACAGAACTGAGGCCAACGGGCGCCACACGTGCTACTTATACACCCGATCATGTCACCCTCGACGGAGGCCTTCGAGGGACCATCGACTCGACGACATCGACGCACGGCGCCCTCTGCCGAATTTTTTTTCCAAAGCAGCTAAAGCTGGATGGAATACATCTAAAATGAGGAATACGTTGGAGGAACATCCAATCGAAAGAACGTTACCAGTTAAGTAACTTGTTCTTTTCCCCGTTTCAGGCCGCACTGTCCGCGGATCCAAGATGGCAGGCGCATCACCACAATGTGACACACCTCACCCTTCACCCCAGCCAATCAGCGAACACATCACATGTCTGCGGACATGACGCAAGTCGATAAGCCAATCTGTTTCCTTTCCGAGGACTGAACAGGGAAATTTGTCCCCGGAGCAGACATAGATATCACACATTTTTTTAGACCTACTTTTTGGTCATTTAAAAAAAAAAACTACTGCATGAATTTCCACCATTTCAAAAGCACGCTTTCGGGACCATGCGGCTGCTCCTGCTGCAAATTTGCTGAAACTGAAAATCTGTCCAAAAGGAAAGACGGAAGCGCAGCTCACAAGAGGTAGTTAGGAAGCTCATTTAATGAAAACAGCACAAAATGTGCAAAACAAACGGCTGGGGAAACATCAAAAACAAACAGAGGCACGACCTGCTTACAATGCGTTTCACGCCCGACTGAGCGCTTGATCACGTAAAGAAACGAAGGACAAAGCACAGTTAAAAGAGCATGTAGTCCATCAACTATGTCATTAGAAATAGGGGTGCATGAAAGGACTGATTCAATGGCGGCCATATTGGAAGGGAAAATCAGATAATGGTCAACAATAAAAACCAAACGAGACCGATAGAATAGGCCAATAGAATGATCAAAATGAGCCTATTTTAAATATAGAGACCAAAGGCAAGCAAACAAAAGGTCAAATATAGAAACATGGCCATATGAGCCAATTCCCATGCACCCCAATTTCCTACTTGTGTTACCGGTCTAAAAAAAGCAATTACAATACACAATTGGCAGTAGGATCAGTGCAAAGTGCACTAACAGAATAAAATCATAATACCCCATCAGATCAAAATACATATATATATATATATAAATCAGTCAAATATAAATCAGGCTAAAAGCGACACAGTGCCATCATATACACGAAGATTAAAAGACCAAACAGTATGTCATATCAAGGTAAAAAGTATATGCAAATAGAGACAGATTATACAAAATAGATTGACTGAGCCACCATGGCGTCCAATAAGGACAGTAAGGCCTTGTGCAAACAAGCAAAATAGCAGCATAAATATGTACAAGATATTAAAAATTGCATCACATTCGCAACAACAATATGTGCAAAAGAGCAAAATTGCAGTCCTGGTGACAAGGTGCATAGCAATAGTGGCTTTTGTAAGTCAACTGAGCAATAGATCTTGTGCAAGAACGCAAACATAGCAGCATAAATATGTGCAAGACGACAGAGAATGTATCATGATCGCAACATCAATATGTGCAAAAGAGCAAGAATACAGTCCTGATAATAGAATACAAGGCAGCAATAATTTGTACAAGTCAGCCGAATAACATTTCATACTGAGACCAATGTTGAGAAAAATATAAAGTGCAAGCAAATAAAGGGCAACATGAAAATGTGCAAATAAGCAAAATCACGTTGGTAACCACAATAAGCAGTAGTATGGCATAGCATTTGCAGGTTATATCGTCTACACATAGCAACTGTGAACGTATACAAACAAACCAGGTATAACTATGGCTGAACAATGTGAGCATGAGACCCATAGATGGAAACATTGGGCCTGACTAAATACCTGGACAACAGAAAAGATTATAATAATCTACGGGGTACACAGGTAAGTATGTATTGTAACAAAAAGTTGAAGAAAAAACGACCAAGTAACCAAAGTGAAGAAAATAACATAGAGTACCATATAATAAATACCACAGACTACATACGGAAAATAAAATGTACCAAATGTCCTACAAGGTCTTGATTGCAGCAGCATGAAAATGGAACCAATACCAATTACAAACAATAATGATAATGCAGCCACCATAATGGTGAAAAGAAAAAATAAAACTTGTATATAGACCAGGGACAAATTAGTGAAAAGAATACAGAATGAAAGAACCATTCCCATCAACTAAGTATGATCAAAAAATTAGTGGAGGAAGGCAAAATAATCCAAAAGGCAGCGGGGGGTATATACTCGTATGTGCCCAAAAACGTATAAAGCTCCTCATCGAGATTGTGACCATTAGGGAACTTGATGTCCAAATCCAAAATGAATCTGGTCTCCAGCTGTCTGAGTTTTAACATGCGGTCTCCGCCCCTAGGATGGATCGGAATATGTGCTACTGCGAAAAATTTAAGAAAAGTAAGGTCATTATTATGTTTGTGCTTAAAGTGCTTGGCCATAGGGTATGCGGGATCTGAGTTTTTGATTGCCCTAAGGTGCTGCAATATTCTGAGCTTAAGCTTACATGTGGTACTCCCGACATAGCATTTCGTGCAGGGACATGAAAGAACATAAACCACAAAAGCAGTATTACAGTTCATTGAGTACTTGATTAGCTGATTACATTGGGTGACCGGATGTAGAAAAGATTTACACGCAGTCGCATGAGCACAGGCCTTACATTTAAAACATTTAGTAAAGCCTATAGGGGAGACCATCAGTGATTTAGTAAGAGAAGAATTAGTGTTGATGGGTGACAAACTAGAAACTAGTTTATCCCTAAGCGAGGGTACACGCTTGTACGTGATGGTTGGACGTTTGGAGAGCAGAGGGCACAAATCTTTGCCAACGATGAGAACACGCCAATGTCGCTCTATGATTTTACGGACATAGCTAGAGGCATTGTCGAATGTAACAATAAGTCGGGGTTCATCATCGATGGCAGTTCTAACGGGCTTAATGCCGTACAATAAGTGATCCCTGCATAGTCCGTGTACCTTGGTATAGGCCATGTCTATGATTCTGCGCTCATAGCCTTGTTTAACAAAATCTAGAGCCGCCAGGGCACAGTGATGGTCAAAAGATGCTAGTTCTGTACAATTCCTACGATATCTGATAAATTCACCATATGGAATACTAGGTTTGCATGACGTAGGATGGCAACTAGTTGCATGCAAGGGTAGGCCGGTATTTGAAGGTTTTTTGTGTAGTGCTGTGTGAAAACCAGATCTTTCAAGGGTCACAACTACATCAAGGTAGACAATTTCAGTAATGCTGTTACATTCTGTGAAACGCAGATTGGACATGTTTGTATTAATATTTGTGAAACATATTAATAAACATGATTGCCACACGGCCTCAGTACCCTTCCATATGACAAAGATATCGTCGATGTATCGCCAACAAGCGACAATTTGTGTAGCAAAGCTAGATGCAAGTAGATCACTGAGGAAGGTGGCCTCCCATCTATATATATAGATAGAGATATAGATGGAAATATATATATAGAGATAGATATTTTGTGCAATCTGCTTAGATCACATGCTGTGCATAGGCCGACATCTAGTGTAAGCTGCAGAGTATTACAGTTGTTTCTGAAATTCGAAAAGGGACATAGACGGGGCGTGCCAGTAAATCTATCCCTAGTGTGATGTCCACTGTACCCATGGTTCTTCACGCTTCGAGGTCCCTCAGATTTTTTTTTCCGCCATCGGAGACCGATGCAAAAAAGCGGAGTTCTCTTTCGGCTTACGCCTTTGATTATTATAATTATTTTAGCCTTTCTTCCTATCCTTTTAAATTTGATAACCGATTTTTCAACATCATTTCGTCAACCGTGAAGGAAGACAATCGTCGGAGAAGACTTTTCGATGAATCAGTTTGGCCGGGAGCGCCGCACCGGGCTTTGGCCCACGCAGTAGGGAGAGAGGGGGGAGGACATTAAGAATGCATTTGCCACTTTTCCTACATTACACTCGCTGAGCTGCCATTACATGTTATCATGGATAGAACCCCTTTTAAGTTCTGCCCAAGGTGTAAGAAAACATTCCCGTGGGTCGATCAGCACATGCTGTGCTACCTAAGCCTCCCACGAGATCACGTTGAGGAACTGTCGAGCCTGCAGGCTCTTCAAACCGAAGATGTTGAAGGACCGTAAGATGAAACGCTGAGCCCACCCTGGACGTGGAGGGGACTTTCAGCGATGGCAGCGACACCGCCGTTTCGGACAGCGAAGGCGAGAAGTTAGTTTCCCAAGTGCAAGCCACCGACCCCACCAGACAGGCCAGCTGCCCTGTTGGGGACGACCCCCGGCAGTACTGGCGCTCACACAACCCCTACTCTTAAACACATACCCAATGCCCGAGACTCTGCGTGCGCGTCGACTAAGAGCCACATGACGTCTAGGGAGAGGTCTGCTAGTTCACTGGCCTCTGGGCATTCTAGGTCCTATTCGCCACATTTCAGACCCTGACTGTCGAAATACAGCACAAACGTCATTAATAAACACACACCCGAATGTCGCACGTTGGCTGATGAGGCATCTGGGCACTCCACTTCTGAGGTTTGACCTTCATCAAAATCGGTAAAAGCCTCAGTGTAGTCGGGACTACCCACTAAATCAAAAAACACGTCCCGAAGGGGCATATGTAGGGAAAGGAGTCTAAGAAGCACTCTTCCAGGAAGCCTCATAAACATAGGTCACCTTCCTCATCCGAGGATAGGGATTCCCAGCATCACAAGGGTTCCCCTTCCTACTGAAGAAGAGTCCTTACCAGGCGCTGTAACTTCCACACCAGGCCCTATTACTTCCACACTAGGCCCTACGTCCATTCCAAGCTCTGCACAATGGACATGTGTAGATCTAGACAGGGTCATGAGGAGGATTACCTTTATTGGGATTTCTTTTGAGAAAAACCAAGCAGCTTTCCAAAGCATGCAACACACCCCTCCTACTACAGCTGCCTCTGGCCACTGTAAATGCCCCTACTACTCACTCCCCCTCTAAGAGGTCTCGCCCAGACACCCTGGAGATTTCATCCCAGGTTGACCCTCCCTACGTTTATCTCTGACACAGACTTTGAGGATGATGCTGTAGATACTTATACAGCACAAAAGGACACAGAGGAAAACTATGCGGACGACGAAGGAGAAGATATGTACAATATAGCCTCTCCCGTCACCCAAGACCCACCTATTTCTGATTTGCCTATCGACAACCAGCCCCTTCTAAATGACATGCTCATTAAGGCTGCCGAGCACTTCCAAATCAAAACACAAGTGACTCAGCAGGTCACAGATTTTGTTGAGGATATCCCGGGGGATAAACTGGCAGTTACTCAGTTTATTTCAATCCGTCCAGAGAAGGATCCAACTTTCTCTTGAGACACCAACCAGATGTGTGCGGTTAACCCACACATTGAGAAACCGTTTCGCCCAGTGCCCACAGACCCCCTCTATATCAGGGGCCAATTTAAGCCAGACTGGTAGTAACAACCACTAGAAAGAGAGCTGGTACTCCATTAGCTTCCTCTGAAGCACCACCTGACAAAGAAAGCAAACGCCTATATACCATGTGCAGGAAAGTAGCCTCCTCTGCTGCCTTTCAGGCTAGGATAGCTAACACTATCTCTTGTCTAGCTACAGTTGTCATAAGTGGGACGAGGTGGCCGCACTTCTATCTTCAGCCTCTGAGCCCCTAAAGACACAGTTGGCCGAGGTAGCAGCAGAGGGCAGAGTAGTCTTTAGCTGCATCCTTAAAAATTATTTAGACGCCGCTGATAATGCAGGAAGAATTTTTGCGGAAGGCACTATTAAGCGCTACACTTGGCTTCGCCAATCCGGGTTCAAGCAGGAGATTTGAGCAACACTGCTAAATATGCCCATTAAGCCCAACGTCCTCTTTGGAAATGCAGTAGAGGACACACTCAAGTCTGCTAAAGACGAGTACGATACTCTAAGGTCCTTGAGACAACTTACAGATAAACCCTCAAGCCAAAGAGGGAGTAGTAATTTTCATCGCTTTAGAGGACGCAATTTCCAAAAGGATTGACTGTATGGTCAAAACCAAGGGGCATCCTGGGGTAACAATCAAGGCAAAGCCTCACAGGATTACCAGAGTGGACAACGCCGATCTCGCGGCTGCGGGTGGTCTTCGTCCTTTAGAGGTGGAGCAACGCCTCCAAAACAGTGAAAACCCGTTTCAGGTGCCCTCCCATGACACTCCAGTAGGAGGGCGCGTTTCAAACTTGACCCAAGCATAGGAGGGGGAATCGCATCATCCACGGTGGTGGGTGGGTACTGTGTGGAACTAATCCAGCGACCCCCTTGGAACCAACCCCCGCGCTAAAAGACACACTCGGAGGAAGAACAACGCACGCTTCTAGAGGAAATCGCAACGCTGCTCCTAAAGGACGCTGTAGTCCCATCAAACCAGGTAAATAATGGTTTTTATTCAACCTACTTCCTTGTGCCAAAGAAAGATCTAACAATGCACCAATTATTAGACTTACGCCCTGCAAACCAATGTCAAGCCACAAAAATTCTACATGACTACGCTACTAGAGGTAATCCCTCTGCTAAAGCGGGGGGACTACATGGCAACTCTGGATATGAAAGATGCTTATTTTCATATTTCTATGTTCCCAGCACTCAGAAATCTTGCGATTCAAGATGGGAAACCAGCACTACCAATTCAAGGTGCTACCCTTCGGCATAGCTTCTGCTCCAAGGGTATTCACAAAGGTACCCGGCAGTGGTAGCAGCGCACCTGTGCAGGGAGTCAATCCCAGTGTGCCCTTACCTGGACGACTGGCTGATTACAGGGGAAACCCCCAAATTTGCAGGACAACCATTCAGAGAACATAAATCTTCTCGTTGAAAAAACAAGCCTAGTGCCAAGCACAACCAAACAGTTCCTAGGGGCTGTAATAGACATAAGGGAGGCTTTAGTCTTCCCCTCAGACGAAAGAGTCCAAAAAGTTACTGCAAATACCACATTATCAGGCCGGTCGCCAGATAAGCGTACACAATGAGATTGCTAGGCATGATGGCATCTTGCATTTACCTGGTGCCGCACGCACGCCTGCGCATGCGTTCCATGCAGGAGTAGTTGGCAAAACAGTGTTCTCAGGCAAGCGGTTAGTGGGATGATTTAGTGGTTTTTGCCAACACTGGTACAAAAACTTTGCTGGTGGACAAGGGAGAATCTGTTAAAGGGCAAACCCTTAAACGATCCAAAGGTGCAAGCTATAGTGACGACAGATGCCTCGCTTGCTGGTTGGTGGGAGCTCATCACCTTCATCACATGGCTCAGGGTCTGTGGACACATGCCAGAGCACAGAACCACATCAACCTGTTGGAACTGCTGGCAGTATTCAAAGCCCTTCAGGCATTTGATATACAGCTTACAAGTCTGTTGCTACAAGTCTTCACCGACAGCACAACATCTATGTTCTACATCAACAAATGGGGCATGGGGGCACAAATTCTCCAAATTTGTCAAAACTAGCACTCTAAGTGGGGTTACCCCACAATAGACTTGTTCGCTGCAGGAGAAAACAAGCAATACCCAGACTGCGCATCCAGGTTCCCCCAGCCAGACTCCAAGGGGCATGCCCTATGGATGAACTGGTCTCCCCCTCCTTCCCCGACTCCATTAATGAGCAGGATAGTGAACAAGATGCACAGAGATGAATGACGCTCATCCTAGCTGCTCCTATGTGGGCGATACAACAATGGTAGCCACATCTGCGCAAACTGGTGATTTGCAATTCCATCAAACTCCTGTGTCTAACCAACCTGTTAACCCAACACGGGGGAACAGTGCACCCACAACCACACTCAATGAATGTACCACTCGGTCATGAGGCATGTCCCATGGTTCGCCGGTTGGGGGAAGACTGGCGCAGCATCTTGTAGAGCGGCGTGCCATTACTTCAGATGTGTGGGTTCTGGAGATCATAACCCACGGCTACTGTCTTCCCTTTCGGCAGAGGCCTCACGACAATCCACCAGGGAACCTCTCTTTGCAGAGTCCGGATCCGCTCCTTGCGCAGGAAATTCAAGCCCTGCTGGAGAAAGGCGCCATAGAACTGGTGCCTGTAGCGGAGGGAGAGGAACAAGGGATGGTATTACCCTTATTTTTTGATTTCGAAGAAAGACTGGGGATTGAGACCCATCATGTACTTGCGCGGTTTGAACAAACTCCTCAGGAAGGACAAGTTCAAGATGGTTACTCTCTCTCAAGTCCTCCAGGCCCTTCAGCTTCAGGACTGGTTGGTGTCACTCGACCTCAAGGATGCTTACTTCCATGTGCCTATCCATCCCAAGCACAAGAAGCACCTGAGGTTCGCGGTTGGCGACTCGCATTTTCAGTTCCTGCCGTTTGGATTGACCTCCGCCCCGAGGGTTTTCACCAAGCTCATGGTGGTGGTGGCAGCGCATCTCAGGCAAGGGGATTCACGTCTACCCCTACCTGGACAATTGGTTGATCAGGGCGCGCTCTCCCAAGCAGGTCCTGGATCATCTGTCAGTCACCTGCCACTCCCTTCACAGGCTGGGCTTCTCCCTCAATTTAAAGAAGTCCCATTTGATGCCAACACAGCAGCTCCAGTACATCGGAGCAGTGCTCGACACTTCCCTGGGGCAGTGTTTTCCTCCCCCAGGTGAGGGCTCTTCACATTCAGCAGATGGTGCACAAGTTTCAGCATGCCCAGATGCTCCCAGCGTTCGAGTTCTTGAGGTTGCTTGGCCTCATGGCATCCTGCATTCTTCTATTGCCAGAGGCTCGCCTGCGGATGAGATCTTTGCAGTGGGCACTCAAGATGCAGTGGTCGCAGTCCTCCGGCAGGATGTCTGACCCGGTTCAGGTGCCGCCCTCGGTCGCCCAGGACCTTCTGTGGTGGGCCATCGAAGGCAACTTGATGAAGGGGGCTCTGTTTTGGCTTCCCTGGCCGGAGGTGACGATCGTGACGGATGCATCCCTCACGGGATGGGGAGCTCATGCCAACGAGCTGACAGTCAGCGGTCGTTGGTCTCCGTCGGAGTCCAGACTCCATATCAGTCTGTTGGAGCTGAGGGCCGTCAGGCTAGCCCTGAAGTCTTTTCTGCCGACTGTGCGAGGAAAGAATGTCCTGATCCTGACGGACAACACAGTGGCCATGCACTACCTCAACAAAAAAGGGGGGGCAGGGTCACTTCCTCTGTGCAGGGAGGCAATGCTGCTCGAGTTCTGGGCCATCCAGCAGGAAGTTTCGATCTCGGCAGTTCATCTGGCCGGAGACGAAAACGTGACGGCGGATGCTCTGAGCAGACAGAGCACGATCTCTCACGAGTGGGAGTTGGCTCAGGAGATACTCCTGGAGATCTTCGCCCTTTGGGTCCCCTCAAGTGGATCTCTTCGCCTCCAGTGTCAACCGGAAGTGCGAGAGGTTCTGCTCGTGGGAATTTCCTCCAAAAGGAGCCTTAGGAGACGCGTTCGTGGTGGAGTGGTCATTCCCGCTGCTGTACGCGTTTCCTCCAGTCACCGTCATCCCGCAAGTGCTGCGGAGGTTACGGAAGTTCAGTTCCCGGATGATCCTCATTGCTCCGGCGTGGGCTCGGAGGACGTGGTACCCGGACCTTCTCGACTTGTCCATCTGCCCTCCACGTCGTCTTCCCTACCGAGATGATCTGCTCTCTCTCACGGGAGGGGGGTCGGGTTCTCCATCCAGAGGTCAGATCCCTCAACCTTCACGCTTGGCTTCTGAAAGGTTGAGGTATAAGGATTGGGACCTCCCTGAAGACGTGATGGAGGTGTTGCTCTCGGCCCAACGGCCAGCAACAAAGTCTCTGTACCGTTGCCGTTGGCGTAAGTTCTGCGACTGGTGCCGAGTTCAGAATGTGGATCCTTTTGCATGTGACATCCCCATGGTTCTGTCGTTTTTACTTTCTTTGGCCCACAGGGGCTTGCAAGTGGGTACCATTAAAGGTTACCTGGCGGCGCTGTCAATCTTTAAGCGCTCGTTTGAAGAGTGTTCCTACTTTAAAATCCCTTTAATTTCACAGTTTCTGAAAGGGCTCACTTATGTGTTCCCTCAGTCACCTTTCCTGGTGCCCGGTTGGGATTTGAACCTTGTTCTCAGGTTCCTAACGGGTGCTCCCTTTGAGCCTTTGCACTCTTGTCCTTTGAGACTGTTGACTCTTAAAACTGTATTTTTAATTGCGGTCACTTCTGCTCGCAGAGTGAGTGAGTTACAGGCACTTTCAGTTAAGCCTCCCTTCACTGTTTTCCATAAGGACAGGGTTGTCCTTAGAGTACGTCCTTCTTTTCTTCCGAAGGTAGTGACAGAATTTCATTTGGCCCAGAAGGTTGTTCTTCCGGCATTCTATCCTCCTCCGCATCCTGGTAAGAAAGAAGAGAGGCTCCATAGGCTTGATCCTAGGAGAGCTTTGAGCTTTTATGTTTCACGCATGTCCCGGGTCAGAGTGGACGATCAACTCTTAATTGGTTACGCTGGAAAGCGTTTGGGACAAGCTGTGACGAAACAGACTGTCTCGCTGGATTATTTTGGCCATCTCGGAGTGTTACCGCTTGGCGGGTAAGGACCCACCGGCTGGCTTGCGGGCCCATTCTACCAGGGGTATGGCTGCAGCGACTATCCCTGCAGAGGGGTGTTCCTATTCGCAACATCTGTGATGCAGCCACTTGGGCCATACATTTGTACGTCACTATTCCCTCGATTCCATCCGAGGACAGGATCTGGCCTTTGGCAAGGCGGTCCTTTGCTCTATTTGATTGGCAATTCTAAATTTGAATTCTAAATTCTTTCCCTCCTCCTTGCTCTGGTGCTGCTTTGGGAGTCTGTCATAGATATGGAATACGTCGGAGGACCCAATCCCCTCGAAGAACAAGTTACTTTCTTACCTGGTAACGTTCTTTCGATGGGATGGGCCGACGACGTATTCCATATCGCTCCCTTCCTACCTTCCCCGCTGCAGAATTTCTTATGCGATTGCAGCTTACATTCCGCAAGGCTTTGTGTCTGACTGGCAGTAGACTAATATCACACGTTCTGGAGGAAAAAACTACAACTGAGGCTACGGGTGTCGTGCGTCCTACTTATCACATCGGATGATGTCGGAGGAGGTCCTCTACGACGGCTCATCGACGCAGGACGCAGACGCCGAAAAAAGTTTCCGAAGCAGCACAGCTGTGGTGATTACCTGTCATAGACATGGAATTCGTCGTCGGACCATCCCATCGAAAGAACGTTACCAGGTAAGAAAGTAACTTGTTCTTATTGATGTAAATGGTATGGCATACGTTTTTGACAATTCTACTTGGAGATGTTGGTGACTTTTATTAAATTGTCATACTACTACGTCCTGTCCCCTTTCCTCCATACTTATGGTACATTCCTCCTTCCTGTGGGACGGGACCAGAGCACTTTGTAAAAGCATCAAAAAATCTTTGCAACATTTTTTTGTCCTTACTTTTTCTACGCAGGGTACTGCACGCGGCCGTAACCCTGCCCATCTCTGCTCCGCCCATCAGTCCTTTTCTCCGCTCGTTCGGGACAGACGCACTTGCATCTGCGGAAGAATTTCTTCCTTTTTTTTCCTCCTCTCTGGCTCTTGCTAGCGATTGCGTAGTAGTCTGTCTATGCCGTTTAAGCTAGACTTCCCGAATTTTTCTTCGTGTCAGCGGCGCTTCGCGAGGGCGGATCCCCATCCTCTTTGTTTAGAGTGTTTGGGTCCCGATCAACGTTGGGACTCCTGTTTCTATTGTGATTTCCTTTCAATCTGGGCGCTTCAATGTTGATTGGAGCGGTGGGAGGAGGTGTTGCAACGTGCTCTCCCATCGCATTTTCTACGTTCATCAAAGAAAAGAAGAAACGCCCGGTGAGTTCTTTACTTTTTAGGGCACCCCGTCCAGGGGGCTCCTTCCCGGGGTCTTCCCGGTCTGGGAGGAGCATGGACCGCTCTGTCACTGGGGCTTGCCCTGAGGTGCCTTCTGGGCCTAAAAAGTGTACCGTAGTTTTCTCTGAGGGTCTCCGTAAGGGACCTTTGGACACTGGAGTGCAATCCAAGGCCCCTCCTGTGGGGGCTGCTTGTAGACCTAGTTCTACTGAATCGTGGGGTACTGGAGCTCGCTCCGAGGCCTCGTTATTGGCTTCCCTCAAAAGTACTGGGGGGTGCCCCGAGGCCTCGGCTGGGCTCGCTGATAGCAAACGTATGTTCGAGGCCCCGCCGTTAAGAGGCTTCTACCAGGTCCCTCGTATAACTAAGGCATCGGCCTCGGGGGTAGGGATTGGTTCTGTCTGATAACATAAGGTTCCTTGTGCACATTTATTTCGTCTGGTTTACGACTGGAACGCTTGGATGCCTCTTCCGCACAACATCTCGCTGCCTGTGGGTTCGGCATGTGGACACCTCTGGGGATGGGCCTGCTTGGCAAGCCTCCCATGTGCGTCCCTGGAATTATCCCCCTCATGAGAGGCCTTCTCCAGCAGCTCCAAAGCTTTCTCCGGAGGACGCTTTTTTCGATAATTTCAGGTACCGACCCCATGAGAGAGTATTTCAAGGGTCTTTTTAGGGAGATAAGCCTGCCTGTGCCACCGGTTCCACCCGCACCTCCGGTGGTTCCGCCAGCACCGCCTTTCCCTGCGGGGCTTCCCCCTACCCTTCCGTCCTTGCCTTTGTTGTCCCCGGTGGACAAGGCAGTGCCCGATGTTGTTCAGCAGGATCCTGACCTGTCGGATGATGCGCAGGGCAATCAGGACAGGCAAAACCAGCCCTGCTCTATTAGAGCCTTTCACGACCGGGTGCTGGACATAATTTGTCTATTGGATGTCCCAGTGCCCAAGGCACCCTCTCCGCAGGAGGGTGTGCTTTCGGGACGTTCACCTTGTCTCCTTTGGAGCGTACTGGCCTGTTCTTGCAGAAGGACGTTTTGGCTGAGGTCCGTAGAGTCTGAGAGAACCCACACTCTGGACTTTTCGTCAATAAGAAAATTGAGTAGCGCTACAGGCTGTATTCTTCGGAAGAGGTGGCCCTAGCATCTTGTCCGTCCCCCTGCTCCGCGCTCGTGGCTGCGGCCACTTTACAGTCCAGGCCTGCAGCATCCTCTTCTACGACGGCTACTCGGGTGCTGGGGAAAGAGGACAAGCTCCTCGACTCCCTTGGGAGGAAGATTTTCGCTAACTCGGCCCTGCAGCTACGGCAGGCCAATGCAGAATTTGTGTTAGCGGGGCGAGTATGAAGATGTAGAAAGGTCTGTCTGAGTTCGAGGAGTTCATTACAGTTGAGAAGCTGGAGAACTTTAAGGTAGGATTGTCGGATGCCAGGATCTGCTGGATGCCATGGCTCATCACGTTGACACTTCGGCTCGGGGCCTTATGCTTGGAGTTGATAACTCTCGGCAGGCCTGGTTGCACACCACCAAGTTCTCAAAGGACGTGCAGGACAAAGTGTGTGACCTGCCGTTTGACGGTAAGGAGCTTTTTCATTCCTCAACGGATGTGGAGCTGACAAAACGAAGGACAGCACCCAGACAGCCAAGTCCTTGTCTGTTCTGGTTAAAACCCCTTTTAGGACCCAGAGACTGTTGTCGCAAAGCTGGCCCTCCTCTGGTTTCAGGGGGTTTCTAGGGTGGGGTGTGACATTGGATTTTCTTCAGGTCTCTGACCTTTGGTCGCCTCAGGACAAGTTCCTTCATATAAATCATCTGGAGCTCCTGGCAATTTTCCTAGCGCTCAAAGCGTTTAGACTGGTCATTGCCAACTAAGTGGTCCATATTCGCACGGACAATATGGTGTCAATGTATTACATCAACAAGCAGGGAGGCACCAAGTCTCCCCCGCTCGTGGACATGTCCATCCAGATTTGGGAGTGGGTGGTTCGTCATGGTGTCTGGCTGGTAGCAGTACAAATCCCAGGCCAGCTGAACGTTATGGCAGATGCCCTCAGTTGGCGGACAATGGTCAGCTATGAATAGGAGCTGAAGGCGGAGATCCTCTCATGGATTTTCCTGTGTTGGGGCACGCTGGAGGTGGACCTCTTTGCGACGTCGGCAAACAAACTTCCTCTGTATGCCTCCAGGAACGGCCTGGGAGCCTCCTCTCTGGGGGATGCTCTCGGGATTCCTTGGCACAACATGAGGGCCTAAGCTTTCCCGCCTCTGCCTCTAATTCATTGGACGATTTGCAAGCTAAAGAACACAGTGAACTGTTCGCTTCTGCTCTTAACCCCGTGGTGGCCGGCTAGGTTCTGGTTCTCAGAACTTCAACACCTGTCGGTGTGTGCACCTATCAGGCTACCTGTGACTCCCGATCTGCTTCACCAGGGCGATCAGATGCTGTGGCACCCCTCCCCAAAATCGTTCAGCTTGGTGGCATGGTGCCCGAGTGTTGTGCCATAAACCCTTTGAACCAATGGCCACAGTGGACCTTAAGCACCTTTCATGGAAGGTGTCTTTTTTGGTTGCTGTTACTTCAGCGAGGCGCATGAATGAGCTTCAGGCTTTGGTTTTCAACAAGGATAAGGTGGTCCTACGGCCAAATCCTTCCTGCCGAAGGTGGTCTGATTTCCATCTGAATCAGTCAATCTCCCTGCCGGTCTTGGTTCAGATGCGGAAAGGGCTCTACATTGTTTTGATGTTAGGGCTCTTATGTTCTATTGAGACAGAACATCGGAATTTAGGTCCTCTTCTCAACTATTGGTGACCTTAGGTAATCCACAAGGTAGACGGGCCTCTAAGGCGACTATCTCCAGATGGATCGCGGCTTGCTTTAGTCTTACACTGTCCAAGGGTTGCAGCCTCCCAAAGGTATTCATGCACACCTGGTGCGGGGCAAGGCAGCTGCTGTTGTCTTTCAGAAATATGTCCCCTGGGAGACCATTGCAAAAGAGGCTACATGTGCCTCCTCATCAGCTTTTTGTAAACATTGTCTCGACCTGAGCTCCAGATCTGATGCTCAGTTTGGCCAGGCTGTGTTGAAGAACTTTTTTGGTAGGGGGTTTTCCATCCACCCATAGTTCCTGTAAGAGGTGCTTGGGAATCTCCCATAAGTATGGAGGAAAGGGCACGGGACGTAGGAGTATAACCAGGTTACTCACCGTAGTGACCACCTTACTCCTAGTCCATAGTCCCCTTTCTTCCATACGCCCGCCCGCCGTCTACTCTAATAAGGTTCCTTTGTTATAGCTTAAAGGTCTCTGACCTGGCGATAGAAAAGGACTGACGGGTGATGGGAGGGGCAGAGCTTAGATGGGCGGGGTTACGGCCGCGTGCAGTACCCCGCTTTGAAAGAGGAAGGACAAAAAATGTTTGCAAAGATTATTTGATGCTTTACAAAGTGCTCCGGTCCCGTCCCACAGGACGGAGGAATGTCACATAAGTATGGAGGAAAGGGGACTATGCACTAGAAGGTGGTCACTACGGTGAGTAACCTGGTTATTCTGCACAACCTCTCCAGCAGTTCAGGGAAATGTCTGCATTGACTCTGTTCAACTGAGCCGGGGTCGCATACTACCTATAAGAAATCTTATAGCCCCCTTCCCTGTTTGTAACGCATTGAGCACTTTTATGCAGTCTAGACCAAATTTGCCCCCATTCCTCTATCTCTAGCACGCCCAAAGTCCTTCTCCCATTCCAGCATATACCGTTCTTTCTTGGAGGGGTCAGTTTTCTCTAAAAGCTTGCAGATTGTGGACACCTTCCCCCTTGGTTTCGCGCCCCCCCCTCTCCCTCACTGTCTTGTGGGAAGTCCAGTGCCGCAATTGGGTGTAATGAAACCTTTCTGTCTCTGACCCCAAACTTTTCCTTACACTTGAAGATAACTGAGCCTCTTCCTCCAGGAAATTCGATAGTTTCCGAAGCCCTCCCTCCTGCCATGCTGCGAACCCATGTGGGGATATCCCGGGCTTGAATTCCGTGTTGTTCCAAATCAGTGAGAGCGGGCCCATTGAAGTTGTACAGCCCCATTTGCAGGCTGCCACCTTCCACTTTTGCACAGTGTTCATTGTTGCTGCAAGGGAACCCCGATTAGCCTGGGCTTTGGTAGATGGTAAGTAAGGAAGATCTCACAGTGGAACCGGCACCAGACCTCCATTTGCCTCCAAAGAGGCTGGTCTGATAAGTGAACCCAAGCGAATGCATGTGAAGCTGCGCCGTTAGTGCGTATCTAGCTACATCTGGAACACCCTGGCTGCCCAACGCCCTCCCCCGGAGCATGATTTTGTTCGCTATTCAGGGATTTACCCCCCCCCCCCCCAATATACATTTCTGAATATTTTTCTGCAGAATTATGAGCTCCTTATCTAGAATCTGCACCGGGAGAGCTGCACAGTGGTATAATAGTCTGGGGACCAGATTCATTTTCACTGCGGTTATGCAGCCAAACCAAGAGATTGCTTGCACTCGCCAGTGTTCTAAATCGCGCTTGAAGTTGTCGAACAGCCTCGGGAAGTTGCTCTGATATATTTGGGATGAATCTTTGGGGATCTGATCTCCCAGGTACCCAATGGAAGAAGTGGTCCAGGGCATTGGCAGTGCTCGACTTAAGTCTGACTTGTGTTTCGCGGTGAGATTAATTGCAATCGCTTCTGATTTATCCATGTTCACCCTAAACCCTGAGGCGCAACCGAATTCCTCAATTTCCCCGCAAAGTGGGCCCAGGTAGGACTTGGCTTTGATTATGGTGACCAGAACATCATCCGTGTAAAGCGCAATTTTATATTCCTGCCTCCCCACGGCAAGCCCCTTTATCTCTGAATTTTGTCGAATCCTATTCGCGAACGGCTCCATAGACCGAGCAAAAATCAATGGCCACAGGGGACAGCCTTGCCTCGCTCCCCTGGATATGCGTTTTGTTTCAGATCTAATTATTCACCCGCAATCGGGTAGTGGGGATCTGATAATTAGCCATGACCCATGTTGTAAAGTTCGGACCAAAACCCCAGTGTTGCAAGTCTCACCGGATATAGCCCCAGTCCACTAAATCAAACGCCTTATGGGCGTCCAGTGAGATTACCAACATCCCTTGCCCTGTCCTGTTTGCATATTCATTCAGGTCTATGGTGCACCTCATGTTATTGTGTCCCCCTCCCTGGGATAAATCCTGTTTGATCTTGGGCAATAATATGCGGGAGATGTGAGTTCAGCCTTGCTGCCAGGACTTTCGAGTGAAGTTTACCATCATTATTCATTAAGGTTATTGGCCTGTATGAAGCCGGCTGTTCACAATCCTTCCCCAGCTTAAGGAGAAGAACCGTCAATGATTCCGCCATCGATAAAGTGATTGTATTAGTGCTCAGAAAGGAGTTGAACGGGGTGGTCAGTTGCAGAACCAGAATATGTGAGAAGGATTTGTAGAATTTAGCGGTCAACCCGTCCGGTCCCGGCGCAGAATTTTTTTAGTGATTTAATGGCTTCAACCTTCTCTTCCTGAGTGATTGGATCATCTAAAGAGTTCAGTAGGGTTTTATAGTGTTGTTTTGCTAGCCCGGAGATAACTAGGCATATTATCAAGGACTGACATAATAGGTTTATGATAATCCATAAGCACCTCCATCTTGTCCCGGTCTCTATATTGGGCCTGACGCTTCACATCCCTAAGGCAGTCTGTTTTTCCTGTGTACTTTCTTTTCATTTTATATGCTAAGATGCGATTAGCTTTATTATTTTTACTGTAATAAAATAGTTGTGTAAGCTAGCGATTTCGCCAAACTATGTGCCACTGCTTCTTCAGTGCTATATTGGCTTTACGCAGTGTCCGTTCCCCTTTCCTTGTCCAACTGGATTGCAGGTCTTTTTCCAGCGAGGCTACCGACCCCTCCGATTTGGATACTAGGATCTTCGAGACCCTTTGTTGAGCCCCAGCACTAATGAGGGAACCCCGCACCACCGCTTTCATGGCATCAGACTACTCCAATGGGAGTGTCCTTTCTTGAGTTGTCCAAGAAGTAATTATTTAGCGTTTCCTCAGTTTCCCTTCTTATGTTTGCATCTAGCAACAAGGAATCGCCTAGCTTCCAATACCTCATTGGAGGGAGCCGGGAATACTCGGGTCAGCCGATACTGGGGCATGCTCCGAGATTGTTCCTGCGTGTATCTCCACTTTGTCTAAGCATGGGCAAATTGCAGATGTAACCAACAGAAGGTCAATTCTGGAGAACCCCTTATCTGCATGTGAATAGTGTGTGTAGTCACCGACACCTACATTAGCCAACCTCAATGCATCGACCGTACCTGTTTCCCTAAATAACCTAGCCAAGGCTAATGCTAGTGAATGGTTTAATTTGGACGGCGAGAGTGTCCTCTGCAATGGGGTCCGGGACCATATTGAAATCCCCACCTATAATTAAATGCCCCTTCGAGAATGCCAAGATCACTGGAATCAGGCTCGCAAAAAATGTGTCCTGGGCAGTATTCGGGCAATAAACCGTGATTAAGGTGATTGGTTGCTCCACCAGTAGACCCTTCACCAGTAGGAACCTGTCCCCCGGATCCCGCTTAACAGTGATTTATGTCAGTGGGACCCTCTCGCTCAACAAGATAGCTACCCCTCTCTTCTTTCCCCCTGAAGTGGCAAAGAACCTGTTTTTAAATCTTTTAAATCTGACCTGTTTCTCGTCAACCTGAAGCAGGTGAGTCTCCTGAAGGAATACTATGTCCTCCTCTAGCTGACTGAGCTTATGCTCCACTGATCTAAGTTTCCTCTGCAAATTAAGGCCCTGAACGAACATTCCATGTGATGAATCGAATTTCTTTAGTCAGCCTGCCCCATGAGACTCAATAAAGAATGCAGCTTTACTAGCAGCTTTGGCCATTCCTAATTGGGCTTCCTATGTGGTGTGGTCCTGGTAGAGATAGTCTGCGGTGTATGTGGATGTCTGATTGTAGTAACATTTCAACATATGTGTGAGTGTAATTCATAGCGCCTTTCTACCCCAGGAACTTTCTCCCTCCATTTTACCCCTTTCCCCCACCCCAAAACCTCAAGAAAGGAGATTCTCCTACCCAACGGGGCAACTGGAAGTGCTTCAACCACAACCACCAATGGCCAACTGGGCCCAACTTGTCATGTTAATGTTAAAGGACATTTGTACCACGCACTATCGCCACCAAAGTGGTCCCCTGGCGGCTCTGGCGGCTCTGAAAAAGGGGAGGAGAGGGGGTGGGTTAGTGGGAGTAAGCTGGAAAAGTGCAAGAGAGCAATGATGTGCTGTTGGCAGCCTCAGCCCGGTGGGTCCGTTGGCTGGGCTTGGGGGTGTTTTACGGTCCGTAGTCGTCGTGTGCTGTTGTGCAAGTCTGTGTGGTTTGTTTTGTTGTTGCATTGTTGTGAAGTTTGTGCGGATTGCTGCGTTCAGCCAGGCATCCCGTTAACTTGGCCTTGCAAAGGATAGTAAAGCTGATAAACGGCAGAAACGTTGTCATGAACCGGCTTATCCCAGAAAATGGGGAGAACTTTCGGACCACCTCCATCCCCATTGAGCACCCCCACTGCCACACCTCCCCAGCTAAAGATAAAGTTCCTGAGGTCCGTCCCCCTCCCAAGCTCATACCGAGGGAGGCCAATACACTGTGGGGCCCGAAACCAACCTTGTTTGCACTCAGAGCTATATGACTGCTCAGTCTGGTTTGGGTTTCCTTCATGAGGGACCACGGGGCCTGTGCCGTCTGTCCACTCATCCCGGCTTGCTTTTTGGAGAGTTCTTTTGTGTTTGATTCTACTTCCGATCTGTCGCTTTCTCCCTCGATGCCCATAATTTTCTCGGCTTCCTTCAAAGAGTAGAACTGGTGCTGCACGCCCTCCCAGGAAAATCTTATGGACGTTTGGAAGCCCCAATGGTATGGGATTTTCCTTTCACGTAACCAGGTCAGCGGCTTGAGGGATTTCCTTTTCTCGAGGGTGAAATTTGCCAGGCATTGATATAGGAGGATATTGTAATCTCTGAAAGAGATTTGTTGCATTGACCTAGCTTTTCTCAGGATTTCCTCTTTCAGCCTAAAAAATTGGACTCGGGCCAGAACATCCAGAGGCGAGATGACCGATTGGTGATGGATCGTCCTGTGCACTCAGTCAAGTTCCAGCGGAGATTCACCAGTAAGAGTTATGATGAACCTAAAGAAATCCACCACATAGGCCTCAAGCTCCGAGTCCGGGGCGGCCAGCGGGATCCCACGAATGCGGATGTTGTTCCGCCTAGAGCTAATCTCTGCGTCCTCCAGCTTCGTGTCAATCGCTTCGCACCGTGCTTCCAGAGCGATTAGTCTTGATCTTTCCACAAATGTTTGGTCACACAGTGCATTTTCAACCTCGGCCGTGCGACTTTGAACTGCCTCCATCCTCTTGTCAACAGAGTTAATTTTTTTGGTCACTTCATCTGTGCCCTTTTGGATCTTTTTTTTTTTTTTTTTTTTTAGGGCCGCCAGGAGGTCCTTCAGGTCTGCCCTAGTGGCTAGCTCTTGCGTTTGTAGGGACTCTGGGAGGCGCTGGAGCCTGGCACCTGCTCTGCAGATGCCTCACCCTTTTTTTTGCTTTTCTGGATTGCTATTACCCATCAATGCGGCAATGTCAGTTTGTCTGGTCACCTTACCACTTTTCGCCATTGTCCCTGACAGTCCAGAATCGTGTTGGGCCTGTTATGAAAGGGCGTTCATAGGCTAAGCACTCACCTCAGGATCCCCAGAGGTGTAGGGCCCTCAGCAAGAAGCCTTGTGTCGTAAGGTAGCCTCACCCCCACAGATGCATCAGAGAAGCGCTTTAGACAATAGGGGTACAGACAGGCCACTAATAAGACGGAGATGCCCACCGATGAGTGAATCGTTGCCCTGCAGATGGTGGTTTACTGATCGGCACCAGGGAGGTTCGCGGTTCTTTCCTGACAGGCCGGAGCAAGGCTATGATCTGACCCAGGAACTGGGCTTCCCCCTGTAGATGCAATCCCACATCCGCTGTTCGCCAGCAGACACACGTAGAGAACCTTTAATATCCGGTTGCAATGGGAATTTTGCACTCGATTTCCCCTTAATCTCCACCAGGCTAGCTAAAGATCTCTGACCTTCGCTGCTATGAGCGCCACTGGATGACGGGTACGTTCGGGCACCAGGACCTCCTCAACCTGCCCCGCCGGAGCTGGGTCTGCCCAATGCTGGCGCTTCAATTGATGATGGAAATCACTTGGGCACAGGAGCTACACTCAGGCAGGCCCCTGGGGATCGAATGCCGAGAGCACTATAGCTGCTGGTGCGTGGGCGAAATCCCATTGTCACCGTGGCAATAGTTGTAGTGCTGTGATCCATGATTGAATTGTGAACAGCTGAACTCCGAGGCCCGTCGAGGAACAAACATTCCTGGGTCCCCGGAGTGGCCTTATCTCTGGTGATCTGTTTGATGTGGGGAAGCCCAGTGTGTCCTGCACCGGGACCCGCGTTAGCCGTGCAGGGAGTGGAGTGCGTGCACGACGGTCCCAGTGACAACTGGTGCTGGAGCGGACTCCCTGTGTCGCACAGGCTTCAACCTCTGCTCCGCCGGGGGTGTGAAGAGTGCTCTCGGAGAAGCCCGACGCTTCAGCAATACCCCCACTGCAGGATCCTCTGGGGTATGTCACTGAAGTCACTCCGACTCAGGAGACATCAGGAGCCCGGGACCCCGGACAGCTGCCCCGATGCACTCGGACGATGGATGTCCCAGTCCTTCACGGGGGGGGGAGGGGGGGTTCTTGCTGAATATGCGGGTGAGGGGTCACCCGGCACTCTGTTGCGCGACCGGATGGTTGAGGTTCCCAGGCTCCGAGGGCAGCGCTTTGTCTGATGCAGCCGGCCCGTGGCGGGACCATGCAGCAGAGGGTGTCGTGTGGTCCCCAGCACCAGTCAGGTGCCCGTCAAAGGGTGTCTGGTCTCCCGGCTGCTGCACGTATTGCTCATGAATTAGTTCCGCCGCAGCTACGCTGAATCGATGTTGGGATAAGTTGGTTGCTTCAGCTTAGTGGCTCCCCCTCTGTGCATGTTTCTCCAAATTCCGGAGAGCAGCCGCCGCCATTTTATTTTTGTTCCACACGGCGGGCTCGGTAACTGACAAAAGTAGTTTCTCCACAACCCTTGCGGGTTAGGAGATAATTTCACCAGCGACACGCTCTCTATTCCATCCTTATTCCAATAATATGCACCATGCAGGTAAACGGAGAGAGGAGCCGCTGTCGTTAAGCTCCTACCATGGAGCCACCCAGGAGCTTCTAAGGAACCATGACACTTGCGGCAACTCCAAGCCATGCCCCCTTAAATTACCTATTGCACTGAAAATTTAGTATTTGAACAACATTAACCACTAAAATGTAAAAAACATGAAACGTATTGATTACTTGGGGAACGAGGGCGAACTGTTAATCTAAGCTCGTGCTTCAGGACCATCGTTCTGATGATGGAACTTGTAAAACAGGCTGCCCTGATGTCAACCATCTCGGTATCGCACAGCGTGGACGTTCTTCTTCGGCTATATAGTCCAAGCAGCTAGAGTTTTCTCTGCAATAGCTGTTCTCCACTAAAGTTGGCTTACCTCCCATCTAAGGCAGGTACACCAAGTGGAAACGTCTTCCATATGAGGGTCAGGATCCTGTGATTGGAGTAGATTGCCCATCTTTTCGCCTTCTATATCTCGCAAGCATTTTCTCTTCTGTATACTCAGGCTTGTATAGGTAGGACTGAATTGTAGCCATAATTCTTGATTTTTGAAGAATAAAAGCAAGTGTGGGAGAAAAAGTTAAACATTTATGATTTGGCTAAATTAAAGCACTGAGGATTTACTTTAAAATTAAGAAGAGACATTTTTCAAAAACCCATATTTCAAAGATGGAAGGAACCAGCCCAACATTTGAAATTTCGCATTGGCACATGTGACAAATGTCATGTTACTATAAAATGTTTAAATGGTTAAGTAAAGACCCTTGTAAAATATATATATATATAAAAAAGTTTGAAATATAAAGTGCTAATTTGACTTAGTGCAAGTATCTGTTCTCAGTACGTTGTACTTGGTAGATAGCTGAACACAGCAAAAAGTTGTTGTGCAGGCTCATTACGAAATAGATGTACGCTAAGGCAGCAGAAACTCCAATGTTGTCTGTTCAGAAAGGGTTTGTTGATACTAATCGTGAAAAGGGGCTTCTTGACACTTCCATGGAGACACGTCAATATTTTGCGCACAGAGCACATTCAATGGTGGCGTGACAAGGGGCATAATGTCAGCTTAAGGACACTTGAACCTTATTGCGATGGATCAACGGATGAGATTGGCACAAGATGGCTGTTTCTGACCAGTGAGTTTCGCATGTGTTAACGTGAGAGAACAGAAGCTAAGATGTATTGGATTTTCTTTTTGGATCAAATCGATATATGCTCAAAATACCTGCCTGACTTATTGGGCCAATACAATTCCTAAGAGAACTTCCCCTTTTAATGCTCTGCAAAAGCCCCCACTGTTTCATTTTGGTGTAGTGAAACATTCTCCTGTGGTATAACCAATCAGACCAACTCTGCCCCCTTCCTTCGGCTTCTTCCACCTCGTGGCTAGCGAGGTGTCCACTTCATCACCTTTCTCATAATATCGCTGCTCAAGGAAAAGGATCTTATAAAACTCCTTGCCTTGCAACTCCTTTAGTCCCCCCCCTAAACTCAATGGATTCTGTTAGGCTGCTGTCTCCACCCCACCCATTGCGCCCCTGATTCTTTTGAAGTCCCCACTATTCCCAAAATGTGACTGAGTATTGTTCAAATCCCTCTTCTTAGTTGAACGATCCCTTAGGTCTAGGTTCTTCACTGATCACATGCCCCAGCAACGTGGGTTTCCCTGCATCCAAGATAATCCCCTTTGCAACCAGATTGTCCTGGTTCATTGTGATAAACTCCATCTCCTACACTAATGTGAGTCCCTCCACATGTCATTACATTTCCATTTCCCCATACCTCACTCTGGGCCTGGCAGGTCTAATATTGGGTGGACCATCTTATGATCTGCCCACTCCGCATGTAAAATCAAAGCTGATCTTCTCCTTTCCCATTAGTCCCCTTCTAAAAATATGTAGTCTATATGTGAGTAACTATTATGCAGGGAGGAGTAAAATGTTAAAACTTTACCTTTCGGGTGAACCACTCTCCCAAGAAACCAGCAATTGATAGCCTTTTAACAGTTTCCAAAACGTGTTGAAATTACCCACTCTTTATCCCCTAGTGAGCGTCCTGATGCATGTATATCCATTAAGGGGTCTATCACCTGATGATCAAAGTCCCTACCAGTATCAATCCCCCCCAATACCCCCCCTTAATGTGTGTTGGGGGAGGTGGGGGTCTTGATATTGGGTGGATACTGCATGTGCATCCAACAATCCAAGGGCTATTTGCAAAATCTCCAATTGACCTTGGATAGGAAAATATATATATATATAGTGACCAGTGTCACTAATGAACCTTCGATGCACACCCCTGCCCCTAAATCAACATATTCAAATGGATTGTGTTCTCCCACGTATTCCTGATCTTTGATCTACTGCAATGTCCTGCTTGCAACTCGGAAACCTTTCTCAGCAGGGGGAGCTGTGTCATTATCGACCTTGTGTCCTTCAAGGGCCTATGTCCTCCTTGAGTATGATGTTGACGCTGGTATATAAGGCACACACTGTGTCCATTGCCTCAGTTCCGTTTTTTCCGCACAGCTGGTCGAAACGGTTCTTTGCTTCTGCGTGTTTGATAACTGCGTAGTTAAAATAATTTCGACTCATACCCCGAAAACGGGCTTCTCGAGATGTGCAGAGTGTTTGGCTAAGATGTCTATAACCGATCATCGGGTATGTCTGACGCCTGGGGGGTCGGGCCATATCGTTGACAATTGTCTCGTGCCATTCTGTTTGTAAAAGGTGAGGAAGGGGAGGGGAAACTTGCTTTGGGCAAACCATACCAAAGTCGTCTTCGGTAACTCTGAAGGCTGACCGGGTGTTGATGAAATCGCTGACTGCACGCCCAAGAGCCCGGACATCAGGTTGTCGACCTCTCATGTCCTCTGCGGGATAGCCATCGTGCGACCCACTCAACACTTTCAAAGGCATCGAAGTCAAGCACCTAGACATCGGAGTGGAGGCCCCCGATGACCTTTTTGGAACCGTCAAAGGTTTACAAACAACAAGACTTTTTAAAGTCTATGGCCTCTATGAGGAGGAGGAACAAAGACCTATTTATGGTTTGGGACAGCAATACAGCACTCCAGGTCTTCCAGAGGTGCCCATATCACAGGAATCAAGAATGGGTGACCCTGTGGACACCCTGAAGGATGCCAGTGGTCTGAATACTTCCCCACAAGTTGATGCTGGTACCCCTGAAGAGTCAGGACATGCTGATTCTTCTTATAGAGCAGTAATGGCAAAGGTTATAGAATGCTTGGGCTAGGGTAGGTCATTTGTTGAGTATGACTAAGATGAATTGACTGATAGCTTTAATAGGGGGTATCTAAGGACCCAGTCCTTCCCTTTCATACTGCAGTCAAGAATAGGGTCTTGGAGAACTGGCAAAGTCTTGGCACCATTCCTGCAGTCCACAAGGACTTCACTAAGAAATACAGACCCTCATAAGTGGATCTGGAGTTTCTTTCGAAACATCCAAGTCCTCAGTCTTGTTGTTCAAGCAGCCACTGCCACTTCTAAAGGTGCAGCGTATCCCACGATTCCTCCAGACAGGGAGGATAAAAACCTTGATGCTATTGGAAAAGTTTTCTTAAGGGAGTATAGCACTGAAGGCAGCCAACACAATTTGTGCACGGGCAAAGTGTATCTACACTTTGTGGGAGGTAATTGCCATGGCATCAGAGCACATCCCAGAGGGATAAGAAAGGGATGGTTTTATGAGAATATTTCAGGAGGGCAAAGATGCGATGTGTCAGTCCTTGCAGTGAGGTCTGGACACTGCAGACTGTATTAGCCGCTCTATAGTTGCTGGTACAGTGTTTTGATGCTTCGCCTGGCCAAGAAAATCAGGGTTTGCTTCTGACGTGCAATTCAGACTGTTGGCTATGCCTTTTGAAGGGTCTTATTTGTTTGGAGCAAAGCAGATGAAAGCCATGAGAAATTGTAGTCGACTAAGGCAGCAGCAAAGTCTGAGTCTGGCCATTAGACAGGCCCAACAGAGTGGACCAACTGAGTCTTCTAATGTGAGATGGAGAAGTAATTAATTTCGATACTACTCGTGTTGGGAGAGCAAGAGGACAGTTTACGCGGGACCGAGAAGACAAGCATGTGGCAGCCAAGGTCGGTTGGGCACAGCAGCTGCTACAGCCTCCTTGCCTTCTGCACCGGCCAGTACCCCAAAACAGCTTTGAAGACTTAAAGCATTTGTCTGCTGTGGGTGTCAGTTTAGCCTAGCATCTGAAAAAATGGCGAAGCATTACAACAGATGCTTGGGCTCTACAAACTGTTGCCCATAGCTACTGCCTCCTCTTTCTTTAAAGACCTCCGAACTATCCCCCAAGAGGCCAGTCCTTGAAAATACCAGATCTGCTCCTCCTACAGGATGTTCAGACACTGTTGGAGAAGGGTGCAATCAAATAGGTCCTATAGCGAAAAGAAATCCAGGCTGCTGCTTTCCTTATTTTTTGATCTTGAAAAAAGGACCGAGGGTTGCGACCCATCTTGGACTTGAGATGCTTGAACAAGTTCCTTAGGAAGTACAAGTTCAAGATGGGCCATCTTTCACAGATCCTCCCGTCCCTTCAGCTCCAGGATTGGATGGTTTCATTGGATCTTCAGGATGCTTAGTTTCATGTGCCGATTCATCTCAAGCACAGAAAATACCTGGGATTCGCTGTTGGCAGTTCTCACTATCTGTTTCGGGTACTGCCATTTGGGCTGACCTCCGCCCGAGGGTATTCACCTAGCTGGTGGTGGCAGCAAATCTACAGAGGGGGCGGGGATTCACATCTAACACTACCTGGATGATTGGCTGATAAGAGCCTGTTCAAACGAGCACCTGCCACTCTCTCAACAGACTGGGCTTCTCCCTCAACTTCAAGAAGTCCCACATGACAACTTTCAAAAGCTGCAATCCATTGGAGCAGTACTGGACTTTTCCTTGGGGAAATCTTTGCCACCCGAGGTAAGGGCTACCCACATATCACAGATGGTAAGCAAATTTCAGAATGCCACAAATGTACTGGCCATTCGATTTTCTGAGATTGGTCAGTCTCCTAGCATCCTACCTCTTTCTGGTGCCAGAGGCCTGCCTGAGGATGAGGTCCTTTCAGTGGTCCCTCAGGTCTAAGTGGTCACAATTCTCCGGCAGGTTGACGGATCTGGTATGGATCCCGAGCAGAGTTGCGCAGGATCTCGTGTTGTGGGCTGTCAAGGAGAATGTGTTGGAGGAACCCTTTTGGCAACCATGGCCGGAGATTACAGTGGTTATAAACTCCTCCATTTCAGGTTGGGGAGGTCACACCAACGGTTTGACGGTCAGCAGATGCTGGTGTCTGTCGGAGTCCAAACTGCATAATCAACCTTTCGAAGGGATTGTGTCCTCCGACATATTCCTCATCTTAGATATCTCCTTCCAGCTCTGCTGGCCTCGGAAAATTTTTTCTCTAGAGGGCGCTGCGCGTCGACGTCCTCCCGAGTCGATGTCCCTCGACAGCCGCCGTATCAACGTCATCCTGCCTATAAAGGCCGCGCGCAGCGTCCGTTGCTCAGTTCCGTTTTTCCGCGCTTACTCAGTGCCTCGGAATACCGTTGCTCAGTTCTTAGTCAGATTAATCCTATTTACCTCGAGTCATTCGATCCGTACTTGATGGCTTCCTCGTCGGAACCGACAACTCCTCGATCCGGCTTCAAGAAATGTCGAGATTGTGGGAAAAAGATGTCGTTGACTGACCCTCACAGAGTTTGTCTGTGGTGTTTGGGAGCTGAGCACCATTGTTCGGAATGCGAGGACTATGTCCATGACAGCTAAGGCTCTGAAGGAGCGTAGGGGGAAGCTGGAGAAAGGTAAGACTTTTAAAGCTTCTTCTTCGTCGACGAAGTTGAGACATTCGTCTCCTCGTCACCATTAGCGCTCCAGGTCTCGGAGTGGGTCTCATCACTCCTTGAGATCGAAGCACTCGAAGAGGAGACGTCGAAGATCCCCTTCTCCGTCTTCCTCTTCCTCTGTTTCGCCAAATGAATCCCTTGCCCCACGAAACATAGTTCCCGGGCTGAATGGGAGGAATTCCGCAAAAATATGAGCGTCTTCGAGAAAGCGGCCTCGACCCCCTCGAAGACTGCCGAGAGCGATGCTCTGGTCGAAAAAACCGAAGGTCAAAAACGCTGCGAGTCGCAGTACCCGGCGAAGGAAACCTCTCGAGCGCGTCTCGAACCCTCGAGTAGGACTATGACCTCCAAACCTTCCTCGAAGGTTCCGTCGACGCTGTCGACGAGGGTTCCGTCGAGGTCGATGTCTTCGACGCCGTTGTCGAAGGGACCTTCGACACACGGGTCTGTCGACTCGACGCCAGCTTCGACACCGGCGTCGATGCCAAGAAAAGTCACGGTTACGACACACCCAGTGACTATCCCCAGGTCCTCGACATCGATGGCTTCGAGATTGTCGAGTAGAGTTCCAATTCTGTCGAGGTCTTCGAGGCCTCCGCCTTTGTTTTCCACGCCACGCTCGAAGCCTTCGGCGTCGACGACATCGACGTTTTCGAGGCCGATAATGACAAGTTCGGCACCCTCTGCCTTGGAAATGGGATTTACTCCCTTTATGAGTTCAGAACAATTGAGAACTGTGTCCTCAATTTTGGAAGAGGGTGAATTGTCTGAACAGGAAGACACATTTGAGTTGCAGGGACCTGTAACCCCAATTAGAGAGGAATTTTCCTCTGAAGAGCGCAAGTTAAAGGATCTTCATGATTCCTTACATGAGGCAAGTGGGTTAGACACTTCCCCTGAGGTGGAGTTTGCTAAGCCAGACCCGGGGGAGCATGCTGAAACCCCCTATAGAGCCTTAATGGCCAGGATCACAGAGTTCATGGGGTGGTCTGCACCTTCACAATCTTTCCAACAAGATGACCTCATGGATATTCTTGACAAAGGCCCACAGGAGGATCATGTGGTGCCTTTTCATAAAGCTCTTCAGAGAAAGATCATGACAAACTGGGAAACCCCAGATGTAGTACCAGCAGTAAATAAAAAACTGTCTACAAAGTACAGGGTATCTTCTACAGACCCAGAGTTTTTGTCTAAACACCCATCCCCAGAAAGTCTGGTGGTACAGGCAGCATCCTCTACCGATGTCAAGACGGCTTATCCTACCGTCCCACAGGACAGGGACGATAAAAAATATGATGCTATGGCAAAGAAAGTCTTTTCAGCATGTAGCATGGCGTTAAAATCTGTTAATGCTACTTGCACCCTTGCTAGGTTCAGCCATACACTTTGGGAGTGTGCTTCTACAGCGGCTGACTGCATCCCAGAGGGAGAAGAAAGGGATGCGTTCCTGAATATTATACAGGACGGTAAAGACGCTATGTGCGAATCCCTCCAGACGGGCATTGATTCGGCTGACAGTATCAGCAGAGCAATGGCGGCAAGTACATCAACCAGGAGATTCGCTTGGTTGAGAAAGTCTGGTTTTGCCCCAGATGTGCAAGCCAGGCTCTTGAACATGCCATTCGATGGCTCTTCTTTGTTCGGGAAAAAGGCGGATGACAGTTTAGAGAAACTGCAAACTTCAAAAGCAGCAGCAAAATCCCTAGGAGCTGCAATCCGTCAGACTCCTTTTCGTCCCACAGGAACCTCTGCGAGGGGCAAGGCCTTTCGCTTCTACTCCGCATTCGGAAGAGGTAGAGGACGACCGGCTCAAAGGGGACAAAGAAGAACTACCCGAGGTGGACGGGGTAGATATTCAAAAGCCGCAGCAACAGCAGGTACCTCTTTACCATCGGCATCTGCATCAGCCGCCCCAAAACCACTCTGAGGACTTCCCTCACAGGACACCTGTAGGAGGCAGGTTGACTCAACATCTGGCAGTATGGCAGGCTATCACGTCAGATGCTTGGGCATTGGAAACAGTTGCCCAAGGTTACTGCCTGCCTTTCCTACGTATACCTCAGAGTCATCCACCGGGGGATCAGCTCTCGGAAAGCTCCAGATCCGATCCTCTTACAGGAAATTTGGGACCTGCTAGAGAAAGGTGCCATAGAACCGGTACCTGTAGCGGAGAGGAACAAGGGCTGGTATTCCCCTTACTTTCTCATTCCAAAGAAAGACGGAGGACTGAGACCCATCTTGGACTTGCGAGAATTGAACAAATTCCTCAGAAAAGACAAATTCAAGATGGTCACTCTTTCTCAGATCCTCCAGGCCCTTCAGTTCCAGGACTGGTTGGTATCTCTGGACCTTCAGGACGCTTATTTCCATGTGCCTATCCATCTCAAACACAGGAAATACCTGAGGTTCGCAATTGGCAACTCTCACTATAAATTTCGAGTGCTGCCATTTGGGCTGACCTCCGCCCCAAGAGTCTTCACCAAGTTAATGTCGGTAGTGGTTGCAAGTCTAAGGAGGGAAGGGATTCACATCTACCCCTACCTGGACGATTGGTTGATCAGGACTGTTTCTCCGGAACAAGCTCAGATCCAGCTAAATCACGTGTGCCACTTCCTTCACAGACTGGGCTTCTCCCTCAATTTAAAGAAGTCACAAATGATAACATCGCAGAGACTCCAGTTCATAGGAGCGATCCTGGACACTTCACTGGGAAAAGCCTCGCCACCAGAGGTGAGGGCTCAAGATATTCTACAGATGGTTACCAAGTTCCAACATGCCCAACGTCTCCCAGCCTTCGACTTTTTGAGGTTGCTAGGCCTCATGGCATCCTGCATTTTCCTAGTGCCAGAGGCTCGCCTGAGAATGAGATCCCTCCAGTGGGCACTGAGGACTCAGTGGTCACAATTCTCCGGGAGAATGACAGATCTTCTTCAGGTTCCCGGCAGGGTGGCTCGAGACCTTGAGTGGTGGGCCTGTCAGGAGAACATTCTGAAAGGAGGACAGTTTTGGCAACCCTGGCCGGAGATAACAGTAGTCACGGATGCCTCACTCACGGGGTGGGGAGCCCACGCCAACGACTTGACCATCAGCGGTCGTTGGTCTGCATCGGAGTCCAGATTACATATCAACCTGTTAGAGCTGAGAGCCATCAGACTTGCGCTGAAGGCGTTCCTGCCAGCTGTACAAGGGAAGAACGTCCTGATAATGACGGACAACACAGTGGCCATGCATTACCTCAACAAAAGAGGAGGCGTAGGATCACTACCCCTGTGCAGAGAGGCGATGCAGCTCTGGTTTTGGGCAATCCCAGAAGGAATCTCTCTATCGGCAGTTCACCTAGCAGGATAGAAGAACTTGAGAGCGGACGCTCTGAGCAGGCAGAACAGTCTCCCACGAGTGGGAGCTAGCTCAGGAAGTCCTTCAAGAGATCTTCGCCCTTTGGGGAACCCCTCAGGTAGATCTGTTCGCCACCAGCCTAAACAGGAAATGCGACCTGTTCTGCTCAAGGGAATTTCCCCCGAAAGGAGCTCTGGGAGACGCATTCATAGTGGACTGGGAGTTTCTGCTTCTGTACGCGTTCCCACCCGTCCCTGTCAGTCCTCAAATGATCAGGAGGTTGAGAAGATTCCGGAGAACCATGATCCTAATTGCCCCGGATTGGGCCAGGAGAACGTGGTACCCGGACCTTCTAGACTTGTCCATCTGCCCTCCAATTCGACTTCCACTCAGAGAGAACCTACTCTCACAGAAGGGAGGTCAGGTTCTCCATCCAGACATCAAAACCCTCAACCTTCACGCTTGGCTTCTGAAAGGCTGAGGTACAAGGATTGGGACCTCCCTGATGATGTTATGGAGGTGTTGCTTTCGGCAAGGAGGCCAGCAACAAAGTCTTTATACCGCTGCCGTTGGAACAGATTTTGCAGCTGGTGTAGAGAACAGAATATCGACCCTTTTTCATGTGGTACACCAATGGTTTTGTCCTTCCTACTACATTTGGCAAATTCAGGCCTTCAAGTTGGCACCATTAAGGGCTATCTCGCAGCGCTATCCATCTTTAAGCGTACTGCGGAAGAACCATCCTATTTCAAATTACCCTTGGTAATACAGTTTCTAAAGGGGTTAACCAATGTTTATCCCCCAGGACCAGTGGTGGCTGGTGAGTTTGAAAGCTGGTGGGGCGTAAAGTTCCTAGGGGTAATTTGGTCGGCGAGCGCACGCAGCGCGCCCACACCACACAAGCGAGGTCTGGGGGTTACCCCCCCCACCGGAAATTTGGGGAAAAATGGCCTCCAAAATGTGCAATTTACTGTTTACACGCACTGAAATATGACATAAGCATTAGGTTTTACATACTAATGGTGGTACATCGTTCTTACGTGTGCAAGTGTGATTGTGTATTTTACAGCAGCTTTTATTGAGAATAGCTTGTACTATGGTGTATGCATAGTGTGAAAGAGAGTGAGTGAATCTTAGTGTTGCGACTTGCGGCTGTCTCCCACAAGGTATAAGGCAAAAGATACTAGGCGTCAAACACACAACATAAAGCACCTGTAATCATTATAACAGGGATACTTATAAATGGGACGAATCATTTTGCATACCCCCCTCGTGCTACATTATCCCCTGACAGTCACCTAAAAAGCTCAGCAAGATGTCATTTTAGCCAAATCATTGCCCTATTGTTCAGCCAGCTTCGTTCTTCCATCAGCCTCCGCTCCACACCAAACACAGACCATGCCAGGCGATCATTAATGAGAACACAGCACCCTAAGCTCTGCTCATCCGAGGCCTGACATCTTCAATTACCATCAGCAGAAAAGTGACACAAAAACGAGCGTGGCCAGGGCCTGACTTCACATACCACTTCCCATCCTTCCACCAAACGCTGCACAACATACTCTTCCAAGCGCCACTCCCAGTTGCAAAACAATGATTAAGCTGCATCGAAAGAGAGCAGCTCCTGGTGCGTGGGACGCTTCATTCACAGAACAGAAGTGGGGGTTGCGCTTTTGCAAATTCACTATTATCGTAATGGGGTCTGGGGAGCACCCATTCCAGGTCAAAGCCAGCCCTCACCCCCGCACTTTTCTCTGAGTTCAATTCCACCTAAATGGCTTTCGACATAATTGGGTAGTGAAATGTGTATTGTTCAATAAACATACACTTAAGAGGCAGAGTCTCATTCACAGAATTACACTCCTTGCCCATCCCATTTCCTACAAGCAGATGCGATCAATAGCCTTCACCGAAAGGGGTTGGGGCCTCCAATAACATACCAGTAGCTGTTCGCATGCCAGCCTGACACATTAAACCCCCAGCCCCCGATGGAAGGGGCTGCAATGTAAAGGTAGCGCCCATGTAACATTACACCACCCCTCCCCCGTGCGGAATGGCCACAGATCACACAGTGCGTGAGGGATCATTTAAGCTGGTGCTCAGACTGCTCGCCGTTAAAGGGACAGGCTCGCAGGCAGCCAAAGGCATCAGAGACTCGCTTACCTTTCACTTGCGTCTCGTATCCGGCGATGATTTCTTTGTCCTTCTTGAACCTGCTGGGGCTGTTGACATGGTTCCAGGATTTAAAAACCACAGGGCCTTGGGGTCTTTGCCACAGCCGAGCGCCGATGCAGCAGGGCCTTAGAGCCACGCATGGACGGTGCAACTATACTTTCCAAAGTGAAAGTGGGCCGTAGGTGGCACGTACCCTACGTCACCACCCCGCTCCCACACTCAAATGTCATTGGCTGGCAAACAGCCAATGACATTTCTGTTTCTATGCGTGTCATCAGGACACAGACACAGTGGAATCGTATTGCGCTATTTGCGTATATGTTATTACTGGCGGGGCCAGAAGTGAAGCGCCCTGCCAGCATCCTACTTGAAATGGGTTTACGTAAAGTGCGTGGAGCTACGAGCTCCACGCACTTTACTGTAAGAAAAGCTGCGTAAAACGGGACGTGCCCCGCTGTTATAGCCAGCCCTGAAGACTGTGAAGCTCACAGCTGACTGAGCCTCACGGTAATGACTGGTATTTAATTCTTATTGTGATTGCAGCATCGCTGCGCTGCTGCTGGCAATGAAAAGGCAATGAAAAATACAATTTGTATTTGCCAATACTCATCAAGATCTGGGAGGGAAGTCCAATAACTTTAAATTAAATATACCTCGGCAGGGTCCTTTGGGGGGGGGGCGGCGCCCCCCGCCCTATGAAAGCGGCCGCCACTGCCCAAGACCATTCCTAATTCCCCTATGGGATTTAAACTTAGTACTAACTTTCCTGATGGGTACACCTTTCGAACCTCTCCATTCTTGTTCGTTAAGATTCCTTACCCTTAAAACTGTTTTATTAATAGCACTTACATCTGCTAGAAGGGTGAGCGAATTACAAGCTCTTTCTTGTAAACCCCCTCACACAATATTTCACAAAGACAATGTTGTCCTGCAACTGAAGCCTAATTTCCTCCCAAAGGTGGTTTCTGAATTCCATATCACTCAGAAGATTACCCTACCATCTTTCTATCCTTCTCCTCACCCGGGGAAAGAGGAAGAGAGGTTACACAGGCTAGACCCTAGGAGGGCTTTAAATTTTTACATCAGTAGACTAGCCAGGATAAGACAGGCAGACCAGCTGTTTGTAGGTTACGCAGGTCACAAGCTGGGGTTACCAATAACTAAGCAGACCATTTCCAGATGGATCATTCTAGCCGTTCTGGAATGTTATAAACTGGCAGGGAAAGAGCTCCCTCAAAACCTTAGGGCTCATTCGACCAGAGGTATTGCAGCTTCATCGGCCCTCAAAAGAGGCGTGCCGGTTAAAGACATATGTGCGGCCGCTACATGGTCGTCTGTCCATACCTTTACACGTTATTACAATTTGGATTCCTCCTCCAGTCAAGAGACTAGGTTTGGAAGGGCTGTACTGCATTCTATTCATCAATAGAAGATAGCGTGAAGTCAGTACTCCCTCCTCCGATAATAGAATACTGCTATGGGAGCCTATCTAAGATGAGGAATACGTCGGAGGACACAATCCCTTCGAAGAACAAGTTACTTCTTACCTTGTAACGTTCTTTCGACGGGATGTTCCTCCGACGTATTCCTCATCGACCCTCCCATCCATCCCCGCAGTTCTACTTCCCTTGTTGTTGCAGCTTACGCTCCTTCAGGGTGATTAGTTAGTCCAGAAAGTATTATTGTGGGCTACAAAACGGAACTGAGCAACGGACGCTGCGCGCGGCCTTTATAGGCAGGATGACGTCGATACGGCGGCTGTCGAGGGACATCGACTGGGAGGACGTCGATGTGCAGCGCCCTCTAGAGAAAAAATATTCCGAGGCCAGCAGAGCTGGAAGGAGATATCTAAGATGAGGATACGTCGGAGGAACATCCCGTCGAAAGAACGTTACAAGGTAAGAAGTAACTTGTTCTTCTGATGTTTAATCTGCTTAGAATCACATGCTGTGCATAGGTCCGACATCCAGTGGTCACTGCGGAGTATTGCATTTTGTTTTTCGTAGTCGAAAAAGGGGACGTCAACAAGGCGTGTCTGTAACACTATCCCTATAGTGACGTGCGTTGTACCCACAATCCCTCACGCGTCGAGGTCCCTCAGATTGTTTTTTTCGCCCAGCGTCTGGTTGCCTTATGCAGAGCTCCTAGAGAGACATTGCAAAATATTTACTACGGACCTCGGTCCTTAATTATACTTATTATATTGTTAAAGATCCCTCCACTCGACGTTAGCTGTAAAGCTGTTTCTCCGCCGAGCAAGTTTTCGACGGAGGGGATCCTTCGGCGCTGCCGAACACGTGGCCTGGCCTCGCCGGCCAACATACAGTAGTGAGAGTGGGGGTTCGAACGTTTATCTTCTCTTTGAGAATGTCTTTCTTTCTCCCTTATCTTTCCCTTGGGGTTATCACCAGTTATTATTGCCTCAGCTATGGAGAGGACACATTTTAAGTTTTGCCCACGCTGTAGGGGCAAATACACTTGGAAGGATAAACACAAGCTCTGTAATAGTTGCTTGCCCCTCGATCATAAGGAGGACAGCTGCGCGGCCTGTAAGCTCTTGAAACCAAGAACTCTTAAAGAACGGAAAGTTAAGAGGTGGGCGGACTACGCTATGTCGAAGTCAGTTTCCTCAACCGCCGCCGCCGTTACAGAAAGTGACGAGGAGGGTGATAACTCGACGTCCGTTACGGAAGTCATTAACCCCCAGAAGGAGCGCTCGCGCTCCTCGACGTCCGTCCCCGGCCCCGACGGGCTCGGCTCACGCCCTGCTTATGGGGATGAACACCCCGGCGACAAGGACGCACATAGACCCCATAGGCCTAAGCACACAACCCACGGCTCTTCGTCGAAGACGAAGGATCCACCAGCGCCGAAGGGGACGCAGGGCACGCCGGCGTCTACCTCAGACCGTAAGGGTCTCAAGCCCCACCCGCAAACGCAGCCGCGACCAGCGATTGGGCTTTCATCAAACACGGGCGCTACCTCAATCATCCGACGTAACGCTCCATAGAGCGGCCGTCGAGGAACAACGCGTAACGCAGGCAACGTTGCCACTAGAGCCCTCTACTGACGAACTCGTTGTCGAGAGCCTGGCGAGAATTGTTTCCGAAGTCAAACGTAAGCGGACGACGAAACAGACGTCGAATACCGCACAAAAAGCTATAGAAACGCCGAAAAAGCACAAGAGTAGCCAGGAACTGCCCCCTTCATCTAAGGGCACTTCTGAACTACCGGAGGGCTTTTCTGAGGGCGACGGAAACCTTTCTTCGACGTTGTGGGAGCGTTCTAAGCGTTTGGAAGGTGAAAACACTGATTTCCCCCTCTAGACTATTCAGGGGTCCCCCATGAGACCCTTGAAAGACTCCATTCTTGTATGGAGAAAATGGAAAGGTTTTTGGGAAGCCAAAACCCACCCACACACAAAAGACCAAGAGAATGGCCCCAGGATGACCCTAGGGTGAAGATCCCTAGGCTGTTTCCCCCTTCTACAGACGTACATGACCTCACTGAAGAGGAGCAATACCTCCAGGAAGATGAGGAGTGTTTGGGTGGAGAGGAAGAACATGAGGAAGAGGGGTTTGAAGAAGATCTTTACACTAGTGCAGGAGTTTTTGAAGAAGATACAGCTACCTTGCAGCCCTGGCAATCCCCATCAGTGCAGCGTTGGCAATCCCATCAGTGCACTCAGACCCTGATGCATTTCACCCTTCTCCTCCCAAGGATTCACCTATTGGAAACACCTCTCCCATAGATGACCAACCTTCACTTAATGCACTATTGCGCAAGGCAGCAGCGCATTTTGAAATAGGCACAGGGGAAACTCTTCCTGACATAGACTTTGTAGAAAAAGTTATTAAAGAAAAAGCCCCTGTTAGTCATTCTATTCCGCTCCTGGCTTCTATAAAGAGAAGAATTACTCCTTCCCTTTCCAATCCTACATTAGTCAGAGGGGTCAACCCTCGGATAGAAAAGCTCTTCAGCCCTTCGTCCTCTGACCCCTTGTACATCAGAGGACATTATATTCCGGACTCCCTTGTAGTTACTAATACAAGAAAAAGAGCGGGGGTACCACTATCCACTAGTGAGGCACCACCTGACAAAGAGGGCAAGAAGCTCTATGCACTTGGGAAGAGAATCATGACCTCCGCCGCCTTCTCAACTAGGATTGCAAATAACAATTCCCTACTAGCTAGCTACGCAGATGCACAGTGGAGCAAGCTGCACAGCGAAGCAGAGGACGCACCAGAACCCCTGCGTTCACGCCTGTTAGCTATAATCTCAGAGGGAACTCTTGTAAACCAGGGCATCCTAAAGAACTCCTTAGATGCCGCAGAGACGGCTGGCCGTTCCCTGGTTCAGGGAATACTTCTCAAACGCCATGTCTGGCTGCGCAATTCGGGATATAAGCCGGAAACCCAGGCTTCCCTGATAAATAAGCCCGTAGAACAAACACATCTGTTTGGGAAAGCAGTTGATGAGGCCCTAGAACATGCGAAGAAAGAGTTTGATACCATCAAGACTCTTGACCAAATTTCTAGGCCCCCTAACAGACGCGGCTATGGCAATAGGCGCTCTTTTCGTGGCCAATGCCAGCAAAACCAACAGCAATTTTACTCTCCTACCAACTGGCCCTCTAACCAGGGTAACAACCAGTTCAGTCAAAGAGGCCAACGCCGTGGCAAAGGAAGAGGTTGCGGCTCCAGCCCCAAAGGTTCCACGCCCAATACCAACAAATGACCTAAAGATTCGGGTCCCCTCCCATTCATCACCGGTCGGGGGCCGGCTAAAATCGTTCCTATCAGCATGGGAGGGAATATCGTCAGACCGCTGGGTTTTATCCACCATAGCCCACGGATACTGCATCGAATTCAACGGTTCCCCGAAGTACAGACCCCCACGGAACCGACGCATGACACCGGAACACCTCACTATTCTTCTTCAAGAAGTAGAAGAGCTACTGAAAAAAGAAGCTATAGAGGCTTTCCCCCTATCTCAGGTAACAGAAGGTATTTATTCAGTGTACTTCCTTGTACCCAAAAAGGACTTAACCATGCGCCCTGCATTAGATCTGCGCCCAGCGAACAAGTTTGTCAAACCCCAAAAGTTTCGTATGGTGACCTTGCAGGAAGTAATCCCACTGTTATCACAAGGGGATTACATGACAACACTAGACATGAAAGATGCATACTTTCATATTTTTGCCAGCGCACAGAAAATACCTCAGGTTCAAGATAGAGAACAAGCACTACCAGTTCAGAGTACTACCCTTCGGGATAGCATCTGCACCAAGGGTATTCACGAAAGTACTGGCAGTGGCAGCGGCCCACCTGCGCAGGTTATCCATCCCGGTATACCCTTACCTCGACGACTGGCTCATAACAGGGGATTCTTACGAAAGATGCTTCTCCAATACCCAAAAGACCGTAGACCTTTTGTCCCAACTGGGCTTCTCCATCAACGAAAAGAAGTCCAGCTTAGACACCAGCCAAATCAAACAATTCCTAGGGGCTCTAATTCGAACAAAGGACTGCCTCGTCTTACCCTCCAACGAGTGGGTCCAAAACATGCTGTTTCAGATCCCCCATTATGTGGCAGGTCGAGAGGTGACGGTACGCAAAGCAATGCGCTTGCTAGGGATGATGGCGTCATGTATTTATTTGGTACCTCACGCGCGCCTGCATATGCGCCCAATGCAAGAGTGGCTCCACAGCCAGTGGTGTCAGGCCAGCGGACAACGGGACGATCTAGTGGTGCTCTCGCAGGCCTTGGTTCTCTCGCTACGGTGGTGGACAAAAGAAAACCTGTTATTAGGGAAAACTTTTGCCACACCCGCAGTGGAAGCCACTCTAACCACAGACGCATCCCTTACAGGATGGGGGGCTCACCTATCCCATCAGACTGCTCACGGAGCGTGGACTCCGAGCTTAGCATCCAAGCACATAAACCTGCTGGAACTACTAGCGGTGTTCAAAGCACTGAAAGCCTTTCAGGAACACCTACAAGGAAAGACAGTGATGGTCCTCACAGACAGCACCACAGCCATGTACTACCTCAACAAGCAAGGGGGCACTCACTCTCCAGGACTGTCCAAGCTGTCCCAGAATATATGGAAGTGGGCTCTCAAACACAACATGTTTCTACTATCACAACATGTACCAGGGGAACTCAATCTGCTAGCAGACAAACTCAGCAGAGACTTCCCCCTGCCCGAAGAGTACGAATGGCAATTGCACAAAGACATCGTCTTAGACGTCTTCACACAATTGGGGTTCCCGGAAATAGACTTGTTCGCAACTCTGGAGAACTCACAATGCCAAAGTTACGCCTCCAGGTACCCCCAGAACCAGTCCAAGGGGAACGGTCTGTCGATTCAATGGTCAGGGAAATTTGTTTACGCCTGTCCCCCAACTCCCCTTCTCAACAAAGTGGTACACAAGATGCACCAGGAGCAGGTTACCATGATTCTAGTGGCCCCAATGTGGGCCCGGCAGCCATGGTTCGCTCACTTGATGGAGATGTCCCCATCTCCCCCAGTGAAACTTCCCTGCCCGTACAACATGCTGTCACAGGACAAGGGCAGGACACTGCATCCATGCCCTCAGACCATGAACTTAGCAGCCTGGCTCCTGAGATCATAGAATTTGGACATTTACAACTCCCGCAGAGATGTATGGACATCCTCAGGGAAGCCAGAAAACCTAATACTCGCCACTGCTATTCTAGCAAGTGGAAAAGATGTGTCATCTGGTGTAGAGGTAAGAGCATCAACACGGTTGACTGCTCTCCCACTAACATTGTTCTGTACTTTACCCATTTACTGGATTCAGGTCTAGTCTTCAATTCCATTAAAGTCCACCTAGCGGCACTTTCTGCATACACCACTTCCCAACTTAAAGTGTCGTGGTGGAAGATACCAGTTATCAAGTCCTTCATGGAGGGGGTAAAGAGAATACACCCTCCGATAGCTAACCCAGCTCCTGGATGGGACTTAAATGTGGTACTTTCTAGACTCATGGGCCCTCCTTTCGAACCCATGCACAAGGCAACGCTTAAAGACCTCACTCTTAAGACTGCTTTCCTAATAGCTATCACCTCCATTGGGAGAGTAAGTGAACTACAGGCTCTTTCTGTACTAGACCCCTTCGTAACAGTTCACAAGAATAAGGTGGTTCTACGCACACACCCAAGGTTTGCACCAAAATTCATCTCGAAATTTCATGTAAACCAGTCTATAGAACTACAAACGTTCTTTCAAAACCCTTCCAGCTTGGGAGAAAAAAAGTCTGCATACACTAGATGTACGCAGAGCTGTCATGTTCTACATGGAAAGAACCAGACCACTGAGAAAGACTAATCAGTTCTTTGTCTCTGTGGCAGCAGGAAGAGAAGGAGATGCAGTTTCAAAGTCCACTATATCTAGATGGATTGTTCAATGCATCACTCTGTTTCTCTCTTGCTAAGAGAGAACTACCCTTCAAGCCAAGAGCACATTCCACTCGAGGCACTGGGGCTTCCATAGCGTTCATTGCAAATGTTCCCCTTGAGTCCATCTGCAAAGCGGCTACCTGGAGTTCTGTGCACACCTTTACAAAACACTACTGTCTAGATGCACACTCTAGATCTGACTCCCAGGTGGGACAGGCAGTATTAAGACATCTTTTCTCTACTGTTCCTTCTCATAACCCACCGCCAACTCTGGGTACTGCTCGCTAGTCTATGCACAGCATGTGATTCTAAGCAGATTAACAAACATCAGAAGACAATGCATTACTTACCGTAAAAGCATTTCTGATGGTTGTATCTGCTTAGATTCACATGCGCCCACCCTTCCTCCCCGCTCGGATGGAAGGAACATAGACATCCTTTTCTATATTTCTCTCTTTTCTGTACTCACTCACGTCTAGAAGGCTCCCTCAGGGCAGAAAAATACAAACAGAGGGACCTCGACGCGTGAGGGATTGTGGGTACAACGCACGTCACTATAGGGATAGTGTTACAGACACGCCTTGTCGACGTCCCCTTTTTCGACTACGAAAAACAAAATGCAATACTCCGCAGTGACCACTGGATGTCGGACCTATGCACAGCATGTGAATCTATGCAGATACAACCATCAGAAATGCATTTACGTTAAGTAATGCATTGTCTTTGGAGCTAATGGTAATCAAACTACCGCTGAGTACATGTAAAGAATGTTCTGATAATGACGAACAACCCAGTGGGCATGCATTACCTCAACATGAGAGGAGGTGTAGGGTCACTACCACTGTGCAGAGAGGCGATGCAGCTCTGGTTTTGGGCACTGCAAGAAGGAATTTGTCAGAAGTTTATCTGGCGGCAGAGGAAAACACGGTGCTGGATGTTCTGAGCAAGCAGAGCACGGTCTCCCATGAGTGGGAGCTAGCTCAGGAAGTCCTTCAAGAGATCTTTGTCCTTAGGGGAATCACTCAAGAAGATCTGTTCACGTTCAGTGTCAACAGGAAGTGCGACCTGTTTTGCTCCAGGAAATTTCCTCAGAGAGGCGCTCTAGGGGATGTGTTTGTAGTGGACTGGGAATTTCCACTGCTGCACACGTTTCCTCTAGTCCCTGTCATTCCTCATGTTCTCAAGAGGTTGAGGAATTTTTGGAAATCCATGATCCTTATTGCCCCGGACTGGGCCAGGAGAACGTGGTACCCAGAATGTCTTTACATGTCTATCTGCCCTCCAATTTGTATTCCCCAAAGGGAGGATCTACTCTTGCAAGAGGGAGGTTGCATTCTTCATCCAGAGATCAGGACCCTCAACTTCCACGCATGGTTTCTGAGAGGTTGAGGTACAAAGATTGGGACTTTTCTGAAGCCCTCATGGAGGTGTTGCTTCCGGCTAGAAGGCCAGCAACAAAATCTCTGTACCGCTGCCGTTGGAACAAGTTCTGCAGCTGGTGTAGAGATAAAGGAATTGATCCATTTTCTTGTGACACACCATTGGTTTTGTCTTTTCTCCTACATCTAAACCATCGGGGGCTACAGGTTGCTACGGCCAAGGGCTATCTGGCTACGCTGTCCATTTTCATGCATTCTCCTGAACAAGGTTCTTACTTCTGGGCTCCTCTGGTCATCAAGATTTGAAAAGGATTGACCAATATCTTCCCGCCGGTTCCATTCATTGTTCTGGTCTGGGATCTCAACCTAGTTTTAAGCTTCCTGATGGCTTCCCAATTCAAACCATTCCATTCTTGTCCACTTAGGGTGTTGCCTTTGAAAATGGTATTCTTGACGGTCATTACCTCTGCTCGCAGAGTGAGTGAGCTTCAGGCCTTATCTTCTAAACCACCATTCACGGTCTTCCACAAAGACAAGGTAGCTTTGAGGAATCGTCCCTTCTTTTCTACCAAAAATAGTGTAGAATTTCTTTTCACACAAAAGATTGTTATACCAGCTTTCTACCCTCCTCCTCATCCATCTAAAGAGGAGAGGTTACACAGACATGACCCTAGAAAAGCCTTAAGCTTCTTTATTAACAGGGTTTCTAAGACAAGATTGGACGACCAACGTTTTGTTGATTACATTGACAACAGAATGCGACAGGCGGTTACTAAACAAATGCTGTCTCTGTGGATTATACTGTGTTTATCTGAATGTTAGAACTTGGCTGGAACACGCTGCCTGGGATCGCACAGGAGCTCTCCCCTTCAGCATCTGCGCTGCAGGAGCAGCTGAGAGCCCCCCTCTGTTATGAGGTAAGCCTGTGGGCTTTATTGGGCTCTGCGTGGAACTTCCACATACCGCCATGATTCAATTTTAAAAAATCTGCACAATTTCGATTATATCCAGTAGAGAGCAACTGTGCTCTTTTTCTGCCCAGAATAACATCCTCGACTCGACAACAAGAGCAGTTTGAATCCACTGTGCTTTGTCTAAAGGCACACATCGTTTTCCATGATGGCGCCGTGTTTTGCTTGATACAGAGAAGCCCTGCAACTAAGCTGCTGCTGATTAGTGGCACTCTGCCATATCCTTCCCACCTCTCCACCGGTAGGTGGAAGCCGGCACTCATGTCTAAGGCACCGAGTACAAGGCTCCTGTCCTGAGCCTGTCGTGAACTGCCTGAGCATGGGCCAAGATTTCTGCCCGTTACCCCGTGGACTACCTTATCGGTCATTCACGTCTGGTTCACTTCATTTGGGTAAGTCCCCCGACTATATTACGTGTTTATAAGACTCTCCACATAACCTTTGACACTATCCTTGTAACAATCTCTAGCACGCATTATAACTATGTTGAATGCCATACATTACCAAGCATGTTCCTGGCTCACCTTCACCTCTGCTGCCCTAGCACTGTTGTCGGAGCACCTCTAGCAGATTATGCCTTATGTGCTCACCTGAAATACGGTACTGCTTTGTTTCGATGTATACTGCCTTTTAAGTAACACGTTAAATGCATTCCGTGCCACTGTGTCTGTCTTAGTGCCTGACCGGTGGTCAGACTATAACCTGAACTGTAGGTATAGAAATAGACAATGTATATGCATACTGTTTTCAATATGCCACCGCCATCCTGCCTAGGTTGCAATTTAATTTACTAGGCCGTCTCATCTGAACTGCCTAGCTATTTCCGTTTGCCTTTTATTAACTGACTTGGTATACAATATATTGCAGTCTGAGACCATAGCCCTATACTATCGGTTTCTGTGCCTTTTAAATGAGACCTACTGTCACGAGTTGCACACTCAGCCAATGTACTTGTATATTAGATTGCCTCTAGCCGATTGCGCCTAATATTGGATTCATCTAGCTCACTGCGGCCTAATATCCGATTTGTGCACTATCGTAATGTACCTGTAACCAAGCTCACATCTAGCCTATTGCTCCCTACGATCTGAACTTAGTATCTAGCCTATGATGTATCAGGTGAGCCTGTACCTAGCCCACTGCATTCTAATACTTAAATTGTGGACTCTGCTTATGTTGCCTGGACTCCTGACTGGTATATCTAGCCTAATATATCTGCACTTGAGTCTTGCCAAGCCTATTGCACCTGATTATTTGAATTATGTATCCAACCTATTGTGCTTAATTTGAGTCCTGTGCTATGCTTTCACCTAGTCTACCACACCTACACATGAGCGGTACATCTAGCCTACTATGTACTAATGCTCGAGTTACATAGGTATATTAATCTATGTAACCGTCATTTCAGTTCCTACTCTAGCCTACTGTGCCTCATTGCAGGTCCTACTCTAGCCTACTGTGTCTCACACACTATTTATGGACCTAGCTCCAGTACACTACCTCTTGGGGTGCTCCCTGCGCTAACATCTTTCCCCAGCATGCTCACCTCTATTACTATAGTGGCGACATTACTCCTGGCAACTAACATCGTACACTATCCGAATGAAATCCTAATAGCCAAATCGGAAAGAGTACGACATAGTCAACAAAACATGTCCGACATCAATCTTAACCTTGCTCAACTTAAATACCCTTACGATATGGCCATGGAAAACTATGCCTCTATCCCATGTCCTACTATGAGCAGAAACATCAAACTTTGTGCCAGACTCTCTAAAATGCATGAACCCCTTACTAGATCTGAACTACCTTTTAAATAAGAGTACCAAATTAACCTCAGCAGGTATTCCACTACTACCAACTGACCTACTCCTTCTTTTAATCTTGGCTCTACTACGAATCAGACTAGGACAGCTAACTCTAAGCATAGTCTTCCCAAAAGCACCACTCCTACCCAGATCTCAGACAAAATAGAGGCACCATTCCTCAAGGGAGCGCTTCTTAATGCTAGATAACTTGTGGCCCATGCTATAGACATTACTGATCTAGTTACAGCAGAGAACCTGGATTTCCTTGCCATAACAGAGTCCTGGCTTCATAACGTCGATCCACCAGATCAGCTGCATTCGATCTGGTGGATCATAAGGTCCTTTGCAAGCATTTGGACATAGCTGCCCACTTCTCCACTGAGGTTACCAAATGGATAGTCGTTCCTGAGTGAGAGAACTATGAGGGTGTTCTCCCCTTCAGCAGTGGCTGACCCCTCACCAATCCTCTGTGGCCTACCTCAGGGCTCCTGTGTTTTGATCACCCTATACAATATATTCACCAAACCTTTGTTCGATGATTTGGACCTTCTGGGTATCACCTACACTAACTATGCGGATGATACACAGATTCTCCTCCCACTTTCTGGGGATCGCTGCTAGGACTTGGCGTTGGTGAATAGGGTATACCTCATCATTCAGGCATGGATGGCCACACATGGCCTATGCTTGAATGATGGCATGACTGAATTCATAATTCTAGGCACTCAGGTGAATATTATCCAATTAGGTCACAATTATTCCTCTCTTACCATCGATGGAAATGTCACTAAAGTCTCTAAAGAGGTAAAAACCCTGGGCTTTTATCTTAATTCCACTATGTCATTTGATAAACAGGTGAAATCATTGGCCTCTGCTACTGCTTACCCATGCAAGCTGATCAGAGCTGGCAAGCCATTCTTATCAAATGAAAGTTGCATTATCCTGTCTAGAGCATTAATTCTATCTAGGTTGAATTACTGTAATGCTCTCTACAGTGGTGCCAACAAAGCCATCATCCAGAGACTACAAATATTGCAAAATAATGCCTTAAGAGCAGCTCTAGGCATGAACAAAAGAGTTCATTGTCCCAACCAGACACCATTACAAGTGGCTATCCACCTATAACAAAATACTGTTAAAATGGCCTCCTTCGCCCACAAAGCCTTAAACGATGCTGCTCCCAGTTATCTAATAGATAAACTAACAAGAAGAACTTCAAGCAGGCCTATAAGAAGCAGCAATGCTATCTGCCTCGTGGTTCCAAGATTCAGGCTGACTAAGAATGGTGGCAACAGCTTTCCTGTTAAAGCTGCCAAACTTTGGAACGCCTTACCCCAGGACCTGAGAGCTGCCCGACCATACTTACAATTCAGAAGAAAATACATCACCCTTCTCAACTCGGCCACATGTTAGGCACCCTCCTTCCTTCTATTATCATCTCTGCCCTTTTGCAATTCTATTTCTGATACTGTACTGTACATGTTATGTCTATATGATTTGTATATAATGTGATCCCCTAATCATCTTTTGTTGTGAAGCACTCCCACTTGTACATATATGTGCTCATTTTGTTAATTAATTGTAACCATGTAAGCTTTGCATCTTCTTATTGCTGCGCCCTGCTACCTCTGGGTTTGGTGTGCATTAAAAATAAACAGAGGTTCCCAAAGATTTAAGGGCCCACTCAGCTAGAGTTGTATTCAATTCTTGAGTCCTTCAGAGAGGGGTACCTCTGCAGGACATCTGCATTGCTGTCATCTGGTCTTCCTTGCATACTTTTGCTAAGCACTACTGTTTAGATTTACTTTCTTGCTGAGAATCTTTAGTGCTCCTCTAGGGCTACTCAATTGTTTGAATTTGTGAGTTTAGGCATCCTGCTTGGAAATATGCCAGGACTATTTTACGCTTTAGTTTTAATTTCTTGCAGACAGCGGCTAATCGATTTCTATGTTAATATCTTGTAGATACCACACCCAAATGTAGATTTTGTAAGAGTCCGGAGACGTTAAAACATTTGTTAATGGAACTTTTGACAAATGTTTACAGTGGGCTTTTGCACTTAAAGTAGTAATGATTACATAGGGATGGATGTTTGCAATAATGTATATTTATGTGTTTTATTTAAACTGTGGCTGTTTTTGCAGCACATCAAAACACATTGTTGATCACTTTTTAATGAAATGTCCCTGGTCTAATTTGTGGAATGGTTGTAATAAAAAAAAGAAAATATATTAATAAATGAATATTTGCACACCTGCCGCAACAGATCCACTGTTAGTTTTTGAGCACCAATTTGAATAATTTATTCAGACTCATGAGGCATCACTTCTGCAGTTATTATTGTTATTGTTCCCAAGGAGCCTGTGAAGAGAAGGGGATACCCATCCATAGGTTTGCCCCGGCTGGCACACTGGCTGCAGCAGATTACTTAATTATACCTTTCACTTGCGACTGCTCAGTCTGGTATATCAACTTGGAGGGGGCTTCTCTCCGCTCTGGTACCTTATTTAAAATAGATCTATAGAAATGTTACAAAGTCGCTTCTCTGAGTGGTCATACTAGATAGGGCTCACACCCTTTCCCTCCTGCGCCAGATCCTCATTCATCCGGAGCTTCCTCTCCTTCCAATGAGCCCACTCCCTTCAGAAATACCTTGTATGACTCCTAGAGTAGCTATCCAAAATCCCCACCAAGCCCCCCCCCCATTAAATCACCCCAAGTCCAGTATATAAGTCTACACAGAGACACAGTTCCAATCTTAACACGTGCCAAATGATTCTCAAGCGCTTGTTGCAGGTTATATAATCCATCTGTCCAGTAGGGGCCACTTCTTGGGCTCCAGTGGTAAACGCCTTGTGCACAGCCTTCAAACGTGTCTCAATGAAATATTGGTAAGGAGGCGGACTCCAGAAGATCACGTCTAATTGACTGTTTTAGTGGGTCTCAACTACTACACATGCACCAAGCACACTTTGGGCCTGTGTCTTCTGGATCTACATTGGATGAGACCTGTCTGAATTGCACCATCAATTGCACAGCCTCTGTTGGTCTTGCTAAACTGTGGCTTATAGGCAGGCCCAACTGCGTGTCCCAAGTCTAGAGTCCACCCCTGAGAGTTCATGGTCACTTGCAATAATGCTCCAAGCTCTGCGGGGCATAGTTTCCTCGTATGTCTGGGGAGGAGGTGGTCTAGCTGTTGCCTAAGGTTGCAGATAATTCAAGACTTTGGATTGGCAGTTTTGTATTTAGGTGGCCTTTTTTCTCATTCTCTTGGTCTCCCAGGAATTTTACTTTTAATTGAAGACACCTGGATGTAGCTTTTTCAAAGGTGTTCAGCATTGTGGGTCACAAACAAGGTCACAAACAAGGTCAATGGTTTAAGACCTCACTTTATGTAGAAGAGGAATGTATAAGATTTTAAGTATTCCTGTTTGAAATTGTGCATCTCGCTGAGTTTAGATAGCATCAAAATTAGTGTCTCTCTAGGGTCCATATTGGAGAACCTGTGAAAGGAAGGCTATGGCATTTTTTGTGGTGTAAATATGGCGGCCTAAAGAAGCAAGCTCATGATTAGACCCTGATGTGTGCTTGAAACAGTCATTTCTAGTTGGCTCAGTGTGGATAGTCAGAATAAACAAGTATCCATTCATCTAAACAGTGTGTTTAATCTTTCCTGTCATAAATTAAGGATACATTTCATCTTAAATCACATTTTCTTTCACATGAAAATGTTGCTGTTTTGCATTTATATGTTGTAAAATTTACTTTTCTTTTTTTCAGGGTTGGCTAGTAGATCTCATCAACAAATTTGGCACATTGAATGGGTTTCAAAGCCTACATGATCGATTTATGAGCGGCTCAGCACTGAATGTTCAAATAATTGCAGCTCTTATAAAGTACGTTTTTTAAATCAGTTTTATTTTTTACAAGTAAATGATTACTATTGAGAAGTGAATGTTTTGAAGTGTAAATGTACGTCCTCACTACAGATCTATTCTGCTGTTAAATCGATTTGAAAACTTTGCTGTAGCTATATTACTTTATACCCTGTACAACTTTTGCTTACGACTGACCTTTTGAGAATATAAAGAAGCTTAGAATCCCCTAAAGGTATCCTTAATCAACTGTACATCCGGTTCCATGAGCTGCTTCTGTTTGTCTAATTTCTTTCCATTGCATGCTTTTTAGATCAACTATGTTAATGCTAGGTCTGGTTAACAGCCAAATTGATGTTAGTATTCGGAGTATGTATTGTATTCAAACTTGCTTAATCTGTCAGAGGATTGATCCAGTAATAACTGTGCAACTACCAGTAGTTTGACAACATCCGGGTCAGAAACATATCTAGAACCTTGATTGGAGTCGCCAATGCAGTTAACTCCACATGGCATCTATATAGCCTGTCACTTTGAACGTTTCCCAAAGGTACAGCCTTGGATTCAACTAACCCTACGTTTTTGGAGATCAATTCCAGATATTTTCTTTTTTTGCAGATTAATCACATAATCTGTATTAGTATGGATGCCTGTAACCTCCAGGTTGTTGTAGGATTAATGAATGTATCCAACCATATCCAGATTTTCAGTGGTAAGTGGTCAGATAATGTTTTGTACAAATTTTTTGAACTGTGCACTCTACACCTATAAAGTGTGCTTATGGAAACCATGTCTATGCGTGAGAAGGAATTTGGGGACCTGTGATCAGCAGGAATAACGTGGTTCCCACAAATGCTGTTTCCTCGGGACATCAAATTTAATAAGGATTGACACTCAAATCTTTTGGTGGAAGTGCCTAGCAAGTTGCCACTTCTCCTTGGGATATCAATTGTCTTTTCCAAGATTCAAAAGAAGGCCCCGTAGCATATATTTAAACCATTGACCTGGTCTGATGTTTTTCAAAAAGACTAGGTGTCTTTAATATTGGCCCTTGAGTGTAAAATAAAAAGCCTCTCTACCAATTATGGTTACTCTTAACCCTAAATGGCTAGTTGTGCTATCTAAGTACTGCTTCTCTATGAATTGTACTTTGGGTTAGAGCTAACCTTCTACACCTCCAGCTACAGCGTAAAAGAGTGCCCTTCCATCTCATAGGCATCTTACTGTGTTTAATATCTCCTAACAGCCCTACTGATAACGGATGTATAGGCCACTTTTACTCCCTAAAAATACTCCCCGAAAATAAAAATGAGTAAACATACCCCCGACACAAAGTTGGAAATGGACACCGGACCTTGTGCGACTGCTTTCATCCACACATCTCCATGGATATGTTTGGACCAGTAGTGTTAGTGTACATAGTTTCTGATATATTATCACTGCTTGATATGCATAGATAAACATGTATCTTTTTAATGTGCATGTATAACTAGGTACAAAGAAATTACTATTACAAAACATTTCGGTTTCCACTTTTACTCGCTTATAAAATACTGCCATAGGACTTACTTTTTTTACTCAAAAATCATTTCACTGCCAACTTTAAAAAAAATAGGGAGTAAAATATCCCTAAATCAAAATCTTATATAGAGCACTGTAAAGACTGGAGGGGGGTATCTGTACTCCTTCTCTCTATATGGCAGAGTAGAAGTATAGAGTAGCCAAGATTCTCTATAGGGTAGCTATGGATGAGCAACAAGGCCTAAGCTCTCAGGAGGTGATGTGGGCTGGTTCTTGGGTACAGTGTAGTCCCTGGGCCCCCCACAAAGTCACATGCTATTTTATGTGCTAACACAGTTGTTTATATGAAAATAAGGTTCCATATAGATATATAGATATATAGAGAGAGAGAAAACAATAACACACTTTGTATATATTTGCCATTACCAATGTCTATGTGGTACCACACTTAACTATTGGCTCCTCTAAAATGCACCAACGATCGGCCACCAGGGGGCGCACGGATGATCACCTATCCCGTGTGAGCTTCCGTCTCCGTAGGTCTGCGATGTGACCTGAGCCCCCACACCGCGACCCCCCCTCACGGTGAAAAGACCCCTGGAACGTATGTCAGAACATCCCCCCACTCCACAGAAGAAAACCCGGACAAAATCGGAGTCGGGAAGCCCAAGAAAGTGCTTTGTGAAATCTCACCTCGACGACGGCCAAAAGTGAAACGGTCCAGCGCGGCTGTGCTGGAGAGTGGGCCCACCCGGGAGAGAACGCTCGGCTTGAGAGGTGTCCATCAGCGTTTTCCCCCCCGGCCCGCAAGCCTCAGTTTTGGTGTAACCTCGTTTGCTCCCCGGAGCAGACCCCTCCGTGTCACCCCCCCACCTCCCGGCCCGCGGACCGCCAGGCATACGAGGGACTCTCCCAGGGGGTAAGCCACGCCTCCGGCCGAACGCAGATCATACGAACAGCCGCGGTGCCCCGGGGCGCCGTGACCCGTGACTGAGGCCCCAGCATTCAATTCACTTATCCGGGCCCACTCACCAGTGAACACCCAGCGCGAGCGTGCTGCGGCCCGCGGGCGCATGCATCGGCATACGAGGAAGCAATACTGGCTCACCGGCGGTACTCCACATATTGCTCAGCTCCCGCCCTAGCTGTCTAGCACACTGCGGCAAATAGATGAGCGCCCCAATCCTTGGAGCAGCAACGAGGACCTGCTGAACACCTTCCCACCCAAAGAAAACCACAGTCCCTAGGGACCTGCGCCCCGCAGCCTAGCCCTAGACCACTATAAAGGAGGTTGACCTTGGGGTTTGTCACCCCCTCTGGAAGCCCCATCGGGGGCGGCAGGCCACAGGAGCAGTGAGCATGTCCCTGAACTGTTGGGGTGTTGACATGGCAGCGGTTTGAGTGTGTGGGCGGAGAAGACCACTCTCCCTGTACCCTTGATAACAAGTGGTGGATTTCAGCAATACCATAACTACTTTGCATACTACAAATGCGGCGATGCACCTTATACGCTGACCACAGGGAGGTCATCACGCTGCAATTTGCAAGATAGAAACCCATAGAGCGAAGTGAACGCTGTTGCCACGGACTCATTCACCAGCTCCTACTGATCACGGTCACAGAACCCCCTGGCCTCTGCACTCCATCTGCTCCTCCCAATGCACAGGGCTAGAGGTGTTACGATTGAGGGTAGGGCCCCCGAAACAGGGGCGTGTGCCTCCTCACGTGCCCAGTATTGACTCGAATCAGAACCAGGAGGGCGCCCCGCAACTCCTCCTCCACACAAGAGACCCTATGAATCACGAAGTTTACCCACTGGAGACTGTGGGCGACACGCCCGTTTTTCTTGAGAGGTGAATACCACAACTGTCTAAGTGCGGCACCACTCTCTGGACTGTGAATTGCTGCGTGATTCATCCAGGCACCTCCCTAGCCTCCCCAAACCCCACGAAGACCTGAACACTCAGCCCACCTTGCTCTCACACACCTATATCATTGCATAGAGGGTAGGGCCCCCGAATCAGGGGCGTGTGCCTCCTCTAATTCAAGAACCATCCTATGCAGGTACAAAACAAGCTTGCCAAATACGCCTACGTCCCACCCCCTTGGCCCCTGACCAGAAAACAACAGAAGTCACCGGAGTGGAGGCCGCTGCCACCAAGGGGGGACATAGTGGCACTACTGTCTGAGATAAAGACCCTGGGAACCAACCTGGGTGGTAAAATCGACAGGATCACCCAGAGAATGGACAACTTTGAGGAGAGACTGGAGGGTTTCGAGAACAACCAGGCGTCCATTGACACTCTTGAAGCCCAAATGGACACGAGACTACGCAACATTGAAAGGAGGGAAGAGGAGATGCGACTAAAATCGATGATTTAGAAAATAGGGAAAGAAGGAATAACCTTCGATTTTTTTGTTATCTCGGAATCCGAGGGAGAAACTGAAGACTCACTCAAGGACACAATACACAATATCATAAAAATCTTAATGGCAGATGAAGAGATAGACGAGCCCAAAACCGAGCGGATTCACAGGGCTGGCGGACCCCCCGGTGGTCCACGTTCTGTCCTTGCAAAATTCCACCGATACCAAGACAAATAGGATCCTGACGAAGGCCAGATCCGGAGACTCACTCACATTGGGCGGCGCCTCCATCACCATCTTCTAGGACCTATCATCGCTCACGTTAGCATTGAGGCGCCTTTGCAGCCCCTTAACCAAGTGGCTCAAAGAAAGGGGCACGAGATACCGGTGGGGATGCCCTTCTCCCTCACATTTGAGCACAACAGCACGAAAATTGTCCTTCGATCCTAAGATGAGATGAAAGATTGTATTGCAGACATTCTCGGGACTGCCCTCAGAGGGACCGAAAGAGGCGAGTCCGGCCGGGCCGGACCGCAATGGGAACTTCAGGGCCCCAGAAGAAAGAGAGTGAGAGGATCCAGAAAATACAGACGACCGAATAACACGCCCGAACAAGAGAAATAAGGACGGACCCTTTGAACCAGGCGAACTAACGGACAGAATCTTAAAGAACTGTTCATAGTCGAGCTGTTATTGGCACAGAACGATGGGATTGCTGTAGACATGACCGCACCTGGCAGCAACAACCACCCCTGTAGCAAGGGTGGAAAATGAATACCCGAAGGAGAGGCCGGCGGACGACGCACGTATTGTTAAACCTTTGTTATCTTTTCTGATGTTGTTGTTGGAATTAATGGAGTTGGGTGGCGGAGGGGTGGGTAATGGGAGCTCAATGATATGTGATGATTGTACACTTGATCGGGACCGAGAGGCAACGGTTCCCCAATTGGTGGTCCGATATTGGACTGAACTTTTCCATCATGTCCGATTCAGACGCCGTCAAAGTGCTGGAGATAGTAGATCTCCAACTCCCGGGTTCGGACGAACCCCAGGGATTCAGGAACGGGGGGGAATAGAGGAGGGAAGGGTGAAGAGAAATTTGGGAACAGTAATAGCACCAATTGAACTTATCTGCAATATTATCGTTGTTGTGGGACTGAAAGATCGTACAATTGTCTTGTCGCCGGTGGTGAACGACACTCCAAAGAAACTCAGAGATGGCATCACCTGATGAACTTAAAGTGAGGGACCTGCTTAGAATTGCGTCTATTAATGTGAAGGGGCTGAAGAACTCCCCGACCAAGAGGTTGTTAGTGCTCAGGGAATTCCGCAGATCTAACATTGACATATTGCTCCTACAGGAGACCAAGTTCGCCAAGGGGGAAGAACGGAGCATCCTGGGGAAGTGGGGAGGACTGGAAATCTGGTGTTTGGGCCCGCTTAGAAAGGGAGGGGTCAGTATTTTACTTAGGAAGGGAATCCAATTTGAGGTGGAAAAGACATGGTTTGATGTGGTGGGCCGGACTCTCCTGATTACAGGGAAAATAGCCGTAGTGAAAGTTACTATTGCCACTGTATACGCACCTAACACTGGACAGACTGCATTCCTTCAGAAAACGATCCCTAAAATAATGTTGGAGGCCTCGGGGCATGTCATTCTGGTGGGAAATTTCATCCAATGGGCTGACCCAGATATGGATTGGAAACCCAGAAACAAGAAACAAAAATAAAGGGGGACGAACCGAACTTGCTGAGATAATTAACCTGTACGACATGAAGGACGTCTGGAAAATTATGCAACCTGGTGCAACTGGATACACCTTCTATTCGAACCCCCATCAAACATTTACACACATTGACTACATATATCTCACAGGCGATCTCATAACCACTGCACAACATGCAGATATCATCCCGATAACCTGGTCAGATCACGATATGGTTTTAGCACATATTTCTTGGGCAAACCGACCTTCCATGGGAGGGAAGTGGCGGTGTAACGAGTCCCTCTGGAAAGATCCGGTCTTCAAAACGAATATGGAGACCGAAATTGAAGAGTACTTTAAAACAAATAATGATGGGGAGGTTTCCAAACAAGTGGTCTGGGAGGCAGGGAAAGCCACATGGCGAGGTGTCTTAATACGAGAAGGGTCCTCCAAGAATGAGGGAGCGGAAGATCATAGAGCAAAGGCTGAGAGCGGAAATAGGTCAATTAGAGGGGGAAATGAGAAACGACCATAAAGTGGACCCTGGGAAAATGAAAACAGCCCAACTGAAAAGGGAAGAACTGCGACTCCTAGAACACAACCAAGTGGTGCGCAAGCTGCAGTTCCTACAACAGAAATTCTATGAGAAAGGAGATAAAGCTGACGCCTTACACTAGCCGCTAGACTTGGGGAACAAAGAGCAGAATGCAGGGTGAATGAAATCATTGAGGATTCCACCCCCTCCCCCATACCTCTTGCACCATCCCAGAATCCTTCGCCAATTTCTACGAAAAGCTGTACACTTCTGAAATAACTTCTAGCCAACTTGACATAACAGCTTACCTATCATCAATCAATATGCCCACAATAACGAATACAGAAACTGAGCTCCTTGACTCCCCAATTACTGAACAGGAGATGCAGGACGCAATTAAAAGCCAACATTGGGTAAATCCCCGGGAGAAGATGGCTATACAGCCAGTTTTTATAAAACGTTTACTAAACAACTAACCCCCTTCCTATCTGAACCTTTTAACGAAATACTAGAGACCGGCATGGCTCCAGACTCCTTCAAAAAAGCACTGATAACAGTGATCCCCAAAGAGGGAAGGGACTCTAGAAATTGCGGATCATACCATCCAATTCCCCTTCTTAACCTTGACGCCAAAATGTATGCCAGGGTACTAGCAGCCAGACTAGAAACGCTAATGCCTTGCCTGGTCCACCCAGATAAAGTTGGGTTTATACACTGCACCATATCCATGTGGCCTATGATCTCCCCAATGACCCTGTCCTGTCAATTGATGCGGAAAAGGCCTTTGATATTGATAGAGTGGAGTGGGAATTCCTGGGAGCAGTCTTGCAGAAGGTCGGCATAGGCCCCAAGGCTAGGAAGGGAATACAAGCGATATACACATCCCCCACAGCATCCATATCCGTTAATGGAGAATACTCCCGATAGTTTGAACTGAAAAGAGGGACTAGACAGGGATGCCCCCTCTCCGCCATCCTGTTTGCCCTATCATTGGAACCCCTCGCACAAAAGATGAGAGCTGACCCGGCGATAGAAGGGATCCGACTAGGTCTCACAGAATACAAAATAGCGCTCTTTGCGGACGACATTCTCCTCCACATAACCAATCCCCCCAGAGTCCGTCCCCCATGCCTTTAGACTAATGGACGAATACGGCCAATTCTCCGGCTTCAAAGTAAATAAGACAAAATTCATTCTATTCCCCCTTCAAGGGACAGCAAAAGAAAATGACGACACATTTCTCCCACTAGGCCTTAAACTGGAACACCACATACTACAGTATCTGGGCATACAAATGACCAGAACCCTGAACGATCTATTTGACGCCAACTTTCCTCCACTCCTTCAGCGATTAGCAGCAGACCTTAGGAAATGGGGCAAACTCACGATCTCCTGGCTTGGCCGAATCAACACGGTTAAAATGACGTGCCTTCCCCGCTTCATGTACCCCTTCCAAATGCTCCCAGTTGAAATACCTAAGGGGTTCTTTATCAGAGCTAAAAAAATCATGAGATTTATATGGCAGGGAAAGAAACCAAGGATTCCATACACCACGCTGATGCTCCCCAAGAACAAGGGAGGGGTCGGCCTCCCCGACTTGAGAGCCTATTACAATGCTGCCCAGTTACAAGTCCTAATCCCACACCTCAGAGACCATCACAACCTCCAATGGGTCCAAATTGACAACCACTACTTGTCCCCGGCCACAGTATCAGAATGGCTATGGACTCCGCACAAAAGGGCACTACGGAAAATCAAAGGCCACCCCATACTGAGCACCATATGGAGCATATGGCGTCCAAACACAGAGATGCGCAAAATTACCACCTGCCAGTCCCCGCTCAGTCACTTATGGTCCCCCAGCATAAACAACCATATACCCGACGTGGGTAGGTACCAATCATGGTATGAGGTGGGCTTGGAAAGAGTGGGACAGCTGCAGAAGAAAGACTCTATCACCCTACCGGAACTGACTGAAGCTTTGGGTATAGGCACCCTATCCACATTCCAGTAGATCCAACTGAAAGGGGTCCTATCGAAGACGAATTGGAAAGACAAATTGAACAGGGACTTAACCCCATTCGAGAAGATCCTGGATTCTAAAACAGAGATGAAAGGTCTTATTTCAGTAATGTACCAGGAACTAATAGCAGCGGGAGACGGATCCACAGAACCCTTGAGGTCCAGATGGGAAAAAGGCTTTGGGGAAGACATACACCCCGAGCAATGGGATATGATGTGTAGGGCTGCCTCCAGAACATCAATATCTTGTCAATATAAACTACATGCCATCAAACTCCTGCATGGGTGGCAATACGATCCCCTCAGGCTATCTAAAATGTCCCAGACAATGAACCCAACATGCTGGAGGAAATGTGGTCAAACAGCTAATTACTGGCACATGTGGTGGGACTGTCCGCGCATCAAAGTATTCTGGAACGAGGTCCTAGGGTGGATCAAGGAAATAGAAGGCATCCAAAGAGACACTGACCCCTACCTAGTGCTTTTTGGCTTAGAAAGGGACGCAGATGATTGGACCAGAGTGAAGGGCTTGACCCCCCATTTACTACTTGCCGCCAGGGCTCTCCTGGTGATCAAATCGAAATCTGTAGCGGTGCCTGGAAAAAATGAATGGATCGCCCTAGCCACTAATATCTACCTAATGGAAACCATAACGGCCGCCCTACATGGCAAGGCCGCCCAATGCGAGGCCTTATGGATGAACTTTAAAAGCAAACACTTAACAACAGAACACGAATCCCAATCAGAGGAACCTGAGGAGTCTTGATGGAAGTCCAATATCCAAGCAGCAGCAATGAAAGAACTCCTGAAATTAGTGAGCACTGCGCAACCAGACAACAGAAACACAACTACCGCGCTATCGATATTTCCACACCCCAACAGCGAACAACGGACATGTGCTAGAACAACGGAAGGGAGGACGGAGGAGGGAGGAGGGAGGAGGGAAGGGGAAGGGTTTTTTTTTTTTTTTCTCTCCCTCTTTTTTAGTTTAGATAAAAACACCTCTAATGAGAATTGTGATAAATGTTCAACACCTCGTGCTGATATGAAGCGTTCTGTTATCATTATGCACCTGAAAGATACAAAAGGTGTACCATCTGATATGTATTTTATCTTTCTGCTTTTTTCCTCTTTGTTCATGATAAAACCAATAAAACCAAAAAAGAAAAATGCACCAACTGCTGACAGTTCTAATGGCATACAAATCAAACAGTACTGTGTATCAGCATAGGACATCGGAAGGAAGACAAGTTAGGTTACACAATGGCTGAATGGATCTCTTGCTACTAAGACAGTTGTGTGAGGATCCCCCCTACCTGGCCAACCTGTGATAAAGTGCATTAACAAGCCCAGTCCCTTAATGTTAAAAATAGTCTTGTTTCCTCGTCAAACATTTTCCACTACCCCAATGTACCTGAGTTTGCAGAATTTCTTCAACGGTTCGTCGACGAGTCCCTCGAGTGCGGACTCCTTTTAAAGCAGGAGCCACAGGGCGTAGAGATTCCTTGATGAAGAGTTTGGCGCCGCAAAGAAGACTCTGTGAAGAACGTAGGCTCGGCAGCAGGCATCTGGTGTCCGCGTTGACGAGAGGAACTCGACCATGGCTGGATTTTGGATCTTCACTTGTCAGCTTCTTTGTGGACTTTGGGTGCCGGGAACCCCACCGGCAAATTCTCATTGGTCGTCGACCACCACAACTTCATCCGGTGGGACAAAGTGATCAATGGTGATGGCAGGGGAGCCCTTCGTTCAAAATGTTCAAAGGTGGAGCAGTGCGGCTCCGGTCGGCGAGTAGCACAGTGTCGAGCTGTCCCCACTTCTGGGCAAGACGACTAGACTGGCTTCCAGCGATTGGGGAAATCCTCCGAACCCTGGTTGACGGCAATGGACTTTCGATGGCCTTGATGTCCTGATGATTTACTTCAAGTTTTCTCGGCGGACACTGTCTCCAGTCGACAGCCTTTCGCCTTCCAGGGTGCCTCGATGAAGATCAGCTTTTGCACAATGTTACCTCGTAGCTCGGTGAGAGGTCTGTCAGTCTAGAAATACGGATACCTCTACTTTGAGACCACAAACGCATTTTGGTGGCCGTGGGCCAACCGTCTCAGGCACGATATGACAGAATATAGGTTTTCGAGTTTGCCAATGAACGGCCATTTTGATGTAACAATCGCCATTTTGTTTTATAACCATTGCTCATTGCTTTCTGTTCCTATTGCTTCGCAGTATTTTTTCCGCTTACACTGCTCGACTGTGGAACATTGTTGTCTGTATGTGAAAAGGACAAGGCCACAGGGCCGTGACGATAACAAGAGTTCGCTGAAACACAAACGTAGGCAGCGCCAGGAAGAGTGCCCGGCTCCCTCCCGAATGTAGCCTTGAAGCAGAGCTGCAGGGCATTTAATCATTTCACAGCTGCCAGCCAATCTTGTTATATGGTAGAATATGTTAGAATACTACCACTAAAGGCTTGAATTATGCTTTTCTTACGGTCCCCCCTTTGCTGAGCCCGCTAGAGCATGTCGGCTCCCAGGACACGAAGAGCACCTGATAGATAGCAAGGTCCGGAATGCAACTCCCCCCCCCCATGTAGTTTGCTTCCAAGAACAGAAGCGCTGTGTTCTATTCAATAACCGAAAGATGCCTTCGCACTCACAAATTGCAAATTGTTACTAGAATAGATGTTTGAAGGTTTCATAGTGGTCGGAGATGTCCATCATCACACCAAGTTCAAAGAAACCCAATAAAGGGGGGTGTTAAACATGTCATAGCTGATTGTTTGATATGCATTTTGTACATATGTAACTGATGTACGTAATTCACTCTTGCGTCCCTCGAGGTCTAGAGATGCACGTCGCGGTGCGTGAGACCGAGTTGGCCAACTGAGACTTTTGTTTGCAATAAAACCCTAGCTTTGGGAATACAACCTTGTGTCTGGTGTCTCTAGCGTGTGTGGTGACGAGCCTTGTTTCCATAGATGTCAGGGTGCCCTAGGGGCCCCTTTCAAGGTCCTCTGTCGGATCAGTCCTCAACAGCTTTCAGATTTCGTCGAAGGAAAGCAGCAGCAATTCTTCCAGCTGGGCTTCAAGTATAAGCAGTTTCAACTTCAGCTTCTGAACAAAATGGTAAGTGAGAGGTCCCCAGATATACACATCTGTCTCTCATTCACACTGCTGGACCAAGCTCAGTCAGCCAATCAGTCAAGAAGGGTAGTCATGCAGGCAGGCAGCTCACAGTGTATTCCGGCCATTCACTTCCACCCAGACACCCTTAACAAGCAATGTGGATTGGGGCAAGCACCTAGCCTTTTAGCACACTGCATTCATGACCGTTTCAGGTAGGGATGTCTCATTCTTTGTGTCTCACACATAGATACCAGACACCCATAACATGAAATGCACAGCCTGGGTATCCCAAAATAGAGGCTACTCGGAGCACCTGTCAAATTGAGCATGGAGCTGCCAACAGCCCATACCCTGCTCTGCGGGCAGCACACAGGTCTCCAAAAACATACACAGGGGTACAGGGTTATACCCTAACACATGGGTGTCATAAGGGTTTCCCAAGGGTCTCTATTCACCATGACCAAAGAGGAAGAGCTGCCCTGCAAGGAGTCCCACGTGGACCCTTGTGCAGAAAGCAACTCTGAACACATAAGGGAGCACAGGAAAAGGACAATGGATGCCCTGCCCCTCCAGTGCATTTTCAGCATCACATGCACTGCCTACTAAATGTGTTTTCAGCACTTTGGCTATTCCAATCCTATGTTCCTGCAAATATGATCCCATCCTATGTGTAGCTTCACATCCCATTTACACCATAAGCATTCCACAACAATGGTGTCCCCTGGCTCAGCAGTAAGCCCGATAGAAACAGGTAATTCATCTTAACTGCCCCAACCCACTAATCTGCTTACGCACATGACACACAGATGTAAAACACCTCATTTTTCATTGACCAATCCTTTTAGGTCTAACTGGGGTCTTCTCTCTCTCAATTTATGGTGTTCCCCCGGGGTCTAAACTCTCTTCCTGGCTGTTCAACCAATACCTGGCACCTCTTGCCCACTGCATCGCTACTTTCTGCTCCAACTGTCAGTGTTATGTGAATGACACCAAGCTCTCTTTCAGGCTCCCCTCCGCCACCTCTGCGCCTTCTCTCATAGCAGACTGTCTGGCCGCATTTCAGGACTGGCGTGCTGCCAACGATCTATGCCTTAATGCCAGTAAGACTGAGATCCTCCTTATTGGGACACCTGCTCCCTCCTTTCTTCTCTCTGGCTGTCCACTTTGGGCCCTCTTCCTGCTCCTTCATGTGAGGCTAAGAACCTTGGTGTCCTCTTCGACTCCACTCTCTCCTTCTCTCCTCAAATTTCTGACTTCTCTAAGAAGTCAAACTATCAGTTGCACCGCTTCATTTTCTCACTTTTCCCCAGAAGCTTACTGTTTCCAGAGCCCTGGTCCTCTCTAGGCTCATGACTAGCAGTAAGAGAACTAGTCATCCCTTAACACAGGAGAAACGGAAACCGAGAAGGACGCTTGAGACAACTTAAATCCAAGCTGATCATCACATTTGGTACTATTAAGCCACTAGGACACAACACAGACGAAGAATTAGCAGTACACCTGCATAACTGCTGATAACAATCTGTGGACATTCAATGTATGTGTGGATGTACCACTTAGAAATGTTGAATATTTTAGTTCTCATTGACTTTATCCAGATGTAGCCATTTGCATATATTCTGATCTATCCCACTGGGGCGACACAACAAGCGTTTGAATATATGCTAGCTTTGTGCTTTGATTTGACACCTTGATCAATGATCGGGGTGCTATTTTGATGTCACTTAACTGCAGCCATATGCTTTTGACTCCTTCACTCCTGGTTGTGGACCACCTACATCTTATGTGCATTGGCACATAATATGATGATTGAGTCTAGTTGTAATTATAACTCTACCAGGCCAATTTACAACAATAATTAGTATGGGATATACTATTCAGCTTCCAACCACTATTTAGCCAGTATTTTATTGTCTACTATGTATGTAAATACAACTATGCAATCTTGTCCATTTGAGATCAGTATACTCCAATATGATGCCTAGGTTAGCACATAGTAAAGTGCCATTAGCAGACAGCCACGTGACTGATCTGAAAAAGTAGAGAGGATGGCTGTCTAGACAAACCCAGTTTGTTTTTTTATAAACACTTGCCTGAATCTAGGTTAATGTATACACCTGACGAAGTCCCGGCTCAGGGAACGGAATGCGTGGTGAGCACAGAGTGTAAGCTCCAGGACTTTAAGTATCCTAAGTAAGTCCATGTCTTTTTCTACGTTTTGCATTTGTGACATTAACACACTTGTGTTTCAGTACATTTCTGGAGTGTTTGTCAGCACAGACCGAGTGCCCTGGTTCTTTTTGGTTGGTGTATATACTGGAGTGCATGCAACATCTCTAGGATACTACTAGTTTCAGCAACTACGTTTGTTATATATTTCATACTGAAACATATTCGATAAAGACTTGGTAGAACTTTTGTACATGTGCCCCTTGGGTGTCTTACGGATCAGCATCAGTGGTTAAATCCTTGTACATTGCATCACACGTCATACCTTTATACGGGGTTAGGATGTTGTACATCGAGTGGTAGAAGGCTGCTGTGTTTTGGTTGGGCGCATAGGTATTTATTATGCAAGTCTCTCTCTGTCCAAGAAATCCATGGAGTAGGATCAGCCTACCCTCTTGATCTGCATAAGTACTCAGTATCTTTAGTGGCACTCCGGGTGCAATCCATGTAATCACCCCTATGGCGTAGTTGGGAGTATGCATACCCGAATCCCTTGCTTCTCCATTTTTCCAGTATGTGCGTTTGTTTAGACGGCGTTAGAAGCGTCTCTTGTAGCATGGTGACTTGGACAGGATCTTTAATTTTGCAGTGTAGAGGAGCATATATTGCTTTGTCTTCTGAGCCTGTCTTTTGTCGGTGCATACTGGGATCTCCTCCTTTGGACGTGGATGGTGTAGTCTGGGTATATTGCCAGAGTTGCTGAGTCTCTTTAAATCACTCCTCCTGATCTTGAGTGGGCTAGGATTCTCTTTGTCCCGATAGTTGAGGATTTTCGCAATGATTGGTTGCGGGGGCGCTCCTGGGAGGGGTTTTCTTGTAAGTGCTCTGTGAGCCCGCTCTACAGTAAAGCTCTGTGATAGGGCGCCGGTCCCCATTTCTTGGGGGAGCAAGATTTCAACAAAGTTGGTTGGATCCCTGCCCTGCACCCCTTCAGGTAGCCCCAGGATCCTAATATTACTTCTCAGAGCCCGACCCTCTGTCCCCGGCTCTGTCTTGGAGCATTCAGACTTTGGTCACCAGGTCTTGGACTGTTGCTTGTAGCTCGTTAGTGGTGGTAATTTCTTTTAGTGTTCATTTTCTCCCACTCTGCCAGCTAGGTTTGGTGCGTCTTGGCGCAGGAGACTCATGTTGCATTCCATTTCACCTATATGGGTCTCCATGGATGTTCTCATGGATGCTATTGCGTCGAGGATCTTATTTTCATTGGTTGCATCGCGTGGTTCTCGTTCACTGTTCTCCGGGCGGTCCTTTGAGGGCCTGCTGTCTGATTTCGGGTAATTTTTCTTGGTGTAGGAGTCCATTATTGTTTTTGTGGTGCGCAGCCTTTTTTCTTCCTTTCCCTTCCGGAATCCAGGTGAGTACTTGTCTGGAAGTTTGCTGTGCACTGTGCGGTATATGTGTGATTATTCACGTCCTTCTAGAGGAGTTTCTGTGACCAGCAATAGACTCCGCCTGCGTGGAATTTTTCTTCTTATTCGACTTTGCTAATCGGCGTGGTCGCTGATCTGGTGATATCTCTTATAGTTTAATTTGTAGAAGTGGCTCAGGAGCTGCGTGTCATGACTTCCCTCAGCTTTGGCTCCAGGATGAATTGTATTTCTGGGACTTGCATGTGGTAGGGCTTCCTATTGTCTCTTCCCCGGCTGCAGGTGGCAGGCCTTACTGTGTGTTTCTCACTGTTCGTTCACTTGGCCGTTCACTTGGCAGTGGTGTGTCCTGTGGGTTGGTGCGATTGATGGAAATGACACAAGTCTGCTCCCTGCTGGCCTGCTTCCTGCTGTCTTGGTCCTTTTTCCTCTTTAAGCCCTCTGCGCTTGCTGTTGTGGAAGGTTGAGTGTCTTAGTGTCGGCTTATGCAGACAGGCCGGGCTGTCGGGGAATATAGAGGAAAACACCTTGACCCTTTTCCTCACTTTGCCTCCACTTCCAGTCTCCACAGCTTCTTGCACAGTTGGAGGTGATTCTCTTGTATGTGTGTTTGCAAGTGAGGGCTGCAAGCCTCACCTCTCTTCCTCCTCCTAGTGCTCTTTCAGCCCTAAGTGGTCTCTCCTCACAGCCTCCACAGCACCTCTTCCTGTTGTAGCTTCTGCCGGCCCGCTCCGTCAGCATGGCGCTGGTCTGCCTGCTGCTTTTGCTGGTTCGGGTGTGCTGTGTGTCACTACTGCGGGTGCTTCTCCCCCAGCCGCTGCAGTGTGCTTGTGGTCTTGGGCACCCAAAGGGGTGAAACCCGCGGTTTTTACTTGAGGGAGGGCGCAAGCCCGGGGTGGGGGGGGGGGGGTATGGTCTCTTGCTCTCTCCTTTCCCATTATGCTTGCTGCTTCGGCGCGTCTCGCCTCCGTGCGGGGGGAGCAGGGTCCGATCCAATGGGGGATGATGGATTGCCTTACTGTCTTAGGTGAGTGGGGCTGCTTCCCCCGCGGCAGCGGATGGCCCGTATCTTTGAGGGGAGTTGAGGGGGCAGTCCCTCTGTCTCTCTCCGTCCCGGCTTCCCTATCCGCGTTTCCTGGGATGTCTTTGTTGGGCGGTGAGGGCATCACCCTCCTGCCCCCCCCCCCCCTGGTTGCACTAGTCAGTGTCTCCGCAGCTTCGCAGATGCTCCTCCTGTTTTATCAGTGGCCGTTGGCTCACTTTGCCAACGTCTGTTCTAATGAGGCTGCTGCGTGTCTTCTAAAGTTGCCTGGTGGTGGTCTTCAGCGACAGAGGGCCACCTCTGCCATTTTGGAAGTTTTCTACCAGAGCTGTTGTAGTCCGGCTCCTCTCCTGCCTGTCACTGCGGGTTCTTTTAAGTGGTTCTGTGTGTGCTGGGGAGGTTTGCACAGCTGTTGGGCTGCTTTCCGCTGCTGAGGATATGTTCTGTTGCACTCAGGATCCCTTTTGGTAGGATCGAGCAGGGAGCTCCCAACAGGCTCGTCCTGCTCACATCACAGCTAGCCACGCCCCCTCCCAAGTAATATGTTAAAGAAGAAAAACAGTGACTACTGCAACTCATCCAGCTTGTTTTGGCTAATTTCCCGCTCGGCCACAGCATGTTGAGTGCTCAACTCAACCCTTGAGGCCATGGTCTGATTCTAACTGCATGTCGTGCTGAAGGGAAGTCCTTGACCTTCAATGCCGAAGCTTTACCAAAGTAATTACATAGGGATTTTGTTAGGCTGTGAAAAATGTCACACCACAAACCACTTCACAACTTTGGCTAACAATATATCGTAGAGAAAATCTAAAAAGTCTGCTTGAATTAAAACGTTTTTGAGGGGAAAAGTTACAATAATAATTAAAATGTTTGTTTTTTGGGTTAGAGCCTACAGATGATAGTGCTTTCTCTTTTACTCTTATCAATGGAAAAGGGAAATTGTTGGTAGCCATCCCAGATTTTTTTTCCCCAAAAAGGTTAAGGTACACGATACAAATCAAATGAGAAACTTTCACAATACCATACAAGAGTTACAAAAAAAAAAAATCACTACATTTACAAACATAAAAATACAATTCTTTATACATATAAAACAGTATCCCATTTCATTTTTGCTAATTTACATATCATTAATGAATGCCGGATAACTGCAAAAAGAAAAAAACACAACCACTAACTCCAGTAGGGTCTTGCCCAAACTAAGACCTTCCGGGTATTGGATCAGACTGTTACCAAGATTTCCTCCTTCAGCCTCTTTACCATTTTAGAAACAAATTCACATAAGGCCAAAATCAAGCTTTGCAATTGTCCACCCATTAGGCTGCACCACCACGCTTTATTACCTATTTTAATGTTAAAGTATGTCACCCTTTTTTCCTCAGGCATCACAACCCATTACCAGATGTTTCAAGGATTCCATAAAACCCTCCTCCCCAGACAATCTGCAGCTTCTGTTTCCTTGCACCCTCTTCCAACACTTCACCCTTTCCAACGTAGGTAGCTAATTTAAAGGGAGGCAAAGATTTAAAGCTCTAATAGCGCATGGAAAATTAAGTATGTACTTCGCTACCTGCTCCCTTTTATATACCAGCTTAGAGAATTCTTTATAGAAAGACTATTTCCCCAATCATATTGGGAAAGCTTCTTTTTAGTCTTACCCGGATTTACGAAGAGTTCCGAGAGGATCCCATTTCACAGAACAGTGTCCATGTGTTCCTTGAAGATTGTAATTGAAGCCCCTGAGGTACCGATCTGTCGCCCCCTTTCCCCCAATTCTCACGAGGAGTGTGTAAAGGTGGATTTAGGAGTTTTGAGTAGGTCAACAACTTTCTCCTTATGGACCTGCTTGCCACTGAGGAAAGCCCAAATTCATATCCAATGACTGAATTTGGGGTAGAGCTGGCAAGACTTGGGGTATTCCTGTCAAAAGCATACCCTGTAGTACATCCAGATTGTTCCCCCCCCCTAAATCATTCATATCCAGACCAGAGTATAATTGGTTCAATTTGCATGCAGCAGAATTGAATCATTGTCAATGGGGTTAAGGAGAAGGAACAGAGTTGAGCATAGACTTGCTTCATCTTCTCTAGCTGTGGACTGTATTTGGATTTTAGTTTTAATTGACCACATTTTTTTGAGGTGGTATTAAGTACTTCGTACCCCAAATAGGTCAATGCTGATACCCATTCTAGGGGCTCATTTCCTACCTGCCATGTCATTACTTTAGTTTTTTTTTTTATAGTGGAATAAATGCAGAGTCTTGATTTGGTGCCATTTGTTTTTAAATTATTTTCCACCGTATATGGCTGGAACAGCGCCAGTTTTCGCTGAAGGCCGAAGGGCGTGAGGTTGAATAAGACAATTATATTGGCAAATGCAATCCAGTCAAGTGTGACTGAGCCCAACCTGACTGGATTGGTTCTGCCTCCCCTCCACACTTGCTAGATCTGCCGTATACAGGTTGTAGAGGGTTGGTGCCACCACATAGCCCTGCCTCAGCCCCATGAAGGTCTTAATTGGCGCTGTCGTTGAGACCACACCGTCCAGCCGTACCCTTCAGTCTGTATCTACATGTAATAGACTCAACAATCCAACCAGGTGGATTGACAGCCCAGCCTGCGGCCCTCATATGTGCTAACGTGAAGGCATTTAGTGGAGTACCCATCCCAGCTCTGAAGCCTATTTGACAATCTGACGAGGTTATTTTTATTTATATGGATATTTAGCTCCCTCAACAGCAAAGTTCCAAAGATTTTACTGGAAGAGTCCAATAATGATATGGGCCTGTAATTTGACGTGTTTTGTATGTCCCCCTTCTTGTATTTGGGGACTACTAATGATTGTCTCCAGTTATCAGGCACCTCTTGAGTCCCCCCATACATGTTGGAAGAGCTGGAATAGGGGAGGGGCCCAGATTTCCCTATTCTCTTTGATGATAAAAGGCGGGTTATCTGGTCCTGGTGCTCTTGAGGGTAGCCATCCCAGTACTAGACTACGTATGGGAGGAAGGCATTCTGCTAATGAGATGACCCTTTTCAGAATTTCGATCGAAAAGGTTGCTTTGAGAAGTTCAAAGCCTCAAAGTATGCCAACATGCTTAAATGGGTAAACTACAGTGGAATCAGTGATATCTACAGAAGTAAAAAGATGTGCCAATCCATCTGCTAAATGCTTTGTTCCCCCCTGACAATGAAGGCAAGAAAGTCTTGTCACGGGCTACCACAGTAAAAGCCGCTAATGCCATTGCCATCATGGGAAGGTCTGACAGGGCAATGTTGCGCTGAATAGCTCCTTTGTTACATCACCTGCCAGAGGCTCTAAAAATTATCAGAGAAGGAACTTCCTACCACAACATAAATATTGCTTTCCTCTTTACAGAGACACGTAATAAACAAATTACAATTGGAGCAGTGTTATAGACTGGGATGGTTGTGCTGTACAATCTGCCTGCCAGTTGTGCAAGCTAAGATGCGTGATATGCCTTTTGAAAAACTGTTTGTAAAGGCAAACAAGTCGGGTAAGGACCCCACTGTGTCCTTTGTATTGTTACAATACAAGAAAATCAATCAGCCTGTTCGGGACACGTCGGGAAATTCATCCTCTGGGATGAAAGGCAGACAATCCTATCACTATCAGCACTTCCAGACCCAGGGTTATTGCCCGATATACAAGAGCACAAGACTGAGTTTTGTTCCAATGAAGGGGCCATTCTAGAAAACTACAAATTGACTCCCAAGCTTCAACTGCCCACCCTCATGCACAGCGCTGCGGTGGTCGGGGTTGTGGTGGCGGGGATGGTCCTATGCCAGAACTCTACACTGAATGGACCCAAGTAGATTCTACAAGGGGGTGCCCCAATTGTAAAATAAGTCACATTCTAGAGTTCAGGGAAAAGCCTCCAAACGTACCTCGACCCTAAGAAGATCTTGACCAGTTCTAGCTCCAGCAGGAAGTTACAAACATGTTTAAAAAAAAAAAAAGGCTTCCATTGAAAGAACTCCTTAAGTGGAATGGGGATGAGGCGTGCATTCCAAGTACTTGGTTGTCATGAAACCAGACCTAAAGTGCAGCCCCAGTCTAGACCTAGGAACATTAAACAAATTCATTAAGAAACAGAAATTCAAAATGTTCACTTTACTAGACCTTATCACTGCTGTCAAAAGCAATGACAATTTGTCATCGTTGGGGGTATAGGACACATTTCTTTAAATCTTATTATACATCATTACCAGAGAACGCAAGCATAAAACAGTGGATATGGCTTAATGTGGTCTGAAACCAGTTGATAGTTCTTCTATGGCAGGCCAATTTTATATGTTTCTAGTCATTGCCTCTTGCTGATGTCTTTTATAGACCTATAACGAGTCCCTCATTCCCACCGCCTTCCCTTGTATTTAACACAGGGAAAGTAGGATGACCCCGAACGGGTTATCAGGCACTCAGTGTTTAGTCTCCTATTGTTCATGTAAAGCGTCTGTTATTATCACAGACTGACAGATTCTTAAGCATGGTGGGTTGAAAGAATTGTTGTTCCCTTGTCACGGATGAACTCATGTAAGGGGAGCCATAACATGAGATACTTTTCTAAGTCGCTGTAGCCAGAGCGCCAACTTTTTCCATGGCTAATATACCCCATACCTTTACCCACCACTATGCTATGGACGGGCCCTCCTCAGTTGTCCATGCTTGGGCTAATGTAATTTGACTGCTGCTTATAAGAGTGTGATTAATGTTGCTCTAGGTCCACTAGCCGAGTAGGCGTCTTCGTCTGTTGTGCCCAGCAGCACCACCAGCGGTGAGTTGGTAGTTTTGCACCTGTAATCCCTTTAATGTAGCCCAATATCTCCTTGCAGTAAAATCACATCTTTGAGTATGACCATCTCATATGGCCCAGATCCCCCAGAGCACCGCATTTCCTCCAGCAGAGAAAAGACAATTTGGGCTTCATTTTGTTTAAGCGCTGGGGGATTTAGGTACCATCTGTAGCAGATTTTTGAATGATGACTCTTAATGGCCGTACACTTGGAGGCCCTATGTGCTGGTACCCCGATTTGTCCACATACCTCTTCTGAGATTTCTGTATCCAGGTCTTTCTCCCACCTCTCCATATATAGTAGCCTATCTTTCATCTGAGCATTGTCTAGTAGGCGATTTAGTCGAGAAACACCTTTCATTGCCCCTCCCTCTTTCATTGTCAGTTCCAGCCCCATCGGTGTCCGTCTGCCAGCTTCTTTCACTTCCTTCTGGGATATCCAATGTCTAATCTGGACATATCTATAGCGTTCCCCCTCGCCAACGTGGAACCTGGTCCTGCAGTCTTAAGAACAGTGGCTGCCCCCATGATAAACATCTATCAGTTGTAAGGCTGTGCGCCCCCACCCCATTTATCCCAAATTCCTTTGCTCCAGCCTGGGGAGAACTCCTATTAAAACCCTATAGGCTATAGGTACCAAGGCCTGGGGTCAGCCCCTTCATTTGCATCGCCTTATCCCATCCTTGTATGGTATTGTGGGTGGATTCGAACAGTTGCTCTCCCGCCTGCTTAGCCTTTCCGTCCCATGAAGGGGACATGCTTAATTGTATTATGGTCACCCCTTGTTCTACTTTGCATCATCCTTTCCCTTTGGTTGCCCTCTGCCCAGTGTAGCATGGGAGCTAATTGTGCTGCTAGCATATACCGTTTTAGTTATGGTGCTCCCAATCATCTGGGCTCTTAACAGGACCGCTCTAGAGACCCTCGTCATTTCTTGTGCCATATGAATCTTAAGACTGCTGTTTGTAGTGTTTTGACCATCTGCATTGGAATTCTGATGGGGGAGTGCGCTTGAACCATAAAGGAGTCGGGGTAGTAGTCATTTTCACTGCAGAGATTCTAGTGACCTGTCAGAGTTCCTGATTATCCCATCTGTCTAGTCATCCAGAAGTTTGTTTGCCCCATATAGGTCCTTGTATGGTTTATTTAATGTTATCCCCAGGTAATATATCCCTTTCTTCTCCCAGATCAGTGGAAATGCCTTACTTAGGTCAACTATGCTAGCAGGTCTGTCGGACACCGTTGAAGGCTTTAGATTTCGAATACTTAATAGTGAAACCAGAGACCCCTGCAAATTCCTGAAGTCTTGTCATAACTTTTGGCATAGTCTGATTCGTGTCCCTCATGATAAGCAGGATATCGTCGGCATAGAGGGCAATCTTATGTTCCATCTTTTTGTACTGTACACCCAATATCCCCTGGTCTTGCCTGACCATTGCTGCTAATGGTTCCATAGCCATTGCGAATACTAGAGGAGACAGTGGGCATCCTTGTTTCGAGCCCCGTGGGATATCAAGCCTTGCCGTGAGTTTCCCATTAATCAAGAATTTAGTAGAGGGGATCTGAAAGTTAGCTAGGACCATCCTAATAAATGTTGGACCAAATCCAAATGCGGCTAGCTTTTGTTCAAGGAACTGCCAGTCCGTACTGTCCAACGCCCACCTTGCGTTCAAAGCGGCTATCGAGAACCTTTTGTCTGACTTGATCCCTATATCGGTTATGTCCACTGCCCGCCTTGAGTTATCCTGTGCTCGTCTTCCCAAGATGAAGCCCGATTGGTCCTTGTGGATCACATATGGCAGGATTTATGCATGCAATTTAGCATCTTCATTAAGTAAGGAAATGGGGCGATAATTAGAGCAATCAGTGGACTTTTTCCCGGTTTCAATATTGGGTTTGTGTTGGAGATGCTCATGTCACCAGAGACCACTCCTAGTTCCCTAATTCTATTAATAATCCGGGTCAGCGGCCTTGTAAGCTTTGTCCGAAATGTCTTGTAATAGCCATTTCCTAGACCATCGGGCCCTGGAGCTTTATTAGCTGGAAAGGAGCTAATCGCCTCCCCTTGTTCTTCCTCTGTGATGGAGTGCTCAAGGCGTCCCCTATCTTCCTTCGTTATTTTGGGCAATTCTACCTCTTGGATATATTCCAGTTGCCGGGATATGTCTGTCTTCCCTTTTCAGTAGCCCCTTATGAAATGATTCTACTATTGCCAAATTGTCCTCTGTCCATCGTAGTTCCCCTGATTCATTCTTCAGCTGTGTAACAGTTACTTGCCTGTTGCTTTTGTAGTTTAGCGGCGAGGAAACAAATGGCCTTTACCCCCTTTTAATATGTCTGTTTCACCCTTGGTAGTGCCTGGTCGAATCAATCTGCCATATGGGCCTCCAATGCGCTCTGGCCTTCCTTAAGTTGCGTAGTGTCTTAAGTATTAGTTTCTCCTTATTTTGAGTTTCCATTTCTTTTACCTCCCTCAAGTGTTGCGCTGTGGAGCTCACGTTTCCTGAAAAAAGCGGTTGTTTGAGATACAAATCCCCCCACTCCCTAACTACGGCTTTACTCGCGTTCCAGATCACCCTCCAATCTATTCCTTCTTAATCATTTTCTTTAAAATAGTTAATGCCCTTCTCCATATGAGACCTCAGGGCCATGTCCCTAAGGACTAATTCATTCAACCTCCACTGCCTGGGCACATGCTTTTGGGGGTCTGTTGAGGTCTATCTTGATGGACACTGGGGCATGGTTTGAGAGGTATTGCGTCCCTATTTCGATTGGATTAGCGTGGTAACCCTAATACTATGTCAATACTAGAAAATCCTCTGTGTGCCGCTGAATAGTATGTATTGTTCCATATCATGGAAGTCTCTGAAGAATGTCCCCATTGTTTGTCTGTATCCGTTGTCATTACTTGTGGCGGCCAATGTCTTTTCTAGTGTGGGTTTCATTGCACAGTTCAAGTCACCGACTATTACTATTTGGCCCTCCCACCATCCTCCAATTTATCATAGCAATGTGGTCAAGAACGGGTATTGCCTTTCGTTCGTGGCATATAGTGTGATCAAGGTGAATAACTCCCCTTCCAGTATACCCTTAAGCACTAAGTATATACCCTCTAGGTCCATGTACAGGAATGTCTTCCGGAATCCTGCCCCTCTGCGCATTATAATCTACTGAATCTATAATTCACTAAATGTGAAATAATGGAAAGGGAGTGTGCTGTGAGGTGAGATTGTCATCCCACCTGAGAATATGGGTCATCCCTCCCATGTATACTATTCCCTTCAAAATTTTCCAAAACATACCCACCCATCTTAACAATAACACAAGTGTATTAATTGCAAATCAGGTATTCCCAACATGCACGTCTTGAAACAGGCCAGATTTCCGTCTCTTCGCTCCCCCTCCACCCCCAAATCCTTATCGCTCTGTGGTTCGTTCAAATGGGGCCTAGTGTCTCGGGTCCCTTTGTAGTTTATGTCGCTCTGTTGTTCATCACATTCACTTTTCAGTTGGGCTTTCTCAGCGGGTCCCTGCTTCAGGTGTCCTCTGATAGATTGGGGGCCCTTCCCTCTCTCCTTGGGATAACAGCGGACTTGCTGCAATCCACCCTTCCTGAGCATATGCTGTGGACGTGCCCACCCCCGCGCCCCCCCCTCTCTGGGGTGAGGTTTGTTCCGCAGAGTGAGGGTCTTGCTGCTCCATTAGGCCTGACATTTCCTCTTTTTTCATCACATGGTGTTCTTTACCTTGGTATTCGAATCTGACGCCACAGGGGTAGGTCCATCTATACCGTATACCCTTCTGTTGCGTTCAGGCCCTCGCTATTCTCAGGCACTTGCGTCGTATTAAGGTTGCAGGAGCCGCATCTTGATAAATTAATATGTTGGTTTCTTAGAATCTAAGAGGCTCCTGTTTCCTGGACTCCTTCATGATTTGTTCCTATAGCTCAAAGAAATGCACTCTTGTAAGCACAGCTGGTGGCAAGTTCTTCCTTTGTTGGTAAGCTGTATAGCCTGTATGGGTTCTATCCAAAACAATCTCCTCTTCTTTTGAGTCTGCAAGTAAGCGATGGAATAATGCCTGCACATAGCCTTTCAGATTGCTTTCTGGGACTGATGTTGGTATCCCTTGTAGTCTAATGTTATGCCTGGACCTGTTTTCGGAGTCCTCTTCCTTGTGCACCAGCCACTCCATTTGCTGTTCCATTGCCTCCATCCGTTAGCTAGCTCCTCTTGCTCAAAACCCTGTTCGCATAGCCTCTGTCATCAACCCTCCTTTCAACTGCTACTTTCGAGGGGATTGGGTCCTCCGACGTATTCCATATCTATGACAGGTAATGTCCACAGCTGTGCTGCTTCGGAAAGTCTTTGGCATCTGCGTCCTGCGTCCATGATGTCGATGCGCCGTCCCCGAGGACGACCTCCGACGGCAGACGTCACCCGATGTGATAAGTAGGACGCACGACACCCTTAGCCTCAGTTCCGTTTTTTCCGTGAACGTGTTCGCTTCGTGATTCTCGGTACGCCTCGACTCGTTGGAGTTGCTGTTTGCTATTCTCGGTTTGTTGAACCTGTTCGGTTTGATTGTGAAGACCTGTTCGTGGCGATGTCTTTCTCGTCTTCAACCCCGCGTCTGGGCTTCAAGAACTGCGGGGAGTGTGGGTCCAAGATGTCGGGCGCGGACTCGCACGACGCCTGCCTCTGGTGCCTCGGGGAGGCCCACGATACGGACGACTGTGTCGACTGCCAGTCGCTCACTGCAAAGGCCTTGTGGGAACGCAAGAAGTTGTCGGTAGGCCGGGTGTCTAAGCCCCAGAAGTCGAGGTCTGCGGGGCTTTCGACCGATGACTTGAGGGGTGACTCTCCGTGTCGTCGTCGGAAGTCCGGTGGGTCTCCTTCCAGGAGTCGGTCTCGCCACTCCTCCGCCTCTTCTAGGCATTCCAGGAAGCGCCGGCATAGGTCGCCTTCCCTGTCCTCTTCCGAGGACTCCGCCCATCGGCGGGTCGCTTATCCCTCCATGCAAGCAACACCGGAGGAATGGGCTTCTTTCGGGAAGCAGATGTTAGCGTTTCTGGAATCGCAGGGCACCGGTCCGTCCGCGCCTCCGAGTGGGGTCGGTCGGCACCGGTCGAGAGACACCGCCCATACGCCTTCGGGCTCGGGTGGTCGGCACGGCTCGCGGGAGAGGTCCCGCTCGGACGAGGGTAGCCGTTCTCGCCATGCCCGTTCCAGGTCCCGGTCCTCAACGCGCTCGAGACCGCGTTATCCTGTGCAGTCTTCGAAGAAGACGTTGACGCCTGTGGCGCCGAGGTCGTCGATGATTTCTCTCGAGGCTCCGCCTCCGAGGGGGTCGTCGTCGGCACCCAGGTTGTCGAGAGACACGCTCGGAGCTCCGGCTTCGAGGACTGTCGACGCCGCAGATGCTGGAGGGGTTGCAGATGACGTCGACGCCTTTTCTGTCGACGCCGACTCGTTTGGCACCCTCAACGTCTTTCGAGGCGGTGATGTCGGAGGGGCCCCGTGGCACGGGGTTTGCCCCTAGAGAGGCTCTGGCTAAGGTCCGGCACTGCTTTGGTCCACAGAGGTCTTCCTCTCCCCGCCTGGAGTACATTTCAGAGGGTGATGAAGGCTCTGATGGCGGCCTGGTTCCGGTTACGGTTCCAGATGACCTTATCTCGGGCCATAGCCAATTTGATGACCTGAGGCAGTCACTGCATGATGCCAGTGGACTGGACACCTCTCCGGAGGTGGAGTTTTGTTGGCCGGAGCCTGGCACTCATGCCGATTCTTCATATCGGCGCCTTATGTCTCGGGTTACCGAGTACTTGGGTTGGTCAGCTCCTCCAGGGGAGTTCGTTCAGGATGATCTCACGGACATCCTTAATCTCGGTCCACCCACTGACCCGGTTTTGCCTTTTCATATGGCTCTGCAGAGAAGGGGGGCAACAGCGGCGGCTTGGACTGCTCCGGTGAGTCTCCCGGCAGTGGGCAAGTCTTTGTCGCGAAAATACCGTCCAGCCAGTAGCGACCCCTGCTACTTGTCTAGGCACCCCACCCCGGAGAGTTTGGTGGTGCAGGCGGCTACTGCCCCGGCAAAGCAGGCGTCGTATCCTACCATCCCTTCGGATAGGGACGACAAACGTTTTGACGGCTGGGCGAAGAAAGTGTTTTCTTCGGGGGGGTATGGCGCTTTAGGCGGCCAACTCCATATGTGCCTTGTCTCGTTTCACACACACTCTGTGGAACTGTGTTGCTTTAGCGGCTGATCATATTCCCGAAGGGGACTAACGGGATGGTTTCCTTGCTATGGTTCAGGATGGCAAGGATGCTATGTGTGAGGCCGTTCAGTCGGGTTTGGACTTGGCGGATTGTGTCAGCCGGTCCATGGCGGCGAGCACCGTAATGCGCAGGTTTCCGTGGTTGCGGAAGTCTGGGTTTGCTCCTGATGTGCAGTCCCGGCTCCTCAACATGCCTTTTGACAGTGAACACCTTTTTGGCAGTAAGGCTGACGAGAGCCTTGAGAGGTTGCAGACCTCCAAAGCTGCAGCGAAGTCGTTGGGCGCTGCAGTTCGCCAACCTCCGCCTTTTCTTCCTAGGGAACAGCAATGTAGGGGTGGTTCCTTTCGCTATTACTCGTCCTTCAGTAAAGCGAGGGGAGCTAGCAGTCAGAGGCCATCGGAAAAGTACCAGAGGTGGAAACATGGGTACTCGAGGTGCCAAGGCCGCTCGGGCAGTTGCCTCTTTGCCCCCAGGCAACGCCGCAGCCGCTACCACTCAGTCATGAGGCCGGGTCCCATGGTTCGCCGGTTGGGGGAAGGCTGGCGCAGCATCTTGTAGAGTGGCAAGCCATTACTTTGGATGTGTGGGTTCTGGAGATCCTAACCCACGGCTACTGTCTTCCTTTTCGGCAGAGGCCTCACGACAATCCACCAGGGAACCTCTTTGAAGTGTCCGGATCCGCTCCATTCGCAGGAAATTCAAGCCCTGCTGGAGAAAGGCGCCATAGAACTGGTGCCTGTAGCGGAGAAGAAAAATGGATGGTTTTCCCCTTATTTTTTGATTTCGAAGAAAGACGGGGGATTGAGACCTATCGTGGACTTGCGCGGTTTGAACAAACTCCTCAGGAAGGACAAGTTCAAGATGATGACTCTTTCTCAAGTCCTCCAGGCACTTCAACTTCAGGACTGATTGGTGTCTCTCGACCTCAAGGATGCTTACTTCCATGTGCCGATCCATCCCAATCACTAGAAGTACCTGAGGTTTGCGGTTGGCGACTCGCACTTTCAGTTTCGGGTCCTGCCGTTCGGATTGACCTCCGCCCCGAGGGTTTTCACCAAGCTCATGGTGGTGGTGGCAGCGCATCTCAAGAAAGGGGGGATTCACGTCTACCCCTTCCTGGACGATTGTTGATCAGGGGGAGCTCTCCCGAGCAAGTCCTGGATCATCTGTCCATCACCTGCCACTCCCTTCACAGGCTGGGCTTCTCCCTCAATTTAAAGAAGTCCCATTTGACACCAACGCAGCGGCTCCAGTACATCGGAGCAGTGTTCGACACGTCCCTGGGGCAGTGTTTTCCTTCTCAGGTGAGGGCTCTTCACATTCAGCAGATGGTGCACAAGTTTCAGTTTGCCCAGATTCTCCCAGCGTCCGAGTTCTTGAGACTGCTCGGCCTCATGGCATCCTGCATTCTTCTGGTGCCAGAGGCTCGTCTGCGGATGAGATCTTTGCAGTGGGCACTCGAGCTCCAGTGGTCTGTCCTCCGGCAGGCTGTCGGACCCTGTTCAGCTGCTGGCCTCGGTAGCCCGGGACCTTCTGTGGTGGGCCGTCAAGGGCAATCTGATGAAGGGGGCCCTTTTTTGGCTGCCCTGGCCGGAGGTGACGATCGTGACGGACGCATCCCTCACGGGATGGGGAGCTCATGCCAACGAGTTGACAGTCAGCGGTCGTTGGTCTCCGTCGGAGTCCAGACTCCATATCAATCTGTTGGAGCTGAGGGCCGTCAGGCTAGCCCTGAAGGCTTTTCTGCCGACTGTGCGCGAAAAGAGTGTCCTGATTCTAACGGACAACATGGTGGCCATGCACTACCTCAACAAAAAGGGGGGGGCAGGTCACTTCCACTGCAACGAGGCGATGCAGCTCGAATTCTGGGCCATCCAGCAGGAATTTTCGATCTCGGCTGTTCATCTGGCCGGAGACGACAACGAGACGGCGGACGCTCTGAGCAGGCAGAGCCCGATCTCTCACGAGTGGGAGCTGGCTCAGGAGATTCTCCTGGAGATCTTTGCCCTTTTGGGGACCCCTCAAGTGGATCTCTTCGCCTCCAGTGTCAACCGGAAGTGTGAAAGATTTTGCTCACGGGAATTTCCTCCAAAAGGAGCCTTAGGAGACGCGTTCGTGGTGGAATGGTCATTCCCACTGCTGTACGCGTTTCCTCCGGTCCCCGTCATCCCGCAAGTGCTGCGGAGGTTATGGAGGTTCGGTTACCGGATGATCCTCATTGCTCCGGCGTGGGCCCGGAGGACGTGGTACCCGGACCTTCTAGACTTGTCCATCTGCCCTCCACGTCGTCTTCCCTACCGAGACGATCTGCTCTCACGGGAGAGGGGTCAGATTCTCCATCCAGAGGTCAGATCCCTCAATCTTCACCCTTGGCTTCTGAAAGGTTGAGGTATAAGGATTGGGACCTCCCTGAAGACGTGATGGAGGTGTTGCTCTCGGCCAGGCGGCCGGAAACAAAGTCTCTGTACCGTTGCTGTTGGAGAAAGTTCTGCGACTGGTGCAGAGTTCAGAATGTGGATCCTTTTGAATGTGACATTCCCATGGTTTTGTCTTTTTTGCTTTCTTTGGCCCACAGGGGCTTGCAAGTGGGGACCATTAAAGGTTACCTGACGGCGCTGTCCATATTTAAGCGCTCGTCTGAAGAGTGTTCCTATTTTAAGATTCCTTTAATTTCGCAGTTTTTGAAAGGGCTCACTAATGTGTTCCCTCAGTCACCTTTTTTGGTGTTAGGTTGGGATTTGAACCTTGTTCTTAAGTTTCTTATGGGTGCTCCGTTTGAGCCTTTACATTCTTGCCCTTTGAGGCTGTTGACTCTGAAAACTGTGTTTTTGGTTGCGGTTACTTCCGCTCGCAGAGTGAGTGAGTTACAGGCACTTTCAGTTAAGACACCCTTCACTGTGTTTCATAAGGACAGGGTTGCCCTTAGAGTTTGTCCTTCTTTTCTTCCGAAGGTGGTTTCGGAATTTCATTTGAGCCAGAAGGTTGTTCTTCCGGCGTTCTATCCTCCTCCACATCCTGGTAAGGAAGAGGAGAGACTGCATAGGCTTGATCCTCGGGAGAGCATTGAGCTTTTATATTTCGCGCATTTCCCGGGTCAGAGTGGACGATCAACTTTTCATTGGTTACGCTGGAAAGCATTTGGGACAAGCTGTGACGAAACAGACTTTGTCTCGTTGGATTATTTTAGCTATCTCCGAGTGTTACCGCTTGGCGGGTAAGGACCCTCCGGCTGGCTTGCGGGCCCATTCTACCAGAGGAGTGGCTGCGTCTACTGCCCTGCAGAGGGGAGTTCCTATTAGTCACATCTGTGATGCAGCCACCTGGGCTTCAGTACATACTTTTGTACGTCACTATTCCCTTGATTCCATCAGAGGGCAAGATCTGGCCTTTGGCAAGGCAGTTCAATATTCCGCAATTTGATTGGGCATGCTAAATTTGTATTCTAAATTCTTTCCCACCTCCTTGATTGCTTTGGGAGTCTGTCATAGATATGGAATACGTCAGAGGACCCAATCCCCTCGAAGAACAAGTTACTTTCTTACCTGGTAACGTTCTTTCGATGGGATGGTCCGACGACGTATTCCATATCGCTCCCTCCCTGCCTTCCCCACTGCAGAATTTCTTTTGCGATTGCAGCTTGTGTTCCGCAAGGCCTTGTGTGTCTGACTGGCAGAAAACTGGTGGCACACGTTCTGGGAAAAAACTGTAACTGAGGCTATGGGCGTCGTGCGTCCTACTTATCACATCGGGTGACGTCGGCCGTCGCAGGAGGTCCTCGGGGACGGCGCATCGACGCAGGCGCCAAAGATTTTCCAAAGCAGCACAGCTGTGGACATTACCTGTCATAGATATGGAATACGTCGTCGGACCATCCCATCGAAAGAACGTTACCAGGGAAGAAAGTAATTTGTTCATCTGTTTGCTCAAGTCTGTGATTGATTTAGTGAGGTTGAGGACACAAATCTTCAGTTCCTTCCTTATTTCTGCTGGCATTTCTTGGAGGTCGGAGCGGCGCCTTGTGGGGGGTGGAGGGCATCATCTGCGTCAAGTTGTTCTATGGTGGCTTCTCCTGAGTGGACCTGCACAGCTGTCTGTTGTTGCCGCTTCAGTTCCTTTAGTGCCTGCATCATTGCCTTAATATCCTACGACTGGAGGCCCTTTTGCTTGTTTGCCTGCATGGAAATTTATTTTGCTGTGCGCAGCACTTGCAGATAGTTATCTCTCTTCTATATATGCCAGTTTGTCCGGGCCCACGCATTTTCAGACTGGTCCTGTCAGGTTAGATTGCCTAGGGTCTTCTCTTTCTCATATTCCACCTTCCAGTGTCGCTTCCTCCGAGTCCTCCCTTAGGACCAGGATCTGCCTGTGAGGGAGAAAAATCTCCTTAAATCCGTAGTGGGATGGCTCTGGCTGGTGGCTTGGGGGTGATTACCACTAGTGGGGGACCCTAGGATATTCCCTTCCCTGTGGTGTTTGCTCCGTACCGTGTTTCCGTTGTTCCCCTCCAGAGAGGGTCCCTCTGCTATTTCCTTCCCCTTTTCAGGACTCTTGATGTTACACGGTCCGTCCCGGGGCGGTGTCTGGTGTCTGAATGGGGGATGGGAGTTCTGAGCTCTGCGTGTCATTGATCGCTTGCTCTGACCGCCTCACGTCCCTCTAAGGAGGTGAACCTGCTCTGCAATACCCTCCCTAGTGGGACCCCACTGGGAGAGATGTCACCCACCTTTGGGCTTCAAGCACTCCTGTTCCTGTGAGGAACTCTCAAAAGGATATATCAATTTTACCTCTTCATACATATCCTATGGAGATTTCTTTGAAGAAAATACCAGTGTGTGCTATTGTGAACCTGATCTATGAATGTTCTATAATAACTGGGACATGGATGATCCCCTATGGAGTAGAAGAGAAGCCATAGGAGACTGAGAAGAAGGAAAACAATGCTACGTTGGGAAAGGCCCAAAGGCTGAGTAGCCTATGAATGGCGGCCTTGGGGAGTTGTGGGTATTTGGTGTGGGGGGGTGGTCTAGTGATGATCAAGAGAAACCCACAAGCTAAAGGGCTCACACGCCAGCTATGCAGGGAGGCTGACTGCTCGATGCTGTGTACTGGAGAGAAACCAGGAAACTGAGAGATGCGCTGCTTTTCGCAGCAACTGTAGAGAGACGAGTAGTCGTAGGCACTGCGTCCCAGTAACTTGGTAAAGCGTAAGATGGAGAGTGGTGACGTGATTGCAAGGACTGAGTGGTGGAACATGGCTCCTGGAAACTATGCCGAGACCACTCTATCCCCACAGAACCAGAGTAGCTTCGAGTACGGCAGTACAGAGACGAAGACCCCGAAGGAAATAGCAGAAGCCAACCTGACGAGAACAAGAAAAGACCCGGAGAGACTGCAACCCCGGTGACGCTATCCCTACCAACCAAAGTTAACTGTGAAGACGGGAGACCTGGGAGGGAGGAGGGGGACAAATAACTAATATTGGAAATCTCATACTCGTCCCAGTACAGATCAAGGGAACATAACATTGAAATTCCCTGAAGCAGGTGAGTATCATCAGAATTGTTTATTTCCTCGGATAACTTTGAGAATCAAGGGAAATTCCTTGCGAAATTAGGACTACTACTAGGGTAGCATGATCTCATGGCTTAGTATCCAGCCGCTTTCCTTGACTTACTCCCAGGTTCATGATTACACCACTCAGCTTGCTTATTAAATTCTCCTACCGACAAGTCATTTTCACTATATTCCGGATTGGCTGTGCCATTCTCACCTGCATTATCACCCTTTAGCCACTGGTCACTCATGACGAGGTGGTAAAATGTTTCTTTGACCAGCATTAATTTGTTCTCCACCCCATGCCTTGGGGTTTGATGGTACCTTGTGCACAGCCCTTCCAATAAGTGTTTTTCCTTCCTTGCTTTGGGCTTTTGTTACTGTATGTTTATAACCCACCAGCCAAAGGTCTCCCCGCTGGGCCAAACTCTTCTCTAGTTTCCACAAAAAGTCTTGGACTGGAGTGCGATCAGTAAACTATCCCAGTCCTAGAAAGTGTGAAGTTTTGCATCCAGAAATAGTTTAAGAGCAGGATTTATTGCATGTTATCACTGAGAAACCTGAGGGTGTTCTCACTTGTAGGTCCCGGGGATCCTTTGTTCAGGTGACCAGGGATGGGCATTGCTCCTGAATCCCAACCCTGGGGGTGGACAAAAGATAAAGGATCACCTGGGCAGGGTGTCCTTGTGGACTGCAGGAGGAGTGCCCTCGGGAGAGATGTGTTATCCCCCAGCCCCTTTCCAGCACACCCCTATCCGACATCCCCTCAGTCTTCAGGGGATTTTCTAAACCAAGTCCCATCCTACCCCAGCACGTTCCCTTAAAGGAAGGAAGGCGAGAGCTTTATGGGAAACCAAAACCCATTTATCCACTACCATACATCTATCCTCCCGACCTGACATTTCTCCCAATTTTCACATAATTATCCAGGAACACTACAAATACCATGTGAGGATTAGTTTGCAAAGGTAGCGGGCGCCCCTCTCTCGACAGAACAAGGCCTGATAACCTGTTCAGTGGTTATTAACCACTTGAGAGTTCGCAGCCACTGCTTTTACTCACTGTGCCTTTCACAGATGGGAAATATCCATTTGCATATCAGTCTTTGTCCTGCCCAGGGGCAGTCCAGCACCGAAATGCAATGGCAATTCCAACCTGAACGAGAGTACCACCAGCAACCCCATACACGTGTTTCACCCTTGTTGGGGATCATCAGTGAGGTGAAGCTGATGCCTCTCTAAGCACAGTGAGAGGGAGACCACGTCTGGTTGCCCCCAGGAGACCTAGGGTTACCAATCCCAGGTTCCTTGAAATTTAGTTTGCAAAGGTAGCGGGCGCCCCTCTCTCGACAGAACAAGGCCTGATAACCTGTTCAGTGGTTATTAACCGCTTGCTGTGCTTAGAGAGGCATCAGCTTCACCTCACTGATGATCCCCAACAAGGGTGAAACACGTGTATGGGGTTGCTGGTGGTACTCTCGTTCAGATTGGAGTTGCCATTGTATTTCGGTGCTGGACTGCCCCTGGGCAGGACAAAGACTGATATGCAAATGGATATTTCCCATCTGTGAAAGGCACAGTGAGTAAAAGCAGTGGCTGCGAACTCTCAAGTGGTTAATAACCACTGAACAGGTTATCATGTCTGTTCTTGCGAGAGAGGGGCGCCCGCTACCTTTGTAAAAATATTTTTTAAGGAACCTGGGATTGGTAACCCTAGGTCTCCTGGGGGCAACCAGACGTGGTCTCCCTCTCACTGTGCTTAGAGAGGCATCAGCCTCACCTCACTGATGATCCCCAACAAGGGTGAAACACGTGTATGGGGTTGCTGGTGGTACTCTCGTTCAGATTGGAGTTGCCATTGTATTTTGGTGCTGGACTGCCCCTGGGCAGGACAAAGACTGATATGCAAATGGATATTTCCCATCTGTGAAAGGCACAGTGAGTAAAAGCAGTGGCTGCGAACTCTCAAGTGGTTAATAACCACTGAACAGGTTATCATGTCTGTTCTTGCGAGAGAGGGGCGCCCGCTACCTTTGTAAAAATACCATGTGAGGATTACCCCAAAGAAATTATGCACCAGGGATTCGATGGGCAGTCCCCATTTTGTCCCTGTAATGAGGCCAGGCAAGGTCAGGCCCCCCTTAACAATCATTCCCACCTGAAACCTGTTGAGGCTCCCAGACAGTATAAAAGACAGAGCACACAGGCACACTTTAAGCGAGATGGGGGATGCTGGAGGAACCACAGAGACCAAGAACGACAAGCCAGAGCAGAAGGAACCCTGAAGGACCCTGGGGAGAAGGACTACCCCAACACTGAGCCTGTGAGTACAGGGAAGTCCCCAGTATGGCGATGGAGCTCTGACTCCAGGGAGTCAAACAAAGGGCAGCTGGGGCTACCTGGCAGTGCTGAAGCCAGAGCTCCTCCCCTGGGCGAGACAATCAAGCCCAGGCCTCTTTGGGGCAGGTTGGAAGACCCTGACATCAGAAAGATATCCTATCCTGCAGCTCCCAAAACGTCCTGGATGCCATTTGGCGAAGTTGGCAAAATAGGAGCAAAACTCACTGTTGCATTCTGTGACATGAAGTCCAAAGACATACATTTCCATAAATCAAGAGTGATCCAGGCACTACTGAGGAGCCACTGAGAAGTCTGAGAGCAAGGCTGGGCACGAGAAAGGACAGCCCTTCCTGAATGGCTGCAAATTGAATTTGGGAAAGCTACGTGCATTGAAAGAGCAGAGGGCAGAACCACAGATCCTTCTCAGCACAGGACTGACTGGTGGAGAGGCGGGTGTGGAGCAAAGCAGGTGCTCCCGACAAGGTCTGCTAGGCAGTAGAGGTAGAGGCAAAGCGTGGAGGCTTCTAATCTCTTCTCTTCTCCCCTGTACATTGAATTTTTAGTTCTCCCACACACGGGTGCCTGGAGGCTGCCTGGTTTCCTCCCGGGTGAACAACGTTGTTGGGGAGGAGCAAGACTAGCACCGGAGGACCCACCTAATCCAGGCAAAAACTGATGAGAAAGAACCGGTGCGTTCTTGTGCGCAATGGGAGAGAGCCCAGTTTGTGACATTTCAAGTGATAACTGTGGCAAGTGACTCTTGCATTGTGGAACTTGTAGTTAGAGGAAACGGCTACAGAGAAAAGCCAGTAATAGAGTAGCAGAGTGGTCCGGCGAAAGGAAGTAGCCCACTCGAAAGTCTCTGCGAAATGGGAAATGGTTTTGTTATAAAGTGGCAAAGAAAATGAACTCTGAAATGCGCAATGGTCAAGATTAACACCAGCCAAAGGGGAAGTGAAAAGATGACTATTGAACTTGTGCTTATGATACTGAACTACCCAGACCAAGAGACACTGGGGCAAATAACACTCGAGTGTGAGCTGAAGGGAAAGTCGAAGTGGTCCTGTGGCGGTCTATAGTAAAAGGCTTGCACTTTCGAAAGTCTTCGACATCAGGAAAGGGTCAGAGGCCGAGTGAGGGAGACCTACGTGAATTATTTGTTGAACTGTGAAAGAACTTTTGGAACACTGGAAAAGGGACTTTAACGTGGAAGGCCAGACGGTCTTCGATCCACATTTTGAACTTCCTTTGTTTTGAGAGCCTGAGCCAGAGTGTCATCCTGTCTATGGGGGGCCGCCTTACTCAATGCTGTCCAGCGTGGGGAGTGCTGACTCGGCCATTACAGATCCATTGTTATAACACTGATTTTCATTTGCATACACATTCCCCTTTACCCACTTTTTATATAAGAGATGCGGCAGGTATTAGGTTTTGTTAGTATAGGCAATCTTGATTTGACAGAGACTGACTAGGACTGTTTTTTTTTTTATTTGATGGTAGACACTACTCTGATCATAGCTATAGGGCAAACCCTGAAAATTGAATAAAGGTTTTGAAACTTGTCCCACTTGTCACTTTCATACTTGTGAAACCATGCCTCCCGTACATCACATAGAACATTTTGCAAATGGTACCTCACCATTTTAGTTGATGATGCATTTCCTTTTGCATTCTCTTCTGCCGCAGGATCAGAGTGCTTCCTGGCGGTTGATTGGAAATTATGAGCCAATAAGTTGGGGAGCGGGGACCTGTAGCAGCTGGACAATGCTTTGTTTCGTGGGAAGTCTGGGGGTTTGGGGAGGGCTTCTCAGATGACTTGCTGCATAATTCTTATTTTCCAGGTGGGACGTTGAAGTGGGCCTTCAGAATTGTATCTTGTGTCTAAATCAGTGTATGCATGTGGAGACTGGCAAGTGTGTCATCTGTGGTTATGGGTTACTAGCATGTGGTTATGTTTGCGCTCACCTCATGTATACGTTGGTGGTGAAAAGCTGTGACCTGCTTTTAGGTGCCAGGAGATGGGCATTACGATTTTGTGATAAAAGTGGGTGATGAGGTGAAGCCTCTGACATAGGCTGGTATCTGGATGCCATGCAGATTGAGCGAAGGGGGACCCTTTTTATCACCTTCCATGCAGGAGAGTTTAAGCTGTCCTACATACAGAGTTGCACAATGGAGGACCTAGGGCACACAGAGGGAATCTTGAGTTTGGATGGGCTCTGGGGTGTTTGCCCCCACACCCACCATCCCCACATAACGCCTCAAGTAGCTTTTCACCTCGCTGATTACTATCACTGGTCTCCAGAACCCCTCAGTGCCACAGAAGGGTCTTTAAGTGACTGTCGCATATCACATCAGTAAAATGGGTGAGCAAGCTCTTTTGTCTTTTGTCTGTTGTCTGAAGAGCTGTACACCATGTTCCATGAACAATAGATAGTCCACCCTGCTTCCACACAAATCGGGAAGTAATTTTTGGATAATTTTTAACAATTCCATTCACTGTGGTAAAGGGGACCCTGCTGGAATTATCTATCCACTGGAATAAGCAACTTTCATTTTTCTTTATTTTTCTTTTTTTTATTTTATTTTTTCATTCACTGACCCCCCATTCCTGAAAAACAGACTTCTGCTTTGTCCTGGTTGCATTGGCTGGTGTTATTGTACGAAATTGTGTGCTGTGTTTATGTATTGAATGGAAGTGGGGAGTGACTTTTTATATCTTGCTAGTAGCTTGCAACTTGAATTTGTATCTTAGGCAAGATTGTATGCAGGAACCCTGTGGAAGACTAGACCAGTCTCGTCCTCTTGGTATTGGGTAACCCACCTATTGGTATAGGTCTGTACTACACAAGTTGGTAGAGTGACTGACCAGCCAGACCTATCTCAAGAGGGGTAAATTAGAGCTATAGCATCGAAATACGCCCATACAAGTATCCAAATAACACTTGCACTCAAGGTTTTGTAGTAAAATAATTATTTAACGGTTAGTTCTAAATGAGCCTTCTTTAAAAAGGACAATATGCAAAAATCAAAATACACTTCCTACCACTTTCTCAGATTTAGAGTAAGCAAGTAGATACTTGTTAGAGATGCTGTCAATACATTTGCAACATCCTGGGGTGACTTCAGTCACTAGGCAGTATTGGTCTTTCTAGATCACCTTTTGGTACTTAATACATTCTGAGATTGTGAAAAAGGAAAAGGCCAGGGAAGGAAACATTTTAACAGGTTCCCAGAGCATGTGAGCACTTTGCAATATCCCAATGAAGTCTAGATAAGATGTTTCTCAGCAGTACAAGGAAGACTTATGCTCCACCTGTGAGGGACAGTTGGAGTCAAAGTCTATGGGTCAGAAGAGTCTGCAGGGAGCCAGGACAGCCAAAGTTGAATTGAACAATGTCTATGGATATGAGGCACTTTGTTACAAACGTCTTGCACAAAGTTGGAGAATTTGTAAGGAATCACTGTTGGGCCACAAGCGGGGTCAGAGCTGAAATCAACTCTGTAAGAAGCAGCTACTGCAGGTCTCAGGTGAGATGATGCATGCTACAGACAAGAGTTAAGTAACCCCAGAGTCCAAATCAGATCAAAAACACATGAGAGTGAGAAAAAGGTCTCACTCACTCCAGTATAAAAGTTAAGAGCCCTAAAGTGCAGCAAAAGCGCTTGGAGGGGTGGTTACTAAGGTTGAATGGAATTAGCACAGAAATTAGAATTCTCCCCAACAGTATCCCCGTGCAGTGATATTAATGTGGAGCAAGGGGAGCAGGTACCACAAGGGTGAACAGCTGTAAGGGTTCAAACGTTGATTGGTAACTGAAATGCAACCAGTTCTCATCCTTTGGTTTAATATTGTATTTCATCAACCAATACAACCTGGTTTTGAAAAAACAAAACCAAACCTTCCCTGACTGTGTTAATGTCACATATGTATGTTGTTTATGGCACCCGAAGGCCTCGGCAGTCCAAGATAGTTCCTGCTGTTTGTTTAACTTGCCAGGCTTGTCCAGCCTTCAAACCTTCAAAGAGGACCTAAATGGCACACTGTTATTTTCATCCCTGTGGTATTCATTTTGTATGCAGCCCGATGTCACATTGATGGTTTTGAGATTTTCCCAAGTTTACTGCAATTGACAAAGCAGTTTTGTGCTTTTTACGACAATCTGCATTGTCCCATTTAGATTATATGTGCTTATTATTCAAAACTGGTATGATTGTCAATTGGTGGTTTAGAGTTAAAATTCACATTTACACCTACTAGACACAAAGCGTGTTGAGCATACATATCGCAAAAACATTAGTATGTTTACACCATTTGATGTCTCTTGCATTGTATATGGCTAGGAGTTCATTCAATGCTTGATTTAACCCTTTCACTGTCGGAATATCATTTTCCTTGGGTATTTAGTGAAGGTGTTAATGGAAAATAATGCTTCTGCACTTGTCGTTTTGCACTGTTTTATTGACATTGACCACCACCTTGACTTTAATCCAGTGTATGTAGTATAATATAAAAATACAGAAATAATGCTTTATGCGCGAGTAATTGAACTTGGAAACATCGGGTAACTTAATTTTATTTTATCTTTTTTAGGCCTTTTGGACAATGTTATGATTTTCTAACGTTGCATGCAGTAAAGAAGTACTTCGTTCCAATTGTAGAAATGGTTCCCCAGTTTCTAGAAAATTTAACCGATGATGAACTGAAAAAGGAAGCCAAGAATGAAGCCAAAAACGATGCACTTTCAATGATAATCAAATCGCTGAAGAACCTAGCGTCTAGAGTGCCAGGACAAGAAGAAACTGTTAAAAGTTTAGAAATCTTTAGATTGAAAATGATACTTAGGTAAGATATAAACCACCCACCACCTTGTATAAGTTAATGGCCAAGTGTTTTGTGTGGTTTTGATATCCATTTGTTTTCCCTTATTCTTGCAGGTTGTTACAAATTTCTTCTTTCAATGGTAAAATGAATGCACTAAATGAAGTTAATAAGGTCATATCTAGCGTCTCCTACTATACACACCGGCATGGGAATCCAGAGGAGGAGGAGTGGCTCACAGCTGAACGTATGGCAGTAAGTGCTTGAGCATCATTAAAAATACATTATAGCTGCTGATTAACCTGATTGATATGGCACATCCATGTGGGTCCTTTTTTTTTTCTAATCAGTCTGTTCATGGATCCTCTTAGCACACTCCTTCTTGACTCCCAACATCTTAATATACCAATAGGTGCATGACATCCTGATATACCTAAATGTTAGCAACCCCGGGACCTTGCCTGCCTCTTAGCAAACCTTGCTACCATTGAAACACAGATGTCAGGAGCCTGCTTGAAACACAACTTTCTCCTCTGCCCTCCCATCCATGAAGGCTCCCACTCAATAGTGTCTGGACGGTATGCGCTTAGCCAGATTTACCCCAACTCACCAAAATCTCTTGGATTCATTGCACATCAACCCATTCTTTCAGCAACACATAGATAAATATGTGATAAACCTAGATAAACAAACAGCCAAGCATCCAATCACCTTTATTAGCTAGATCAAACTGTTCCTGTTGCCCCGGGACTTCTGAACAGTTGTGAGACTCTGTAATATCTTGTATAGATGGGGGAACTGCTTTACTAGCAAGGCCCCAAGCCGCACAGCTGGCTCCCCTTAATATGACACACCAAGCAGCAACACACTTAGTCATCGGTGCATGGAAGTTCAACCACATAATCCCCCACCACACAAAAGTTAAATTGGTTACCCTTACCAGCTAGGATGCTGTTAAAAAAGCCTGCATCACCTATAAGGTTACCTCGGTCTGCACACCACCGTAACTGGCGACCCAGTTAAATGCCTCGGGTGGATTGCAACATACGTGCAATAGAGCCACTGCCAGACTACTGACTAGACAGGCCTGCAAGGAGAACACTGAGAAATTGTCATTCTTCTGCTATGCTTTGCTTCTGTGGAATTCCATGCCAGTCGTAGTCCAGAATGCTCGCTCCCTCCATGTTCCATAAAGAGTTGAAAACCTGGCTATATGTCGCACCTTGACATTACCGTGACTGAGGCTCAACAGCCACAGAGTCACTATATGCAACCCAATGCTACAGTGTTAATTATTTTGTGTACGCACAGAGTACTGTGATAATGTCTGTCCCCACCCCCCAACACTTTTGCCTGTTAACGCGACTCTAATTCTGCTGTACAGCCTGCCACTGCTTTTGAGCTGTGGTCACGCTATGACTACTATAGCAACGGTTCTTTGCCCAAAAAAGTTTTAAAAAATTGACTTTACACTCGTCTGCTCCATTACATATATTTATTCTTGTTTTGAGTATTACTCCTAAATGCCATTGCTTCAACCCCACCTCCCCCCACATCACCTCGATTAATATTTAGATGGATACATACAAAGCCACATGTACAGAGTTGGCTTGCTTTTAAATATCCACACTTTTAGTAATGCCCACATGGATCCACAAATGCAAACCATTTCAAACCACATAGGTTTGGCTTGCTTACAGAATGACACATTAATTGGGTATGTTTTGAATATAGAGCTGGGTTTATTTTCAATCAACAAATAGAATGGTAAATCTGGTACACCACTTAAGTAAGCTGAATAATGTTAATATCCTAGCTTCGAATGGATTGTGTCCTCCCACGTATTCCTCATCTTGGATATATCCTTACCTTTAGGTTTCGCCTCAGAATTTATTTTCTCTTTCTCCAGCAGAGGGCGCTCCACGCGAGGTCGCGGCGTCGATGTCCCTCGGCGGCATCCGTCGAGTATCGACGTCATCCCTCGTATAAGAGCCTCGAGCGCGCCCGTTGGCCTCAGTTCCGTTTTTCCGTTAGCTTCGCTTCGGATCGAGTAAAACGGCGCTTCAGTATTTCGTGACAAAAAGCGACGTCGTCTTCCAACCCTTCCACGCGGAAGACAGGCTTTAAAAAATGCCTAAGATGTGGAAAGAAAATGTATTTGATGGATCCACATAAGAACTGTCTATGGTGCCTCGGCCCCCGACACCGATTGGAAGACTGTGGTTCGTGCCAGTCGATGTCCCACAAAGCCTTAATAGAGCATAGAGGTAAACTGGCGATGGGGGAGGGTTTATCGAAGCCTACTTTAAAAAAGAAAGACTCGGCCGAGTCTTCGAAATCTCAGCATAAAAGACATTCGAGAAGTAGATCAAGGAAATTTCCTTCTTCGTCTTCTAAGAAGGCGAAGAAAAGACTGCATCGATCTCCTTCATCCTCTTCGACATCTTCGGAATAGGGTGTAACATGCCCATCCAAACATGACTCTCCTAGAAAAAGGGAAGCCTTTCGAGCATCCATGTTAAAAAAAATTTGAGAACGCGGCCCAGACCCCCTCAAAAATAGCTAAAGAAGACCATGCTCCTGGTCACGGAAAATGTGACAGAGGAAGGTCCAAAACAAGAAAGCCTCATAAAAAGACGTTGGGAACGTCATTGAGAGATTCTTCTCGTTCACCTCGTAAGACAGATCTTTCGGTGCGATGGCGTCGAAAGATCATACACCATCGAAGTCGACATCAACGCTGTCGAAGACTTCGAAGCTCCTCTAGTCGACAACTCACTCGAAGGAAGCTACGTCGAGCTCGCGCTCGAAGACCACGAAGGTTCCTTCGATGGTTTCCACGGCTTCCTCGACGTTACGTCGAGATGGTCGAAAGTTCCTTCGACGATATCGAAGGAAGTGATTAAGACTTCGGCGCCATCGATGCTTTCGTCGACGCCCAAACCTCTATTGAAGGAAAGACCTGTAATGCCTGAAAAGGTTTTTCAACCTGAGTCGACGTGAGTTTTTCAGCACCATGTCATCCATATATGAGGGAGATTCATTAGAACAAGAGGACGTAACCTCTGCTGGTGTTATATATGGTACAGGATCTGTCCCAGAGGAATTAATCGATCCTCAATCAAGAATTAAAGATTTGCAAGAATGTTTGCAAACAGCAAGTGGCCTGGATACTTCTCAAGAGTATGAATCTGACAAACCAGACCCATCAGAACAAGAGGACATGTGTTATAGAAGACTCATGGGCAAAGTTAGAGTTTATGGGGTGGGGTAGGAGTTCACCAGTCAATCATGATGATGACATGACGGATATATTATCTGGAACACCCCAACCAGACCCCATTTTACCCTTTCACATTGCATTACAAAGAAGGGTTAGTTCTGCATGGGAACATCCTGAAGCCATAGGGGCTGTGAATAGAAGGTTTGTGGCAAAGTATAGACCTTGTACATCTGATCCGGAATACCTCAGTAAACATCCATCTCCGGAAAGCTTAGTAGTACAGGCAGCTACTTCCACAAAAAATGCTGCATACCCTACAATCCCTCCAGATAGGGATGATAAAAAAGTGGATGCATGGTCGAGGTAAATCTTTACATCGGGTAGTATGGCTTTGAAGTCTACTAATGTAACCTGTACTTTAGCAAGGTTCTCTTATACCCTGTGGGACTGTATGTCAGCGGCAGCTGAACACATCCCAGAAGGCAAAGAACGTGATGGCTTTGTAGCTATTATAAGGGATGGAAAGGAGGCTTCGGGAGAATGCCTTCAATCAGGACAGGACACAGCTGACAGTATCCGCAGGTCCATGGCAACTAGCACAGTGCTACGCAGATCTGCGTGGCTAAGAAAATCTGGGTTTGCTCCTGATGTGCAATCTAGACTTCTTAATAAGCCCTTTGATGGCTCGAGGTTGTTCGGTATCAAGGCAGATGAAAGTTTGGAGAAGCTACACACCTCCAAAGCGGCAGCAAAATCTCTAAGTGCAGCTATAAGACAACCTCAGCAACGCCCCTACACAGGCTCATCTTGCTGGAGGGGTCATCCTTTTCGCTATTATTCCTCAATTGGAAAAGGAAGAGGGCAGGTCAAAGAAAATTTCCTCGGAAGATCGGCCCCAGCAACGGCATCTGTACCATCAGCCGCTGCCGCAAAACCACTCTGAGGTTTTGACCCACAAGACCCCGGTGGGAGGCAGGATCTCACAGCATCTGAAAGAATGGCGGGGCATTACTTCAGATGCTTGGGCACTGGAAACAGTATCCCAAGGTTATTGCCTTCCTTTTCTAAAGAAACCTCAGAATCATCCTCCGGAATAAAACTCTGCCAAGCATCTGGATCCGCTCCTGTTGCAGGAAGTTTTAACCCTGCTGCAGAAAGGTGCAATAGAACCTGTAGCAGAGAGGAACAAGGGTTGGTATTCCCATACTTCCTTAGTCCAAAGAAAGACGGAGGACTGAGACCCATCTTGGACTTGAGAAACTTGAACAAGTTCCTAAGGAAGGACAAATTAAAGATGGTCATACTTTCTCAGATCTTTCAGGCTCTCCAACTACAGGACTGGTTGGTATCATTGGACCTTCAGGATGCTTACTTTCATGTGCCAATCCATCTCAAGCACAGAAAGTACCTGAGGTTCGCGATTGGCAATTCTCACTATTAGTTTCGAGTTCTGCCATTCGGGTTGACCTCCGCCCCAAGAGTTGTCACCAAGTTGATGGCGGTGGTGACAGCGAGTCTCAGAAGAGGGGAGGTTCATGTCTACCCCTATCTGGACGATTGGATGATCAGAGCAAGTTCTCCAGAACAAGCCCTGGATCACTTGTCCAAGACTTGTCACTTCCTTCACAAACTAGGTTTTTCTCTGAATTTAAAAAAATAAAACCTGATACCATCACAGAAGCTCCAGTTTATAGGAGCAGTCCTGGATACCTGTTCGGGCAAAGCCTCGCCTCCCGAAGAGAATTCACCACATTCGGAAGATGGTAATAAAATTCCAGAATGCCCAGAATCTTCCGGCCTTCGATTTTTCTCAGGTTGCTCGGTCTGATGGCATCCTGCATTTTCCTGGTGCCAGAAGCCAGATTGATAATGAGATCTCTTCAATGGGCTCTCAGAACGCAATGGTCCCAGTTCTCAGGGGAAATGTCAGATCTACTGCAGGTCCCAGCCCAAGTAGCACAGGATCTACAATGGTGGGCTTGCAGACATCATATCCTCAGAGGAGAATCTTTTTGGCAACTATGGCCGGAGATAACTGTAGCGACGGATGCCTCACTCACTGGGTGGGGAGCCCACATCAAAGACCTGACAATCGGCGGATGTTGGTCTCCATCGGAGTCCAAACTGCATATCAATCTTCTGGAGTTGAGGGCAATCAGACTAGCGCTGAAGGCCTTTCTGCCCTCTGTACGGGGAAAGAATGTTCTGATAATGACGGACAATACAGTGGCTATGTACTACCTCAACAAGAGAGGGTGAGTAGGGTCACTATCGTTGTACATAGAGGCGATGCAGCTCTGGTTCTGGGCAATACGAGAAGGGATCTCTATCGGCACTTCATCTAGCCAGAGAGCGAAACACAACAGCGGACGCCCTGAGCAGGCAGAGCACAGTCTCATCAGTGGGAGATAGTTCAAGAAGTCATTCAAGAGATCTTAGCCCTTTGGGGAACCCCTCAAGTAGATCTGTTCGCGACCGGGGTCAACCGGAAGTGCAAACTGTACTGCTCAAGGGAATTTCCCCTGAGAGGAGCTCTGGGGGACGCGTTTGTGGTGGAATGGGAGTTCGAACTACTGTACGCGTTTCCTCCAATCCCTGTGATCCTTTAAGTAATCAGGAGGTTGAGAAAGTTTGGGAAAACCATGATCCTAATTGCTCCGGATTGGGCCAGGAGAACGTGGTACTGGGACCTTCTCGACATGTCCATCTGCCCTCCAATACGTCTTCCAAGAAGAGAGGATCTTCTTTTGCGACAGGAAGGTCATGTTCTCCATCCGGAGGTCAAAGCACTCAACCTTAACGCATGGCTTCTGAAAGGCTGAGATACAAGAATTGGGACCTTCCGGATGATGTGATGGAGATTTTGCTTTCGGCCAGAAGGCCAGCAACTAAGTCTCTGTATCGGTGTCGTTGGAACAAGTTCAGTAGCTGGTGCAGAGAAAAGAATGTGGACCCTTTTTAGTGTAATATCCCCACAATTTTATCTTTTCTGTTACATTTGGCCAATCTGGGGCTCCAGGTTGGGACAATAAAGGGATATTTAGCAGGGCTATCCATCTTTAAGCGCTCTTCTGAAGAAGAATCTTACTTTAAAATACCCTTGATAATTCAATTCCTAAAAGGTTTAAATGTCTTTCCCCCCCAGTACCTTTCCAGGTTCCGGTGTGGTATCTAAATCTAGTTTTAAAATTTCTCACATGTATTCCATTTGAGCCTTTACATTCTTGCCCACTAAGGCTCCTTACGTTAAAAACAATACTTCTTGTAGCATTGACATCGGCTCGCAGGGTAAGTGAGTTGCAGGCGCTTTCGAGCGGACCTCAGGTTAAACCTTCTTTTCTGCCAAAAATTGTTTCGGATTTTCATCTGTCACAAAAGATAACTTTGCCTATGTTTTATCCTCCCCCTCATACAAGCAAGGAAGAGGAAAGACTTTGTAGACTAGATCCCAGGAGAGCTCTTAGTTTTTACATCTCTAGATTTGCAAAGATTCGCCAGTGTGATCAACTTTTCGTGGGATACACTGGACTTAAACTGGGCCTTCCGGTAACAAAACAAACTTTATCCAGATGGATAATCTTAGCCATAATAGAATGCTATAGATTGGCAGGAAAAGAACCACCTGATGGACTAAGAGCTCATTCGACCATCTATGCACTCCTTTATAAAACATTATGCATTGGACTCGACTTCTTCTCAAGGAGGTCTGTTTGCAAAATCTGTACTACATTCTGTACATGATTAAAAAAGGATACTGTACTCCCACCTCCGAGACAAAACTGCTTTGGGAGTCTATTTAAGATGAGGAATAAGTGGGAGGACACAATCCATTCGAAGAACAAGTTACTTACCAACTGTAACGTTCTTTCGATTGGATGTTCCTCCCACGTATTCCTCATCGACCCTCCCATCCTAACCCCACAGTACAGTTTACGTGTATTACACTCTAAACTCTTTTAGGGCTTGGGTCAAAAGAGACATAACTTAAACGAAGTAAGATCCATGGACTATATTATATGGAAAAACAGAACTGAGGCCAACGGGCGCGCTTGAGGCTCTTATACGAGGGATGACGTTGATACTCGACGGATGCCGCCGAGGGACATCGACGCCGTGACCTCGAGTGGAGCGCCCTCTGCTGGAGAAAGAGAAAAAAAATTCCGAGGCGAAACCTAAAGGTAAGGATATATCTAAGATGAGGAATACGTGGGAGGAACATCCAATCGAAAGAACGTTAGTTGGTGAGTAACTTGTTCTTCTATGGTAAGACACATACTTGGGTCTCTTACCTTGTGTTAAATCCTAGGGGATCACATTTTGTCCACTATTGTGCCTGTATGTTATGTGAATGGTAAGTAATATCCAGCATTGAATCATTTGTCGATGCACGTTATTTGAATAGTTCCATCTCATGCTGGGAATTCTCATTTTAAATAAATGCCCTAGAATAATATAGTACATCTTTTCCTGCTCTGGACAAATGAGGGGGCAGAAGTCTGCACGGTACCTTGGAGAACCATGTTCAGGTTTTATTTTTGTCCCTCAGTGTACTTGGGAGTCCTATCTGTTTGCAACATAGGTTTTTAGTGAGTTCTGCTGCCCATTTACAATCCCCCCTCCTGTATTTTATTTTGTACTGCAGTTTTACGATTTTCTTTACTGAAGGGCCACCGAAGTACAGGCTTCACATTTATGTCTGAACCAGTCACATGATAGACCTGGGACTCTTGCCAAGAAATCACTCTTCATGAACTGAAACTCTGAGACTGCATTTACTGATGAGGTTCTCTCACAAGCCTGGTGCATCTAAAATTTATAAAAGGCTCCACCCAAATAAAAGTTTAAGGAAAAGTATAGACTCCTTTTTGTTCCTTAGTGAAGATTTCACCCCCTCATTGGGAGTGTAATCAAACAAAACTGCCCCAGTAAATCCATTCAAGGACAGAACTAATGGAGATCACTTCCTCACATGAGAACACTGAAGAGAGGATTGAAGGCCGAGCCCTTGTCCTACCATATGCTTCCCAGGCCACTGTCATCTCAGTTCCTCTTAAGAGGTTGTCGAAGCCTTTCACATCAAAAAAGGTAAATTGGCCTAAACCTACAAATTTGCTGCTGGCTCAGTCTGTGAGGTGAGAAAACTTCTCTTTCTATGGATAAGGACGAGTTGATAAGTGCACACCCACTGTCGACGAATGGGCATGTTTAGTCTACTAACATCTTGTCTATGAGCCTCCTCCTTTTCTGTACTATGCACCATTGATGACAAACATACTGTGGACTAATACCAGCCCACTTATTAATATAGTGCCATCGACAAGAGAAGTGCTATTTACAAAAGAAATGCCAGACTTTGTGTCCAATCTCTGCCTTGAATACTTACAAAGGCTACAGTGTACTTGAAGGTTTCTCTATGACTTGGGGTATAGCACTAGAATTACAGGATATTTTGCTCCAGGACTAGAAACGCACTTCCACTCCTATGGAAGACTTGACAAAAGTCACCTTCAACATTCTCGTTGAAAAAAATACACTTTCATGTGCTCCCAACAGCCAAGCCTGAAAAAATGTCTGAAGCTGAAGAAATGCTTTCATGTACTTGATGCAGTACATCTTCTAACATTTATAGAGGCGAAAGAATCGAGGGAGCCTCTTTAGTGCCGGTGTGAACCTCTGCGTCATTGGACTCTGAAGCACACCATGGATGCTACGAGGGAGTCTTCCTAGTTTGTATTTAGTTTTTCAGGCACTGATCATCTAATATAGGGACTTCCCATTGCATACCAGTGATCACATTTATAGATGAACACGTCCAATTTGGGGTCTCAGAAGTTACAATAGAAACAGCATCTTCTACATGCGCCCTTCAAGTCATTTATGCATTCATTCAGTTTCTTTATAGTATTCTGCTGAAAACAAAATAAGGGTCCAATTGCGCCAAGCTAGCACTCAGTAAGCATACTCTCCAACTAGTTTGAAGCATCGTTTACAGCAAATGAGCGCTGTACTGAGGCGCTACCTGGCAGCAGTACGACAGGCGTTTTTTTAAAGTCGGGACAGGTTACCATGGCAATGGAACCCTCCGGTTATGTCTACTGCATTGCAGCTGCTATTTTTGCGAATTGTGCCATTAAAAGTCACATACACGTTTAATGGAATATTTATGTTGAACCAGAAGCTTTCAACTGGTTAGCAGAATAGAATTATACAATTTTTATAATCTTTTGTAAAAATGTTGGCCATATTCAATCCTGCCTCTAGCACACAGCGAGATGTGCCCGTTGATTACCCATGGGCACAAGTAGAGTATTTGTGCCCGTATCACAACAGAAACGAACAGGTATGCGATAGACATCATTAGCTACCTGTATGGCAGACTACACTCCAAGATGGCGGTGCAGCAAAAAAAAGGGAGCAGTGGCTCCCGGCGTGCACACCGCATGCACAGTTTTCCAGCTGCGCCGACCCAATCTCTAAGAGGCGTTCAAAGCAATCGGGTAAGAGAAAGGAGCGCAACTCTTTGCAAGTAGGATAGGTAGCATCCTCCCTGCTGAAGCCCCGCCCCATGTAGCCATATTGAACCCATGAATATAATTATTTCTTAAGCAAGATATTACACCCCTTTTCACGTCCTGACACAGTTCGTTGATTGTGCCTAGGTACCCCTAATCGCCACGAACATAGAGGCTATCCTTCTTTCGGATTGGGCTTTGCCTGTGCCCGACACGTGGTAAGCTCTGCAACCTTTAAGGGAAAATACACTTCAAAGAATTTGAAGATATTGGACACCAGTAATAAATATGCCTGTGGTGTCTCTTCTGCCCCCCCCCTTTTTGTCTTCCCATATAGGCACAGCAACTGTTCTGCTTTAACCAGAAAGCAGATGTACGGATGCTCACTCACCCATGCAGCGTCCGAGGTCCTGAAGAAAGTTGCCATACCAACATGTGCCACTGAAACCGTTCGGCCAATACAATACAGGATTTCCCAAGAAGGATGGACACCTTATGTTTAAATTTAAAATATGTGCATTGGTGGAGTCCACGTTTTTAGAAACTAATCGTTTTTCTTTTTTAAAACGGTTTTAAGATCATATAGCAAGTTCATATAATTAAAGGAATACAGGTCTGTTCTTGAACTCAGTACATAGTGCAAATCTCAAAGTTTTTGTTTAAAGATATATTGGAGCAATAGGGTCAGCTTCTCTCGGTCCCCTCACTGTCCTGCAAAGCCTGGGGTTCTCTAAATTTAAGTTGGTGCTCCAATGTTTACAACAGGCCCTGTTCAACACCTGATCAGCACTCATGCAGTCATTGGAAGACTAGTGGTCAACAACCTCCTCGCCCAAATCTTAAATAAGACTCACGTCTGCTCTTTGTGGGAATTCAAAGCCTTTTTGGAGTTGGTGTCCTGTGCAGTTTAATTTGTGCCCAGTTTTAGATTCCGAATGTAGCGAAAAATAAAACGTAGCTTCAGGGTACTCATTACTGTAACTTAATGTACCAGTCTGTTTAGTAGTATGAAATATATCAATCAATGAAAAGAATTAAAAAAATATATTCCAAATTATTCACGCGTATAAAGCATGTTTTACCTATATATGCTACTGCAGTCAGATGCCCCATTTTTCAGATGTGTATACCTTGGGCGATTTTTGAAACTGTATGACATTTGCCCAACATAAATGTAAACACAAAACTGAATTCACTGAGATGGTTTTGTCTTGATTGAAGGGAGCAATCTAATGGGGTGTAGGGAAGTGGGGGTTCGGGGGGTGTTGGTCCTGAAAGTTTTGTTAGCCATGCAAAGTCCTCTAGGTGGGGGTATTTTTCCTCTTCCCTACACTGGAGTGCGGGACAGATTTAAGCAAAACTATTTACTGTTCTACGCCAACAAATTACTTATCACGTGGGTGAGTTGAGTATCTCGAACTACTAAGATCATAAGATAATTTCGAAGGGATTGGTTCCTCCGACGTATTCCACATCTATGACCGGTAATCACCACAGCTGCGGTGCTTCAGAAAATTTCCTGCGTCAATGACATTGATATGCTGTCGTCGAGGGCCTCCGTCGAGCCGACGTCACCGGATGTTATAAGTAGGACGCACGACGCCCGTAGCCTCAGTTCCGTTTTTTCGCAAACGTGTTCGCTTCGGAGATCTCGGCACGCCTCGGTTCTTCTGAGTACTTCTATCGGTTCTTCGAACTTGTTTGTTTGTGAAGATATCATGTCTTCATCTTCTTATACCCCGCAGCCGTGTTTCAAGAAGTGTCTGGACTGCGGTTCCAAGATGTCGCTGACGGACCCGCACGACGCCTGCCTCTGGTGCCTCGGTGAGGACCACGCCACGGATGATTGTGACGATTGCCAGTCGTTAACATCGAAGGCCTTGCGGGAGCGGAACAAGAAGCTTTCTGTATGGTAGGGTGTCTAAGCCCTGAAAGTCGAAATCCTCTGGGCTTTCGACCGATGATTTGAGAGGCGACTCTCCGCGTTGTCGGCGTAAATCCAGGGGGTCTCGGTGTGGGTCCCGCCATTCCTCTGCGGGGCACTCGTGGAAGCGCTGTCACTGGTCGCCTTCCTCGTCCGAGGACTCCGCCCGTCGGCGGGTTGCTTGTCCCAACAAGCATTCTTCTCCTGCGGAATGAGATGCATTTTGTATGGAGATGATGGCGATTTTCCAATTGCAGGGCTCTGTTCCATCCGCGCTTTCAAAAGAAGCCGGCAGGGGACGTGCTAGGGCCACCGCTCGCACGCCTTCGGCGCGATCATCGGGAGCCTTCGAGGTCCCGTTCGGACAAGGTGGATCGCTCTAGCTATGCCCGCTCCAGGTCCTGGTCCTCGACTCCCTCAAGACCGGTGGATCCTGTGAGGTCTAAGAAGACGTCGGCACCATGTCCGTCGAGGGACTCTCTCGAGGCTCTGCCTCCGAGGAAGTCATTGGTGCCGAGGCCGTCGAAGGACACGCTCGGGGCTCTGCCCTCGAGGCCTGTGTCGAAGCCGTCGGCGCCCTCGATGCCTTTTGTGGAGGCTTTACCGGAGGTACCCCGTGTGTCGGTGGAAACTATGAGGAAGGCCCTGAAGAAGTCTGTAAGGCCTGTGTTTGAGCCTTTTTCTGTGCCCTCTTCCAGGGATTTGTTCCAGCCTCTGGATTATATTTCTGAGGTGGAGGAAGGGTCTGAGGGAAGGTTTGGTTCCTGATGAGGTGCCTAATCACCTGTTATTTGGGCATAGCCAGTTGGAAGACCTGCATCAGTCTTTGAACGACGCCAGTGGCCTTGATACCTCCCGGGAGGTTGAGTTTGGCAGGTCTGAGCTTGGTACGCATGCTGAATCTTCGTACAGGCGACTCATGTCGAGGGTGACAGAGTACTTGGGGTGGTCTGCGCCACCAGTGGATTTTCTGCAGGATGACCTGATGGATATCCTTGACCAAGGTCCACCCACTGACCTGGTGCTGCCATTTCATATAGCTTTACAGAGAAGGGTGGCAGTGACTTGGACTGCTCCGGAGAGTATCCCGGCAGTGAGCAAGTCTTTGCTGAAAAAATATCTTCCAGCCAGTAGCGACCCCTGCTACTTGACTACACACCCCACCCGTAGAGTTGGGTGGTGCAGGCGGCTACTGCCCCAGCAAAGCAGGCATCGTACCCTACCATCCCTCCTGATGGGGACGACAAGCGTTTTGATGGCTTGGCGAAGAAAGTGTTTTCTTCAGGGGGTATGGCTTTACAGGCAGCCAACTCCGTGTGTGCCTTAGCACGTTTCACTCACACTCTTTGGAATTGTGGGTCTTTGGCGGCGGAACATATTCCCGAAGGGGTGGAACGGGATGGTTTTCTTGCTCTGGTTCAGGAAGGCAAGGATGCCATGTGTGAATCTGTTCAGTCGGGTGTGAACATGGCAGATTGTGTCAGCCGGTCAATGGCGGCGAGCACTGTAATGTGCAGATTTGCCTGGTTGAAGAAGTCGGGGGTTTTCTCCTGATGTACAAGCCCTGCTTCTCATCATGCCCTTTGATGGTGACCATCTTTTTGGCAGCATGGCTGACGAGAGCCTTGAGAAGGTTGCAGACCTCCAAAGCTGCAGCAAAGTCATTGAGCGCTGCAGTTCGCCAACCTCCGCCTTTTCGGCCTAGGGGACAGCAATGGAGGGGAGGCTCCTTTCGATACTACTCACCTTTTGGTAGATCGAGGGGAGCTGCAAGTGAAAGGGGCCACCGTACGAGTGCCAGAGGTGGCAAACAAGGTACTCTATGTGCCAAGGCTGCTCGGGCAGTTGCCTCTTTGCCCTCAGGCACTGCCGCTTCAGCTCAGTCATGAGGCCATGTCCCATGGTTTGCCGGTTGGGGGTAGGCTGGCGCAGCATCTTGTACAATGGCGTGCCATTACTTCAGATGTGTGGGTTCTGGAGATCATAGCCCACGGCTACTGTCTTCCTTTTTGCCAGAGGCCTCCCGACAATCCACCAGGGAATCTCTTTGAAGAGCCTGGATCTGCTCCTTGCGCAGGAAATCAAATCCCTACTGGAGAAAGGCGCCATAGAACTGGTGCCTGTAGCGGAGAGGAACAAGGGATGGTATTCTCCATATTTTTTGATCCCGAAAAAAGACTGGGGATTGAGACCCATCATGGACTTGCATGGCTTGAACAAGCTCCTGAGGAAGGACAAGTTCAAGATGGTTACACTCTCTCAAATCCTCCAGGCCCTTCAGCTTCAGGATTGGTTGGTGTCTCTCGACCTCAAGGATGCTTACTTTCATGTTACAATTCACCCCAAGCACAAGAAGTTCCTGAGGTTCGCGGTTGGCGACTCACATTTTCAGTTTCGGGTCCTGCCACTCGGATTGACCTCCGCCTGAGGGTCTTCACCAAGCTGATGGTGGTAGTGGCAGCATATCTCAGGAAAGGGGGGATTCACGTCTCCCCCTACCTGGACGATTGGTTGGTTAGGAATTCCTAACTCTAGTCTGCGTTGCCTCTAGATAAAAATGTCAATGTTGGCATGTGTCTCACCAAGATGGAATTTTTAACTTTAGCCTCCGTCGCATCTGGATAGAAATGCGAATGTGGTTCAATTATGTTGCAGTTGGCTGCCTCCTCCTGCTCGGCCCACCCGACCCTGTAACAATCGTCAGTATGAACAAATTCTTGTTGCATGTGTTTGGAAGCATTTCAGATTTGTGCCCACACAGTGAATTGAGAGGAACCAATGCCTTGAAGTGGAATAGCATGAAAGTAGTCACCATAAAGGTAATTACTGGCCAGATTTGGAGCGGGTGGTTCTAAGTTGACTGTCTGTTAAGGTTACGAGGGAATGCTACTGTATCAGAACTTGTCTTTCTACAATCTCAACATTTGTTGACCTTTTATGGTCTATTGACCTGCCAAAAACCTGGGGGGCCTGTGGTAAAAGTAAATTATACTCATTCATTTGAGGCCACAAGCCTCAGGAAGAGAGTTAAGGAGGGAAATAAGAATGCTGAAAAAGGAAGTCCTTTGTAAAGATGATTATAGGGCCAAACTAAAAAAAGCACATTTGAAATACAGCAATTGGTCAAAATCACATAAATACCAGTGACGACAGCAGGATGGAGAGCAAATGCTTCAAGTAGTGGGCATGGCCAATTCCAGGAATTTCTGATCTCTTTAAGTCTCAGGGCTACTCTCAAAACAGAGCAATATAATTGTTGAGGACACATGGCAGGCACATTTCTCATCCTTGTATGCCCCATTGATGTCTGGCACAGATTTCCTCTGGGATAAAATACATTTGGAATTTAGTTGTGATCAGGACCACATACAGAACCTAATAAAGAAGTCTTCTGCTTCTAGAGCAGCTGGCCCTAACCGGCTGACAAATCAGATTCTAAAATCAAACTCAGGGCTGTGGTCAAAAATATTGTTTAATCTTTTTAACAGGGTAATTAGTTCAGTGATCATCCCTGATCCTATAAATTAACGCCCGATCTCCCTTCTAGATATAAATAGCAAAATCTTTGCTGGTATAATACTGAGGGAATTGAAATTATGGCGAGAAAAGGAGGGAATACCAAACGGGATTTAGGCGTGGCTTGTCAACCCCATTAAATGGCTTAATTACGAGTACAGCCTCTAGCAGATCCTTTGGTGAAGAGGGTTTCCCTTGTTTGGTGCATGGATTGATTTGTCACAGGCCTTTGACACTGTAAATGGAGTTTGCCTGTGGCAGAAACTCCGACAATGGGGTCTTCCGCCTCAACTCCTGGCCATTATAGTTGATCTTCACAATTGCTCTCATTTAAGAGTAAGTTTGAACTTGCAGGGCCATCTGTCAGCACCTATCCCTACTGGTAGGGGGAGTGTTCAGGCAGGGCTATATATTTGCCCCTTGCCTTTTCAACCTTTACATGGCGGATCTGGTACATCATTAGTGAGCTTGGCCTAGTGAGTCGACGGATCTTCCTAGGAAGATTGAGTTGGGTAGCCTATGCGGATGATCTCGTGCTGTTTGGTCATACCCCTGAAAGCTCTTGAGGGGTATGCATGATTTGAATGATCTAAAGATCAATCCAGCGAAATCTAGAATGGTTGTTTTTAAATGACCATAGACAAAAACAGCCTCCTATAACTGGACCCTATCTGGGCATAAGATTCTTGTGGGAAAGGAAGTCGCGTATCTAGGCTTCGAAATAAGATCTTTTCTGTTCCTGGGCCAAGTAAGCAAAGCCTTAAAACAAGCTAATACAACTAGGCTGCCAGATGAAATAACTCAACCAGGTTTATTGTAAGCTCTCGTTGGAACATTTGAATAAATTCTACATTGGCAAGGTAATTCCTGTATCAATATACGGTGTGGACCTATATCCGGCCATTAAACTGATGAACTGGGGTTGTCTTGAAGGCAGGTTATGGAAAATGTTGTTAAATAGTACACCATGTTTGCCTATGGCGTGTCTAAGGTGCGGACTGGGTTTGCAGTCTGAGCTCTTGTTTAATGGAGGGTACTTCCCTGTATAGGCAGATAATCATCACTAAGGAGAAATCACTATACATGGACATGAAAGTGTTGCTGGAGTACTGCTCAAATAATTATTTAAGGGAAAGAACTTTAGCTTTGGAAATGTTGTCTGGCTGCGACTGCCTTGAAAAAGATCTGATAGAAAATCCAATGTCTGTCAAACAGCATTTGGAAAAAATAGGACTGGATTCGAAAAATAACAGAAATGCGGAGCACTAAGCTCTACCAGTCATTTTCACCCTACGATAAACCAAGAGGTCAACTGTCAAGTTACCTAGAACATTTCCCTAATGCCATATATAGCTCGGACTACCTCAGATTTGGCCTTAACCTCTTGTCAGAGAGGTTGATTCTCGTCATCAGATATAATTAACAATAGGATAACAATTTGTGCCCGTTGTGTGAGAAAACCACCCCACAAACCTTGACACATAATACTGGTCTGTGACGGTGCAAGAGAAATGATGGACAAGGTGTTTGCAAGATTTGTGGATAATGACTGGTGGTTGAGTACTTCATCATTCTGGGAAAGATTAAGTTCGGGCCACAAATCGTTAGTAACGTGGGAGTTTATAAAGCTATTGCAAACACTGAATCGGATGGGAACCGACTAGAACGGTACCAAACTTAGAGAGTCGTCTCCCTTTCATTTTATTTGCCTTCGGTTAAATATAATTTTCTTTTTTTTTTCACCTTTTTTTATTTTACTTTATCTTATTCTGATGGATATTTATTTTTTTAAATGACTTTCTTTTTAATAAAGGTTTGTAACAAACCGTACACTAATAAAAAAAAAAAGAAGTCATAATTTTCCCTCTTTTTATGCTGAAACACTAGTCTTTCTTTGTTCTGTTTTGGAATACATGAAGGCAACAAGTACAGAGTGAAAGTGGTGAAAAACATGACGTAGCTGTCATGGTTTACTTTGGATTTAACCTGTGTTGGTTACCCCAAAAACTGTACAATAAATCTCATCTTTATCTTCAGTAATAACTCTGAAGGCAGAGCTGATTGTACAGGTTATTCCTTAGCTGCTAAGTAGTTACAAGGATCATGTTGGTGTGCTCCACAGCCCAGGCGATCTTAATACATGCTTTGTTTCCACCATTAGAATACTGCAAGATTCTCTACAGGTTTGTGACAAGCAAACACGACAAATTGAGGAATAAAATGTTACAGGTGAGTAAAATTTCTTCTTTTACATCAGCCGTTTTGTTTAAAAAGCGTTTTTGGACATAATTTAGTTAAAAAAGATGATGGTCTCTACCTTGTTTTACATTTAGGAATGGATCCAGCAGAATAATATTTTATCAATTGTGCTGCGAGACAGTCTTCATCAACCTCAGTATGTAGAAAAGCTAGAGAAGATTTTACGTTTTGTCATCAAAGAAAAAGCGCTCACTTTGCAAGATCTTGACAACATATGGGCTGCACAGGTAATTTGCGTTTGCTCTCTCTCAGAAATCTAAACATAATTTCACCAATTAGGTGTTCATAATTGCAAGAATTTCTTATTTTATTGACATGTGACTTGGAAAGTGACATTTGGACTCAAAACTCCATATGGTCTCGATTTATACAGTTGCTTATGTACAGCGTGACCATTTGCAAACACATTGCCAAAATGTGGCTATTTTGCATGTTCTACTATTCAAACACTGATCCTCTTCCGCTTTACTTTAATATGTCCTTGCTGCTTTTAATGTTTTCCTGCCATAAGGAGGGGCCTCGTATGCAAGATTCAAATAAGGAGTTTGTCTTGGCTTCCGAATTCTAATGCATACCAACAAGCCAATGAATTGGATATATCTGCTGTCACGAGTCTTCCTGTCTGTTTTCCAGGCACTTTGCGGACCTCTTTATTTAAAAGGAAAATTAGTTGTTTAAATCATTGCATTTCTTGTTTTTATTTCAGTAAAGTCCTTGGGCTTTAATTGACAATTTACATTGTCTGTCTTAAATATCTGGGTGGAGCAGAAGTTGAAATTCATTGAACAGCATTGTTTTATTGATTTGTAATGGGCCCTACGGCCCTCTAGCTATGCCATCTCAAATCACTGATTCACGAACCAAGGAGTCTCTGGTCCTGGTTAGTAGATGGTGATCGTTTCACCCTTAGTAAGCTAACAAGCTGAATAAACCTAAAGGTATGTGGTCTTATCTAACTAGGCTCCCTCAGTGTTCTAAGGCTTTTGGAAATGATGTGCAGTCACTCTCACTTTCCCTCTCGTTGCACTTCTCCTCCCATATCTAGCATCTTCATCTTCTCTGTTCCTCCGTCTTTTGTACCTTCTAGGCATTGTCTCCACCTTTTTAGATGTTACTACTTCATTCTTCACACTACTCCCCCGTCCCCCACACTACTCTCCCCGTCAAACACACTACTCCCCCTGTCCCCAACACTAATACACACCTGTCACACTTTCACACACTCAACCTACATTACCATTTGCACTCACTCACCAATACCTCACCACCTTCTGAAATCACCTCGACAATCCACCACTCCTTCCTCCTGCTGGTCACTTGGTCCACCACCCCCTCTGAACTCACCAGAAAAACCCATAACATCCTGTCCTTTTTACGTCCCCTTCCTAATGCCAATGGTTGCCTTTCACTGTTTCCATCTGGCTTGTGACCTAATCAACAGAATTGTGAAATAGCAATTTAAGCCCCACCCCTTTTCTCCATGCAGGCTCACGACAGAAGAATGATGGCCCCAGACATCAATGTTATTGTTCCTGGGTAGGTATAGTCTAGTTGGACTCTGCAGCCCTATTAACTCCTTGGTGGTTTAGGGCAGGAGCCGCTGGCTGTGGTAGTGCACCACTGACGAAAGTTGTACGGCTATGATCGTAACTGGTGATGGTTAACGTTGTGCGACTGTGCTTGCTGCTCTGTAGGTTTCTCTGCTGGTCTCTCTGGTTCCCTCTGCAGGAACAATCAATACTGTGGACAGCTCCAGTTTTGGTTTGCTTACTTTGTGCCCTGTCCCCTGTTCCCAGTGACAGAACTTGTGTGGCGCTGGAGGGCTTCTTTCCTTTTGGGGCTGTTCTGGATTCTCTTAAGTTTGCTGACTCTACAAGAAACATTTTCTGGCAAGCATTTTATATAGGCGGTATTCTGAGTGGCACATGGGTACTGCATTGCAGCATGCTGGGGCGGGCTATAGGACATGGGGCCCTCCCACCTGCCACCATCTTCCTCTGGAAAGGACTGCCTCTGAATTGCTCCCAGGTAGGCCTCCCACCCTGGCTGAGAGGAGATCCCATCTACTCTTAATAGGGCCAGTTTACTGACCTTGTCACAGTGGACACTAATTCAGCGTATTGTTCAAACTAGCTTTAGCAAAGCTAACCTTTTTGGTATTTGTGCTTTTGTTTGTGCTGTCCTGTATTGCAGTTGATGCGAGGTGCTCCCATCATTTGCCCAGGTACACTGATCATTTGATCTTGTAAACCTACCCTATGCCATTTGTAACAGAGTGGTTGCCTCAAAATTACACCCATAAGAAACATCTTATACCAAATGTATTTTCCAAAAAGGTTTTTTTTCTTTTGCTTGCAACATAGCGGCACAATCTTTTTTTTTAAATGTATTTATTCAGTTTGGTATACGCAAAGCCAAAAATGGCTTTGTTTATACAACACAGTATTATAACATTTCCACATTCAATACATAACTCCATCATATATAATCTAAGATAAATTGGTATAAAAGTTAAAAGGTTAATATTCTTAGGTCACCTCTGTCGATTTTAGAAAGTACACTCAATGTGCCCTAAAAAAGTTCATGTAAAATCTCAATACATTTAAAATCAAATTTGACGATAAAATACATGAAGTTAATATCGTTAACTTCCATCCAAATTTTCGGTGAGTGAGGTGTCGGTCAGTGCTGTTATGATTCCACATATTTGTGTTGAATCGCCTTTAGGGTCTCAGTGAATTAAGATGATCTGACTAGTCCAGTTCTTGCTCCCTTGATTTCAAGAAAATTAGACATTGAACTTTAGCATTAAGTAATCTCGAATAATCAAGCTGCCTGGGTAGGCAGATATATATTCAGGATTGTCACTATGCGTCGTTCTATGTTGAATGAAAGGACCACTGTTTATCTTTGTAGATAGGCGAATAAGATTTGTCTCGTAGCCAAATTAATTCAACTTATATTTTAGCCAGCATTTTAGTGCACCTAATGATGCACTATTTGCGGTTACTGTGAACCTAGCAAGGCTTACCTTGTGTACTTTATACAGTTTCCCCAAGAGGCACAAGTGCTCAAAATTATCTAATCTCGTATAGGCTTGGATGTAAGTGACCATTATGGTGCCATTCTCAAGGTGCAAGATCTTCTCAAAATACATTACCGCTTTTCAAATAAAGACTACTGGAGAACCCAGAAGATTTAACTCCAGTCTTAAGTACTCAACCGCAAGTGATTTTGGCATCCAAAATAAAATGCTAAGGATTTTTGCTTCAAATTTGCTGATCTCGTTAATGAGGTAATGTCCCCATACTTCAACCCCATACATTAATACAGTTTCAATCCTTGCAGTGTAAAGCAGCAGTATAGTCTACAGAGAAGATCTTCCAAATTTTCCAATATAGGACCTTGTGGAACGCACCATCACCCATTTCTTCTTGGTTTCATCCCAGTGGTACGTCCAACTTAAATTGTGATCCACCATAACCCCCAGGTACTTATAGCATTTAATACATTGAACAGGTTGATTTATTAATCTGCCATTTATATTTATTACCATAAGTTTTATGTTTATCTGTGAATGCTATGACCTTAGTTTTCATGACTTTCACTCGTAGACCATTTTTTTCAGCATAAATACCGAGAGCATATAACATTGTCAGTAGGTCACTTGGGAGTGTAGTCTTATTGGAGCACGTCATTTGCATAGCCAAGCCAGTTTAGTTGCTGTTCCTACTTTCACTGGATGTACATTTAGATTTTCGAACACATTGGCCAGATCAGCTAAATATAAGTTGAACAGTGTGGCAGCGACAATACACCCCTGTTTAACCCCCCCCTAGAGGTAAGGAGAGATTCTGGAAGTTTACCGTAGCCATCAAAACATACTCTAATGCTTGTTCCTTTGTGAAGGAGCATGAGCATTTTTAGAAGACCAGGGGGAATATTCCACAAGAGTAATTTGCCTCACAACCTATTTCGTAACACAGTATCAAATGCAGACCTAAAATCAATAAACGCAGCATAGACTGAAGCCTTTCTTCTATACAATGCATGGTCAACTGATGATGCCAAGATCAACAAGTTGTGTATCATTTCAGCCTTTTTCCTAAATCCTATTTGGTTGGGGGGGTGAGGGGTAAAAGAATGCAATTTTCTGTTATCCAATCATTAAGTTCAACTAAAAGCACTTTAGCAAATATTTTAGCCGTAATGTCGAGCATAGCCAACATCCTATAGTTTGCAGGGTCGTTCCAACAACCTTTCTTATGGACTGGAAGGATATGGCTCTCAGTCCAAGAAGTAGGGAGTGTTTCACTTTCACATATATGTAGATACAATAGTTGCAGGGCTTCCACCCATATCTTAGCAGAGGTTTTTATTAGGCTATTGCTAGTGCCATCAGGGCCTGCTGCGCGAGAGTCACAAATCTTCTCTATAATTAAGGTTAGTTTGGTGACTGCCACTTTACTGACCCTTTTAGCATTGGGTAATTCCATCGCAGGATCCTGTGGAGTGGTGGCTCCCAAGGCTTTTCCAATGCGTGTTCTCCAGTCTTCTTCGGATTCACCATTGATAGGCAATCCCTTGTTATTAGCCCCTTCTGATCACAGACCACATACACATGGTATTGCTGGATCTTGCGTGGCTCGCAAGTTTATGCCAAACTTCTTTCTCACATAGCCACTTGTGGTCTCTCAACCACTTAAGATAGTTCTTTTTTACAACTTTTATGGCTTTGGTAGTCTCAGTACCTGTTATCGGGCTTAAATGTATCTTTGCAATTTCGACTTTGAGGTGTTTTTTAGCATCACTGATTCTTTTGTCATAGTTCCTGTGTATTTGTCTGTTCGCCTTATTCCAGTGTTCATATGTATTTTTGTATTTCCTCTGCTGTTGGGTAGCTTCTTTTTGTTTGTTGTTAACCTCAAAACAGCTTGCATCATGCCAGGTCTTGTGTGAGAACAGCCTCATCCTCCACCATTGCCAACACTGCTGCATTAGTAAACGTGTAGTCACATCTCAATGGTGGAGGCACTACGACCACTCACACGTGTCTGGGGCTCTATGGGCGTCGCCAGGACATAGAACATTCAACTCAATAAGATGAGAAGACCGTAACACTGTACGTGCACTGCTGTGGAGGTTGCGGGCCGACATCTTCGGTGCGGGAGATGCACATGTATTGAAAAGATCATCACTGCTGATTTCAATCTGTCAGGTAAAATCTCCCACTGCCCACAGTGGAACTTTTGGATCAATTTTTTTCAAGAATTTTAGCAACAGCAGTTACATTGGATTTGGTGGCTAGTCCTTTAGGCGGGTCATTGTTATTAATGAGATACATAACATAAATGGGTAATCTTAACCCCCTGTACCATTGGGGTGGAGCCCTCCACATTACTTATGCTCCAAGGGTGTTGCACAGTCACCAATAACCCTCCCTTAGGGCGGCCACCTGGTGCCTTGGTAGCCATATGTAGTGTACTTCTATTATCAAACTTGCACACTTCTACCAACCAAGTTTCTTGTAAAGCAATAATGCAGAATGTGTCTAAATGTTCTGTCAGACCACCTACCGCAGATCGGTGTCCAAAACCACCTGTATTCCTAGAGCACATGATATCTGGTCAATCTTCTTTTTGAACTATCATTACTCCTTCTCCGATGTGGATGACCACTTTTTAAAGGATACTGTAGCTTATCTGAGATTCTCTTTCCTTAAGGTTAAATAGTTAACATCTTCATACAACCATTTAACTGCACTCCTGGGAACTTTTTCTTCTGGCTTTTTTTTTATTACTAACTGTATATAGTAGGGAGGGGTCTTTCATTCGTGGCTTAAGCCCACAATTTCCAGTGGATCTAAATGGCACAGCCAGAAGTGCAACATTGTGGAAGGCAATCAGAAGGCTGCTTCCTCGCAAGATCACTCGACACCAGTGCCCTTTTCGGGGAGGGGTATGGGAAGGTGGGTGTCCTTCACCCCTGCTGTGTGGCCCTCTACCATTTTCTCTCACCTCCATCCCACTGAGCCCCCCCCCCCCTCTTTGCCCCGGTTTGCGCTCTGGAGGCTGCCAGGGTCTGCCCACATACAACATGTTGGTCTTCACCCTTGCTGCCTGTAGACTGCAAGTTTTTCTAGCAGATGGCGTAGGTTTCTTCTAAAGGCCTTCACTCCTAGTTGATTATAGTCTCCCCTCTTGACTGTTCCTTTGTGGCCTGTATTGTGCCAATATGAGGTTGGTCCAGACCTGTTGTTGTATCTAAATACTTAAATTGCTTCATGGAAACGTTCAGGTCTCTCCATTTCTAGGGACAGGATTCTCCAGCTTTTCTCTCAATTTCTAATATCTTTATGTAGTACTTGTTGTAGAGTTCAAAATGCTCAGCTGCTACTGCAACTCACACATTGTAACTCACTTCCTGTGACCTCGTTCCTCAACTATGGGCTTCTTCCTAGCATCTATCCTTGTATTCGCTCATTCAGGCTACTGAGCACTGCACTGCAGGCACTAGAGCTTCCAGCAGGTCTGTACTGAGCACATTTACTCAGCTATTCGGAATACTGAGCGTATCTCAAAGTACGATTCTCAGCAATTCCAGGTACTTTACGGATCTCACTGGTAAGACTCCCAACTCAAATTTATAGACATTTTGGTACTTGTACATTTCCCAGAAGTGAGTGCCTTTTTCTTCTTCGCATAGACAATTCTCACCCATGTTTCTCTCAATTAGTCTTAGAATACATTGCAGTACTTCAACTATATTTGGATAAGTGGTTGATAAACCTCCATCAACAAATTGTGCACTCCTCCACGTTTCATCATATTCAAAGATGTATCGTGGTTTACATCATTGTAATACAAGGTACTCTTACGTCCTGCCCACTTTCCTCCATACTGTATGGGCATCCCTCGCGAGGGATGGGAGACTGAACCTTTTTCACCAGAAAAAATCTTCTTCCCCTTTAAATTTAGAGGCGCGCAGCCCTGGGAGCATGCGCTCGCCTCACTCCGCCCACCGGTGCCACTCCTTAATCCCCTTTTCCGTGTGAACAGGAACGGGCTGAATTCACCAGCACTCCTAGGTTTGGCTTCGGCCATGTAATTCCACATGCGGATACTTCTCTTCTCTCTTTTTGTCTTTCTAATATTCAGGCACTCAGTCATCAGGTGTCCCGATCCTGGGGGTAGGGGGGAGACAATTATGAGCTCCTGGCTCAGCAGGCAGGAAGCGTACAACACCCTGCTCCTCACAAACTAGCCCTCGCAGTACGGTTCCTGAGCAGGTCGCGTTGAAACACGTGAGCCTAGCTCGGGCTAACCTATAGGGCGTTCATTGTGCTAGAAGCAGTGGTACTAGGTGCCAATATAGGAGTAATTGGTCTAGATTCGGTCATTGGGCCGACTCTAGGGAGATGGACCTTCTTAGGTGCACCTTGGACGACATGCTCTCCTTTTCGGCACACCTCGCCCACTCTGACGTACAGGTGGATGCATCCTGCACCTATCTGGCAGCCATCGAAGCTTAAAGTAATTCGGAGGAGGGCCTCTTCTCCTCCAACCCGGTGGTCAGGCGACATCTGATAGACCTCTGAAGGCCTTACCCGCCTGTAAAAAATCCACACCCTGTGCGGTACCTTAATGTGGTGTTGGGCGCCTTGGCGCACAAACCTTTCGAGCCACTGGTGTCCGCGGACATCAGGTTGGTCACCGTAAAGAATAGCCCTGCTTGTGCAGAATCGGCGAGATCAAGGCTCTGGTGGCTTCAGAGCCCTACACTAACTTTCACAAGGACAAGGTCATCCTGTGAACGCTCCTGCGTTCCTACCCAAGATTACCTCCACCTTCCATCTCAACAAGGAAATAACCTGACCCACTTTATTCGCCGTCCCCAAGGAGGAGCCTCAGAGGGTCTGGCACCGTCTGGATCTCGTCAGACGCCCGGTGTGTCACTCTCAGGGGGGTGGGGGGAGTGGGGAGGGAGGGCAGTGTTTCAGGGCTGTGTTACCTAGCCTCAAAGGCCTCCATAGCAAGGTGACTGATCGTGGCCATAAAGGAGGCCTGTGAGGGGCAGTACAAACCTGTGCCAGCTAACTTACATGCCCAGGCGGTCAGAACCAAGGCCACGGCCATTGCGTTCCAACGGCAGGGGCCGTGGAAGGTAATCAAATGGGCGGCTAGGTAACCCCTCCCCCCACAATATCCTTTCGGCTTTCTGTAAGCACTAATGTTTGGACGCCGCCTCTAGGTCAGACGCTGCATTTGCGTGTCACCATTTCCCTCATGTAACTTTGTCTGTGGCATACCATGTCTTGAACATCTTAAGGGTTTAAGCACTTCAGGGACTGCACCTCGAAGTAGTCGATTACCGATCCCCACATGATTGATGTATTATGTTTAGAGATGGACTCCAGCGTCTCTGAATGTGGTTCCTACTGCTCTATGAACCGCAATGGGACCAGGTAGCTAAGCTATTGGTGCACCACCTACCTAAATCAAGAGAACCCCCTCCAGAAGCCGATCGTAGGAGGGCATCCAACGTCCCATACCCGAAAAGACACTTTGTGACAGTGAAGGGAAACCTCACAAAAAGGCTACTCCAGGAGCATGCCAAGACATTCTTCATCCTCTTCTGCCCACAAAAAAGTGAAAATACAGATTTCAACATGACCAATGATGAGTCGCTAAACTCTCAAACACAGGTAAAGTGCCAGACGGTGGCTTAGTCTGCTGAAAAGAGTGGGATAAATTTCACATAGAAATGCTCTATCTTTTCAGAATTGTTGACTGTTGCGACCTCAATAGAGTTAAAGGGTCCCATCCCACTTGGGCTTGCTGGCAGGGTACCCAAGAATAGCAGCATCTGTACGTGTTAGATATTGGACCCAAAAATCAAGGGATGATTGGAAGGGGTACTTAACAATTGCAGCCAGGCAGAGTTGAAGGGGACAGCGACTAGCACACTACCAACTCCCTTGCCTCTCCTCTGGGGCAGGACTGGCTCTGGCAAATAACCGTTTGTCTCCTATTTTAGGTCGAGAGGGGGTGGGGTCCCTCTGACCCAGTCATTCTTTAACTGTGATCCCTAGAGGGGACATTTGTACCTGCCATTGGGTGACAGAGAAACTAAAGGCAGAGGACTGGCTTTGAGTGACTATACAAACCATAGCTTCTATAATGTAGTGAGACAGAATCAGAATATAAGTTCCGGTCTGCCGTTTCCCATAGTTGACCATTCCCTCTGACCAAAACACTGAAGTGTATACCAGAATCCAAAATGGATCCTGAGAAGAAAAATAAACTGGCAGAGCTTAGATCATCAGGCTGGCCCATTGCCTTGTAGGGAATGTATAAGCATGAAAAACATATAATTTGAATGGATTGTGTCCTCCAACTTATTACACGTCTTTGACATGTAATGTCCACGGCTGTGCACTTAGGATTTTTTTTTCGGCAGAGGGCACCCAGCATCGATGACGTTGGGTCGATGTCCCTCGAAGGCCTCCGTTGAGGGCGACGTCACTGTATGTTATAAATGGGATGCACAGCACCTGTAGCATCAGTTCAGTTTTTTTTCTGCAAACGGGTTTGCTTCGAGAACTCTGCACGTCTTGTGTGTTTCATCGTCGAGATGTATTTTTCTTTGACCCCTCCGACTCCGCGGTCTGCCTTCAAGACTTGCCGGGACTGCAAGTCTAAGATGTCGATTACAGACCTGCACCGTGTTTGTTTGTGGTGCCTGGGCGAGAGTCATGACACCGACGACTGTTCCAAATGCCAGTCGTTGACTGCTAAGGCCTTGCAGGAGCAACAAGGGGAAGTTACAGGTAGGTAAGGGTTCTAAACCCATTAAGTCCCGTACAGCTGCTAAGGGGTTGTCCACCGACGATTCGAGGGGCGACTCTACGCATCGGGAAGAGGCCCAGGGTTTTTGGTCCCAGAGTGGATCTGGCCATTCTTCCTCGTCGCGGCGTTCTCGGAATCGCCGTCACCGGTCGCCTTCCCCGTCCTCCTTGGAGGATGGTGCCGCAAGGAAAGTGGCATGCCAACGAAGTCCTCGACTCCAGAGGAATGGGCTGCCTTTAAGGAGCAAATGTTATGGATATTTCAGTCGCAGGGCACGGTTCCGGTCGCACCTTCTAATGAAGCCGGCAAGGAACGGTCTCGTACCGTGGCTCGCACGCCGTCTGGTCCGCGGCGCGACTTGCACTGGGATCCTTTGAGGTCCTGTTCGGACAAGGCTATGGATAGTCGCAAGAGACGTGCTTCCAGGTCTCGGGCCTCGTCTCTGGCGAAACCGCTGCAACCTGCTAAGGGCTCTAAGCCGGCGTCGACTCGTTCTGCGCTGTGTCCGTCCGACTCGGACGTCGACGCTTTACCGTCTAATCAGCCCACAGCGCCGGTGGCAACAGTGTCGACGTTGACACCAAAGCCTTCGGCGCTCCGACGCCTTTGGGTATTTTTTGCCCGCAATTTACCATTGGAGTACCCAGATTTGGTGGATCCTGCAAGGAAGGCTATGGCAAAGTCTGTGATGCCAGTATTGGACTCTAGGCCCACTTCTGTCCATAGGCCAGGGTTTCAACTCCCTCTGGACAACCTATATGAAGAGGAAGAAAGGTCTGAATTTGAGGACCCTGGTGAACTTGATGTGGCTCCAGTCTTTTCTGGAGACAGTCAATTGGAGGAGTTGAGGTAAACCCTTCATGATGCCAGTGGGTTGGACACTTCTCCGGAAGTGTAATTTGGTAGGCCTGAGCCTGGGGCTCATGCTGAGTCTTCATACAAGCGGCTCATGACTAGGGTCACAGAGTATCTGGGCTGGTTCAGACATTGTGAAGACTTTGTGCAGGATGATCTAACAGGCATTTTAGATCAAGGTCCTTCCTCTGACCCGGTTTAACCGTTTCATCTCACCTTACAGAAAAGGGTGGCAGCTGCTTGCAGTCACCGGAATCTCTTCCGGCTTTTAATAAAACTTTGACAAAAAGTACCGCCCTTCCGTTAGCGACCCCAGCTATTTATCCACTCGCCCCACTTGCAGCGGTCTGGTGGTTCAGGTGGTTACGGCCACCATGAGGTAGGTGGCGTACTCTATTCTGATATGGACGACAAACACTTTGACGGTTGGGCACGGAAGGTATTTTCTGCAGGGAGCATGGCATTGAAATCGGCCAACTCCACTTGCGCCTTAGCAAGGTTCTCACACACACTTTGGAACTTTTTTTTTAGCAGCTGAGCATATTCCCGAGGGGGAAGAAGGGGATGGCTTTCTTGCTAAATTGCAAGACGGCAAGGATGCCATGCGCGAATCCCTTCAGTCGGGTTTGGATACAGCACACAGTGTTAACCGGTCCATGGCTGCGAGCACTGTTACACGCAGATTTGCGTGGTTGCGGAAGTCTGGTTTTGCTCAGGATGTGCAAGCCCTTCTTCTGAACATGCCCTTTGATGGCACACATTTGTTAGGCAACAAGGTTGACGAGAGCCTTGAGAGGTTGCAGACCTCAAACTGTAGCAAAATCTTTAAGCGCATCTGTGGTCAACATCTGCTTCTTCGTCCTCGAGGACAGCAGTGGAGGGGAGGTTCTTTTCGTTACTACTCCTCCTTTGGTAGAACGAGAGGGGCCGCCAGTCAAAGGGGCCAGCAAAAAAGTACCTGTGGCGGTCGGAGAAATAGAGGTGCCATAGTCGCTCAGGCAGCTGCCTCTTTGCCTTCAGGCACTGCCGCAGCCGCTCCAAAACAGTCATGAGGTCATGTCCCATGGTTCGCTGTTTAGGGGCAGGCTATCTCAGCATCTTGAAGAGTGGCGAGCCATTACTTTGGATGCGTGGGTTCTGGATATGATAGCCCACGGCTACTACCTTCCCTTCCTAAAGCGGCCCCCCGACAATCCACCGGGGAAACTCTCGGTGAAGCTTCCCGATCCGCTCCATGTGCAGCAAATCTTGACCCTTCTAGAGAAAGGCGCTATAGAACTGGTGCCTGTAGCGGAGAGGAACACGGGATGGTATTCCCCTTATTTTTTTAATCCCAAAGAAAGACTGGGGATTGAGACCCATCCTGGACTTGAGTTGGTTGAACAAACTTCTCAGGAAGGACAAGTTCAAGATGGTCACTCTTTCTCAAGTCCTCCAGGCCCTTCAACTTCAGGATTGGTTGGTGTCTCTGGACCTACAGGATGCTTACTTTCATGTTCTGATTCATCCCTAGCACAGAACGTACTTGAGGTTTGCAGCTGGCGACTCGCATTTTCTGTTTCGGGGTCCTTCCCTTCGGATTGACCTCCGCCCGAGTGTCTTCACGAAGCTAATGGTGGTGGTGGCAGCGTATCTCCGGTGTGGGGGGGATTCCCCTGTATCACTACCTGGACGACTGGCTGATCCGTGCGTGTCCTCCTGAGAAAGCATTTAATCACCTCTCTCACCTGCCGCTCTGTCCACAGGCTGGGCTTCTCCCTCAATTTCAAGAAGTCGCATCTGACACCAACGGCTCCAGTACATAGGGGCTGTGTTGGACACGTCCTTGTGCAAGTGCTCGCCTCCCAAGGTTAGGGCTCATCACATTATGCAGATGGTGGATAAGTTTCAACACTTCAGATGTCTCCCGGTTTTGAATTGTTAAGGTTGCTCGGCCTCATGGAATACTGCATTTTTCTAGTGCCAGAGGCCAGGCTGAGGATGGGTTACCTGCAATGGGTCCTCTAGATGCAGTGGTCGCAGTTCCCAGGCAAGATGTCGGATCCCGTTCAGATTCCCATCTGTCTCCCAGGATCTTCTGTGGTGGGCCAAGGAAGGGAACCTGATGAAGGGGGAGCCGTTTTGGCAACCGTGGCCGGAGGTGACTGTAGTGACGGACGCTTTCCTCAAAGGATGGGGGAGCTCATGCTGACCATCGGAGTCCAAGCTCCACATCAACCTGTTAGAGCTGAGGGCCATCAGGGTGGCTCAGTAGGCTTTTCTGCGGTCTGTGCGAGGGAAGAGTGTCCTGATCATGACGGACAACACAGTGGCCATGCATTACCTCAACAAAAAAGGGGGTGCGGCGTAGGGTCACTCCCATTGTGCAGAGAGGCGATGCAGCTTTGGTTCTGGGCAATGCAGCAGGGAATATCACTCTCTGCAGTTCATCTGGCTGGAGAGGAGAATGCGGCGGCGGACGCTCTGAGCAGGCATACATAGCGCGGTCTCTCACAAGTGGGAGTTTGCTCAGGAAGGCCTTCTGGAGATCTTCTCCCTTTGGGGAACCCCACAAGTGGTTCTCTTCGCGACCAGTGCCAACCGGAAATGCGAGAGATTCTGCTCGAGGGAATTTCCTGCGATAGGAGCCCTAGGAGGCACATTCGTTGTGGATTTGTCATTCCCACTTCTGTACGCGTTTCCTCCGGTCCCCATCATTCCTCAAGTGTTAAGGAGGTTGCGGAGGTTCGGATCCCACATGATCCTCATTGCTCTGGATTGGGCCAGGAGAGCGTGGTACCTGGACCTTCTAGAAATGTCAATCTGCCTTCCCGCCGTCTTCCCTACCGAGTGGATCATCTCTCGCACAAGGCGGGTCGGATTCTCTATCCAGAGATCAAGACACTCAACCTTCACGCTTGGTATCTGAAAGGTTGAGGTATAAGGATTGGGACCTCCCGGATGATGTGATGGAGGTGTTTCATTCGGCCAGGCGGCCGGTAACCAATTCCCTGTGCCGTTGCTGTTGGTTTTGCGACTGGTGCAGAGGACAAGATTTTGATCCTTTTCAGTGTTCCAATCCTGTGGTTCTGTCTTTCTTGCTTTCTTTGGCCCACAGGGACCTTCAAGTTGGTACCATTAAAGGTTAACTGGCGGTGATGTCTATATTCAAGCGCTTGTCTGAAGAATGTTATTTTAAGATTCCTTTCATTTTCTAATTTCTTAAAGGGCTCACTTATTGTTCCCACCGTCCCCGTTTCAGGTGCTGGTTTGGGATCTGAATTTGGTCTTGAAATTTCTATTGGGTGCTCCATTGGAACCTTTGCACTCTTGTCCTTTGAGACTGTTGTCTTTGAAGACGGTGTTCTTGGTTGCGGTTACATCCGCTCGCGAGTGAGTGAATTGCAGGCACTTTCATCTAAGCCGCCCTTTACTGTGTTCCACAGGGATAGGGGGGTACTGAGGGTACGTCCTTCCTTTCTACCTAAGGTATTGTCTGAGTTTCATGTAAGCCAGAAAGTGGTACTTCCTTCTTTCAAATGGATTGTGTCCTTGCACGTATTCCTCATTTTAGATATAGTCTGCCAGCTTTGCTGCTTCTCAGAAATTTTTTCGCCATTGGATGCTGTGCTCGAGGCCTCGTAGTCGTAGTCCCTCGAGGGCTGCCGTCGAGTGTCAACGTCATACGTCGTATAAAGGGCTCAAGCCGCGCCCGTTGGTCTCAGTTCTGTTTTTTTCCGAGCTTCTGCTTCATGTTTCGAAACGGCGCGTCACTTCTTTCATTGAGAATGTCTTCATCCTCAACTCCTACCACCACACCTAAGACAGGTTTTAAGAAATGTCTGAAGTGTGTTAGGAAGATGCCAATTACCGATCCTCACTGCAACTGCCTTTGGTGCCTGAGCCCTGACCATCGGGTCGACGAGTGCCGTTCGTGTCAGGCCATGTTGAGCAAGGCTCGTAAGGAACACCAAGGTAAGCTAGCGATGGGAGAGGAGCCTTTTAAGTCTGTAAAAAGAAAAAAGAATTTGGGACAGTCAAGTAGAAATTCTCATCACAAGGCAGTCGAGGTCGCAGAGTCGCTCAACGAAATCTTCCACCTCTTCATCTAACAAAATCGAAGAAGCGACATCACAGATGATCTTCCTCTTCTTCCTCCTCGCTTGAGAGAAGATTTATTTCATGTCCTAAGCATGATTCCCATAAAAATTGGGAGGCCTTTAGAGCTTCAATGCTAAAGATTTTTGAGAAGGCGGCACTGACCCCCTCAAAAAAGTCGTGTGAAGAGCATGCCTCTGTCCACTCCAAGAGTGACCCACGGAAATCTAAAACTAAACTGTTTGAACACTTGAACGACACTATTTGAACGCAGCTGCTGAACACATCCCAGAGGGTGAGGAATGGGATGGTTTCTTGGCGTAGTAAGGGATGGAAAGGAAGCTATGGAGGAGTGCCTCAAGTCAGGACTGGACACTGCTGGTAGTGAGCGCAAGTCCATGGCATCTAGCACGGTTTTCGCAGATTTGCTTGTCTGAGGAAATCTGGTTTTGCGTCTGATGTACAGTCCAGGTTACTCAATATGCCCTTTGATGGCTTGTGGCTGTTCGGCTGCAAGGCGGAAGAGAGTTTGGAGAAGCTGCAGACCTCGAAAGCGGCAGCTAAATCACTCAGCACCGCTATAAAACAGCCCCAACAACATTCATATGCAGGGTCATCTTCTTGGAGAAACCGTCCCTTTCGTTTCTTCTCCTCTTTTGGAAGAGGGAAGGGGCAAGCCAGTCAAAGAGGTCAACAGAGAAAACCCCCTCGTGGTGGAAAGGGAGAAGGTGCTAGATCAGCCCCAGCAGCGGCTACTTCCTCCTCGGGTGGTTCTGCAGCTGCTTAAAAGCCACTCTGAGGTCTTTACCAACATAACCCTGGTGGGAGGGAGGATCACTCGGTATCTGAACAAATGGCGGTTCATTACGTCAGATGCCTGGGCGCTGGCGATAGTGACCCATGGTTACTGCCTTCCTTTTCTTCAAAGACCTCGATCATCCACCGGGAGCCAGCTCTGTCAAAATTCCAGATCCGCTCCTTGTGCAGGAGATTTCAACCCTGCTAGAGAAAGGTGCAATAGAACATGTACCTGTAGCGGAGAGGAACAAGGGTTGGTACTCCCCTTATTTTCTCATCCCCAAGAAGGACGGAGGATTGCGACCCATCTTGGACTTAAGAAACTTGTAAAAGTTCCTTGGGAAGGACAAGTTCAAGATGGCGACCCTTTCTCAGATCCTTCAGGCTCTTCAGCTTCAGGACTGGCTGGTATCATTGGACCTACAGGATGCTTACTTTCATGTGCCAATCCATCTCAAGCACAGAAAGTACCTGAGGTTTGCAATTGGCAGATCTCACTATCAGTTTTGAGTTCTGCCATTTGGGCTGACCTCAGCCCCGAGGCTTTTCACCAAGATGATGGTGGTAGTGGCAGCGAGTCTCAGGAGAGGGGGGGATTTAAATCTACCCTTACCTAGGCGATTGGCTAATCGGAGCAAGTTCACCCGAACGAGCCCGGGAACATCTAACCAGGACCTGTCTCTTCCTACAGAAGCTGGGCTTCTCCCTCAATTAAAAGAAGTCACAAATTATTCCAAGCCAAAGACTCCAATTCATTGGAGCTGTCCTGGATACAACCTCTAGGAAAGCCTCGCCTCCCGAGGAAGCTCACCACATTCTGCAGATGGTAACAAGGTTTCAAAATGCCTGACATCTGCCGCTTTTTCGATTTTCTAAGGTTGCTAGGCCTCATGGCATCCTGCATCTTTCTGGTGCCATAGGCCAGGTTGAGGATGCGATCCCTTTAATGGGCCCTCAGGACTCGATGGTCCTAGTTTTCGGGAGAGATGTCAGATCTTCTGCAAGTCCCAGCCAGAGTGGCCCAAGATCTTCTATGGTGGGCTTGCAAGGAAAATATCCTCAAAGGAGAACCTTTTTGGCAACCATGGCCTGAGATAACAGTAGTAACTGACGCCTTACTCACAGGGTGGGGAGCCCATACCAACGATCTGACAATCAGCGGTCATTGGTCTCCATCGGAGTCCAAACTACACATCAACCTTTTGGAACTGAGGGCAATCAGACTAGCGCTGAAGGCCTTTCTGCCCTCTGTACTGGGAAAGAATGTCCTGATCTTGACGGACAACACAGGGGCTATGCACTACCTCAACAAAAGAGGAGGCATAGGATCACTCCCGCTGTGCAAAGAGACGATGCAGCTCCGGATTTGGGCAATGAAGAAGGAATCTCTCTCTATCAGCAGTTCACCTGGCTGGAGAGAAGATGCCCAGAGCAGGCAGAGCAGTCTCCCATGAGTGGGAACTAGCTCAGGAAGTCCTTCTGGAGATCTTCATCCTTTGGGGAACCCCTCAAGTGGATCTGTTCGTGACCGAAACCAAACGGAAGTGCAAACAGTACTGCTCAAGGGAATTTCCCCCAAGAGGAGCTCTAGGGGACGCGTTCGTGGTGGACAGGGTATTTACACTCGTATACGCGTTCCCTCAAGTCCCTGTGACTCCTCAAGTAATCAGGAGGTTGAGAAAGTTCAGGAAAACCATGATCCTAATTGCACCGGATTGGGCCAGGAGAACGTGGTGCCCGGACCTTCTGGACATGTCCATCTGCCCTCCAATTAATCTCCCACAAAGAGAGGATCTCCTCTCGCAAAAGGAAGGTCAAGTTCTCCATCCAGATGTCAAAGCACTCCGCCTTCACGCATGCCATCTGAGAGGCTGAGATATAAGGATTGGGACCTTCCGGGCAACGTTGTGGAGGTTTTGCTTTCGGCCAGAAGGCCAGCAACAAAATCCTTGTACTGGTGGTGTTGGAAGAAATTCAGTGACTGGTGCTGGGATAAGAATGTGGATCCTTTTCAATGTAGCACTCCCATGGTGCTTTCTTTTCTTTTATATCTGGCCAAATCGGGGCTCTATTAAAGGATATTTAGCAGCGCTTTCTATCTTCAAGCGCTCCTCCAAAGAAGTTTCTTATTTTAAAATGCCTTTAGTTGTTCAATTTCTTAAAGGGTTTACAAATGTGTTCCCTCCTACACCTTTTCAGGTTCCCATCTGGAACTTAAATTTAGTTTTAAAATGTCTTGTGTGCCCCCTTTGAGCCTTTATATTCTTGTCCTTTAAGAGTCCTAACTTTTAAAACTGTTTTACTAGTGGCTTTAACACCAGCCTGCAGGGTGAGTGAGCTGCAGGCGCTCTCTTGCAAGCCTCCTCACACCATTTTCCACAAGGATAAGGTCATTTTGAAGGTCAAACCTTTTTTCTTACCTAAAATAGTTTCAGATTGCCATTTATCACAGAAGATCACTTTACCCTCCTGCGCATGTTAGTAAAGAAATGTTCCTAAAAGGGCTCTCATCTTCTATGTCGCTTGACTTGAGAGCTTTAGACAAACTGATCAGTTGTTTGTCGGTTACACTGGACACAAATTGGGCCTTGGGGTGTCCAAACAAACTTTATCCAGATGGATCATTCTAGCAATATCTGAGTGTTACAAATTGGCTGGGAAAGAGCCTCCAGATGGATTAAGGGTTCATTCAATCAGAGGCATAGCATCTTCTATGGCTCTTCAGAGAGGGGTGTTCCTGTGCAGGACATTTGTGTGGCAGCCACCTGGGTTTCCATGCACACCTTTGTAAAACATTGTTTAGACTCCTTCTTATCAAGGAGGCCTTTTTGCAAAAGCCGTCCTTCATTCAGTACATAATTAAAAACCCTGGTACCCGCTTCTCCAAATTACAACTGCTGTGGGAGTCTAAGATGAAGAATACGTGGGAGGACACAATCCATTTGAAGAACAAGTTACTTACCAACTGTAACGTTCTTTCGACTGGATGTTCCTCCCACGTATTCCTCATCGACCCTCCCAACCTACCCCTCTGTACAGTTTTTATGCTTTTTGCACTTGTACTTCCTTAAGAGCCTGACATCCTTCGATGCCTGATATAACTGATGCGACCATTAACACCGAAAAAACTGAAATGAGACCAATGGCCGTGGATTGAGCCCTTTATACAACGGATGAAGTCGACACTCGACGGCGGCCCTCCAGGTAGTAAGACTGCGCAGCCTCGAGCACAGCGCCATCTGGCGAAAAGATTTCCGAGAAGCGGCAAAGCTGGCACACTAAGATGAGGAATACGTGTAACGCTCACCTTGTATCCACAGCGACGCCTCTGGACTGGTCTGGGACACCACTGGGCTCTCAGCAACTCTCCCGGACTTCGTTCGGCTTGATCAGTTCTAGGAAATAGGAGGGATGTTTTAGCAACTCTCCTTGTCTCCCGGGGCCCACCTCCCAGTCTTCCCTTGCATCGGTTCCCCTTGGGGCTTTGCTCACCTTGGTTTTCGTAATGCCGCACTCTCCGTCCTGCCGAGCTAAGCAGGGGCGCGTCGTTGTTGGCTTGGTCCGCTGAGTTACTTCACTGGCGTTAACCTGAAGTCCAGACTGGCTGCGACACCTCCATTTCAGGTGGGTGTTTTGAGTTTGTAGAATAACGTCTATGTTGACAATTGTTCGAATAACCATCTTCTTTTGTTTTGCAGAGGCTGATGGAGAAAGCCGAGGATGGCTAAAGAATTCAAGAAGGTAAGGATGCGCAAATTGCAGCGCAGAGAGAGTCCTTGTTAATGAGCTGACCTGTGCTTTGTTTCTTCTCTGGTCGTGAAGAGTTCCTGGAAGCGACGATGAAGTGAAGGACTGAACACCAAAAGAGATGTTCAGAGTGGCGGAGGCCTTCCAGGTGAGATGGTAAGAAGTTTCTAATGCTTGCCTCTTTAGTCCTGAATAAGTGGCAGAGGAGCGATGGAAAGGTCCTCGAAGGATTCTAAAGGATGGAAGAGCTGGAGCTGAGCAGGTACAAATAGCAATGTTCTTCAGATGTTCGCCCGATCAGGCCAGGATACAGATTAGGGCTCAGTGAATGGCACGCTGCAAGCAGAACAACGCGAATTGCGTGCCCCGGGTCGGGAGTGGTTTAAATACCCGGCAGATATCCCAGGTGCCTTAGGGGCAGACCCCGCCCTGAAGCTAGCCTGCTTGCTGCAGTTCCTTGATCATATTCTCAGGGGCAGCCAGGTTCACCCATCGTCCATTGGGAACCATACTTGCCTGGTGCCAACGGCACCAGGATTGCGACCAAGGCACCCGTAGCGGGCTTGTGTGGGTCTTTCTGGCCTTAGAACAGTACTGAGGTGAGGGCCATGGTGCCCAAGACCCATAGCCTCAGTTCGAGGTTGTGACATACGTGGGAGGGACATACCTAGGAGGAACATCCAGTTGAAAAAACGTTAGTTGGTAAGTAACTGGTAAGGAAGAGGAGCGATTCCATAGGTTGGACCCTAGGAGAGCTTTGAGCTTTTATATTTCTAGGATGTCCAGGGTCAGAGTGGACGATCAACTCTTTGTGGGGTATACTGTTATCAGACAGACCTTGTCCAGGTGGATTATCCTCACCATTACTGAATGTTACAGATTGTAGGGCAAGGACCCTCCTGAAGGGTTGCAAGCTCATTCCACTAATGGCGTGTCTACTGCCACAGCCCTGCAGCGGGGAGTTGCTATTAGGAATATTTGTGACGCAGCGACATGGGCTTCTATCCACACCTTTGTCAAACATTACTGCCTGGATACGCTCCATGGTCAAGATATGGCCTTTGGTAAGGCGGTTCTTTATTCTGCCATCTGATTGGATATTATAAATTCTTTTCCCTCCTCCATTTTCTGGTACTGATTTGGGAGTCTGTCAAAGATGTCAAATACATGGGAGGAACATCCAATTGAAAGAACGTTACTATTGGTAACTTGTTAATCCATGCCTAGCTGCCAGTGTTCTCATGGCATGACTGTCATCCTTGCGTTATCACTTTCTCTCTTGGCATAAGGTCTTGACTTATTGTCGTTTCTTCATTGCTGTGGCTCCTTCTAGGGCATGTTTATTCTTGAATGATTGTTTGTGTTAGGGAGAATTCTCTGTTAAGGCTAATTTCCCAAACCTAGGGAGTCCCCCAGCAGATTTGCTGGATTTTTGGGGTTTATTTTTTTCTCTCTTGCTAAGAGTGAGACTCTTTTACTCCCACTCTGACATGATTTGAGGTGTTCCTTTGACTTTGAATGTGTTTTATGGGCTATGGTGGTCCTTTACCCCATAGGGCTTCATGTGTTTTTGATATGTGGGTTACAAAGCACCCTCAGTGCAGTAACCCAGGGGTGTCATAGTGATCCCCAAACATAGACTCCATACCCTGGGACTGACTACTGTCTCCCAGGGCATGTAAAGTCACCATTGGCTTTACTAGTCCCAAATTATGAACAGAAACCAGTACAATCCATCATATTGTGGACGTACTGGTCGGGGCAATTCGATTGCCCCGGGGTCTGTTGTTCTAGAGGGCACGTCTCTGTCACCCCTGATCAAGTTTTGGCTGGTGGCAGTGGATACTACTTTTTATATTCGACCGCAAATATTTTCCTATGGGATTTTCCCATTGTTCAAGGCTACCACTTTTTAATATAGCCTCGAACATACCGCCGGTTTATTAAATTAACATAAAATCACTGGTTGGTATTTTTTGCCGAAGCTCAGTTACAAAATGGCGTTTGTGTTCGCTTCTGTGACTCCAACCCAAGTCGGGCCCTTTGTTGCACTTTTTGGCGGGCTTCTCCACAGAAGCCTCCAAAAGTGGTGCCACTCTGGGTACCACAGGGGGGTGTGGGAGGGGCTTTAGGCACCCTGAACTGAGTTGCCTTGGCAACTCAAGTCGCACTCTTGTGTGATTGGCCCAAGTGGTGAGCCGCCCGGCTCACCAGTTAGCATGTTTGATTGACAGCTAGGCTGAATGAATGGGGGTTTGCTGCATAAAAGCTTGGCTTTGGGGACTGGAACTTCAGAAGTCGCCACAGGATCTAAAGAATCCGAGGAGGGAGAAGCCGAGCGACCTGCAACGACGACACCACCGGTGGAGCCCTGCTGAACCGTCTCACCACTTTTCCTGACGATAGAGGAGATCTCCAGCCCGGAGAGTCTTCTTCCTTTGACTGGTGGGGATAACCAGTTTGCCTGTCTTTTCGCCTTCCCGGATCATCTTGTGGCCGCCTTGCCTGTGCCAAGCACCCCGGCAACCGGGATACCATGGTTTTTCCACTACCGCAAATAAAAGGGTCATACCTTTTAACCGGAGAACTCTGCGGTTGATTACTTCCCAGGCAGTGCAACGACCTTCAGCTTCCCTCCACGTCGAGACCATCTCTTCCTCTGGACGACGTTGTGACTTGCACCTGCTGCCAAGAACAACTGCCCCTGCTGGAGGATCCTCTCCACTTTGAAGGTACTGTGTCCGCCTGGCCTCCCTCGCAACGGTCTGTGTGGGGTGACTCTTAAAGCCTCCACTTACCACTTGGGTTGGCCCTAGGCTGGCTAACTGAACTTTTCTGAGCTGACATAATTCTTTTCTGAACTCCCTGCAAGACTTCAAGACTTTTAAAATGTGTGATCTTGGGCGCATTGGTGCTCTGTTCTCTCTAAGAGGGAGCCTGGCCTCTGAACTTTTTGCTCACAAGTAGACTTGACTTTCCTGCCTTGCTGGGTGTTTCTAAAGTATTGTGTTGTGTGCTTTTCCTAATTTCTGCCTTTTCCCTCCCTTTTTCTTAACTTATTGGAGTGCCATCTTTAGTTAAGCGCTCACCTCTGTCTGGAAATAAGTGGTGTTAACTAAGACTTGTCTAATGAGGAATAAGGGATGTACATCTAGTAATAGAGACTGTGTGTTGAATTTACTTCTTTTTGTGCTAGTGTAATTTACAAGTGTGTCTTTAAATAATGATATACTTTTACACCAAAGCTCTGGTCAGTGTTTGCTTGTACTACTGTGTCTCTGTACCTATTGTGCATACTCTGCATACTGCCTAACTCATCTTGAGAGAAGTCTGACTGCTCAGCCACAGCTACCAGGTAATTCTGGGTGGTACAGACTGCTACCAAATGGATTTACTGCCAGCCACCTGTAGTCCTAAATCTTTTGCAGTGGTCCCTAAGGGGCACAGGTTTCTGCCTAACAGTTTGCTACAATGCACCGATCCTTCCCTGAAGATAGCCTGGCTATATTCATAATCCACACCCTCCACCTGGTTCTCTCTCCATCCATTCAAAGATGATGTCCGGGCAGGAAGTGATTTTGCATTGATTCGCAGTCTGTGACTGCCCTGTTCTAGTGACACCCTTTGTTTCCCTGTTTCTCTTTTCCCTCCATCCCGACAGGTCTTAAACACATTCTAATCATTGGATTATGGTTGCTTTGATCAGAGTGGAAGATCTTAAAGGTTATTCGCTTTGAAAAGAAATTCCCGGAGACAAAGAAATAATCTAGTGTCACACTTGAATGAGCCGAGTGCCATGTTTTAGCACCCTTTGGGTCTCCCCCTATTCTACCATTTAACATGTGCAAGTCCCTTATTTGTGATTCCTCTGACCACAGCCGGCCTCTTGACGTTTTTAACGTTTCGAACCTCTTCTCTACCGTGAAGCTTCTTTCTAGTGCTGGAGAAAGGCAATCGATGTTCAGACCCCCCAAAGCACTATCCAGGGATCTATTACTTGGGTACTTGGGATATTACATTGTCAATCCATTTAATTATTTTTGGAACAAAAGGGCTCGACACCTGGTCATTCGGGTTCCAGTTCATGTTAAAAAGAAAAATGATACCTTCCTTCAGTGTCACTTTTTCCACACATTTTATTAAGAGGATTTGGGCCAGCGGCTTAGGATGAATAATCCTTAGTACCTTTCCAATAGAGTTTTTTCAACAGGGTTAACATCTCTGAGCTTGGTCTCCCTTTCAGGCCCTTGGTCGCACTATTCAAATAACCTGTCTATCCATCCAGTTTTGGGGTTTCTCTCATCCATGATTGCTGGAAGCACAGAATGTCAACTTTGCTCAATCTCGAGTCTATAGCACACATCGCGTGAGCAAACCCTCTGGTGTTCCAAGATTCTATCTGTAGTGCTTCCGGAGTGGTCCCCTTCTCGTTCTAATGGCTCGGCTGTTAAGCTAGGTTTCTTGCTAGCCAGCTCCATGAGGCCCCATTCAGGGTACTTGTAATTAGATCTTCTCTTTTGATTGTGGGATTCCGGCAGACTCATTTTCGATGATTCTTTTATAGTGATTCTCAGGTCCTTTGGGCTTTGAGGAACAAATGGGACATCTCTAATGTGTTTTGTCGTTTGATCATCAGTTGTTAGCGGGCGTTCTTTTGGGGCTCTGACTTAAATTGTGTCTTCGCGTCTTGCTGAGGACCATAGCATGCAGAGAAGTCGGACTCATTCATGTCGAAACCCAGAGCCCTTAGGTTGTCAATTGACTTCATCATAAAGTCTAACAGAGCTAGCGATTCCATGTGCAGGAGTACGGTCGTTCTCTTCCTCACATGGGAAGCCAACCATCTTAATATCTTCTGATGTTATTACCCTTAATTGTGGTACGTTATGGAGGAGACTCATAATGTTGGTTCGGTTTAGTATAAGACCATCATTGGCCTTCAACACTCTCTCCAAAAAGATCCTATGAGGGGCGTTAGCTCCCTGTTGTGTCGCTAGAAAATTCGGTCCATCCAAGTTCTTTGAGGGGGACAACCTGTTTTTTGGGTGGTGTATTCACCTTCCGGGAGATAGTTGGATCTTCCCTCCTGGAATGTGCGATCATTTTCTTCAGCACCCGGGAGTAGCTCTCAGCTGGCACCCTCGTCCGATTTAATTTCTCTTTTCTTTCAGGGTTTCAAACGATTAGGGATCTTCTAGGTCAACCACTCATATTTCTTCTGTGGTCCCCAAAATGGGTGGCAGATCCTGGTACATGTTCCCGCTCCGAGTATTTGTCGTCCTCGTAAGTGGACAGCTGCATCAGGTCTTAGTCCATCAATTCTGGGGCCATAGGATCCTCTCCAGCTGAGCTGCCCACACTAATTGTTGCGCTCTGGGTGCTTTTGAAGGTGAGCGGTTCCCTAGGGATTGCCTTTGGGGGAACAAGCGTGGTGTGCAGGGTCAGGAAGGCAACAGGAGCTATTCTTAGATTTCTAATAGTTTCTAGTGCCTCCTCCTCGTTATCCTTTAGCTGACAGTATGTTTTTAGATTTGTGAGAATGTCTCCTTTTTTTTTTTATTTAAACTTCCTTGATTGTATCAGTTGCTCACAGTTATCCTTGGTAAAGATTGGGAAGGGGTCGGAGCTCAATTGCTAGTTACCGGTCCACATGTAAGGGAAGTGTTATTATTCGAGTTGCTGCATTCTGACTGACTTATTTGTATATCTTTATTTGTATAACGCGCCTGGCCCAAAGGCATCTAGGCACTTATCTTGAAGTTACAATGCCACATATTACAGATTACAGGAAAGGCAAGTCAGGTAGATAATCTAGAATATATGTACAGCACAAAATATACAATGTGAGGTTGAAGAATAAATATACAGTAATGATTCAGTACAAATTATATGTCCAAAATAGCAAGGTGTAAGCCGAGCGGTGGCAGTAAGACGGTGCAGAATCAGATGGCAGGAGTGTCTGAGGCAGAGAGCCATAGTTTGGTTTTGCTTTGGAAGGAGGGGAAGGAGGGTTCCGATCTAAGAGGGTTGGGCAAAGTATTCCACAGTTTGGTGGCTAGGACCTGGAAGCTAGTCCCGCCTGCTTTTTGAAGTTTAAACCTGGGAAGGGCGAGGCAATGTACTTGGATGGATCTCGGAGGTCGGGCAGAGGTAAGGGGTGTAAATCGGTTAGACAAATAGGTGGGGGGCCTGGTTGGCCAGACATTTGTGGGCGAGAGCGAGCGTTTCAGGGAGATTCTTTGAGTTACTGAGAGCCAGCGTAAATTACGTCTGGTGTCAGAAGTGCGCTGATTCCTATAGAGCTGCCCTAATGGCATTGTTCTGTGTGACCTTAAGTTTATGTAGGTTTTGTTGGCTCGTCCCTAGATATAGGGCATTACAATAGTCAATCTTAGACATGAGTATTCTGGCTAGGATAGTGCAATTAGCAGCAGTGAGGAAGGGAGGGCAGGGGGTAATAAGTGTGCACACGTAGGTGGAGGCTGAGCTAACAGCATTGGTTTATGGAGTTATGGGGTAGAGTCTCGGTAAATGCCTAAGATTTTAGTGTCATTTGAAATCTTGATGGTATTGCCATCAATGGTGAACGACTTGAATGCGGGATCAAGTTTATTAAGACGATAATCGGAGCCCAAGATGAGGATTTCGGTATACCATTGAGGCAAAGCTCATGTTGTGCCATCCACGCCTGAACAGATGGACATCGTTCAAGGATTTAGTGTCTACTGTATAGTCTCCAGTGATAGGAATGAGTATCTGGGTGTCATCGGCTTAGTTAGTGTAGGTGACAACCAGATAGTCAAGACCAGGGGTGCACAACTGATTTTGACAGAGGGCCGAAAGTACCTTACATGATGGCTATAGTGGGCCAAAAAGTAAATGTGGTTGAGGCGGTAGGCGTGGTCGAGTGTGGTGTGGCAGGAGGCTTTTTCAACCCCCCATTTTTATTAAACACTATGCCCCATAGCTCCCACCCCTCAAGCAAACACTATGCCCCATGGCTCCCACCCCCAAACACTATGCCCCATGACACCCACCCCTCATGCAAACACTATGCCCCAAGACACCCACCCCTCATGCAAGCACTACGCCCCAAGACACCCACCCCTCATGCAAACACTATGCCCCAAGACACCCACCCCTCAACTAAACACTATGCCCCATGACACCCACCCCTCATGCAAACACTATGCCCCATGACACCCACCCCTCATGCAAACACTATGCCCCAAGACACCCACCCCTCATGCAAACACTATGCCCCAAGACACCCACCCCTCATGCAAACACTATGCCCCAAGACACCGACCCCTCATGCAAACACTATGCCCCAAGACACTGACCCCTCATGCAAACACTATGCCCCAAGACACCCACCCCTCAAGCAAACACTATGCCCCAAGACACCCACCCCTCAACCAAACACTATGCCCCAAGACACCCACCCCTCAACCAAACACTATGCCCCATGACACCCACCCCTCATGCAAAAACTATGCCCCAAGACACCCACCCCTCAACCAAACACTATGCCCCATGACACCCACCCCTCATGCAAACACTATGCCCCAAGCCACCAAGCATGCACCATGCATACATACTCATACAGACCCCAACCCCCCCACCCCTGCATACAAACTCACAAGCATACACCATGCAGCCATACAAACTCGAGCCCCCCAACTCAGCACACAAACCCACAAGCATACACCATGCACCCATACAGACCCGAAACCCCCACCCCCAACTCAGCACACAAACCCACAAGCATACAGCATGCACCCATAGAAACTCGACCCCCCCACTCAGCACACAACCCACAAGCATACACCATGCACCCATACAGACCCGAACCCCCCCACCCCCAACTCACCAAACAAACTCACAAGCATGCACGCATACAGACCCGGACCCCCCACATCAACAACAAACATTCAGGCAGACCCGACCCTACCCCCATCCCCCCAACCCCCCACCCTCCCAGCATCTCAACATACACTACACTTGCACACAAACACATTCAGGCAGACCCGACACTCACCCCACCCCCGCATCTCAACATAAATTGAACTTGCACACAAACACAACCATTCAGGCAGACACGACACACACCCCACACCCGCATCTCAACATGCACTTTCACACAACAACAAACATTCAGTCAGACACGACACACACCCCCCGTCCGCATCTCAACCCACAATCCACTTGCACACAAACACATTCAAGCAGACCCGACACCCCCCCCCCACCTCTGCATCTCAACATACAATGCAGACATACAAATACAAACACACCCCCACACACCCCCGACACACACCCCCACCTCCGCATCTCAACATACATACAAAAACAAAAAACACAGTCAGGACGGAGCCGAGACAGAGACACACACAAACATACAGCCCCCCCACCCTGTACTTAACCAGACGTGCTGGAACGCTGGCAAGGCTTCTGGCACTGCCCAAATCGTTTTGGGTTGGGTGTACCTCTACATCTGTGCACCCCGGTGCACAGATGTAGAAGTATACCGAACCCAAAACGATTTTTAGAAATGGAGGGACAGATGCAAAACAAGAGCCTCTTGCTTTGCATCCGTCCCTCCATTTTTAAACATCGTTTTTCCCCCGGCTTTTACCCGGGCCGCCAGAGAGAGACAGTATGGATGGAACAAAGGGCCATCCATACTGCTTCTCTTCTGTGCGGCCCGTGGGAGGGTGCGGGGGGCTCAGCCCCGACTTCATTCTGCCGGGGCGTGGGGGGGGGGAGGGCCCTGCAGCCCCCCGTACTCTGCACCCCTGCCAGGGCAGATTAGGTCACTGAGCCCTAGCTTCCCTCGGCAGCGCACACACACACTACGTGACTCACTGCCCGGCAAGGAAAACAAAGACTTTCTTAATGGAGGGCGACCTTTGCTGCTTGCGGGCCGCCTTCCATTAGGAAAGTCTTCAACCCTGCCGGGCCGCATCCAGCAGCATCACGGGCCGCACTTGGCCCGCGGGCCTCATGTTTTGCACCCATGGTCAAGACTATCGAAGAGTGGTTTTGTAAACACATAATATAGTGTTGGCGAGACACAGGATCTTTGAGTGACGCTACAGATAACGGGTGAAGGTTCAGCAGAAGTTGAGGGGGAGAAGACCTGCATAGATCTATTATCAAGGTAGGATCTGATCCAGGATGTGGCGTTATCTGAGAAGTGGGCAGCTGATTTGAGATACTGGCAGAGAATTTGGTGGTTTACCAAATCGAAGGCTGCTGATAAGTCTAATAGTAAAAGGGCTAGTTTTCCCTTGTCTTTCAGGTCCTCTATTTGAGTTTTCAAATCAATATGGGCAGTTCCGGTGCTGTGCCTAGGGCGGAATCCAGATTGCCTCAGGCTGACTAGTTTGTTAGAATCCAAGTACTCCTGGATCTGTAAAAAGGTAGCACAGTCCAGTATTTGGAGCAGGAATGGTACCATTGTGATGGGTCTGTAATTGGTGGGTATGCTCGGGTCAAGTCACAAAGTGTTCCAGCCATAAGGCGGGGGAATTCAGATATGGGTTGGTGGGTAACTGTGGGGGAAGTCAGTAATGTGTGGCAAGTCAGTAATGTGTGGCTACTGTGGTGCTGTCCCGTGGCTAAGGCAAAGGCGAAGGGGGGATCAGAGGGGTGGGCTGGGGTGGAAGGAAGCTGTGGCTATAGATGAGTGTCAAGGCTAAGGATATTAACATGCAGTGTAGCGGATAGGAGTGCTGTGATGGGTGGTATCTGCACATAATGAGCTGCTGTAAGACCAGAAGGTGGATGTTAAAGAACACAGGTAGGTAGGGACAAATCCAAACTATGTGTGCAAAAGTGTGAGAACAGTGATGCGCCGATGTCTAGTCGAGTACACGCGGCACGCAGGGCTTCATTGTGATAATTGCTAGAGTAGGGCAGTATGTGATGGCCAACATGAGCAGGAATTATGGGCCAACAGTAATTGGGACCATGGTCGCAGTGGGTGGCTGTGTCAGTACAAATTATCACACAGATCACAAAATGGGGGGCAATTGGATATGGATAATCCTAGTGTTACAAATGCATCGAAGGCAACAGTTGTATAATACGTATGGTTACTATTCATAGTGGTACAGGGGCAGTGGATTACAGGATAGCAACTAAGACCAAATCCGTTCAAATAAGTACAAGGCAATCAGGTACGCGTAATCCTACTATTACAAATGCATTAGAGAAGTGGAGATACATCGCAGTTACTAATCAAGGTGGTGTGAAAGCAGCAAGATGCAAATTAACCAGCGGCTAGGACAGTTCACGTTAGCACATAGATCCCAAAGGAGGGAGCAACCATATGAGTATTGGAAGTTTAACACATGCACACAGACAGCGGTTATACAATGTCACGAAATTGCTAAACGCGATGGAAAAAATACGAGAAGATGCAGCGGTTATACAGGTCAGTGAAAGCAATGATTATTAAGAGCAACATTACAACGGCAACAAGTAATGACAGGTGGTACAAGGCAGCAGATGATGTAACAGGTCTCGAGGTAGAGTAGTAATGCAAGATAGGTATACTGCGGGTCGGACTGGGCACCGAGTCGTACTAGACAGTCAATGTAAGAGCAGACTTGTACGAGCAGACTTGTACTAAATATGGGTCAGGACGGGGTCCCACGTGAAGCAAGCATTATTGGACATGGTAAAATGGGTATGCAAAGTGATACAATACCAGAGACGTTGTAGCCGGGAAGCTTAAGTGTTACAATGCGGGAACTGCCCAAGGGAAGGACGACGGGAGTACCTCAAGTCAAGTGGATTACATATGCGCGAGTTTGGGATTCTTACCAGGAACTAAGTTAGTAGTTAGTCGTCAAGTGGTAGAAGGGCGACTGATCTAGAGGCAAACGGGCAGAGTTCCTGGCCCTGGCCTCTGTCGACTCTTGAAGGCGCGGGACAGGGGATGAGCCTTGTTGTGTGTGCCTTCGTGGGTGGGCTGGCATTCGCCTGCCGGTGAAGGATTGGTTGTGAAAAAGGGTCTTCTGACCAATCGCAGCAAATTGCAGTACCTGGAGGAAGTCAATACCACGCTGCAGTGGCGTAGTTGCGATTGTCCCTCTTGAGCTGATGTGCCACAGTCACCTGGGTGCTTGAGGGTGGTGAGCAGGCTTCCCCTTAGATTGGGTCAGTTCTATATCGTGGTAGTTAACAATCCGCTAGATGATGGCTGTTGGGAACTCTTCTCTGAGTGCCGTCAGTTTTTGCACTTGTTCACCCTTCTCTGCATGGGCGACCTGTGATACTATAAGAGTTTGTGGAAGGGGAGGAATCGGAGCTTCCTCCTCCCTTGGGATGGGTCTATAACTAGCACTTTTGTCTTCTTGGCTCTTCATCAGATTAATTGTCTCTAAAGCAAGCCAAGAAGGACCTTTTTGTCTTCACAAGCGTCCTCAATCAGGCTATGAGCGTTTTAATGATGGCTCCCTCTGACTCCCTGTCTCTGGCTCTCTGATCCCTTGATGCTTCTATTTAAGACTCAATGAATACTAATTTTGAGTGCATCAGCGCCATTAGGGTAGATTGATCCTTGTAGTTCTAGTTCAGGTTTTCATAAAGTTTTAGAAAGGGTGCCAAGGTGATCGATACATTAGACCCTATTGAGGACTCTAGCTAAGCACACTGGGCCTCCCAGTCTTGAGGAGGGCCTGTTGTCCCAGAGGCAGGAATATCTGCGACCTTTGCTGTAGCAAGAGTCTAGCATGGCCCCTAGCCCGCTGAAAGTCCTGCCGTCTTTCCAATGGTTCTATCTTGGAATCCTCTGACTCCTCACTTGAGGTTGATGGGATTATTCTACACCACCTGAAGATGCCCCTGTGATCGATGTGGGTTCGTCTGACAATCGTCTCTCTGTTTCAGGGGCTGATGCACTTATTGCAAAGCTTGAGTATTACATTTTATTTTTTTCAAGGGCGCTCTAGAGCCCGACGGACCGTCGTCCTCCATTTCCGCTAAAGACCTTTTTTCTCCACTGGCCCAGTCATTCAGGTTCATCTGAGTTATTGGTGCAAGAGGGTGTTAGCCTGACTGAACAACAGGGCCTGGGGCTCTTAACCAGTGCCGCATTTAGGGTCCATTTTGGTCCTATTAGTTGCCTCACTTGCCGTTGAATTCAGTGTGGGCAACATTGGACTGCCCTGTCCAAGGCTGTCAGTGGGACCGATGCCTCTTGGTTCATGTCTTGTTTGCTAGTAATGGCTTGTTCTTCATTATCCTCTGTTCTTGAGGGCGCCTGGGCCCTGCCCGAATGCTCTTCATTAGTTAGACCAGTTATATTTTGTAATGGTTCCTTCTGCAGGGAAATACTTTGTGCTAAGGCCGTGTGTATGTCTAAATCCGATATGTTTCCCCAATCTTCACCGGTAGGGGGGAACTACCCCCTTATTCTTCAATGAAGGAGCTGGGACCTTCACACAGAAGTGCCACTTTATGGACTTATTGTCACAGAGTGACCACCTTCTTGGTTTTGTGGGCCCCTCATTGTTTCTTTTAACCATGGGTAAAACAGATGTAGTTGGCACTAGAGTCCGCGACCGATCATCTCTGTCCGACCGTGGAGCCAGCATCCTGGGAGTCATTGGCAGCGGAGGACCACCTGCTCCTCTCACTGTTGCCCACCATGGAATGACTCCCTCCACCGCATCCCCCTAAGCAACCTTCTAATGGGGCGATTACATTCCAGTCCCACATGAGAGCCTCAACTGAGCCGGGTGCAGCAATCTAACTGGCGCAGCACAAAGGTAAGTCCTCCCGGGGGCCCGAGTGAAAATCCTTGGTTCTCAAATAGTTTCAGGGACAACTGGGGAGAATAGATCACACTTGCAGGAGCGGGGTAAGCAGTTGGCGAGGGCAGTCTTACTACTTCAACATTATCCGGGTTCTGTGTTGTCAGCATTTGGTGACCGGGCCACGGCATCCTGGCAAGGAGCTGCGGGTGTCAGGGGGAAGCAGGAGTGAGCTCACCAAAACTATCGGGGAGGGGGTGGAGGGGCTTTTCTCGAGGCACAAACAACTTGCACAAACAGATGCCACGCTCCCTACTTTACCTCCGTACTGATTAAGCCAAGCCTGGCTAAGCTTCCTAAGGGCACCCAAGTCCACTGCAAACTGATGGTCCGTGTCCTTAGCGACACAAAGCAGAATGGAACCTTCGCTGAGGGCCCGCCTCAAGCCCTCAGCAAACACTCAGCCAAAACTCTGAGACGCTCTGCGTCCCGAGGGGATTGTTTATGCTGCTCTTCAGCAGCAACTGTGAACAGACTGGGTCTCCGGTCACCCACAGCAGGGAAACAGTTTGCTGGCAGGCCAACAATCAGCCAACACTCCGCATTAATGTGTGTACATTAATAGAATGACTAATTTGAAAGGGAGGACATTTTGTTATGGTGATTTCTTCCCTATTTTAGACGGATTACTTCCAAAAGGCTAGATTGTAGACGATCAAAAAGTTTATGGTTAAACAGCATGCATAAGTTGAACTACAAGCCAGTAATGGAAGTGAAACATAATGGCACAATTATTTATTTACAACAGGAATACTGAAACAAAACCGACATTAATTGTATATCCAGGCCGGTGCTGCACAGATCAGATACAGCTGCATTTATGTTGTGCTACCTTTTCTTTATCAACACCCTCGTTATGTCTGTGTGTGCAGATTCTTTCTATTCTAATTAAGTTAGTTACCTTCATCTGTATGAAATGTTTGCTAATGGTCTGCCTCTGGGTTCTTTGGTTTATGGCTTTTCACTGCATGGAAATGTTGCTGTTACCTTCCTTTTTAGACTACTGTTGGTTCCAACTTATGGTTGATTGGAAAATGTAATATGCGTGTGCAAAGAAACTACTGTGACAAATAACACCCTTCATTGTGAAAAGGCTGCTGTTTTATGAAGTTCATATTTTACATCTAAAAAGTCTATCTACCCAAATGTATACAACATTTAAAACTGTGTTAATTGTAACTTAGATCTTGCAGTTTAATATCATTGACAAAGTATTTTTCTGTTTGATATGGATTGTTCACTGCTAATTCCATTGCGCGTCACCATGGAATGGTGACAGACCTCAGAAAATATTTTGATGAGAAATATCTCATGTTTAATATTGAAACAGTCTGTGGCTGGGATGTTGAACAATAATTTGATTACATGGCCTCTTTCTGTTGGCACGGGTATCAAAGCAATAATGATTGTAAGATCTGGTGAAATATCAATTGTACTGTTGCTTGACAGAAAAATAAGATGTAAGTGTAGATCCCTACTTTCATGCCTCATTAGATTCACACCCACTCCTTCCTCCCCTTGGACACCTATCTGAGTGCTTTATCTAGCAATATGCGTTATGTGCCTTTAGAGGGCTGGTCTTGACCGTCTGAAAATTATTAGCGACAGGCCTTTAAAGTTATGTTAACCTTTTCTTTGAGCACAAAGTTTCATATGTTGTGTAGTACGTTTTTTCACTAAGAAATGTTTGTACACTTGTATTATGTCCCCTTTCCATCATGCCTTTTGAGCAGTTGTCCCTGGGAAAGTGACAGGACTCTGAACACATGCTGTATAGAAACATTGATCTTTCCAATGCTCTTTGCTCCAACCATCAGTTGTTTGCTTTTCATGGACCGGTGTAGGCTCAGAGTGACAGCTCTGCTTCATTGTGCTCAAATGTATTACTTTTACTTTGCACTCTGAGACCACATCCTTTAGTGTTTACACATTGTGTGTTGGAGAAGCCCACCTCTGCCTCATTTGGATTTGCATTCCAATTGTTGTGACTGGCTGTAGCATTTTTGGTCTCTGCTTTCACTGTCTTCTCCTGCTTTGATCCTTGCAGTTTCAACTTAGAAGCATGAGTGTGTCTGCACAAAACACCAAAGCCTTCCCTGATGAACTTTGTTGTGTCAAGGAAGATGAGGAGTTTCACTTTATTCTGGGCACCTTAGCTTGGTGAAATGGTTTTGTGTTTCTCTGTCTGGAGGGGCTTGTTGTACTACTAACTTTGTTCTCAGCCATGTGTCGATAGGGGCGCTCATCACTGGCCTACCTGAGGTACCCCTTCATAATTTTCATACCTGACTTGAGACTGAGGGCAAGCACCATCCTCCCTTGTATACAAAGTACATATCTGGTCTCTAGTTGAAGGGTTCCCTGGAGCCTATATACAAACCTTTGTCTGCGACTATGGGGATTATAGTGGCCCTCAGACCTTCTTTCGCTCTATCGCCCGTGCCACAATAGGTGCAAAAGTGGATTACTGTAATGCTCTCCTTGCAGACACCTCAGTAAAAAATCTTAAGCTCCAAACAATACTAAATAACACACTCCGCGCAGCCCTCAACATCCCTAAAAGAGACCACATCTCCCAGGCAAGGCGAGCCGCCCACTGGCTTCCTGTCAAGGATAGGGTCAACTTCAAGATCCTCACACTTGCACATAAATGCATCAGTCTCTCAGCCCCATTTTACCTCTCAGAAACTATCTTCAGAAATACCTCTACACGACCCAAAAGAAGTCACCTCGACAACCAACTCTGCGTTCCACCCACCAAAAGAGCAAACGCCGGAGGTATAGGTTTTCCCTACATAGCAGCCAAACTATGGAATGCCCTACCCAACGCTCTGAGCTGAACCATCTGTCCATCTTTTGCAAAACACTTAAAACTACCCTGTTCAACTAGCCCCAAACTTACACACACTAGTAACTTAGTTCTTCCCTTCATTTGTAACCTTCATGTATATAATGTAATGTATGTAAAGTAATGTAACTACTGCTTGACCTGTAACCACCAAGCTCTCTATCCACTGTAACCAGCAAGAAGTTTTCTTTCTGTAACAGCGCCACGGTGCCCAAAGGCTGCTGCGAGCTTTAAAAATGCTTTTACATTTTTTTTTCAAAATAGAGAGGTGCTGGAGGCAGAGAAACCCAGAAAAAGCCCTGCCAATCACACCTCAACAAGAAACTGAAGGACCGGACGTCAACAAAACGCCCACCTCAATGGCAACAGACAAAGGGGAACTGCTGAGTTGCCTGAAGGGCATGGAATCTAGAGTAACAAACACATTCCAGGACCAAATGGGGTAAATGAAGGAGGAACTGAAGTCTGCCCTACAGGAGTTCAGAAAGAGATAAATGATCTTAAGGAAAGAATGGACGTAGTCGAACGGATTTACCAATGTGGCAGAAGTAGCTAAACAGTGTAGTGTCCTGCTGGAACAGGTGGCCAGAGCAATGAAACAAACCATTCCTGTAACAGCGCCTCTAAGGCCACGGGCTGTGTGAGCGCTTTAAAAATGCAAAATAAATAAATAAAAAACGAATAATCTAGAAATACAGGCCGAAGACCTGGACAACGGATCCCGCAGATCCAACATCAGGATTAAAGGCATTGTGGAGACAGTGATGGACGACGACAAGAAGGACACCATACAGCAATGTTTCAGCAGTCTACTGCATAGTACCCAGCCAGAAAGAATCCTGTTTGATAGAATAGACTGAGTGTGCATGAAGAGGAAAGAACCAGGAGCGAGACCCAGGGATGTGCTAGTAGCTGTATTCTTGTATATCCTAAAGGAAGACATTCTGAGAGCTGCTAGGTCGTACACAGATCTGACTATCAACGGAGGTCGTATCCAACTTTACCAAGACCTGGCACTATCAACACTCCACAAGAGACAGCTAATGCAGCCGATCACAAAGTCCCTGATGGCAAAACACATATCCTACAAGTGGGCCTTCACCTTCGGCTTGACCTTCACCTGGGAAGGTAAGCTACGACGAATGACCACATACAAAGGAGGTCTGGCACTGTTGCACATAGAAGAGAACCAGAACCTAGAGGACCGCAGTCCAAGGCAAAACAGTGCAAGAGACTGGGGCAATCCCTGGGAGTGGACAACTGACAGGAAGAGGAGGAACGGAAGAGAACTGACACTGACTGGCCCCCGCAAGTAAGAAACGACCGGGTCAGAGGCGGAATACCAGACAAAGCAATCAAGAAGCTGAATTGCTAGGAGGACTCAGGAGAAGGAGTAAGGTTGCGGGAGGCAAAGGACTGTGAGTCTGGTCGGAGGTACCAGTAAATCACGACCTGCAATCTAATTCAGGGTATGAAAGTATCCTAGCGGGAGGGAATACTGGGAGCGATTTTTGGCTCAACGCCCTGGGCTGAAGCCAGAGGGATTCCGCAGAACCCTGGCTACAATGGGACAAAGGGAGAAGAAGTTGGGGTAAGGGGGGAGGGAGGGGAATGGGGGGGGGGAAACAGAAGTGGGGGTGGGAAAATGATAAGGGGGTAGTAGTGACAGTTGATTACATGTCCTGAAAACAAGAGAGGAGGATAATCTGGAGGCGAGGAAGTTAAGAGGGCAGGAGGGCTGAAATGGAGGGCGTGGAAAACAAAATGGGGGCTCCAACCACATATCAGTTGGTTGACACAGTTATCCAATTTTGAGTGTCTACTGTGCTGTATCAGTTATTCTGTATTCAAGCTTCAGAAGTAATCTAAGTATCCATTATTAGAATAGTTTACTCAGGATTATGGTCCATGCACATATCTTGAGACAATATTTTTATGCTAAAAAATCTGTTTTATTTAGCAGGTCATTCCCTCTGACTGGGCATACTTCTCCAGCATTGGATCTTTCATAGATTCAGATGCTTGAATATTCCCCGTTGTCAGACTGGGAATCCTCGGTGATAAATTAAATAATAATAATAAATTATTATTTAAAAAAAAAAAAAATATATATATATATATATATATATATATATACATACATACACACTGCCACCTAGCAGTGCATGTACATAGCCCATTATAGCCTATGAGCCACTTCATTGTGTAGTCCCTCCACCTCACTTTGGTCCTTTATGGCCCCAGCCAATGAGGTGGCAGGGCTTAAGCTCCGCCCCCGGCAGCCATCTTCAGATTTTTCACCGCAGTCTATCAGACACAGGGAATCCTCAAGCTCTCTGAGCTTTTCCAAATTCTTTCTACTTTTGTGTGGAATATATTTGTAAAATATATTCCATCTTGTTCCCCTTCCTAGGGGCTTTCTTTCCAATTAACCTTGGTGGCAAAACTTGTTGTTTTCCTCTCAAAATCGTCGACTGAACTTCTCTTCAGAAATGGAGGCACCTCAGGCTGTCAGGAAGCCTTCCCTGTTCAGGGACTGCACGAGGTGCAAGAAGAAATTGGTTTACTACAAGGACCCCCACGAGCATTGCATTTATTGTCTGTACCCACATGACATTAAAAAATGCGAGATTTGTAAAACTTTTTCCACCAAGACCCTTCATGACAGGCATAGAAGACTCCTTTCATACCTGGAATCCAGGGATCAATCTTCGGACGAAGAGTCTGTCAGAACAGCTCCTGTCCAATCCAGCACTCCATCTGAGAGGCAAACCTCAAAGAGAAGGGCCTCTTCAGTGGAAAGGAGTTCCTCTCCCAAATCCAAAAAGAGGAAGCTGGAATTGATACCCTTTCTGCCTCCAGTTGACCTTTCAAGCCAGAAAAAGTCAGCAAAATCTGCCTCCAGAGGTAAGGAGGAGTTTGCAAAAAACGGGGGGGGGGGCAGTCGTCGGTGGGTAAACCGCCCACGAATGAAGGGAAAGGTAAAGGCCCGTCATCGGCCATACCGTCGACAAAACCAGCATCGACGACGCTTAAGACATCGTCGACAGTTAGATCATCGTCATCGGACATGTCGACCACGAAGCAATCGTCGACGAGCAAGAAACACCACTCGTCCACGAAGCATTCATCCATGACGCAGTCGTCCACGGAGCACACTCCACATTCGTCAACGAATCCCTCGTCGACTGGAAAATGTCAGTCGTCGACGACGAATCCCTCGTCGACGGGAAAATCTCAGTCGACAACGAAGCTCTCGTTGACGGGAAAATCTGTCGTTGACGGGAAAATCTCAGTCGTCGACGAGAATAACACCATCCATAACGCCTTCAGAGGCACCGCAAATTTCGGCAGTTACAGAGGAATTACTGCCTCTTACTCTTGAAGCTCCTGTCATTACAAGCAATATCATTGAGAAGAATACTGTAACTGAACCTCTGGTGCAGCAATTTTCACCTTTGGGGCACATGGCAGAACTTCCGGATATAATTCTTCAGGAAGAATTCTCTGATGCAGAAGTGGCGGAAGAGTCCATCGGTCCCTTACCAAAACAATACAGCCCTCCTTGGCACCCGTCCACGGGAGAATCCGAATATCCTCATTACCCGGTGCTCATGTTATCCATGCAGAGGATTGTAGAAGAATTTTACAAACGGCAAAGAGAGAAGCAAGTTCCGATTAATCCCATTCCTAGAGAGTCATCCCCGATTCCAGGCACATCGGGTTGCTCTCCTTACAGGAGTAGACCGCAAAAACGGATGAGATCCCCTGCTCGAAGACCGAGGAGCAGCACCCACAGTGCTTCACCTACAAGAGTCCCGTCACCACAGTCATCGCACAGACCGCGATCTCCGGACGTAGATCCCACCATGGTACCGTCCACCATCTCGGTATCAGACTGGCAGGAGGATCCTTTTGGTGAATTTTCGGAACCAGAAGAAGGAGAAATAACTCAGGAGCCAGACGCACACAGTGATTGGGTTGACTACGTCGTCGAGAAGCCCAGGAGGAGAGACTCGCCGGGCAAGGCCTCACCACCGGATGATCTCGTTTCTTTCCACACCATAATAGGTAAAGCCGCAGAACTGTTTAAAATTCAGGTTTCTTCGGAGGAAAGGCAATCAGTGCTCTATGAGCACAGGGACAAACGAAGGAGGACAGTGACCACAATTCCCCTCCTCGATACCATCTGGGATTCCGGATCCAAGATCCTATCTACGCCCTTATCGACTCCGGCGTTGGTGTCCAGGCCAGAAAAGAAATATAAAGCTCCGGATTCGGCACCGCTTTGTTTAAGGGGTCATACGAAACCGGACTCAGTTATTACAGTGGCGGCCAGAAAGAAACTCGCCAACCCCTCCTCACCCTTGTCGGCACCACCGGATAAGGACGGACGCAAATTGGAAGCCATGGGCAGGAAAGTTTCATCTTCTGCATCACTTACAATCAGAGCGGGTAATGCACTGGCCATGACCGCACGATTCGATCGCGAGCTTTGGCTCCGCATGTCTAACTTGGCGAAACAATTACCACCGGAGCTCCAGGAGGAGGCAAAATCCATTATCGCGGATGGTGAAGCAACATCGGATCACATGATCGACGCGGCAGTTGATGTGGCCGAATCAGGCTTCAGGCAGATGGCGCACGGTACAGTGCTCAGAAGGCAGGCCTGGATGAAGGGTACTAACTTTAGACCTGAAGTTCAGGCGCAGATTCTGGACATGCCGTTTGACGGTCAAGATCTTTTTGGGAAAAAGATAGACGACCATTTGAAAGCAATCAAGATAGACACTGACACAGCCAGAGCCATCAGTTCTTTAAAGGAAAAAAGTAAGGACCATCGGTCTTTTCGTCCTTTTAGAGGTTCATCTTCCAAATTCAGGGGATACAGTCGTTCCTCCTCCTATGGTCAGAAAGCACAAGGCGGCACGTACCAAGGCAATAAATATCAGTCATCCAACAGATGCGCCCATAGAGGCAGACGTGGCTCTGCCCAAGGGAAGTCGCAAGGCAAGCAGAACTGACGACCAATCCCCCCCCCCCCCCCCCCCCTTCGCCACGCCCCGGTGGGGGGAAGGGTGAGCCAGTTTTTCCAGCGCTGGCGGTCAATTACATCGGACAAATGGGTGTTACAGGTGATCCGAAAGGGTCACACCTTAGAATTTCTGGACCAACCTCCTTCCCTGCCTCCAACATCTCGCAGAGTGCATATGCTAAAACAGGTCATGTCCGAAGTGCAAAAACTGCTCCAGAAGGCAGCAGTAGAACCAGTTCCTTATTTTCAGAGGGGAAAAGGTTTTTACTCCCGATTCTTCCTTGTCAGAAAGAAAAACGGTCAATGGAGACCCATCTTGGACCTGAGGGCGCTCAACAAGTTCATCAAGCGCATAACTTTCAAGATGGTGGCTCTACAAGGGGTGCTACCTTGGTTAAACAAGCACGACTTCTTGGCCACTTTAGACTTGGAGGATGCTTATTTCCACATCCCGATCCATCCAGCACACAGGCAGTTCCTCAGGTTCACAGTGGGAGGGCTCCACTTTCAGTTTCAAGTGCTTCCGTTCGGCCTAAAATCGGCGCCAAGAGTTTTCACGAAATGCCTGGCACCGGTAGCGGCAAGTCTCAGGAGAGCAGGAACGGACGTTTTTCCATACCTGGACGATTGGCTGATAAAGGCAATTTCAGCTGCAAAGGCTCGTTCGGCAGTGTCAAGGACGGTCAACCTCCTAAAAGAGTTAGGTTTCTCCATCAACCAGACGAAGTCCTACCTCGTCCCCAGCAAGGTAGCTCTCTTCCTGGGAGCCGAGCTAGACTCCAGCATTCCCAGAGTGAGACCATCCACAGAGAGAATAGCAGCGATTCTACGCTTAACTTCGAACTTCCTACAGAAAGAGACAACATCTGTGCGCTCTTACAAATCCCTATTGGGCATGATGTCATCATGCATATTCCTCATACCGAACTGCAGGCTTCGCATGAGGCCGGTTCAGGAAGCTCTGGACCACCAATGGAAACAAGCTTTCGGATGCTGGGAAGACATTGTCCAGATTCCATCGACGTTGCACAAGGCCCTTCGATGGTGGAACGCTCCGAGGAATCTTCTACAGGGAATGCTGTTTCAAGCACCGACATCGACCCTCCTGCTGCGGACGGACGCTTCCTTATCAGGCTGGGGCGCTCATCTTGCGGACCTCCAAACCAAGGGATCTTGGTCGGCACAAGAGTCCCAACTCCACATCAACGTGTTGGAGCTCAGGGCCGTAAGGTTGGCGCTGAAAGCCTTCCTACCGGTTATAGCTGGTCAAGTTCTTACAGTCCAGACAGACAACACGACCTCCATGCACTCTACAAACAAGCAGGGAGGCACGAGGTCTCAGATTCTGTCGCAAGAAGCCCAACAGCTATGGGCTTGGGCCTTGCGCTACGGGATACAGATCAGGGCAGAGCACCTTCCAGGAGTGGACAATGTCCTAGCGGACAGATTAAGCAGAGAATACACAGCGTCACACGAGTGGGAGCTGGACGAAAAAGAAACCCAACGGATCTTTGCCTTATGGGGCCATCCGCAGATCAACCTTTTCGCCACCAGGAACAACAAAAAATGCAAGAGATTTGCGTCAAGATACCCCGAGCACCAATCGCTGGGAGACGCGTTCTCAGTGGATTGGTCGGGGAAGCTCCTCTACGCCTTCCCACCCATTCCCCTCATGTCGAGGGTACTTCGCAGGGTGAAAGAACAGGATTGTTCCTTGATTCTTATTGCACCCGATTGGGCACGGCAAGTCTGGTACCCGACGCTGAGACATCTATCCTGCAAAACCCCGATTCGTCTCAGATCACATCAATATCTACTGACACAACAGAACCGCAAGGTCCTCCACCACGACCCGAGGAGCCTGTCCCTCAAGGCATGGTTCCTGAGCAGTGTAAACTAATGCACCTAAAGTTACCATCAGAATGCTGGGATATCATCAGGGCCGCTAGAGCCCCGTCCACGCAACTCACCTACACCAGAAAATGGACCAGGTTTTCCAAATGGTGCGAGACCTCTGCGATCGATCCCCTCACGGCCTCGGTTGATCAAATTCTGCCTTGTTGCACCTGGCTAAATCAGGGCTCTCACTGTCCTCTATCAAGGTCCATCTGTCAGCCATAGCGGCCTACACAGTAACCGCGGAGACGCAAGCCTTACTCTCCTTACCAGCGATCCAGATCTTCCTGAAAGGACTGATGCGTACTTATCCGCCTACACCTACACCAGTTCCGGACTGGAGCCTCAACACCGTCTTAACGGCCCTCATGCAACCTCCCTTCGAGCCCATACATAGATGCGATATGAAATTCTTGTCCTGGAAGACATCCTTCCTGGTAGCCATCACATCGGCCAGAAGGATCAGTGAGTTGCAAGCTTTGTCTTCGGAACCTCCATTTACCTTGTTCCAGAAGGACCGCGTCATCTTAAGGCCTCACCCGAAGTTCCTCCCCAAGGTACTTTCGGAGATGTCCTTCACTGAGCGCATTGTGTTACCAACCTTCTTCCAGAATCACGCTTCGGAAGCGGAAAGGACATTACACACTCTAGACGTTTCTAGGGTGTTGAAGTTTTACTTGCAAAGAACCAAGGAGTTCCGCTCCTCAAACCGGCTATTCATTTCCTTCTCTGGCCGTACCAAGGGCCAACATATATCCAAACAAAGTCTGGCACGCTGGGTATCGTCCTGCATCACCCACTGCCATCAGTTGAAAGGCGACCCTTTAACTAGATCGCCGTCTGCTCACTCCACCAGAGGAAGGGCGGCGTCAACAGCATTCCACGCAGGGGTGGCCTTGAAAGACATATGCAGAGCTGCCACGTGGAGCACTCTACATACTTTCGCGAAACACTACTGCCTGACTGAAGATACCAACAAAGAAACTGCAGTTGGACAGGCAGTGCTCCGCCATCTCTTTGTGCAAGGTAGGACCAGCCTCCTTTCCCACCTTTCCCGAAGTATGTAACCGTTGTGTTGCTGCATGGTAAAGGTTTGATCAGAAATATGTTTTTCTGTAATTATGCATATCTGTTTATTATGGTGGCATGTTTTAACTGCTTGGTATTCTATTCAAGCATCTGAATCTATGAAAGATCCAATGCTGGAGAAGTCTTAGTTACTTACCTGTAACTGTATTTCTCCAGCACTGGTATCTTTCATAGATTCACATGCGCCCGCCCGCCTCCCCTGAGAGGCTGCTCCTATGCTCGGCATCCATCATACTGTAATCTCTACGGTTCAAAATCTGAAGATGGCTGCCGGGGGCGGAGCTTAAGCCCTGCCACCTCATTGGCTGGGGCCATAAAGGACCAAAGTGAGGTGGAGGGACTACACAATGAAGTGGCTCATAGGCTATAATGGGCTATGTACATGCACTGCTAGGTGGCAGTGTGTATATATATATATATATATAATTTTTTTTTTTAAATATATTATTATTATTTAATTTATCACCGAGGATTCCCAGTCTGACGACGGGGAATATTCAAGCATCTGAATCTATGAAAGATACCAATGCTGGAGAAATACAGTTACAGGTAAGTAACTAAGACATCTATCATATTCATGTTTCAACAAATGAACAGAGTATAGATAACATGATACTTATTGCAGTACTTAATCACAAAGCCAACGTCTGAATCAATGGTGTGTTAGTACTGTTTGTGTGGTAAATATTACATCATATTTGAACCATATTATAAAAAACAAAGTTCAAAGTGACAGTGTTTACACAGAGATAAATTAATGCATACACTGCACACATAGCTATGCACATATTTCCTCGTACTGGTTCAGAGCAGGAATATGCTAATTAGCTGTATCTAAAGGAAGGTTAATGCTAGTTTAATAATAATAAGCTAGCCACAAAGCTGAGGCTTGTTCAAGTAGCCATCTGTGGGGTGGGTTAACTATTCCAACAGAGGGCCAAACCGTTGGTCTACGCCAGGGGGAGGGGCCCCCTTGGAAGGTCTATGCTCGAACCATAGGCGTTTTGGCTCCTTGATGAAAAGCCTTCATCTGGGCCTCTGGGTTTGTCTCTCTGGAGGAAAACAAAGAAAAAGGGGGAGGGGACGGTGGGGGGTGGGTGAGACAAGAACTGAGTCTCTAAAACTCAATGTGCACCATAAATAAACTTTCTGCTGCATGGTTGGAGGGCTACTGCAGAATGAGAGATACTTTAAAATTTCATGCCAAACCATGCTAGATCTAGTTTGTGCAGCTGGAATTACATAAAGACTGACCTGTTGAAAATCCTAGGGGAAGGGCTGAGGCTGGAGGTGCCCTTCCGTCATGGCGATAGTGCTCGAGTGCAAGATGGTGCTATTGCAAGGACAAGTGGTTTAAGCCGTCCTCTTAAATGGAAAACCCCACACTGGATGATGGAGCTGGGTAAAAAGAGGATGTAAGGATTACAGCCGTTCTGTAGTTAACCTATGGACAAAGTTGGAATATGGCTGAAAATTCAACATACATTTAGGGCTTGTCGAGTGGCAGATGCCCTATGCTTTGTGCCTTGATAGACTGGTGGGAAGGCTCCTGGCGGCTAGCAGGCTGATTGTTCTGTCATTTTCCTGGATCCAGGTAGGGAATTCTACTTGGATAGGAGAGAGGAGGAAGCCTTGGGCAGGGAGCACAGAGAGCGCGTCAGACATGGATTTCAATGAGATCCAATATTGTGTCTAACGGTAAGGCGCTCGTGCAAGGCGGCTGCTTACCTGCGGAAGGGAGGCAGGACGCGTGATGGTGGCTACAGTTAAGACCAGGACGAAATGGAGGGCAACATTTATTCTCAACCACACACTATGGCTGAAGCTACAATAGTAACCCTGAATGTATAAGGGCTAAACTCGCCAACGGAGTGCCGCGCTACTGGGAAGATTGGTAGCGCTGCAAGTATTGATAGGGATCCTGCAAGAAACACATCTCCTCCCAAGGGGTGAAAGGAGAATGGCCCGCAAAGCATTTCCCCAACAATTCTACGTCTCCATTGGGAAAAAAACTAAAGGAGTGGCTATATTCAACCAAGAGCTGGGGTTCAGAAAACACCTGCTCAAGGATCCAGAGGAGAAGATACCTGGGGCTCAAGTGCATAATCAAAGTGCAAACATACATGATAATAGCATTATACGTCTCTAACAACAAACAGGACACATACATACGCAGAATATTGCTTAAGCCGAGTGGGTGGTGCGAAGGTTAAGTAGTAATAGGCGGGGACTTCAACTGCGTGATGGACCCGTCACTAGATAAAACACTCCCAGCAACAGTGGTGGATGGGGAAAAATAGACGAGCACTGGGCAAACTCTTTTGGAACCTAGAGGTAATTGAGACATGGAGGTTCTTCCAGGAGGAGACCAGGGAATATACGCACTACTCAGCAGTACACAGATGGTACTCTTGGATCGACATGGTCTTGGTGTCGGCGTCTCTGATCCCTCAGGTGACTAAAGTAGAAATGGGGGTAAAATACCTCATAGATCACGCACCAGTGATGGTATATATCAAGCTAGGCGGGGAAAAGGGGAGTATGCAGACAAGCTGGAGGTTGAATGAGATGATACTGAGAGATACTGCACTTGGAGCACACATGGAGGGAGTGATTAACAACTACTTCAAAGAGAATGATAGTGGGTAAACTGACTGGAAGACGGTGTGGGATGCAGGGAAACTGGTGGTGCATTGTGAATTCATCTCACAAGCGGCTGCATACACTAAGGAGAGAGCCCTTGTCACACAAAAACTTGAAAAGGAAATAAACATGGCTGAAATACAGCACAAAATCGAACAGACACAAAAATCACTGAGGGAACTGCGGAAAACGAGAGCCCAGCTGGAAGCCCACACAGCAGATCGGGTAGCACAAACACTACTACACACAGAACAATCATATTACGTACACTGAGGGAAAGCAAACCAATTCCTAGCAGCTAAATTAAAGAAACAAAAATCACGTAATTAGATAACCCAGCTTAAAAACGGCCAGGGAGAGAAGTATGTACGCAGGAAAATGGGAAGAAAAAAATAACGGTACGATTCCATGAAGAATTGTTAAAATGAGGACTCGATGCCCAAAAGTCAAAGATCATACATGTTGGCGAGACACCTCCCCCTGATCAGAGGCGGAGAGGAACACACTAGGGGGCATGATAACGGCCCAAGAGATCAGTGACTCAATCTCAACACTACCGGCAAATAAGACCCAGGCGCTGACGGGCTAGGAAACGACTACTACAAAATGTTATGCATACAAGTGTTAGCACCACTCACACGACTCTTTAACGTTATAAGGGAAAAGGACTCGGTCACAACGGACATGGGGAAATCCAAAACAATACTAATCTTGAAACCTGCGAAAGACCCCACTTTGTGCGCCAGCTACCGCCCCATTCCACTCTTAAATCCTGACGTCAAGATTTACGCCAAGGTACTGGCAGCAAGACTAGGGAAGAGCCTCCTGCGAATCATACACGAAGATCAAACCGGGTTTATCATAGGGCGACATACTCGAGACAATGTGAGACGGCCATTGACATCAATTTAGGAACTAGAACAGGGCAGCAGTTTTCAGTAGCGGCATTAAACTCAATACCTTAGAGCCTTAGATAGCCTGGACTGGGATTATTTGAAACTGGTGTTGGAGGGGTTCGGGTGTGGGCTGGACTTCACCAGGATGGTGCTAGCAAACTTCCAAATCCCCTCTACTAGCTTTCTGATCAGTGGGCAAAGCTCGGAACAGATTGACATAAGGCGGGGTTCACATCGGGACTACCACCCTTTCCCCTTTGATTTTTGCTATGGCAATGGAACCATTTGCGGTACAGATTAGACTAGACCCGGTAATTAGAGGGGTGGTATGTGGGGGTAAGTCACGCATAAAATTGCATTGTATGTGGACGACATTATGCTATTTATGAATGGCACTCGAAACACATTACCCAGAATAATGGTCAAACTACACGAGTTCACCAAGATCTCGGGGTTTGCCATAAATTACACCAAGTCAAAAGCATTTAACATAACGGAAGAGGGCGAGACGATCAACGAACTAGAGGTAAAATACCCCCCTAGTATGGGAAAGAGCGGTGTTAGAATATCTGGGGATACATTTAACAAGGGACACGGGAAGGTTGTATGGGGCAAACATCAAACCCTAATGGTAGCAACTACAAGACGACCTGTGCAGATGGGACACCCAAGAACTGTCCTGGTTTGCTAGAATTGCAGCGATAAAGATGACCTTCCACCTGTTTGCTTTATGTTTAGCTCAATACCAGTAGATATATCGCCCGAATGTGCAAAGTCCTTCATATGGCAGGGTAAGAAACCAACGCTGCAAAAGAAAATCTTGATGCGCCCACCCCTCCTCGGAGGCATAGGGATTTCTGACGTAGAAAGGTATATACAGGCGGCACACCTAGCTCCAATTTTTAAATGGGCGGGGCAAGATAGACTAGGCGGGTGGTGTCAGATTGAGCAAGCAGCCACCACTATCCCCCTGAAAGCACTGCACACTCAACACCCGAGACCGCGAGAGGGGGCCAACTGTTGGAAATCACTAAGATGTCCCTACATAGCGGGGACAAAGCGCTAAGAGGGGGAAAAAACCCGGCGGTGACCGGGCACTCGCTCCCCATTAGCAAACGCAGCCGATTTCACTATGGGCCTACAAGCAGCATTCTGGGTGGGCTGGACGGGTGCGGACGAGATGACCCTTGCAGACATGTGCCAGGGAGGGGGTCCCCCTTTTATTTGAAGAATGTAAGAGAACATTTTGTGTTTGGGAGAAGGAGAGATTTAGATGCACGCAACTTAGACACTGGATCACCCACCTTGCTGTGAAGAGGGCGGGCACCAGAACCCAATCAGACTCGAACTGACCATGCAGTAAGGTACGACTTGCGAAAGGGGTGTCCAGAATATACAGGTTGCTAGACAATGCTCAAACGGGAGATAAACTTCTGTATAAAACAAACTGGGAGAAAGACTTAGGAGAAACAATCACAGAAGAAGAATGGGGACAGATCTGCATAGGTCCTCCAAATGTACTGCAATCAAGGAGGCGGCATATAAACTGTTATAGGTGGTACATGTCCACTTATCGCCTGTACAAAATAAACACTTACTACCCACCGGACTTTTGGAGACAATGAGGCGGGAGGGGGAGCTCTACCACATGTGGTGGTCGGTGATGTTCTGGAAAGAAGTACTGGGGCATATAAAAGAGATGACAGGAGTGACTCTGCCACTCAAACCAAAAGTAATCCTTCTGGTAACGGTAGTGGAAGATGCATATGCAGCAACGGGGCATACCGCTACCTATCACACAGTTATTGATGGCAGTGAGAATAACACTGGCGCAAGGATGGAAAAACAAGCACATCCAGATATTAGCCTGGTGGTGGGTCAAGATCTGGGGGGTTATGGCAATGGAAAAAAATATGCACCCTCAAATCTGGCAAATAATTGAGATTCCCGACAGTATGGAATCTCTTCCGAGAGTTCGTAAGGTACCAGGAAGCCAACTTCCACAAACCGAAGCTACTTAATAATGTTCATGTCGGCTGAACCTCTGAAAATAAGCAAAGGTCTATCTTCACAGAATGGTATGGGACCTCTGACCAATGACGGGACATTGCAACCATTCAAGTTGTGGGAAGGGGTAGGGGCGGCTGTTGAGGGTACGGGACATTTGTTAGGGAATAAAGTAAAACTGCGGGAGCAATGCATCACCGTGAGATTTAAAAATGGTTGAGCACTAAATGTTATGTTATGTAAACAAAGTACTCTGAGGTTATAACTATTGTACTCGCTATGCACTCCTGCTGAATAAATAAAACTTGTTAAAAAAAAAAGTGTAACCCCAGTCAAATATACTCCTTCACACCTTCATTACATGCTCCACTTACGAGACTCCAGCATAGTATTTAACTCTCATCAAGGTTCACCTAGCGGCTCTATCCACGTACACCACTTCTCAAAGCAAGGTGTCTTGGTGGAAAGTCCCAGTCATTAATGCATTCATGCAAGGAGTAACAAGACTTTACCCTCCCATTTCAAACCCGCCTTCATGGTGGCACCTAAATATGGTACTTGGGACCCCCCTTTGAGCCTATGCAGAAATCCAGCCTTAAACACCTTACATATAAAACAGGTTTTCAGGTGGCTATCAGCTCCATAAGAACAGTCTGTGAACTACAAGCTTTGTCAGTGCAAGACCCTTTCTTTGTTATCCACAGTGACAAGTTGCTACTAAGAACACACCCTAGGTTTTCACCGAAGTTCCATGTCAACCAGTCCATTGAACTACCAGCTTTCTTTCAAAACCCTTCAAGCTCAGCTGAGAAAAAGCTGCATACACTAGATGTAAGGAGGGTGGTTCTTTACTATGTAAACTAACAAAACAGTAGCAAAACTACTGTTTGTCTCCCTGGCACATGGCAGGGAAGGTGATCATGTTTCAAAGAACGCCATCTCCAGATAGAGAATAGCAGAGTTATTTGCATTTCACTATCAAACAAGACTCTACCTTTCACACCAAGAGCTCACTCTACCAGGGGTACATGAGTTACTCTGGCATTTCTTGCAGACGTCCTGCTGGATGTCATTTGCAAAGCAGCAACACGGATCATCTCCTCCTTTCCCAGATACTGCTTGCTAATCTATGCAGATCATGTGATCCAAGCAGATCCACATGCTCCAGAAGGGCTATCACCGTTTCTGCTTTATTACGTCTGTACTCAGGCTACACTTCATGCAACCTCATGTCAGAAACAAACAATCTGAGGGACTTCAATGTGTTTAGGACCATGGGTCACTAGGGATAGTGTTACTAACATGCCCTGTCAGCATCTGTTTTTGAGTTTCGAAAACAAATCTTGTAATACTCTGTGACTTCCACTAGATGTCGAACTATGCAGAGCATGTGAATCTAAGCAGATACAAGTACCAGAAATACGATTACAGCGAGTAATGTATCTCTTGTAAGGGCATACACATCTATCCATAGCTGGACGACTGGCTCATCCGGTCCCCCTCTCAGGCCCTGGCGGTGCAGCACACTGGGGAGACCATATGCCTTCTGACGGATCTCGGATTCTCCCATCAACTTTCTGAAGTCCTGCATAGTGCCATCGCAGAATGCTCTGCTATTCGGCACCTGACTCAACACGGTGGCGTTCCCCCTCAGAGAAGAGGGTGACAGCTATGTTTGGGAAGGTGCATCGCTCAGCTTCAGCCCAGTCCGCAACAATGTGTGCTATCAAGTTGCTGGTAGGTATGATGTAGTCCTGCATTCATCTGATCCCGTTCTGCAGGCTACAGATGAGACCTCTACAGGACTTTCCTGACGCCAGGTGGCTCCGGTCACGGGCACATGGACGTGTCGATCCAGAAAAACAGACACCCCTTGATCATGGGGAAATGTACTATGTTGGCCGAAGACCAACCATCTCATACTCTTAGTGTTAGTAATACATAATCATAAGCTTGACCAAAGGGCAGCCATTTTAAGGTGACTGAAATCGCCATCTTGTTTTCTCTAACGTTTGCTTATTGCTTTCTGTTCTAAATGCTTCGCTGACATGATATTCTGCTTTACCAGTGTGCAATGCAAGGCCAAGGGAAATATGCTGAAACATAACGTAGCAACCCTGATAGAAATACCTGGCCTCCTCCCACGCGCTATCATTGAAAGAGGGCAACAAGGCATCCTAATCAGCCCACAGGTGCCAGTGTGTCTTGGAAACATAGTGGAAATACTCAGAACAAACATTAAATTGCTTGAATTATGTTCTTCTTTGCGGCCCCCCTTCTCGAGCCCTGTAGAGTCCTGGAGAGCGAGTTTACCCCCGGACCCAAATAGAAACTAGGAGATAGGAAGGCCTGGAATGTGGCTCCCTCCTCCCCCCCACATGCAGCTTGCTAGCGAGAACAGAAGTATTCTGTTCTTTTCAACAAAGACTTATGTCTGCAGCCTTACAGAATTGCAAACTGTTGCTAAAACAAATGTTAGAGGTGTCATACTCGTCGCGATTCTCAATCATCATGCTCAGTTCAAAGGAGATGTGCAAGGGGTGGTTTTTGATGTGACACTACTGATTGTAAGATGTTAGTTTTGTATATATGTAACTGGTTTTTGTGTCTCGCACTCTTGCGTCTCCCGAGGTCTGTTAGACACACGTCGCGGGGCGTGAGACCAGTTGGCCAACTGAGACTATTTACTTTGCAATAAACCCTAGCTTTTGGGAATACAACCTCGTGTCTGGCGTATCAGTTTGTGTGGTGACTGTGCCTTGTTTCCACATTAGAGGGTCCCTCAGAGGCCCATTCAGACGCACAGGATTGCCCTCAACTGGGACTTCAGCCATGCTGTTCAGTGGTGGGGTCTGCGCCAGCATCTCACACAAGGGGCCTTGTTTCTGGCTCCCACATTCCAGGGGCTACGGTCACCACAGATGCCTCCCTTGATAGATGGATTGGGGGGGCGGGTGCAGAGAGGCCTCTGGCATCCGTAAAGGGAGGGTCTGCACATAAATGTTCTGCTGGAGCTTCAGGCTGTGTTTTGGGCCCTCAAGTCTTTCATACCTCTTCTGCGTGGACGGGTGGTGAGGATCTTAATGGACAACACCACCAATCATCACCATTTACTACATTCGGAAAGAAGGTGGGACCCGCTCCCCGGCTCTATCCCTAGAGGCGCAGGCCCATGTGGCATTGGGCCATTTTTCAGGACATGCTTCTCGCTACATTTCATCTGGTGGGCATCAAAAACAGCATAGAGGATTCCCTCACCAGGGAGCTCTGATCCTGCCACGAGGGGGAGCTCCAGCAGGCACAGACATCTCGTCTGTTCAGAATGTGGGGCTGACCTCCAATCGACCTCTTTGTGACAGTGGCGAACTCGAAGTGCCAAGCCTTCGCCAGGAGGTTTTCCTAACCGGGAAGCCTGGGAGATGGGTTTTCGTTAACATGGAAGTACCTGTTTCGTACGCGTTCCCTCCAATACCTCTATTGCTGCGTGTGATCCACACACACACAGATCCTGCCGCAGCAAGATTACGCTGATCGCTATGATATGGCTGTGCAAAATCTGGTACCCGGAACTGCTCCGCATGGCGGTGGCACTGGCCGTCCGGCTGCCTCCTCTTCCCAACCTCCTTTCCAGAGAAGGAAGGATACTACAGCACAACCAAGCTTCACGGAACCTCACGTCTTGGCTGCTGCAGCTCTAGAGTTCCGCGGTTATTATGACATTCCTCTGGAATGCAGGAGGGTCCTGGACAAGGCTAGAGCGTCCTCTAGATGATTGTTACGGCCACAAATGGAAGGTGCATCAGGCGGCCATTTCCCGGTACACACGATCACCGGGCAGTCCCTTGCTGTGGTCTCACAGGCTTGTCAAAGAATTTCTGAAAAGCCTCTTCAGGACTTTTCCACCAGTGAAGGCTCCTGCCCCGGCATGGGAGCTCAATGCCGTTCTTACTGAACTCCTGGGGCCCCCGTTCGAATTATTGCATCAGGCTCCACTGAAATGTCTTTCCTGGAAGACTGCACTCCTGGTGGCCATCACCTCTCCCAGGTGGGTCAGCGAGATTCAGGGCCCTCCTGCAAACACCCATACCTGTCTTTCCATGCTGCAAGGGTGGTGCTTCGGACTCATCCCACCTTTATGCTGAAAGTTCCGTCTGAATTCAACTTTAACGTACCCATGGTGCTGCCAGTCTTCTTCCTGAATCCTCCTTCAGCCGCTGAAAGGTCAATGCATACTCTGGACGTTGCTTGTGCCTTGAAGTTCTAGTTGGCTTGCACAAGGGATTTTCTGAAGGCATTACAACTCTTTGTGAACTTTGGACTTGTGAATCACGCGAAGGCTTCCATATCGAGGTGGCTCTGCTTCATCATGCACTATCATCGTCTGGTCTGCAGACTGCTTCTAGCCCGCCCGAGAGCCCATTCCAACAGTCATCACTGCAACAACAGCATTGTTCGCTGGGGTTTCCCTGCTGGACATTTCCAAGGCTGTTAAGTGAGGTCTACGTACACCTTCACAAAGTTCTACTATGTGGACAATGATTCCAGGGAGAAGCCCAGTGTCTGCCAGGCTGTGCTGCGCAACCAGTTTACTTGAGGTGAGTCTGTTCCAGGGCTAAGTGCTTCTACTTCTGTTGAGCTTTGCCACCTTCCATGGTTGTGTATATGTACTGCTGTGTAATCATATTCATTAGCATGTGAATCCATTTCAGACCCCATGCTGGGGGAAGGAATAAGTTGTTCTACACCATGGGTCTGGCATGGAATCACATGCAAACCCTTCCTCGTTCCCCGCTGTGGCTCTTTTGGGTTCATACTGGCACCTCACGTGCTTTTGAATCTGAAGATGGCCACTGTGGGTTGGGTTTGTGTGGTGGAGGGCAAAGCCAAGTTAAGTTGTGTAAAGGGACACCAGGATCGTGCAGTTCAATTTGTAACCTTTTTTAGTTAAGCTGGGCATAGGTCCAGTCTAATATAGTTGATACCTCTGCAGCTGTCAGATATTTGGCATGATTTACCCCCGTTCCTCCCTCCTTTGCTGTCTCACATTCGAGCCCCTCCCAACCCCCCGGATATTCTATGAAGCCTACCCAGCCAAATAAAATGCTCAATCTTTGACTGAAATGTTTTTAAGGGCTTTCAGTGGAATTTCAATAGGTAAACACTCAAAAAGATAAAGCAAGGGTGGGAGCAGATTAATCTTCACGTCTGTACACCTTCCGAACCACGAGATTTCTGTATTTTTCTATTTCTCTAGATCAGCAAAAAAGAATCTCCAAAGTACTAGAAAATTAGGTTGATGCAGTCTTGTGAGCTTGTGATGAATATGCCTAAGTATTTAATTTTGCCCAGCTGCCATTTGAAGGGGGATAGTTGTGCCAGGAATTGTATGCTGGACTTATGGGCAGTTAAGTTGAGAGCGTGATTTGGTAGAGTTAATCGCATAACCTATTTTCACTTCCTCGATATTGGACTTTTGCCTGATCCTATTGGCTAGTGTGAGAAGAGCCAGGGCAAACAATAATGGTCACTGGGCAACCCTAATGTTTGCCTTGGTTTGTCGGGATGTGGTCGGAGTGTCTTTCATCTTAATGTTTGTACGGAGGTCAGGAAAGTTTCCAAAAAGACAATTAATTAAATGACGTCAAAATCCAAATGCGTGTGAGATTTTTAAGTAAAGTATTCCCTGTCACTACTATTGAAGGCTTTGATTGCGTCCATGGTAAGTAGGCCAAGGGGTTCTATTTTTATTACAATATTGGGAAGTGTTTGGAATTCTTCGAATGTTATGGGTTTACCTGTTTAATATCAAACCTGACTGATGTGTTTTTATTAGTAATTAGTTTGGGCATTAGTGGGGCTAAGTGATTGGCCAGTACTGTGGAGTAAATTCTAGCGTTGCAGTTGAAGACCGCTATTGGCCTGTATGGCGAGAAATCCTCTGTATCCTTTTCCGGTTTGAGTAAAAGTGTGTGTGTCACTTTGGGCATTAAGGTAGTGACCGATCCTGCCCCGAGAAAGTGATTAAAGAGTTTATTCAGAGGATCAAATACTGGTGGGTGAATTTCTTTTTTATAAAAAGTGATGGAAAAGCCATCTATGCCCGGGGCTTCGCATGTGGGGAGTGCTTAATTGCTTACCCAAACCATAACTTTGTCAGTCCACCATTCTAATACCCCTTCATCCCCTGCATCTAGGGTAGGGAGGCTGGCATGCTTGATATTCCTTCTGATGCTGGTGCACCATGGTTAATTTATCTTCTGCGAACAAGGCCATGTAAAAATCGGTGAGGATGTCTGATTTTGCAGGCACATCTGATCTCAAAATCCCTCCTTGATCTTTGAGCCGGCGACTTTAATTTCGCAAGCTTAGCTAGTGTATGCACCAGTATCCCATTTGTCTTTTTGCTTTTAACATAATAGAACTGTTTAGTGCACAGCAGGAATTTAGTAGCGTCTTCCAAAAGTAAAGTTTCCATGACTGCCCTAACTGCTCTCAATCTGTGATAAATTTGACATGATCCCATTGCTTATGTTCGCTTTCTAGTATCGCCATCTGAGAACCAGGTTTTCCAATTGTCATTGTTTTTTTTTTCCACTTAAATTTTATTGAAACTTTTCTGATTAATAAATCAAGCCGTATACATTAAAACAGCAATTGCAATATCAACACTTCAAGTAAAGAGACCCCACCCCACCCATCCCCTGCTCAGGAATCAACACAACTCAACATGTTGATGCAGTCTCAGGGTTCACATAACAAAGGGACAAATGCATCACACCGAATGACAGCATAGGCTCAAACAGAAAAGAGAAGTAGATTGACAAATACTGGGGTGGTCACGCTCCATAAAATACAAGCCTTCTTACAAGTATTCATAGTCTCAACGATTTACAGTTCTCGTGGAGAAGAACAACCATCTAGTCTTGTAAGAAAGAGCTTGTAGTATCATGGGTCAAGGCCAAGAGCTTCTCATATGTGAATATCGTCCAAAGCTTGGCCATCCATTCAAATTTTCTCTGAGGCAAAGCACTTTTCCACTTGTGGGCTAAGGCCAACCTCCCTGCACGAAGCATGCCTTGAACCACCCTGAGGAGGGGAGTTGGGAGTCCATCCAGGGAGGGAGACGCCAAAGAGGAAATCAATAAGGAGAAGTGGCGGAGAGATTCCCATTGTTATTAATCCAGCTCTGGAGCTCAGCCCAATAAGACTGTACAACTGGACACTCCCACCATAAGTGAAGCCATGTACCTCGTTGGCCACATCCCCTCGGCCAAAGCGGTACCACTCCCTGGTACATTTTAGCGAGCCGCACTGGGGCAAGGTGCCATGCGTGAAGAACCTTAAAATTATGCTCCATCGCCACTGTATACAGGCTCCCCGTGAAAAGGGATTTGAAAATGGCAGACCAAGTTGCTTTCTCCATTCCCAACCTAGTCTCCCACTGCCTCTTGAACCCCTGTCTGCTCTCCACTTCTGCTATGATTAGGACCTTATAGAATTTAGACAATGAGCCTCTCTGTGAGGGTGAGTCCAGTATGATTTTCTCAAGTGGCGACGGAGGACGGGCCAGCTTTTCATGCCATTGACTTTCCGTCAGAATCCCTTTCAAACGGATATAGTCAAAGACGGACATTGGGGAGTCACCCATGGCCTCTCTTAAGCTAGGATATTCAATGAACTCACCCTGTTGGAAGAGTTGTGCTGCGCGTTCAAGACCTGCATCCGACCAAGCCTGCGTCCCACGCAAATTTCTTCTGCCCAGATCAAACAGGGGACCCAACAGAGGACAAAGGAGAGGGCCAGGAAGAGAGTGTTGCATTTTCTCTATCGTCCTTCCATAGTTCCCATAGAACCGCTAAGGTAGGGTGATTGCTAGTTTTATAAGGGAGGTCCTTGACCAGGGACCACAGGAGATCCCTCACCTTCTTGGGATGAACATCTTCTATGTAGGACCAGTAGGTCCTCAATTTGTCTATGGAGTGTTCCAACATCACTCTTAATTGTGCGGCCTTGTGGTAGAGCCTAAAGTCTGGGAGACCAAATCCCCCATGTGATTTCGGGAGCGTTAAGGTTCCGAATTTGACCCTTGCTTTCTTCCCCTTCCAAATGAAGCGCTGGACCACCAGATGGAGTGACCTGAAAAAGGGCCTTGGAATAGCAACTGGGAGGGCGGAGAATAGGTACAAAAGTCTGGGTAAAATAATCATCTTGACTGAGACCATTAGCCCAAACCACAAGTGTCAGGGGGGACCAGCAGAGCAAGTCAGACTTAATCTTAGCTAAGATAGGTGGGTAGTTCAATAAGAATAGGTTGGACAAGTCTCTCGCAAGGACAACCCCCCAGATAAGATGTAGCCTCACGTTCTACTCATACCCCTCCATGACTCCCTCCCCTCTATCTCCGTTTCGGCTCTGCCCATTGGCATTAAGGAAGACTTCCCTAGATTGACCTTCAGCCCCAAAAAGCTCCCGAACTCTCGGATCAAGTCAAAGATTCGTAACCGAAGACCGGAGATTGGTTAAATACGCCAGGACATCGTCTGCAAATAGGGAAAGCTTAAACTCAATATCCCCACAATTGCCATTGTTTAAGCTTACGTTTGTTATGACACAGACAGTTGAATTAGTTCTACCATAATTACTGGCTTGCATGCCTCCTATCATGTCTCTTATGAGACTTCCTCAGTGTCATCAAACTGTAAATATAGTGAAATATGTTCATTCACTTTATCATACAAGATAGGATCCCTTAAGAGCATAGACACAGTTTATTTTTAAGATATCCTGACGAGCATGACTTGTTGTTGAGTAGGGATGTTCGAGGTATAGATGGGTTTTTCTTAACTTACAAAAATAAAATATCTGGTTCAAACATGTCCTCTTGTCCATCTGGTATAGTTGACTTGCCACAGTACTTCTTACATGCCCATTTGAAGGACATCAAGTGGATTACAATAACCTTAAAGCCTCCCGAACAAGACTACCTCAACCTCCAGGTGGATGTGCTGGGGTTTGGATGTCCACTAACGTGCTTAGATGTCATAGTTCAAGAGGCACAAGAAAGCCTGAGGGCTGTCCGTTGATGGTTTAAACATTTGTTTTCTCTCCACAAGCGACAAATCATCAAAGCGGAAGGCAATGTCTGCAAGGCTAAATTGCGCTTAACCCCAATCAAATGGGCTCTGAAGGCTTTATCTTCAGCATTAAAGGGGGATTCTGAGCCTGCCATTGATGAGTGACTTTCACGCCTGCGCCAGACTGGCTTCTTCTCCAGGTCCCTTGCAAGCATACGTCAAATGATGTCCAAGACCCTTCCACAACGTGATATCCTTTGCAGGTTATCAAAAGAAAGCCTCTTTCAGGCCCAGCTGCATCTGACCTGAAAGGGGTGGGAGCCGGGCTGGTTGGGGTGTCTACATCTTTCCACCTACGATGTTGAGAGACCCACCTTTCCTAGCTCCACCCATCATTCAAAAGTGGATACAATATTGTTCTCCTTCCCTTCCCTGTTGTACCCCCGCCCCCTCTCATTTCTCCCAACTTTCATCGAACCAAAGAGGCGAGAGTCTCAGATTGCTTCAGATAAACACCATAAACCCAGTTTCAGAGAATTTGTGTATTTTTTCAGTGTTAATTAAGAAAGCTGATTGAGGTGGGTTGATGACCATTTGGGTCTTCAACTCTTTCTACAGGCGGAGAGGTTCGAGATGGTCCTGAACAAATTTAAGTTGAAATGAGGAAAGATGACAAAGTTAAAATGTCATATTTTTATGAACTGAAGTGAATAGAAAATCCCGGAATTCCTGTATTATTCCATGTCTAGGCCATACAATTCTGCGCTTGCCTAGTTTAAGTAGCAGAATTAATATTGAATATGTACATTTGCTTATAAGATTGACCTCTGGTTTTGCCTGCAGAAATGAGAATATTTTCGATCACTTGTTAGCCACTGCACAAAGCTATGTTTTTGTAACCCTGCTTACGCTACTTAATTTGCAGCACAGGCTGGCTACACTTCAAAAGGAGGTCTGGCAGAGGTTGCAAAATCTGTTAATAACGAGCACACAGCTGCACTGATAATGTTTAGAAGTGTTTCTGGGAGTGTCAGGAGGAATTTGAAACATTGTTTGTATATGGGGCCGTTAAGTAAATAATTGGGAAACCAAAGGTATTCCCTTAAATGAAATCCTGCGTATGATAGGCTCCAGTGTGTTTGGTAACTTATATGAACTGAGACACGCAGAAAAGGGGCAGGATTCTTAAGCTGTCTAGTTATGTGTACGCATCTCTGTAAATCATCTGCTTTGCTGCTATTAAAGTTTAATGAAGAAACCTAATCCAATACTGAAGTAGAGTCTTGAGCTTTTCCATGTCATTAGTCATCCTGAAGGATATTTGATCAGTTCTTCAGAATTGGTGGTTGGATGTGTGAATTAGATCTAAGTTATTGAACTTGCACATTCCGATCTGGTCTCCGCATTGAAGGTTACTAGGTGTTATGATAACCAGTTGTTTCAGTCCAATGCCCTACCTGTCATGCTCCGAGTCAGTGGGCATAGCCCTCATTCAGGCTTTCAGGCTAGGCAGAGAACATTAGATGCAACATCAGGTCAAACCTGGGTGTTAGCCTGGCACATATGGCATTTACATCATTCTCAGCATACACTTCTGAGATGTTTACAGTAATTCCATACACTTAACATGGACGCCGGAAGGTCCTTTTATAAGTTGCAGCACGTTCTATTCATATTACAGAGGTAGCTATTTGAGCCCCGCCTCCGCTGGAACACGCACTTCGCGTCTGCTCTGCTGACGGCGGGTAACACTACCAGCGTTTCTCCTCACAGAACCTCTAAAAGGAGATAATAAAGACATTTGTTTTACAGTAAACTACAGAGTTCAATAAGTTAATAGAAAAGACTTACATGTCTAAGGTTATCTCCAAAGCAACTAGCTTCCGTCAGAAGTTTCACTCACCGCCGCAGCATCTTCCGTCAACCGTTTTTGTTTGTAGTCGCAGCAATTTCAGTCTCGGATGTTTGTTTCGTAGCCACTGCATCTTCCGATGGTATTTTTTCTCAGCTTTCTGAAAACCTGCAAACAAGACATGAGGTATTTAAAATAACAATAAACAAATTTAATAGTTAAAGACGTTTACTAAGCATTTTATGTACCTGAAAGTTCAGGTTTTCACCTTACAATTGTTTCTGCGCACTTCCCTGAAGGCTGCAGTTACTCCGTATAAGCGAATTTGTTTTTAAAACATTTTCTCATCTTGAGTAACTCCACAGCTCTCCACAGCCATAATTCCTTTTCCTAAATTCAGAGAACCTGCAAAAGAAAGAAGGAGCAAGTTATTAGAGAGATCTCTCAAACATAGTAATTAAACCAAGCCTTAAAGATTACATTATTTTCACCAGCTACTTACCCCATGTCTCATTCCTTAAAAATGTTAAGACATTTTGTGCCAAGAGACTATAGACTACTTCAGCTACCCAAGTTAACATTGTTTCTTCATTTCGATGCACACCTGTAGAAAAGCAGGAAGGAGAGCTCCACAAAAAATACACAGGTGATAAGGGAGGGATTAAAAGAGTACAATCTCATGCAGGAGTATCTTAGTCAGTAGATGTTGTGTTCTATTATTGTTATTGTTTAAACAGAAAGAGAATCCTAAAAGTATCAAAGGCTGAGAAGGCATTACGCTCCCGAGTAGTCCAGGTAAGCGTTACACTACCACTTTGTTGGAGCTCTGATTACTGTGTTTTTGCCAAAGTTGCAACAGGTCTGATGGTGTTTTTGAAACAACAAACGGAAGAGAAACAATTGGCTTATTTTGGCATTGAGCAAGGAGGGGAGCTCTACAAACACCAATTTGACTGGATAGATGTATTGCATTATGCTTGTTGGCGAAGTGGACAAAATCAGTGCTCGCGCTCTTTCTCTCTTTCTTTCTCGCTCTTCTCCCCCTAGCCCCAGGTCAAGTATATGGGCTCATTAGGAAAACCTATGGAGGCAGAGGATTCTGGGTTTTCGCTCAGTTTGCAGTTCATCCAATGTTACAGCGCTCCTATTTTAGGATTTTGGCCTATAAGGCATCTTGGATCCTTGTGGAAGCTTATGCAAGACTGCACCTAAGGGCAACACAACTACCTTTGGCTAGTCATGGGTCTCAGGATTCTAAAACCAATCAGTCTTAATTCCAGTATGACATGGGCATTTCAGACCTACACTGGTGGCTATGAGGTGAGACAGGTTGCTTGTTAGCAGTTACAATCTTGGTCCCTTCCTCTTTCACATGCGGGTGTGCACCTTAATAAAGGTGCAGGTGAATCATCTGTTGCCCACCCAGGACCTCGATATAAATGTTCAGGACTCGTTTTCTGGCCTTGTAGACTTTTTTTTGTTTGGGACAAAGATTGCAGAGATTTGTTCTTGATGGGCAACACTACAGCGATATTGAACTACATAGATGACACCCTCTCAGCTCTGTGGAATGGCAATTAACATTTTGAAATGGTTCATATGGCAAAACATAATCGAACATGCATGCAGACAGTGGGCAAGAAAGTTTGGTTCCATGCAAACAGGAATAGTCTGTTCCAATATTGGACCAGATCGTACAGCTGTGGGACATTCCAATTATCTTTTTGCGACTCAAGTCAACATCACATTTCTCGTCTGTGTCATGGAGAGATCAGGGCACCCACCCCTCGGAGATGCATTCCTTTTTGGGTTGGCTGGTTAGTTCCTTTAAGCCTTCAACTTCATTTCGCCAAGATTTCTTACAAACTGAGATGTTGCATAGACTTTCACCTCCCTCATATAGTTGCTCACTGGCAGAACAGGACGTGGTTCTCTAATCTTCTGCAGTTGATTAACCAACGTCAGTGGATGTGTCTTTCAGAGGGTGGACTTTATTTCTCAATGGAGGGATCTGGTCCTTCATCTAGCTCCTCAAATCGCTTTTTTTAGTGGCTTGGACCCCCAAGGACTTGAACTTTGGCAGCCCAGGCCTTTCTGAAATAAATAGGGCAGGAACCAGTCTACCAGCATCCAGTCATCAGCAAATGTTGAATATTTTTCATTGGTGGCGGTGGGGAGAGGTTTTGGGGGGGAGGGGGAGAGGGTGATTGCTCGGGGGCAACATGCTCACCTTGGAAGCAAGGCAAAGTCGGGCTTCGAAACCTCTGGGTATAAAGCGTGTTTTTTTAAATAAGAAATTACAATTACAAATGCAGCTGTACTGTTGCAAAATGTATTTGTTGGCTATTTTGGCCTACTGGAGCTTTTGGCTCTATATACTTTTTTGTAATGTAATTCTGTGTTCAAAAGCATTTTAGTGATCTTTTCAAAAATAGTTTTTTGTGTTTGAATCATAAAACAAATGATATCCCTTTAACATCATAAACATATAATGCAAGAAGAAAAAGAAGAAATAAATGCAATTTACATAAAAACTGAATCAATTTACCTAAAATTGCATTAAAAAGGCATAATACAATTTTAAGCTCTTAAGGTTTCCAAAATGCCCCTTTTCTTTACTTCCGAAAACATGGTATGAGTCCTCCATGTACTTCATTTTTCATTATGTACACTACCAACTCCAGTTTGAGATGATATGTCCAGTGTAGCCTTATGCTGGCTGGGTTTCTTTTTCGGCACAAACAGCCTCAGTTCCAAGATGGCTGTTCACACTCCCACCCACAGTAGTATATAGCCATTCAGTAGGACACAACATATAAAAATTTGGAGAGAGCGCGATATATTACCTGGTGATGCCTACAGGGCCTCCAGCCTTATTCTTGGAATTCTTAGAAAGGCATATAATGACTGACAATACCAAGGTTTGGGAGTCACCCCACATTAGCCTTACCCAAGTAAGCTCTCACAGTTGTGTTGTGTTGAGCCCAGCTGGGTCAGCGCGTGTCATTCCATAACCAGATGTTTTAAGCTTTCCACAGCGTCACCATCATTACACAGCATACAATGCAAGTCGGCTCTAAATCTGTCAATTTCCCTACAGATGGAAGCCGTAGATAATGTGTTCAGGTATTGGGGCATGGAAAGGAGTGTGTGTGTGTGTATATATATATATATATATATATATATATATATATATATATATATATATGTATCATGATATCCTCCCTTTTCCTTATAAACTTTGCGTATTTTGTGTAGCAAGTGTAAGATTGCAACAGATCCATTGTTTCACACAGTCACATTTAAACAGCTTCTTTTTGACATTGCTTGTGTTAGCTCCTACTTTGTGGAGCTGTTTTGGAGTAGCGTTTCGCTCGTAGATGTTTTGAAGTCGTTAATTGTGACTGCTGTGTTCAAGGTCTGATCACCCCCCCCCCCCATTGTTGATAGAGGTTTTTGGAGCATTTAACAGGCTGGAGAACTCTACGCGATTCCTCCATTTTGTTCTGAAGGCCAAAGAAATCAGACCAAACTCATGTCAAACTCATCGGTGGACTGCATTTGGAGGAGTTTGCCAATCCTAGTTATTTTCTTAACAGCCCTTGTAGCGTGTTCAGGTAAGCCTCCATAAATGGTGAGATGTCTAACCCATACAGTAACGCGGGTTCTACCTTTGACAGATCAAACTGAACCAGTGACTGCAAGGAATACCGACATAGTTCAGAGTGTATTCTCTTCATTTTAGCCAGGAGCGGGGTGTATGAATCCTTTAGAAACAGCTTCCTTCCCGCCGCTGTGCTAGTGTTTGCCAAGCAGTAGCACAAATATCTTAGGGATTCCACTCTTTCCAAGGATTGATTTCCCACTCTCCAGTTAAGTCTTTGGCCGCTTTTTGGTGGTGAATATTATGACCTTACACTTTTGTCCATTTACCTTTCAGATTGTTGTCTACTGCATAGCTATGAAAAAGAGAAAGCTTTCTGTGTAGGCCAATTGGGGTATTGTCAAACAGTACCATGTTGTCTGCAAATACAATCCAGTCCAATGTGATTGCACCTAGTTTTTCTGGTTTGTTGTTCCCGCCTCCGATAGTTTGCCAATATCAGAAACGTATAGGTTCTACACGGTTCGAGCCAAGACACATCTCTGAGGCACCCCCCGTACATAAGTATTAGGTCTGTCAAAGCTCCTTCTTGGCTTAGCCTAACCCTCACAGTAGTGTTGGTGTGGAATAAAGCCAAGAGCTTCACCATTTTTACTGGGACATTCCAGGCAAGCAACTTTGTCTTGAGGGTATGCCTGCTAACTGTGTCAAACGCACTTGACATGTCAATGGAAGCCATATATACAGTCCCCATCCCTCCTTTTTGACAGTAGCCAGAAGATGTGGCATGGTAAACGCGTTGAACGTGGTACCCATACCTGAGCAAAGGCCCACCTGATAACCTAAGAGTAGATTTTGTGTCGCAATGTGGGTCTTGAGTTCTTTCAAAAGGAGAGAGTAGCAAATATTTTTCTAGATGAGTCCAGCAAAGCTATTGGTCTGTAGCTTTGCAGTATCCCCATGCTTGTAAATGGGTATGATGATAGATTCTTGCCATGTATGTGGAACCATGTCGGTGGAATTGATATGCCTAAATAGATCTCCCTAAGGGCGCCACCATGCTTTTGGATTTTTCTTTATCGGCACCAGTGGAATACAGTCCGGACCTGGAGCCCTAGATTGCTTAGCTCTGTCAGTTGCCTACATTAGGTCTTCCTTCTCCCAGAGGTATTCCATTTTATCTTCTATATGCTCATAAATGGCGTTGCTCACAGCTTCCCCTCTTGTCGGACTGTATTCAGCACTCAAGAAGGTTACCCAGTCTTGTTCTGTAATCGGACACTCCAAGGTAGCTTTAGGGCCCTTAAATGTACTTCCTATTAATGACCAGAATTTCGAAGCATCATTCTTAAGTACTGTTTTTAGGATATCTTGGTTCTCTTTTACATGGGCTTCCAGTCTAAGCGACTCAAGTCGCTTATGGTTTGCCATGATTTGCCTCTTGGATTTAAGAAAGTCAAGGCTTCCAATATGTTTGGTAGCTAGGCCCTGCAGTGCATTTCTTTCAATTCTTTGCATTCCTTTGATCAAAAGTGTGCAAGCATTCCCTATTAGAATTGGCTAGTCCTCTGTTGGTAACCTGCTTCATGCATTTTAATATGTATGATTGAAACCAATAGCAAGGATGCATGCTGCCTGGCTACCCATATTATTCAAGAGACGCTCTCAGTACAACAGGACATTTTTGCAAACTGCAGCATTCCATTTTATAGTGAGACTGCCCCTATCTGGGGCAAAACAAGCAGTGCAGGGATCGATACGTGCCATGGAGAGGGGTAAGCATAGGGTCAATAGTAATCGGGAGTGACCATTGCCAGAAACTGCATCCTTCGTGATTCACAGACCCTGCCTAATTTGGGCGAGATGTAGAAATGATCAATCCAAGATTTTGTTTGTCCTCTGCACCAAGTGAACAAACAATTTCCTATCTCCTTCTCCACAGGCAGGCATATGGCTAAATCCCAGCACACCAAATATTTGTTCCACAGGGCCCCCAATTCCACTCCCCTAGTGCATGTAGATAGCTTCTCTATTTCCCGACCTCTCTTGCTTTGGAACTCTACACATTTTGCATTTAGGTCTCCCCCCCCACAATGATGTGCAGATTTGTCCCCCCTAATCAGCCTAAAAGCAGATATATTTCTACATGTATGTCCACCAGGGACAGATTTTCACTGTTCCAGTAGACCTTTACCAGCAGAATGTTAGCTTGCAGACTGGGAAGAAAGATGTTAGTTGCAAGTAGGTCGTTTGTGTGTTGCTACCACCGTGTGAGTGCAATTTAGGTTTTGTTCAATAGCAATGACTAGACCATCCTTGGGGCGTCCTTTGCTACCTTTGTATCCTTTTTACAGTATGTATGATAGCCCTCCAATTCAACAAGCTCTAGTGAAATTGATTCCTACATGGAAATTGTCTAGGTACCCACTCAGTTTCTGAAACCCACTTCCATGAAACCATTTTAAGTGGTCCTGTGTTAAAGGCTATTTTTGCTCAGTTTGGACTTTTTAAACATTTCTAATGCTTTCTTGAGCCACAACAAGTCCTTAGTCCCCAATTTTACTGCATCATTGCTGTCCTTTTGGTTGTCAGCTGTGGGCGCCGTCTAGTTGCTCACATTTTTAGAGTCACTAAGTTCCAGCAGCTTGTAGCCCAGAGTTTTGAGGTCTTCTCGCTCTTTCCACACAACTTCACAAATCAGTTTAGAGGTGTAGTAACATACAGCTTTCTCTGCTCCTTTTTTTGGGAAGGCAACTCTTTGTCATTCGACCGCAAGGTCGGTATGGCTTGGAATCCTTTTGCCCCTATTCATGTGTAGCTGGCCACAGATTTGAGGGTTTATTGTGCAACCCATTATGGTGCTTTGAAATTTGTCATCTGACAGTTGGTCTGCCATTGCGTTTAAACATGGCGCTCGAGTTTCTAGGGCTTTATCTTTGTCCACCTCATGATTTTTCTGAGCAGAGGAAGTCTGGACTTCACATGCATATGTCAATGATATAATATGATCTGCCCTTTCCACGTTTGTTTCTGTATCTTCATTGTTGAATTATCAACCTCTTTATTGCTTCTGGTCAGATCTCTCAAAAATCTGGTGAATTTGCTTTGTTTCCTCTTTCCATTTTTCACTATGTCCTTGCTCATACTCCACAGATTAGTATCCAAGCCTTTCGCAGTATTGGGGATTTGTTCCCATTCGTGGAGTTGCTCTTTGTAAGTCAGTGCATTGATTTTTTTTTTAGTTACTTCGATTCCAATTTTGGGCTGGTTATATTCTCGGTCTTTTTCTTCTCCTGTGATTTGCCCTTTTTTCCGTTGTCTGTTATCCATCCTGCTTGCTCCTCAGGTATTAGTGAAGAGTCCCCAAGAGGTTCCACATGATTACTTTGAGTTTCTACATGTTATACGTTCTTAGCTACCAGATTTACTTGATCTACTTCCTGTGCTTTGTTTTCAGAATTTTCCTCAGTAAAGCTGTTAAAGTAGAAGGACTATCAGGAGATTCACTTAAGTGTGTTTGTGAGTCAATCCGTATAGTTTGCTGTGGTTCATGTGCCTCCTCCCGGTTACTAGATCGGTCCGTATACCCCATATTACGGGTTCTCACGTTACATATCATCGCATCGATTGTTTCCCATTTGTTGTCGTTCCATTGAGTCTTCTAGGAGAGGTTTTACATTTTGATCACCTCACTTTGGCTTTGTCGCATTTTCCTGCACTGCTTCTTTGAATTGAGTCTAAGCAGTGACTTTAACACAAGGTGTAGTGCTGCGAGTGAAGTTGGCCCCAGTGAATTTACGTGTGGCAAGATATTAGATTCACGCCGCATGGTGGTGAATCTGGGCGTGAAGTAGTTTTCATTAGTCGTCTTTTTCAAAATTGGCTTTAGGTTAGTAGATCTTGTGGACTATGTGGGCTGTGAAAACTATTTACCATGGGGCACGAAGTACGTTCTTCTGTCAGTTGATCTGCCCCAATTGTGTAACCAGATCCAATTTCTGACTCTAGTCTCATCGAGCGATATGTGCGCTTTGTAATCCCCTCTGTATCTTTGTTGAGGCACTCAAATGAGGGGTCAAGCATTTCATTGATCTCTTGTAATTTTCCCGGGGGGTGCCATCTTGATTGTGGGGTACGTAACGGGGAGCCTCCTCACATCCCACCATCTCCCCCCATCCCCAAAGACATCCCGCTCTCTTTCCCCCACTTCTTCACCTGCTGGACTGGAGCTTTGTTCTCCGGTCCCAGCGCTGCTCCTGCCTGCAGTCACCATGGATATGTAAAGACACTATAGCGGTGGCCGTCTTGCTTTTTTTGTTTTTACAGGAGGTTAGGCTTGTGCAATATACGTGGAGCCTAATCTCCCATAAAAAATAAAATAAAAAAACTATTGGCACTCCGGGCAAACCCAAAATGGGTGCAAATGGTATCACTCCCATGTTGGGGTGTGTACATGGCTGGTAACGTCCATAGCCCTCTGAGGTCCTCGCTTCGCTTGACCAACAAAATATAGGATACTCAACCTTAGACATTGATATGGTGGTTAGGGGGCTGGGAGACATCAACAAAGCAGCTGTAAACACATCCTCTGACAAGAGCTGGTACTCAAAATGCGAGACTTCAATAAACAGTTCATCCTACAGACTGATGCTTTCAAAGCCAGTTTTGGAGCTGTATTATCAGTACCCAGTGATTTAATCGCTGGAAATAAACATCCAGGGGGGTAATGATATTTTTTTAAAGCCACTATCCAAAACGTTCCCCAAATATTCTAGGACTGGAGTTTGTTTATATAATTGCACCAGTCTTAAAAATGTGTTGGGAAGGGTGTTCAGTGGGTTTGAATCGAACCTCTCATTCTGTACACCAGTAGAAAACACTTTCCTTGAACAATTGTATGCCACCGTAGAATTTCGAGGACCTGGCTATCAAGTGGGCCTTAGTACATCTACGATATTACCCAACAGGAAGAAGGTTAAGATTAATAACCATTTTTAACGCTAACCTGGATGAGCCTTAGAAAATACCCTTATCCTAGGGTCATGAGATTTTTCCTAGACCTGCCAGCCTTTTGCTGTATCCTGGAACATAGGAAAGGAAATGCACAAGGAAAGGTGGACTTTATAAGACGATTCGCATTGAAGACTGAAGCGGAAGCCACACTTAAGGGGAAGGATGTGTGACAAATTGAGTTTTCACCCCTACTCCCCATTGGGGAGCCACCGCCTTTGAGGCTAGGGAGATGAGCCTGCTTCGGAAGACCCTCCCTAGGGGTCTGTGCTGGTGGGACATTAATAGGAGTGACTCCCCTATAGGGGACAGACTCCGGGGAACGCCCTATTCCCACAAAACTATCTGCATACATGGGACTGTCTGTAAACACCAGTAACATGGTTTTGCTTCTATTGTCTTCAGGTAATGCTGAACAGAATACTCCACCTAAAGAGAGAGACAACACTGTGTGGAATGCAGAATAGCCTGTGAAAGGAATGAGCGAATCGTGGATAGAGAAGCATACGCAGGGGAGTCCCTCTGACGTACACATGCTTTGGAGGGGTGGAGCAGTGTGGAGCCAGCAGCACCTGCAAGGAAGAGAATGCTGAAAAAGAATGCCAGAGGCATTGGTTTGTACACAGTGGAGCAAGCATTGTACAGTCGGATCCAAAGGACTGTCCTGAGATGATAGGACCACGAGAAGATTGCGGTGGGCCGGGGACCCGACTAACGACGCTGAGATCCTGACAAGCCGGATGAACAAACACTCCTGTCGGCAAAGCTCGACGATCTAACTGAATGAGGAGGGTGAGCCTTGAAGAGAAGCAAGAAACTAGAGACAGAGAATAGCCAAGGCAAATGCATCCCATCGCTGAGCCTGATTAATCAACTGATGCTAACTGAAGGTACCCAGGTTATTCTTACATGGGGGCACCAACGCGGGCTGTATGAACTCTACTGAAGGAACTGTAATATTGAGTCTGAAACCAGAAAGAAAGCAGGGCACCTTGTATTGGGAGAGTACAAGACATTTGGTTTATGTAACGAATACTGGCATTCTTTGATGAATGACTTTAATAAAATGGGTGAGTTTAGCCCAAGCACCAGTTATAAAGCTCAGGCATTTGAAGTAAAAACCACAGTAAAGGCCCCAGGGGCAGGGGATATCGAGTAAAGGAAAAAGGTATAGGATATCCAATAGAGAGGAAGAGAAAACCTCAGAAGTAAAAAGGTATAAGTTGCTAAGAAGAAAGGGCCAAGGAGTGCATTGGAGAGCCTAGAGGGGATCACAAGTTCACAGAGCCCAAAGGTTTTAAGCTCATATAAAGAGCTACAAAAGCTAATCTGTGAAGGTTTCCGTTCCCGGATGAATAAGTAGTACAGACTTCATTGCTCACTTTTTAACTGTTGTATCTTGGCAACCTAGTGAGAGCGTTGAGAAGCATGGCCAAAGGCAAGCTACCTTATTTAGTTGTTGGGGCCAGATAGGATTAGATTGTTGGAGGGGAGCAAATTTTGTTTGACTTCTGACTGACGAGCACTTTTAGTTAGCTTGGTTAGTCAGGGAAATCCCCACAGCAGTAGGGCAAGATAGGCCTTTTTATTTATTTTGTGTCAAATAAAGAATATGCAAATGTCCAACTTGCATCCAACTCCTCCTTCTGGCTCGCTACACAATCAACACAAGAATGCAGGCTCCTAGGGTTGATTCCATTAGTGAATGTTGTTATTTTTTTTAAATGTTCTAAAACCAGTGGTTATTCTTCCCCAGAATGACCATTTGGTGATGACCAAAGCATGGAAATTATTTACAAAGCAGTGACATGGGGTTACTCTCCATTCATTTTGTATGTACTATTGCTTAGACGCAACCAAGGACCACTGTGTAACATTGTAGAATGACATTCTATCCAACGTTAAAGGATCTGCAGAAGAAAATGTATCCTTCACTCTTGGGCTGAGTTAACAAAGATAAATCTCTTATGAACATGGTGCCTTTTGACTGTACTTTTGTTGTTAGTCAATTTAACTAAGCATTTCTTTCAACCGCACACTGATTTAGTGCTGTTTGATATTTTTTTTTCCTCTAAACATTATTTTAAAAACACACAGTAGTCCTCTTACCAGTTTGACTCAAAATGGAATGAGTTTCATTTGTACGGGGAGAGTGCTGCTGCGGACTGCAGTACTTACCAAACAGTCTCTTTCGTTAAGAGGTTATCTTCCATATTTTTCAAAGACGACTTGCTATGCCTGTGTTTAAGTATAAATATCAGTCTGGGTTGAGAAGGCTGATGTAGGCACTTAACAATTAAACAGCAATGGCAGTTTCCCCCACACCAAGGGACTAGCATTGCCCTTAATGCTAGCTCTGCCCATTTGCCATAAGAAATTAACTTAACTATCATATTTGTACACGTCCTTGTTGAGAGCCTTCTTCTTTCCTTAATGAAATCTTGTTGGTGTCTCCTTGTTTTTCGTCATGCATTGTTTAGTTCATGCTATACGCCTTCGTATTCCAAATAGCTGTAAAGTTGAATGCTTAGTCTTCAGAACATTTCTTTTAAGCCACAGTTGAAACTTATCTCCATCTATTCTCGATTTGGTATTTAAGCATAGTTTGGACCTCTGTATATGTGCAAAACGAAGTGTATAAAGAAATAATAGTTATCCCATCCTCGGTGCCTGCATGGGGCAAATTATCAGAGCCTGTGCCACTGTATTTTGGCAGCTGGTTGTTATAATTGATGGGCCAGCATGTTGAGACAGTTGACAAGAGATCCGATTTCTTGGTGTATGGAGTGACCAAACACAATTTATTAGTGTTTCTCCTGGGGTAAAACTATTGCAATGGCAGTGATTTATGTAGGCAAAGAGCTTGGGCACTAAATAATCTGAGCAACCAATGTTTTCTTCCTTGTGTTGCATTAGTAGCGTAGCAACCTTAAAATATAGTATGTTATAAATAGGCCAAACACGGTCTTGCCCCCGTAATGTTGAAATAGGTTTACATGACTATCATCAACATGTTTGTTTTATTTTTCTTTGTTAGGCAGGAAAACATGAAGCAATTGTGAAGAATGTCCATGACCTTCTTGCAAAATTGGCTTGGGATTTCTCTCCAGAGCAACTTGATCACCTTTTCGATTGCTTTAAGGTAACCGTATCTTTTTTGACCAAATAAATTTACAATTAACCTAAACTGTAATTGTGTTTTTGATGCGGTCTTTCTAAATCACTGAACTGTTTTTGGGGTTTGTCATTTGGTTGTATATGAATGTTCATTTTCAGACTATTTTCCATGATTAAAATACTGTTTCTGGATATGGATAATTGTGCTTCCTGTAAAGCTGATGTTTGTCCAATAGCGAAAGATGAATGGTTTCCCTTTCTAGCATTCAAAACACAGAAACTGGCGTCATATTAATCTCACACTTTATTAAGGACATTTTAAGGGAGTTGCTGAATCCTTGTTTGAAACTGACCGACCCCATGAAAATATGTCTTTGAAGAACAGGATGGGTGTTTATTGAACAATGTGAATCCTTTTCTTTTGAAGACCTTTTTAAATCATGTCCTAAGTCATATGGCTGCTTTGTTGCAGATAAGGATACACATCTTAACAATGGAAGGTTGAACACACTTTACAGAAAATGGGATTTCTGGCTATGCAACTGTTGTATTGACACACTTTTAGACTGTTTCATTGCTCATCTAGGTTTCTGATTTTCTCAAATTTGTGCAGGTTGGGTAAATGCATACTACTCTTTCCTGATCATTTGTTAGTTATCACTTTTTCTCCTGTAGGAGTGTTTTCATGCCTGCACAAGACCGGATTTAAATAATGCATGAGATGTGCATGATACTTGGCGTGAATGACCCGCATCAAAACATTCTCAAGACAGGTGACACAGTCCGTCAAGGGGTTTCTGCTATATGCACCAAGAACCCCACCTCATTGAGGTCTCCATTTTAGTAAACTAGTCTGTCGGACCTGCCAAACACTGAACAGCTATTCACATCTTCCTGCATTTGTTGTAACCTGTAGGTGAGTAGCAGCAAGTTCTTCAGAATGGCTCCGATTTCTAAAGGGTTTTCGGAGTAGAACTGGAGGTAGTACAATTTTATTTCAAGGCCAGTAGGGTGGCCAGCAGGTACAAACACTTGACAAACTTGAAAATGATATACTGGAACTACGTTTTCCATGAGTGCAGTCATAGGAAAGCTTAGATTTATGTGTTCAAATACAGGCCACAGCCACATCGGCAGACTTGTGATCTGGACTGAGCAGCAGCTTCACAGTTTTAAGGTGGGAGTTTAGTGGTGTGTGAGTAGCTGCAAGAATGTGGTTAGTGTTAGGATTAAGACTATTGCTAATCAATCCTTCTGGTGGTGCATGGCCATGGACATCACTGAATGTGAGGGAGAGTAGTTGAACACTTTGTATGTTAGGTGCAGATTTGATTTAACTGGGTTCTGCTTAATGAAGGACATTACTGACCAATCTGTGCAAAGTACTCAGACTGACGCTTAATGTTCGCAACGGGGATGCCAAGGGTGCTTTGTGCCACCAGCCGCACCATGTTGCTGGGCCACATGCTGGTATGAGGTGGATTCCTTGGCTATTCTTGCTATGCAGTGGTCTATCCAGTACCGCCACATGGACAGGGCCCTTGCCCTTTCCGAAAACATCCAAAGTTATTCAGTGAACAGACACAAGGTCCTCTACTTATGAGGTATGGAAATGTGCACCCCCATAATTACTGAACCGTAGCTCCCCACTAGTGAAGCAAGTATCTCAATTCCCGCTAAAGCTGCCACCATTCTGGCTCCCCTTGCAGAATCTGAAATTGGTGCATTTGAGCAAAGTCTTGAAAATCAAGCTGTTAGGCTAACCTTTCTGAGGTAGAATGTGGAAAAGACACCATACTGAATTAGACATGGCTGAAATAGAAATTATTAATAATTGTCCAATCCCTGAGGAGCAGAAATTACTCACAGATGTATTTTGTTTAGTGAAGCCCATGCCAGATTCAGGGAGTCTGGAAATCTTAGCAGTGGCTGCTGTTAACTTTTTTAATTGGAGGGGTGAAAATAAAAAAAATTCCTCCAAAGAGGCTGGAGCGAATGATGAGAAAGACGGGAGCCCGTACCAACTACTATGATTTTTGGAGTGGGGGGCAGTGGGGTACAGCAGGGTGCAACAGGGAGGTTTGCACACTGAGAAATATGTAAAAACCGGGTTAAAATGGTAGTTTTACAGCACACTTTATGTGAAAACATTGAATAAAAGCCCCCAGTTTACTATCGGTTTTGTATGTTCGCTCATAAAAAAAACTACACTAGATGAGTCACCAACCGTGTACAAGAGCATTTTCCAACATATTTTAATGCCGCCTTTCCCCGACAATATATGGCAGTATAAAACCTTTTTTCATGCTGGCTGTGCCCATACATGTCCATGCAGGCTGCATCAGTATATGACAATGTTGCCATATAAGAACTTGCTTAGCCAGCTAGTATAACATGACATGCCACAGTAAGAACGTTTCTGATGCTTGTTAATCTGCTTAGAATCACATGCTGTGCATATAGTCTGACATCCAGTGGTAACTGCAGAGTATTGCATCTTGCCTTTCGAGGAAGGACATCGACATGGGCGTGCCTGTAACACTATCCCTAACGTGACATGTAGTGTACCCAAGATCCCTCATGCGTCGTCGTCCCTCAGATTATTTTTTTTATGCCCAGCTAACTCGTCTCCTTTATGCGGAGCTCTTCATAAAACATTGCGTTATTGTTAAATTCTCGACCTTCGGTGGTTTGTTCTTATTGTCACTCCTCCAAACGGTTGATTTCTGTACCACCGCCAAAGACTGCTGACTACGGAACTTCGACCGCTGTTGATCCAGTAGGCGCTGCTGACCACGTGGCCGGGTCTTCTGGCCGTTTTGAGTAAGGAGAGTGGAGTCGGGGTGGTCATATTCTTTTCAAGAATGCCTTTCCTTTTCCCCTCTTTGTTCCGTTGGGTTTGTCCTCATTATCATCCCGTGCTATGGAAAGTACTCCATTTAAATGTCCTACAAAATATCAGTGGAAAGACCAGCACTGCCAGTGCAATAATTGTCTTCCCCTCGATCACAGCGAGGCGTCCTGTGGAGCTTGTAAGCTCCTACGTCACAAGACTATTAAGGAGCGCCATTTGAAGCGGTGGGCGGCCTACTGTATGTCGTTGGCCGAGAGAAATTCCCCCGCCACCACAGCTGCCGAGTGTGACGAAGAGGTTAGCGATGACCAATGCTCCACTTCAGAAGCCATTGACCTAACGGCATTGAGTTCTCGCTCCGCAGCGTCCATCCCCGATAGGCACGACACGAGTCCTGCTATGGGGACTGTACATCCCGGTTACAGGGATGCACCCGATTCCCACACAAATCACACAACCCATGATTCTGCTTCGGCGGTACAGTTGAAGCACTCCGAAGCGCTAACAGACACGTCGAGTATTTCGGCGATGTGCGCTGATCGGCAGCTGTCCCTGCAACTGCGACAGCGGCATGCGTCCGGGCAATCCAAGAATAAGGGCGCGCTAGCACCAAAACACACGCGACCGTCGAGACGCATCAAAAGAGAGCGCAGACACCGCTTAAGGCCCCGTTTGGGCTGAAAACTACTGCGCTGCCAACGGCTCTTCCTACACCTCCCTGTAACCCTGAGCATCAGCGATAGTGTCACAAGGGTCGCTTCGGCAGTGAAACTTAAAGAACAGTCGAAAGATGAGTCGAAGAAGGAACGGCCCAAAGATGCATCCAAAGACACGTCACAATGCCCAGAGCCTTGAAAAGAGTACTTTGAGAGCCCTTGTCTTTATCCAAGACTTTAGGTGGAAAATCTTGACGTTCAAGAGAGGAAGATCATCAGGAAGAACCCTTTGCTCCCCTGGACTCCTCTGGTTCATCATCGACCAGAGAGAAGTTTGAGGGGTGCATGAACAGACTGGAGAAGTTTGTTGAATTCTCAGTGAGGTATGCTCCCAAGAGGCCTTGTGAGGAGCTTCATTATACGTCTCTCGCCGAGTTTGAGGACCTTTGAGGATCCACAGGAAGAAAATGTTTGACCTTACTGATGATGAGGTTCCTATAAATCCCTACATACAGGATGAAAATAGTGCGCAAGATGCCCCAGGAACCAGTCACCATGAAATTGTTCGCCCCCATGTGGGCCCCCCAACCCTCGTTCTCTCACCTGATGGAGATGTCCCTATCTCCTTCAATGAAACTGCCTTGCCCATACAACATGCGATCTCAGGACAAGGGGCAAACTCTGCACCCATGCCTGCAAACCCTGAACTGATCGGCCTGGCTGTCTGAGGTCATAGAGTTTGGGCATCTCCAACTTCCTCAGAAATGCATGGACATACTTAGGCAGGCCAGGAAACCTAACACTCGATCTTGCTACTCCAGTAAAATGAAGCGCTTTATCTGGTGTAAATCGAAGGCCGTAAATCCTATTGACTGCTCTCCTACACACATTCTGTACACACTCAATTACTAGACTCGGGCCTGGTTTTTAATTCCCTGGTTTTTAATTCCTTGAAAGTTCAGTTAGCTGCCATCTCAGCCTACACAACGTGTTGTGGTGGAAAATACAAGTTATTAAGGCTTTCATGGAAGGGGTTAAAAGGATTCACCCCCCAAACCCCCAAATTCTAACTCGGCTCCCGGATGGTACCTAAATGTGGTATTGACTAGACTTATGGGATCTCCTTTTGAGCCTGTGCATAAGGCAAGCCTCAATGATCTTACCTATAAGATAGCCTTCCCTAGTGGCTATCACTTCTATTAGAAGAGTGAGTTAGTGAACTACAGGCCCTTTCAGCTCCTAGACCCTTTCGTTACAGTCCACAGAGATAAGGTGGTTCTGCGCACTCAACCTTGATTTGTGCCTAAATATTTCCATGTGAACCAATCAATTGAACTACCGACTTTCTTCCAGAACCCCACTAACGTGGCTGAAAGAAGTCTACACGCATTAGATGTGCACTGGGCAGTCATGTTTTACCTGGAAAGAACTAGACCACTAAGAAAGACAAACCAGTTTTTTGTTTCAGTGGCAGCTGGTAGAGAGGGAGATTCTGTCTCTAAATCAGCCATCTCAAGGTGTATTGTCAATTACATCACACTCCGTTAGACTCTTGCTAAGAGATAACAGCCCTTCAAGCCTAGAGCACATTCTACTCGAGGCACTGGGGCTTCCATAGCTTTCATTGCAAATGTTCCCCTAGAGTCCATTTGCAAAGCAGCAACCTGGAGTTCTGTACACACCTTTACAAAACACTATTCCCTAGACACTCATTCTAGGTCTGATTCTCAGGCGGGACAAGCAGTACTAAGATATCTTTTCAGTTCTGTTCCTTCTCACAACCCACCTCCAACTCCGGGTACTGCTCGCTAGTCTATGCATAGCATGTGATTCTAAGCAGATCAACAAGTATCAGAAGGCGTGCATTACTTACTGTAAAAGCATTTCTGATGATTGTATCTGCTTAGATTCACATGATCGCACCCTTCCTCCCCGCTTGGGTGGAAGGAGCTTAGACATCTTACAACTTTCTCTTATGTAATCACTCACAATAGTCATTAGGCTCCCTCATGGCAGAAAAAATGCAATCTGAGGTACCTCGACGCGTGAGGGATGTTGGGTACACTACACTTCACGGATAGTGTTACAGGCACGCCCATGTCGACGTCGCCTTTTGATCCTCGAAAGACAAGATACAATACTCCGCGGTTACCACTGGATGTCGGACTATATGCACAGCAGGTGAATCTAAGCAGATACAATAATCAGAAATGCTTTTACGGTAAGTAATGCATATCATATTCAGACTGGCTGTACCAATGTGTGCCAGTCTAGACACAACTTATCTGGTTTGCTTTCACCCGATGCACAGTAAAGAACAACATGCTGCTTGAAATTCTTTACTGTGCAGCAAGGGTGTAAAGCAAACCATGCCACCAGCAGCCTTCCCAGCCCCATACATTTAGCGGCCTGCTCCCCCTTTAAACTTGCAGGCGCACAAACGTTTTTATGCATTCCTACACCATACATGCTAATTTACCTACACATTCAGACAAATCCTTGTATTCACACACAACATACATCACTTTCCAGCTCGCACCCTCCGAAGTCTGCACATCACTGCCACAAAGGTCCAAATACCCCACCCCTATTCGCCACACCTCAAGCACACTGGCTCACAGGAGAGGACTCCACGCCTTTCATTGTTTCTATGCTGTTTGCGCAGTGAGACACTGGCCATACTTCCCATGCACCGCTGGCCTCTTTATAGCGCCCTGCGTACTTTACCGAGCTAAAAGGGCTCTGCATTACCAAAGATATCATTGCAATACATGGAGGACAGTACCGTGGATGTTTGGAGTTGGAGCAAGAACTTGTCTTGGGCAAGTTGGAGAGTGGTTAGCTGAGCAGAGAGTAAGGAGGAAGTTGGGATGAGGCGAGCATATGAGTGGACAAACCTCAGTGGAGAGGGGGTGTTGGGGCAGTGAGTGGAATTTGGAGCATGCAAGGTAGAATATAATTGGAAGCAGGAGGAGTGAAAAGTGGGTGGGAGAGTGGGTCAATCAGCACGCCCAGCATGTCAATAGGAGGAGGTGTGAACCCTTTATCAGGTGGCGATACAAGCATGTGGCAAGATTACTACGAAGTGCAGGCGAAGACTTGGCGAAGTGAGTGTATGAGCCGGTAGATAGCAGTGGCAGGATCCTACATTGGAGAAATGGGCAACACCTATGGGAGCTCTAAAAGAGGCCCCTGTCTGCTAGAAACTGTGTGACATAACGGAAAAGTCTTAAAACATGCTACTCTTAGGAGCGAGAGCAGCCTTTTGCCTGTTTCTGTCTCAAGTGACAAGAGATCCACTAAGGAGCCACAGAGAAATGCAGAAAGTTGCAGCCTAAAGGATTGACCATCCCAGCAAGTACTAAAACTGACATGACTGTTTTTCTTTTTAATGCATGAGATGTCCTGAGATGTTTGTTCGCCTTTTTGTTGAGCTGGTTATTTGTGCAGTCCTCATATATAACCTGTCCAGCACAATTGTTAGCATTATTTCTGTTATGCCGCTTTGCCGATACCACTTAGCTTTGTGACAGGTCCTATTTGGGGAAACTTAATTTTTGAAACTTGGGCATTGTGTTTTAGGTATAAGGTTAGATTTGGAATTGGAGGGTTCAGAGTATTGAAGCTCTACTAGGAAACCTGTCTTACAAACCATTATGAGCTCTTACTTTTAATATTAAGGGACTGTGAGGTAATCGGGAATGAATCAAAGAACTGGTAGGATGTTGGGTTATTTTTAGCAATTTAAGTAAGGAAAACAGCCCTGCTGCTTAAGTTTATTGGAAAAGAAAGTTATTTTTTTCAGTTGAGAATTAGATTCTGCGTGAGCAAAAGTGGTTTGACAAAACGTATACCAAGGTTGCTAAATTCCACATCGTTTATTTCTTTGGCTCAACACTGATTCTATTCCCCACACACCCTTCTTAACCCAGGTATATTTTTCAATGGGCTGTGGGGTGTTCTGTTTTATACCTACCTTACTGCACCTCTACCCAAGAGACCTCCTCGGTCACCTGTGTGCACTTTATCAAAATTTCTTACAAACTTCAAGTAACAGCACCTCGATGCCTCTGGGCTGTAAGTGCGCTATACAAATAAAAATAAAAATAAAATTAATCCTGTGGGTTTTGCCACATATGGGCGCCTGGGTGTCATGCTAAAACTGAGCTTGCAAGCTCAACTTCATCCTTAATTTGATGATCAGTAATAATGTAATATGGGGTGCAGCTGAGCAGCAGACACGGTGGCTGCATAGTCATGGAGCCAAAAATGTCAGTAGGAACCTGTTGAGCAAGTATTGGTTTGTAGTCCTTTGGGGTCCATTTCTCCCATGCAGTGCAGCTGAGGCTTCTGATCTGTGTACCTCTGACACAGTTTGGGAGAAGGGCTGCGAGCCGGGGGCTCAAGCACTTCTGTGGCTGCTGTATGTGGTTTCCTACACAACTGCAGTGATTAGCTGCTGTTTGGCGCTGCACATCTTCAGAGATCTGGTATATTTTGGCCTAAGCTTTGGGATCCAATATCTGTAGCCACCATCAATGGTGGAGATCTCGCCCCTGTTGGGGGGGCTGTGATCTGTTGGATACCCTTATTGCTCCCCAAAAATTGGAGGCCATGCCTGGCTGGGCAAATTGAACTTTGCAGACACAGAAGGCAGACGAGTAAATCAGCTGACCAGTGACAATGGTCCCCTCTGGTCGGTTGGGGATTTTTGTGATGCACTTACTCCACTACTTGCGGAGAATGGTGATCATACAATTGTGCCTGCTTAGTGAGAATCATTGTCTGCCTGACTGATCTTGCTCTGTGATCTTGGTGTTCTCCTTGTTCATCTGCCAAAGAGGTAGCTCTACTGGGGACGTGGCTAACTCACCTCCTGATGTTCGAGACTTGAAGTGTTAGATGTGTAGCAGTCTACTCTGATTGGCTTGCTCCTTCAGAGGAGTGCTTTGGGTGATAGTTTGCTGCAATGTTTTTAGTGCCTCCTTTTTCTGTTTGCATGTTCCTGAGCCTGGTGGTGCTATGAGCAGAGGTGGGTTTCGGGGGGAGACATGCAGTCATGATTTTATTTTTTTCACCAACTCCTTAATGCATCTAAGGCAGTGCCACAGAACATTAGGGTGCACCAGCGCAGACCATGGTAGAGGTTAATTCCCCCTCTGATATGCAGCAGCTTATCCGTGGGTTACAAGAGCGTATTGATTACGTTGGTTAACTTCAAGCTCAATGACATCACCTCCAGAATTCATTCCCTTAGATCTAAGCTTGAGAAAGAAAGTTCCAGAATCACTGAAATGATATGGATAAGCCATATAGAGGAGGATGATGGCAATTTGCAGAGCACTGTTGGCAATGTAATCAGGCTGAAGTTTGAAATGTTGCTGTTGAGATCATGCTGAAATATCAGATTTGTCCTGGTCCCTGAAAATGCTTCACAGGACTTAATTGATTTGTGGATTATTTGTGCAAGAAATGATCAAATGATTTTGATCTGCCACCCTGTTTTGCTGTGGAGCAGACTCATCCGTCAACAGCTTCCAAACTTATACCATCGGCACCTCTGCTGCCCATAAGTGCTTGCATTTTGAATTATAGTGCCAAACCTCTTGCGGAGGTGTGCCAGGTCTGACTAAAGGATCCAACAAAATCTTCCTTTGTGTGGAACTTTGGGCCAACCCCATCTCAAGCCAAAGGCCACAAGAGGCTCCTCTGGGAACACCAGTCTGGAAGAAATTGCCTCATCCCAGCAACACCAGGGACAATATCAGTGACACCAACCACTGATGGACTAGGCGATCAGGTGACAAGCATTTTAATCCCTTCTGAACTTCCTAGGTGTGTCCAGCCAGGGGCGTCCCAGTTAAGGGTGAAGACCAGCCATTGGCCAGCCTCTTTGCCTTTGAGCCTTTACACTTGCCTTTCTCCCTGTTGCACCTGAAAGTACCCCAAGCTTCCCAATGACTGTACTGTCTCTCCACACCATGCTACGCACCTTTAATGCATTCACTCCTGCTCCTCCTCACCTCTCCCTACACTTACTTCAAACGCGCTACAAATTCCTCCTTTCCTATCCCTGTTATAAACCTCACAACTCAGAACACTCACTGCTCAATCTATCTTCAACCTCCTTCCAACAAACAGCCAACAAGATAACCTTATCTCCTCTTAACACCTATCCACCTTGCCTCTCTTTCTCTGAGATGCATCTTCTCTACTTTTCCTTACCTCATCAACTGAACATTGTACTCTGGAATGCTCGGTCTGTATGCCACAAGACGTCCTCTATTAGTGACTACTTTCACTCCAGCTGTCCTCCCCTAGACATTCTTGCTGTCACTGAAACCTGGATTTCTATATCGGATACTGCTAGTCTGGTGGCCCTACACTACTCCAAACTATTCATGCACTCTCCTCGACTAACTGGCATAGCTGGAGACGTCAGACACCTACTCTCTTCCCACCCCAAACCCTCACAAATCTCCAATGCCACATCCTCTCCTACCTCTTTTGAATTCACAATCTCTACTATTGCTATCTTACTCAGTTCACATAATCTCCATCTATCGCTCTCCTTGGCCCACTGGATTATTCTTTGCTGATCTTGGGCAACCTCTTGATTCTAGTTCCACAAAACCACACTCTTAGGTGACTTTAACCTTCCCTCGCCGATCACTTTTCAGAAATCTGAACTTGCTTCTTTTCTTAGTGACCACACCCTGCCTTCTATCCATAACCTGCCTACCCACTCAGGGGTAGATCTCGTATTTATCTCCACCTGTCTCTCAGCCTCTAGTACTACTGGTCACACCTCCATATCTGATCTTCATTCACCTATTACTAAAATGACATTTAAACCATCTGCCATTCCTCCCTTTATCTCTGACCTATGGTTTCCCACTCTCCTCTGCCAGACCAAATGCCTCTTCCACCAACACAGTCTTCTCCAGCTTCCAATCCTTATTATAGGATTAAATGTCCTCTCACTTCCCACTGCTAACCTTCACCACTAAGTCTCAGCATCCTCCACCATGGGTCATCCTATTCATACGCTCTCTCTGCACAGACATTCGTCATCTGCTGCGCAAATGGAGGCCTATCCATTCACATGAGGACCTGCAACTCTACTTTGTGCCCTGAGCGCTTTCAAGTCCACTCTTGATATAGTGAAAATTGAATTCTACCTAATCGAGTCTCACTTGAACAATCCTTGCTTCCGGGCACCCTAAACTCTCTTCTCCTAAGTCTATCAACTCCACAGTCTACTCTCATAGCTAATGACCTAGCTGAATACTTTGCTGCAAAAACATCCAAAATGAGACGCTCTTCTGACCTTCTTCACGCTCCCTCATACATTTTACTCTCTGCCTACTCTCCCATCATCCTGTGCCTCCATCTCCCACTTTAGTCACACGAATCCTGATGAAGTGCTATCTTTACTGATGAATGTTAACCCCTCTTTTGCCCCTTATCTAGTTAAACCCATTGCTCTGTTAGGGCTTCTCACCTTGCTGAACTCTTCAACCTGCCCTTCGACTCTGCTTGCTTTCCCTCAGTTTTCAAAAACAGCCATGGTCATACCTCTCCTAAAAATGCAAGGGACTGACCCGTAACTACTGGATAACCTTCATCCTGTGTCTCTCCTTCTGCACTACTCGAAAGTGCTCGAAAGGGTTTTGTTCAACCGTCATATCAATTTCGTAGACATCCACAACCTTCGAGACACCCAAAAAACAGGTTTCCGCTCCTGTCACTCCACAGAAACTGCTCTCATGAATGTGTCCAACTGCATTGCCTCTTCTAAGCACTCCAGCTATCCTCTATCCTAATTCTCCTTGACCGGTCTGCTGCCAGTCGATTACTCTGATCTCCTTAATACTCCCGCTCTTCTTAGGATTTGTGATCAAGCCCTTGTCTGTATTGAATCCTGCCTTGCACCTCTCCAATTCTTGGTCCAATTCTCGGTCTCCTGCAGCAACAACACCTCTAAACTCACTCCTCTAACTCTTGGTGTTCCACAAGGATCTGTCTTGGGTCCACTCCTCTTTACACTCTACACCTTTGCTATTGGGGCACTAATCTCTTTGTTTGTGTTCTCGTACCAACTCTTCGCAGACGACACCCAAATCTTCTTCTCTTTTCCCAAACGACCTTCTGATCTCTCTGATTTCCAACTGTTTCTCTGCCATTAAATATTGGATGGCTTTGCACTTTCTGATAAACTCTAGCAAAACAGAGGTGCTCTTCTTACCTACCTAAAGCTCTCCTCTTCCTATCCAGTACCCACCTGACACTCTCCCCTACTCTTCTTCAGCTAGAAACCTTAGCTTCATCTTTGACCCTTCTCACATGTCTCTACTTGCATCTCCAACACTGCAACAGCAGCTATTCAACCTCTTTAATATTAGGAAAATCAGGCACCTCCTTCCTTTCAACACCGCCAAGCATCTTTTAACCATTCTTGTCTTTTCCAAACTGGACTACTGTGCCAGCTTTCTCCCTAAATATGCTTTCTGTCCTCTCGACAAGGTAAATAACTTTGCTACCAGGACTCTTTGAACTCACTCACTTCACACCAACTCCCTTGAACTGTCACCAAGCTGGATGGCTGAAGATGTAAAACAGCGTTGGATTTAAATGTCTTCTCCTGGTTCACAAATCTCTCTACGGTAAGGCACCACTGGATATATCCTCCTCTATCCAACTCTACAAGCCTTCCCTTCTCGTAATCTCTGCTCTACCTCCTCGATTACCCTTTGGCTCCTCTCTCTCCCTGCACTTCCTCTCGCTTCTGCTCTCTCGGCTTGCTCCACTTGCATGAAATTCTCTTCGTTTGGATATCCGTGTAAGTGGCAACACAGATTTGTTAAAACCAAACTAAAAGCCTACCTCCTCGCCTCAGTTACCCTCTTAACCTACCTCTCATCTGCCTGTTAGCTAATATTTTTCCCTTGCCTCTATCCCTTACTTTCTCTGCCTCCACACTAACACTTCACCCATCATGGTCACATCGCAAGCGCAGCTGGCTGTACCGCCTACCTGCACTTAAAAATATCCAATGTTGGTTGTGCTTAATCTATGTATGTCCACTTATGTATTGACCCCGGTGACTGTTCCATTTACTCCCCTCCACAACCTGATCTGAATGTCCCTCAAACTCACCACATTGTACAAAGTTCAAATTTGATCTCATCTATTGTACGTTCTTTTTTGATCAAAAGAGAATTGTTCCTCCCGTATGAAAATACATTTTTGAATGGATCGTGTCCTCCCACGTATTCCTCATCTTTTATATACTCCGATATTCTGCTTGCAGCTCAGCAAACTTTTCACAGCACTGTGTGTTGTCGCCGACCTCCTGTCCCTCGACGCTCTCCGTCAGTCTCGAGTATGACGTCTGTTTAAATGGCATACACTGCATCCGTTGCCCCAGCTCTGTTTTTTGCACAGCTTGCTCGAAGCAGTTCACTCGCCTCAGTGTGTTTTCTTTGCTGCACAATAACAGAAATTGTTGAAATGTCTATCTACCCCGAAAACGGGCTTCAAGAGATGTGCTGTTTGGGGTTCCAAAATGTCTAGCTGATCCTCATCGGGTATGTTCCTGTTGCTTGGGATCAGGCCAAAGAAGTCGACAACTTTGGCTCATGCCAAACGATGACGGTTAAAGCCTTTAAAGAGAGGAAGGGGAAAGGGGAAATTCCCTTTAGGCAGGCCCTCCCCAAAATCGGCTTTGGTCACTCCATCGAAGGCAAAATCGTCTGAAGACAAGAGCTCGAGAGATGGTTCTCCTCGCCGGTGTAAGAAGCGGGGTAAACCTAAGCGCTCAAGGTCGAGGTCTCAACTCTCTTCGTCTCATCGAGGTGGTCTAGGAAATGGCGTCATCGCTCCAGATCTTACTCTCGAGATTCCTCGCCCGGGGAAATGAAGTACGTGTTGAATGTAAAAGGGCTTCTAAAGCCGAGTTGGAAAAATTCTGCCTTCAAATGTAGGTGGTTTTTGCAAATGCGGCAGCACCAACCCCTTCGAAGAAGTCAACACGTCCAACCCATCGTGCCGACAGGGAGCCCGGACAGCAAGGTCCCGAAGGCCTCTCGAAGACCCACTTTTGGTCTCGACGCCTGGAGGGAAGAGCCACCTCCGTTCCAACCAGAGCCTTTGAAGTCGACGATGTCGAAGCCTTCGTCCTTTTCAAAGGTTATCAAACCGCAGGCTAAAAAATACTTTTTCAGGTCAATGATCTATATATATGAGGAGGAGGTGGAGGAACAGAGCCCCGTTTTTGGGTTAGATAATATTACTCCTGGTGTTCCAGAGGAGGCTATATGTGAAGAATCCAAGATGAGACCTGGTGAACACTCTTAAAGATGTTGATGGTCTTGACACTTCCCCAGAAGTGTAATTTGTCACTCTTGATGGGTCTGGGCATGCACATGCTTCGTACAGCTTATTTGTGTCCAAAGTAATAGAATATCTGTGTTGGGGGAGGTCTACAGTTGAATATGTACAGGATGATTTGACTGTTTTGGATAAGGAGCAGCTTAAAGACCCTACACTTTCATTCCATATGGCAGTCAGAAATAGTGTCTTGAACAATTTGAGGAAGCCAGACTATACTCCTGCAGTGCATAAGGATTTCACCCAAAAATATAGACCCTCCTCCATTGATCCAGAGTTCCTTTCAAAACACCAAAACCCCGAAAGCCTAGTGGTACAGGCAGCTACTTCAGCTTCTAAGTGGGCAGCATACCCTACAATTCCAATAGAGGGGGGCGATAAAAGGATGGATCCCTGGGGAAGAGTCTTCTCTGCTGGGAGCATGACATTAAAAGGCGGTCAGCGCCACCTGTGCCCTAGCCAAGATTATATACACCTTATGGGAGGGGGCTTCTATGGCAGCTCGGCATGTGCCAAAAGGTGAGGAGAGAGGTTTTTTGAGCATCATTCAAGATGGAATAGACACTGTGTCAATCTTTGCACTCTGGTTTGGACACGGCTGACAGTGTAAGTCACTCTATGGCTGCTGATCCAGTTTTTCTTAGACAGGCGAATCGCCTAAGAACTGTGTTTGCCCCTGACGTGCACTCCAGGTGTTTGGATATGCCATTTGAGGGGTCACAGCTATTTGGATCGAAGGTGGATGAGAGCCTTTAGAAACTGCAATCCTCTAAGGCGGCTGCTAAATCTTAGGTGATGGCACAAACGCCGCAAAGTCGGTCTGCTCTGTCTTAAGGATGGAGGAACCATTCATTTTGTTTCTCCTCTGTTGAAAGAACCAGAGGTCAGTTTTCCCAGAGGGGCCAGAGGACATAGCTTTGCGGCTCTCCGGGACATAGAGGTGCCGCTACACCCTCCACCTTCCGCAGCTTCATAATTGCTTTAAGCTGCATGACGGTGGTAGGGGGCGTATTAACCCACCATCTGGATAGTGGTGAAGTATTTCTTCCGATGCCTGGGCGCTACTAACATTTGCCCATGGGTACTGCCTTCCGCTACAAAAAAGACTTCTGAACTGTACCCCAGGTGGCCAGTCCTTGAAAGTACCAGATCTGCCCCTTTCACAGGATGTTTTAACTCTGTTGGTGAAAGGTGCATTTGAACCAGTACCTGCAGCCGAAAGAAATCATGGCTGGTACTCTCCTTATTTTCTGATTACAAAAAAGGACGGGGTGGGGGGGGCTGCGTCCCATCTTGGACTTCAGATGCTTGAACAAGTTCCTCAGGAAGGACAAGTTCAAGATGGGTCACTCACTCGCGTATCCTCCAGGCCTTTCAGCTCCAGGATTGGATGGTGTCATTGGATTTTCAGATTGTTTATTTCCATGTGCCTATCCATCACAAGCACAGGAAGTACCTGAGATTGGCCATTGGCAGCTCATCAATTTTGAGTACTGCCTTTTCGGGCTGTCCTCTGCCACAATGGTCTTCACCAAACTGATGGCAGTGAATCTAAGGAGATGAGGGATGCACATCTATCCCTTCCTGGACAACTGACTGATCAGAGCTTGTTCTCCAGAACAGGCTCTGGAACATTTAAACAGCACCTGCCACTCTCTCCACAAGATGGTCTTCTCCCTCAATTTTAAGTAGTCCCACATTACACCTTCCCCGAAACTGCAATTCATTGGAGCGGTCCTGGTCTCTTCCTTGGGGAAAGCTTTGCCACCCTAGGCAAGCCATCTTCACATCTTGCAGATGGTAAACACATTTCAGAGTGCCCCAAGCTTCCGGCCTTAGATTTCCTGAGGTTGCTCGGTCTCATGCATACTGCATTTTTCTGCTGCCATTGGCTCGTTTGAAGACGAGATTCCTTCTGTGGGCCCTTAGAACTCTGTGGTCTCTGTTCTCTGGCAGAATGATGGATCTGTTTCAGATACCGTGCAAGGCGCGCAGGATCTACTGTGGTGGGCCTGCAAGGAGAATGTGTTGAAAGGGGAACGTTTTTGGCAGTCATGGCCGGAGATTACAGGATTGCCTCCCTTTCAGGTTTGGGGCGACACACCAACGGTCTGACGATGAGCCAACACTGGTATCTGTGGGAGTTCAAATTGCATATCCACCTTTTGGAGCTGAGGGCACACAGACTAGCGCTGATGGCCTTTCTGCCCTCTGTACGGAGAAGAACGTCCTGATAATGACAGACAAGTGTCCATGCATTACCTCAAGAGGCTGTTTAGGGCCACTACCACTGTACAGAGAGGCAATGCAGCTCTGGTTCTGGACACTTCATGAAGGAATTTCTATATCAGCAGTTCACCTGGCCGGAGAGGAAAACGCCGCGGCAGAAGCTCTGAGCAGGCACAGCACAGTCTCCCATAAGTGGGAACTAGCTCAGGAAGTCTCAAGAGATGGATTTGTTCGAGTCCAGTGTCAACAAAGTTTGACCTTTTCTGCTCCCGGGAATTTCTTCTGAGCTTTAGGAGAAACGGTGGTAGTGGACTGGGAATATCCACTTGCTTATGTGTTTCCATCATTCCTCATGGTCTCAGGAGGTTGAGAAAGTTTGGGCAATCCATGATCCTGGTTGCTGTGGAATGGGCCAGGAGGGTACCCCAAACTTATCGATATCTGCCCTTCAATTTGTCTTCCCCAAAGGGAGGATCTCCTCTTGCAGGAGGGAGGTTGCATTCTTCACCCACAAATCGGCACACTCAACCTTCATGACAGGTTTATGAGAGGTACAGGTTCAAAGATTGTGACCTTCCGGAAAACGTCATGGAGGTGTAGCTTTGTGCTAGAAGGCCAGTGACAAAATCTCTGTTCCACTGCTGTTGGAACGAGTTTTGCAGCTGGTGTAGAAATAAATGTATTGACACACCATCAGTGTTGTCTTTTTTCGTATATCTAACCCATCAGGGGCTACAGGTTGATACTGCAAGGGGCTATCTGCCTGTGCTGTCCATTTTCCAGTGCTTGCCGAAACACAGTCCCTGTTTAAAGGTCCCTATTGTTATTACATTTTTGAAAGGGTTGTCTAATATCTTCCCGCCTTTTCCTTTCATTGTTCTGGTCTGGGACTTCAACCTAGTCTTAAGCTTCCTGAAGGGTGCTCCTTTTGAGCCATTGCATTCCTGTCGCCTTAGGATGCTTTCCCTGAAAACAGTGTTCTTGACAGCCATTAACTATGCTCACAGAGTTGGCAAGCTTCAAGCTTTGTCCTCCAAGCCACCTTTTACAGTTTTTAATAAAGACAAAGTAGTCTTGGGGGTTCAACCCTCGTTACTGCCAAAGGTGGTGTCAAAATTTTATTTGGCACAAAAAATCGTTTTGCCTGCTTTCTATCCTCCTCCTCGTCCGTCTAAAGAGGAGGAAGTACTCGACAGACTGGACCCTAAGAGAGCATAGGTTTTTATATTAACAGGCTCTCTAAATTGAGACAGGACACCAACTTATTGTTGGCAATTTGGGTCATAGGAGGGGGCAGCGGTTACAAAGCAAACGCTGTCTCGATAGATAATCCTGTGCATTCCGAGTGCTACAATCAGGATGGAAAAGAAATACCTGAGCTCATTCGACTAGAGGAGTTTCCACTTCCTTTGTCTCTTCAGAGGAGGGTGCAGCTGCAGGATATTTGCAATACTGCCCCCTAGCTTCAGTCCATAACTTTAAAAAACGATTATTGCTTGGATTCCTTAATGGGCCAGGAAACCAGATTTAGAAAAGTTGTGTTACACAGCTTAAATAAAAAATAAACCACCCTTTCCCACCTCCTACAAAGTACTGCTATTGGAGTCTATCAAAGATGAGGAATACGTGGGAGGAACATCCAGTTGAAAGAAAATTACGAGGGTAAGTAATTTGTTCTTCAGCCACTGTACAAGCAGAATGGAAAACATTTCCCGGAAGTTGCTCCTGGACAGAAATATCCTTTATGTAGTGCTCTCTTCTGCCAGGCTGCGCTTTCTGTTCAAAAGCCAAGCTTAGTTTTTTACGGTGCTAGTGGGGAGGCTGTTAGTTTAATCATGAGGAATTTATCACTGAGGGATAGTCCTAGACCCCCAGTGTCTGTTTCTCCTGTGCAGGGATTGATGATCACGGGATGATGGATGGCTAAGGTGAGTTAAACATACATTTATTTTAGTACAGTGACTGATATTTTGTGTCATTCATTTATAATTGGCAGGTACTCCTTATTAGGGTTAGGTTAGTTCACTACTTATTTTATAGGCACAGCTGTGTTAAATGACGGAGGAATGTACACCCGCACAATAGTCCTGATTATCCGACCCTAGTACATCACTTTGTAGACTGTCGATACATTGCAGTCTGTGAATACAGAGCAAAATAATGTATGTTTTGATTAAGAATGTTTGCATAATACGCAATTACCATATTAGTGCTCTTACATGAAGGCAGCCAACTCCATGCTTCTTCCGAAACACTACCTAAACCATTTAAGTGATATCTGTGCAGTTGCACATATTCATTCTGATTAAACCTGCAACATTTATCAGAGCTCTGTTTCAGGCTGGGTCAACTTGTGCCGGCAGGAAATTAGCTTTGAATGTAGTTTTATGTAAGCAAAGGGTTGTGCTGCCTTTAGAAAGCATGTGGATATATTCTCATTTCTGTGTAACAAAATGGAAATCCATCTTGTAAGTCAGTGTATGTTTTTCATTTCATCCCATCACATTATTCTCCCACATAATTCTATTATAATTTTACTTGTCATTATCTTTACTTGATTGTTCGTTTGCTGTTTTCATTTAGCACTCCCACATTAGCATATTGATGATGTTACCCTGTTCTTTTCTTTTTTCTTTATGGGGTATTTTGACACTGCTTTGGGACAGCAGTGAGGGTGTTGAGGCAGGGGGTGGGGTTATATCTTAAAATGTACCATGCATTGTATTAACAATGTAGAATACATTCTGATACAAAGGATGCCTAGTCTTGCAGCTCATTCAAAAAGATGGGAATGTTTGTAGTGGGAAGGGAGTCAATACCAGTGATGCCCCTTTGTAGTTCACAAGCTGAAACATTCTGGGGATGGTTGATTTGATCACGGTTGCGCAAGGTGCTCTCCTTTTTGCAGCATCCTGGCATAAACATGTTGGAGGAAACTCATGCACTGGCTTCCTTGTGGGAGTCATTTGCTTGTATGTGGATGATTAACTGGTATTGTAATAATTATTCAACTGCCTCATGGTGTGCTTACCTTCTTCTACAGATTCTGAAGGATATTGTTCTGCTGTAAGGGGTGGTACAGGGACAGAAAGTGGTGCTGGTGAATACATATGCAACCAGCAGTGTTGCTGATCCAGACCTTTACACGTGTGTATGCTGATGAAACTCTTGTTAGTTTGGTAAAGATTCAATATCAGCAATGCAGGGCGAACACCGCAGCGGACACCATATAATCTCCAAACAATCCCGAACTGTGTTAACCGTAAACTCTGAACAACTTCTACAGATTTTTTATCCATTGATTCTAATGCAACCAGTGGAAGATTTCAGGACTGCTTTAGGGAGGACTTTACTCCTTCAAATTAATGCAATGGATAGCTGTGTGGAGAATGAAGAGCCGTGGTCTGGCAAAATTCATTCTGTCTGCTTTAAGAGATGCCAGTGCAGATGTGTGCTCATTATCCAATGAAGACTTGCTCAATCTTAACACTTTGAAGTGAGGTCAAATAATGTAAATAACTCGGGCAGCGTGCAAAGGTTATGTAAACGTTTGAGGCCGTGGTAAACCGGTACGCAAGTAAAATACCACTTCTGTGAGCCAGGGCCCTTTTCGAGTTTGGAAAACAACTGTAATACTCTGCAGCTTAAACAAGATGTCGCCTATGCATAACATGTGAATCTAAGCAGATACAAGCATCAGAAATATGATTATGGTGAGTAATGTATCGTGTGTGTGTGTGTATATCTCTGAGGCTTGTGGAATATGCTTAGATTGCATGCTATGCATAGGCCGACATCTAGTTAAAGCTGCAGAGTATTAGTTGTTTTCAAAACTCAAGGGATGTCGACAGGGTGTGCCAGTAATATTATCCCTAATGTGACGTCCACTGTACCCATGGTCCTTCACGCGTCGAGGTCCTTCAGATTGTTTTGTTTCTGACATGAGGTAGCATGAAATGTAGTGCGAGTACAGGTGTATAAAAGCAGATAGGATCAGATAAAGCTCATATGAACATCTATGAACCTTCTTTCCTAGGGGAGGAAGGGTGGGCGCATGTGAATCTAAGCAGATACTAGCATCAGAAATTCGACCCCTCAGGTGGTCTAATGGGGGTTACACGTGGACCGAAGTGTCTGAGGTTTGTGACGTATCTCTGCAGTCATCTGCAATGAGGTTCTGGGTGCCTGGCTGGGCCAACAAGCCCTCGCCGCTTGGCTAGTATGAGGATAGGGCTGTTAATTGCCAACCCACCTGATGTCGGGTGACATGGTGAATATTCCGTGGCTGGTGTACTTTGGGGTGAGGTGGGGGTTGTTGGTCCCGTTCTGAGTTGTTCTGCCCTTTTGGGTTGCCAGGCCCTGTTAGCCTTGTGGGCTCAGAATGTTGGTACGGCAGGCCTGGATCTTGCCCGTACGTAATGGAGCCCCAGTGGCCACAACTATGCAAAATAGACTTTCTGGGCCGACGGGCGTCCCCACCTTAACTCTGGTGTGCCCAGATGGGGTCTAGTGGCCGGTGTATGCAGGTTTCTCGCTGCGTGGTAGCTGCCTAATACCCCACCCTCCACGCTGCAGTTGAAAGTATGATTAGAGTCGTGTTTCTTCTTGCTGGAGGGTGGTGGGCTGTTGGTTTATCCTCCTCGCCTTGCTTTTCTAACTGTTAGAATTTACAGCCGGGAGCAGTAGTCGGGTGTTGTTAAAGGGGCCCTCCCTCGTTACCAAGGCAGTCTAAGCAGGGCTGCGCTACTACCACCAGCTTATGGTTGTAGAGGGGGGGGCTCACATCCTTATTCTGCTCCTTGATCAGGAATCTGCTCTCTCTCTCAGCCTTTCTGCCTGCCCGCTGGATGTCGATTTCGGGCTGATTGACTCTGTGGTATATCAGGATTTAGCTTACGGGTCTCCCGCTGGTGCGTTTTCTTGCCCTCACCGCCGCACCGCCCTCCTGTGCCGATGCTGGGGACGCGTGTCGTCACTGTCTGCTGTGGGTTTCTCGTGAAATCTGCGTTTGCTTTTCTCGCTGATTCTGGCGTGGTGGGACTGGGCGGCCCTTCCTCCACGCACATGGCCTACCAAGAGGATCTCTGCTTTACACTTCTTGCAGCGCCTTGCCGGGGGCACATTCCGAGCTACCACTTTGCCACTTTATGCCCTACTGTTTCATGAGGTAATTCCACTGGTCCCTGGGGTTGCACGGGTTGGCTGGCAGCAGGGTATTAAGGATTGGTGAGCCGTCGCCACTATCGAAAAATATACATGGTTAAAAAAAATAAGGATTGGTGAGCTGTCAACGGAGCTTCTTAGGCGGCGGCCATCTTGGTCAGCTGTGCAACAGCGCCCCCAAGTTTCAATATTTAAGATGTGAGACGTCATTAGAAAACATTGGCATCTCATTTTGATTATTAGATTGAAAGTGTTGTGCACAATGAACATTTTCAGAGATATTCAGGACACTGCAGATATCAATGGACCTGCCCAGTGAATTGAGTACCCCTTTCAATATCAATAACTACAGGAAGACAAAATTGAGTGATCAGTGAGATGTTACTTGTCCATAGTTAGTCAGCCCTTCGTCAAGCGGTTTCTGAAGTTTTTTTCGGCAGCGGGTGCTGTGCGTCAATGCTGTCGACTCGATGTCCCTTGAAGGCTTCCATCTCAAGGATGTCATCGAAGGCATATATAGCACGCGAAGCGCCGTTGGTTTCAGGTCCGTTTTTCTGCGACAGCTTTAGCTTTCAGAAATACGGCGCGCTTCTTCACTTTTGTGACAACTTTATTTCGAGAAATAAAAATGTCTTCATCGACACAGACAACACCAAAAACCGGGTTCAAAAAGTGTTGGTATTGTGGGTCAAAAATGTCTTTGACCGATCCCTATCGAATCTGTTTGTGGTTCCTCGCGGTGGACCATAACACCTTGGACTGCTCCAAGTGCCAGTCTATGACTGGAAAGGACTTGAAGGAACGTAAGGGGAAGTTGAAGGTTGGTTGAATCTCTAATTCACCTACCCGGCCAAGAAACCTTTGACCAACGACTTGAGAGGCGACTCTCCTCGGAGTAAGAAGGCCAAGCGGTTGAGATCGAGGAGTGGCTCCCACCACTCTTTTTTGTCCTCAGAGTTCGAAGAGAAGGCACTGTGTAGGGCGCCTTAGTCCGCTTCATCGTCAGACTCTTCCCCAGAGAGGGTTTCTTGCTCAACCAAAAAGTCCACTCCCGCCTAGTGGGAGGCCTTCAGAGCGGAGATGCTCAGAATATTTGAAAAACAAAAGCCTCCAAGCCATGCTCCTACTGCACCTTCAAAAGAAGCTGGGAAGGAAAGGGCTCGATGTAAATCCCTCGAGCCCGGGACTGGAGGACAAGACATCGCTACTGGAACTAAGTAACCGAAGAGGAGAGAAGCTGAAGACCTCTGCAACGACTGAACCAGCCGTGAAGCCCTGCTGCAGATCCCCACCACTTTTCTCCAACGACTTGAGAAGATCTTCCTCTGTAAGAGTCTTCTTCCCTTGAGCTAGTGGGGCCAACCAGTTCACCAATCGCCTTCCAGGACCTGCCTTGGTCGAATCGCCAGTGCCCTGCACTCGGAGACCAGATAGCCAGGCACCCTTCCACCACTACCGCGAATTAAAGGAGCGCACTATTTATTCGTTTTGGCAGCACCGTGGCTGGTTTCATCCCTGGGCAGTGCAGTAACTCGAACCTTCCTCCACGACGATAGCCTCTCTTCCTCTGCTGGATCTCCCGAACTACAGGAACTACCGCCTCCACAGCAGCCTCTTCCACGTTTTAAGGTACATTGTTCCGCCAGGCCTCCCGTTTCGTTGGGTAGCACTAAAGGGGTTTTAAATCCTTTACCTACCTACTGGGTTGGCCGCCCCTATCATCTAACATTGTCTTTCACCTCCTGCAACCACATTTTCAAATCGTTTAACAAAGACTTGACTGCAGCTACTAGAACATTTTGATCCTGGGCACATTGCCTTGTACCACTGACTCTGGCACAGGCCTATTGACTCTGGCTAAATCTGTTACAACTGCCTTCTCTAGATTGCTTCTCACCTAGAAATGTGTTGGTGCACCTAACTCTTATGAACACCTTTTCCTTCCCTCCTTTTTAAACTTGTGAAGTACCATTTTGCTTGGTTTTCACCGCAGTATTACCTATGCTAAAGTACTGGCTTGCCTACCTTGTTCACAATCTACTTGGGAAGTGTCGCTGGTATGTTAGAGTATAATCCTGTATAACTTGTCCTTCCCCTCCCTTCTGAGAAATTGTTAGTGCCATTTCTGCTGGGTTGACACTGTGCTGTTTTGCTCAGTTTTCACTCTTGCTCAAACTTGTCTACAATTTAGATAGGGAGTTGTGTATACTTTCTTGACTGATTTAACTTCCTTTAATAATAATGATTTGTGTGTGAAAATCTGAGTGTAAAATATATATATATATTATTTTTGATACAGAGCTTTGGCCAGTGTTTCCTTGTTCCATAGTCTTGTAGTCCTAATGTGTAAACCCTGAATACTGCTCACCTCCCTCTTGAGCTAAGTCTAACTGCTTAGCCACAGCTACCAACTAAATGTTTGTGGTACAGACTGATACCAAAGGGGATTTATTGCATATACCTGTAGTCTTAATCTTTTGTAGTGCTCCCTAAGGGAACTGCAAAGTCTTTGTACCGTTGGAATAAATTCTACAACTGGTACAGAGAAAAGAATGTAGATCCTTTTCTATGTAAAATACTGGATGTTTTATCTTTTCTGCTATCTTTAGCCAATCTCAAAGCTCCAGATTGGTACTATTAAAGGCTATTTGGCAGTGCTGTCCATATTTAGGCGCTCGTCAGAGGAATGTTCATACTTAAAAATGCCACTGGTGACACCATTTCTAAAGGGGCTCACAAATTCCTCCCCCAAATCTCTGTTTGAAGTTCTAATTTGGGATTTTAATCTAGTTCTAAAATGTCTAATGTGTGCACCTTTTTGAACCTTTACATTCATGTCCCTTAAGGTTGTTAAACTTTATGACCATTCTATTGGTTGCTCTAACAGCAGCCCTTAGAATGAGTGAGTTACAGGCACTTTCATCCAAGCCACCCTTTACTATCTTACACAAGGATAGGGTGGTTCTTCTGAGGGTTATACCTTCATTTTATATATCTAAAATGTCAAAACTCTGTCTTGATGATCAGCTGTTCACCGGCTGTACAGGCCACACACTGGGTCAGGCCGTCTCCAATCAGATCTTGTCTAGATGGATCATTCTGGCCATTTCAGAATTGTACAGGTTGGCAGGGAAGGATCTTCCGGAAGGATAAAGGGCCATTTCCACCAGGGGCATGGCGACCTCTACAGCCCGGCAAAGGGATGTCCCAATAAAAAATATTTGTGAAGCTGTAGCGTCGTACACAAAGCATTACTACCTGGAACCTTCCCTCGGTCAGGATAGTAGCTTTGTTAAAACAGTCCTGCACTATGTTCATGAAAACAATTAAAATACAAATACTACTCGCTCCACCAAATCAAATACTGCTTTAAGAGTCTATCAAAGATGAGGAATATGTGGGAGGACACAATCCAATCGAATAATAAGTTACTTTCCCCTGGTAACATTCTTTTGACTGGATGTTCCTGCCACGTATTCCTAATCGCCCTCCCAACCTACCCACAGTAGAATTTCCCATGCTATTACAGCTTTCGTTCCTTCAAGACGGAGTACGGTCATTCCCGTAGTTATGCAGGTATTTCTGCTGTAAGGGAAAAAACAGAATTGAAGCCACAGGTGCTGCGCGTGCTGTGTATGCTTTTGATTAAGACATCCTCGAGACACAGGCCTTCAATGGACATCGAATCGACGCACTGCGCCCTCTGCTTGAAAACATTAATTCAGAAGCAGCTGAAGCTGGTTATCGTATATCAAAGATGAGGAATACGTGGGAGGAACAGCCAGTCGAAAGAACATTACCAAGGGTAAGTAACTTGTTCTATTATGGCCCCTTTTCCATAGTGAGACACAGACAATCTGGTGAGCTAAGCAGTTTGGGTGCGACAGTGTATCAGCATGTGACTTCAATGTCTTTTGGAAACCCCAGCTCCTTCTCAGATTTGGGTGCCATCTCCTGCAGCACAGCCAGACTGGAAAGAGTTCTAATCGGTGACTATTCCAATTAAATCTAACCAAGGATACTGTTAAGATCCAAGGGGTCTTCTGGGGCCACAGTTCATGCTGAATTGTCAACTCAGGCATTTCCTGATGTCACCACAGTGTTGGAAACCTCTTTACCCTTCACAATTGCCAGCTCATAGGGTAATAGGGATTTCCATTTGGGTTGAAACAGAAACCATTTTGTATAGGAAGACCTGCTAACATCAGATATCCACTTTGCTTCCACAATATGCAGAGGTTGGGAACAAGATCATGGGCATAGCAGGAATAAGTATAGATCATGGCGGATTTCCCCGTGCACAGCACAAAAGCATGAATAAGGGCAATACATTCAACAACTTGAGCAGAATTAACATTTGCCAACTGATATGCATCAAGATCCTCATGCAGCGTTCAAAGAGCATAACTCAATGAAATGAAATACTGCCCGTATTATTGCATAAAGAACAGCAATTGACAAACAGAACCATCTCACGCACAATGATACATCCTTTAAATCCATTCTGGGTGTCATGGGGTTTTCTGTCAGCACAAAACAATTATGGAGCTCTCCATCTGATGGAGTCTGAAGAAAAAAGGCAGGGTTTAGTGTAGAGTGTTGGTTGACTGTTCTACTAGTTGCGGAAATTACAAGCTTCTCATATTTGGTGATAAGTGAATTTGAAATGTGTTGGATCGTGCCCTCGGAAGTAATTCTTGAAAATTAATTCTTACAAAAGCATCTTCCGCTTCAGATGATTGGGAAGGTGAAGGGGGACAGAATCATGGATAAAGGCTTGTAGGGGTTTCATTATTGAAGCATAGCCCATTATTCATTGGTGGTAATAGCCAGTCATTCCCCAAAATCCTCATTTGCTTTCAGGGTCTGGGTTTTGATATACTGAACCACCACAGTTGCCCCACCTCCACCGTTAAACAGTGAGTCAAGATCTTGTTTCAAAATATGGTAAGTGTCAGATTTTCTGCATAGTCTTGGGGTAAACAAGTCCATCTGAAGATTGTTTTATGTGAACGAAAATGACATACTGACTGGCAGGGTGCCCTGGTATTGAAAAGTGCAGAACACAGATTCACTACCTAAAGTGCATTGCGGTGGCAGGGAGACTAGATAAAATGGTTTCAGGATGGGGATGCCACACATTTGTTTTTCAGTGGTCTAATGACCTGCTGTCCTCCTGATGGTGTACCACACTTATCACAGTGTATTAACAGATTTGCAATTTGCCGTCAAAAGAGAACATTTTGATAAACGCTTCATAGTTTTACAAAGACTGCTGTAATCTCACACCATGAAGTCATAAATTAAGTTTCATGTGTTTAATTTTTAAGTTTAAATTATCTTTGTCTAACTAAATTTGTAAACATTTTGAAATACTAAAAAATGCTCTGTTTAAGCCATGTCTCAAGTTTTGAAACTAAGCATGTGGTTATTCTACATGTAAACTGTAGTTGACTATCCTTCTATTGTGCTCTTTCAAGGGATGTCTTATTTTGGTGTTCTGAATTAAAACTGAGCTTTTGACGGAGTAATTCTTTTGGTGGATGAATACCTTCCTAACCTGCAATATATGTGGCCTTGCTGAAGCGGGGGTGGGGGGGAAGGGGTTGATCTTTGGTTTGGCATTTCTGTGGTAAATTCAATTCTTGACTCCTAATGGTTAACCAGTTTACTGTGGGACAAGAGATTTCAAACACCCTGACCACTTCATACTTGGCCTCGCTGCAAGGATGTCCAGCATGTGAGTGTCCAAGCTCGTTCAACCCTTGGACTCTTAGGGACAAGCATGAATAGGTCAGTCTCTAGAGTTAGATGGGATTTCATCGAATCCCAAAATAACAAATGCAATTACAACAAACGCAATTACAACGAATACCAAAATAATGAATTCCTTTTTCGTTTTTGCTGGGTGGGAATTCCCCCAAACCCCCCTTTTTTTTCCCCCCACCCCCCAAAACCACTATTCCCACTCCCAACCCATTTTTAGTTTTTTCACATATTCATTGTTGAATTTGTTTGATTGCATTAGTTATTTTGGGATTCCATATAATCACTACATACAGTCTGCAGGCTCAATCGGTCCCTTATGTTTGTCCACTTAACCTCTACATTTTAAAGTCAAACCTGATGGTTTTGCCAATGCATGGGGAACTTACACGGTCTTATTGTTATAGCTTGTCTGTTCACCAAATTGAATAGTACAATCGGGTAGAGTTTTCAGAGTGACAAATAAAAATGTGAAATTCGTCCAGTGAAATTCTCTACCTGTAAATTGTTCACACACATTGCATATTAATTGTTGGCTTTGTGAATATAAGAGTGAATTGACTATTTACAGAATTGATTACACCATCCCTACTAGCTTGCACTTGAAGACAGTGAGTGCCAGGCTTCCTGTTTTGCTTTTCATCAAGGTGCAGAACATTTATTAATATGCATCCATGAGATTTTCTTAGGTTTCTTGTTAGAGATGATAAGATGGACTTACCAGTAGCCATTGTATGTAAAGCATCAGAGTTCTTTTGTATCCCTGTTATTTTGTCTGGCAGCACTGCAAGGCAAACAGAGCATTGGGCGCCACACCATCTCCAAACAATCACAAACGATTACCCTTTGCCCCCAAACAGCAACTTGGACTTTTAATTACATTGATTGTAATGCAACCAGTGGAAGAGTACATGACTTCAGTAAGTAGGATTTTAACCCCTGCGATTAATACAATACAATGGATCTCCGTGCGGGGACAGAAAGTGCCCTAGTCTTCCATTGTTACTTTTGCCACTGTCTTATCAACACTTTGAAGTGAGGTCAACTAATACCAGATATGAAATTTGACAGCATGTGCAAGTTTACATAAACGTGTCATATGTAGTAGTTATGAACCTATACTAGCCTAGTGAAATAAGGTCTAATCATAAATAGTACACTTATAATTTGAATTCAGTTCCCTTTTGGTCTATTTTATACAAGAGGGGTTTGCTCTGATGTCTAGAATTCTGGGGTCTACTAGTTGACTGCAGTAGGCCTTGGATTATTCTATCATGTCTCGTACATACAAAATCACTTTAGATGTATTCGTGCTCATGAAATTTGAGAAGGCTCAAACAATAAAGAGTAGTAGAAAGTACAGCTTATATTTTGTTTTGATGTCAGTTATTGCTGCATTTTGAAGTCATGCATTAGTAACCTCTTTTTTGAGGAAAAAGGTACAGAACATTAAGGATAACAAGTTCTTGGTATTCACAAGTCCTCAATGGGACTAAAATTAGTATCTAAGTTGAAAGTATACAAAGCTTTAATACAATGGTGCTTTGAAATTCATCTGTGACCACCAGGTATTTATTACAGAATAACCAAAATGAAAACACTAAATGGTAGAACAATTGGTTATGTGTAGCCAGTCTAGAGGGTGACCTAACACGTGGTCGACGTCTAGAGCGGCTTTTTCTTGACAGTGAATCAAAGTAAACTGCTTCTTTAGCACAGCTGCATGCTTTTTAGGAACTATAAAAAAGAAGCATACAAAAACTAGTGATTTTGCTTTGTGCGTCTACTGTAACCGGTAGAAAACAGAGCTGCTAGAGAAGCCGGTAGTGGAGGGAGATAGAGCAAATGTCTGTCGCTCACCTTGCTCAGTGTGCTCGTGATCGAAGGCCACTGGAGGTGGATGCTGGGTGGCAACTGCTTGAAGAGTTGGGATACAGGGCTGTTTTGAGGGTATAATTTCTCACATTGGTTCCCTTAGTTTGCTATCCTGCAGAGTGAAAAAGTGAAGGAGAGCACGTACTCCGTTAGTTAAGAGGCAGGGGTGGTGCTGTAGAAATAGGATATAGGGGGCTGGGCCTGATGGTTACCTGGATACTTCAGTCCAGAGCAGGAAAAATTAGGAAATCCTGCAATGCCGCGGTTCTGAGTGACGGCTGGGGCGCCGTGTATTAAAGGAAATACAGACGTACCGAGCTGTGGATGTTTAAAGATCAGCGCGCAAGCGCACAGGGATTAGTGCTGAATGTGACTCCATGCTGCGCATGCGTAAGCGGTGGAAGCCACAATGTTGCCTGGTGCGCATGTGCAATGCAAAAGACTGAGCATTGCCGCGCATGCATGGTTACGTTATTGGTCCCTGCAGTTCTTACGATGGCGTAAGGGTAGCCATAGAAACAATGAAGTATTTGTTCTGGCCAGTTACCGAAGCCTTGGGTTAGCTGGGTGAGTGGCTTCTAAGTGGCTGCATATATCCTAAATGAGGAAAAGTGTACAGGGTAGAAGGGGCCCATGGAGCAAGGAGCAAAAGGCTAATGCTGTATCTGATGATACATCACTGTTTGCATGGGAGATGGTTATGCCCGTCAATTGTATTATTGGGTTATTTGTTTTCTGCAGAGACAAAATACGTTAGGGGTGCAGGGCTGGAAACAATGTAAGTTTTAAAGGAGCCTTGCAAGGAATGACACACTGGAAGATGGATGGAATTAAAAAGGCGTGCTGGTTGCCTGTATCTGGAGTGGCCTAATGTCTGAGTAAAGAGTATTATCTTTTAAACCTTAATCACATAAAATCTGCATTTTAACTCCACACATTTGGGCTGTATGCCAACCTATCTGTCGTCTCGATCATATGAGTAGAAGACAGGATTACTATATTGGATGTTGTTGCTGATCGGTCATCTACAGTCCCCAAGCTGCTCGTGTGTGACCCCAGCTATCCAGGAGAGAAAGGTGGAATATGGTCTGTTGGTCGTGTGAAGGGAGTTATTTTCTCATTATTATTGTTGTAATGGTTTGAATTGATATTTGTTGGTCTGGTCTCTTCTGCATTCAATCCTATTTGTATCTTGTGATTGCCATGTACCTTTTCTGACCATTCATCAGTTCTTACTATGCTTTTGGCACACAGCCATAGTCCACTCCCTCCATCGAGGTTTAAGCCTGCAATTTTGCTTATTCTTCTGTTTGTTACTATGCAAGAAAATCGTCTGTGCTGGAGTAGGAGCTCCTAGCCACTGCTGGAGCAGTGACCCATTGCAACTGCAACTTGTGCTAGACTGCACCAAGGTACGTCACCTAGCCCTAGCAATTGTGACTCCCTGGGTTATTCTTAGCGCGTTAGGCGCGGTAACCATTTAAAATCGATTCTTGGTTTGTTTGTGCACCACAATTCAAACGCTTGTGTTTGCTGCACATTGCAAATTTTGTAAAGTTGTGGCTGTCCTTCTGACTGAGCCTCAACCACCATTACAGCACACGAGGCTGAATCCATTCCAAGATGGCCGCCTGTGCCTTCTGAAACCCCCCCCCCCTTTGTGCTTCCTTCACCTGACCTGAGAAGACTGATGATTGGCTCTCCCACCCTACTTATCCGCCCATTAGTCGCTGGGATGCGCAAGCCGGCCCTTCCGGGAAAGGCCCTGAGGGCAAGGCCAACAACTGTCCAGAGACTGTCCAGAGACTGTCCAGAGACTGTCCAGAGACTGTCCAGAGACTGTCCAGAGACTGTCCAGAGACTGTCCAGAGACTGTCCAGAGACTGTCCAGAGCCCAGGGCCATACCCCCTGCTTGTTTCTTATGAGGTTGTGAGTAATCCATATTTGTCTTACCTACTCCACCTGCGCCCCTTACCTTGTCCACTCAATCTGCTCCTTTTATTACCTTACCGGCATCTGCTATGTGTCCCAGCCATTGCATTGGACGATAAGGTTGCTTAAAACATTTGCAACAGTACGCCACCTTTAGTCGGACCTATGTACTCTACATTCTGGTAGACATCTCTACTATCCACTCTCCTCATAGACAAATCACATTTATGTGTTCGTTACTAATGCATTTTAACTTGTGCCTTTCTGCATTTTAATCAACTGCCTTTTTGGCTCCCTCTGCTAAAATCGTATCTAGGGATCTAAGTATCTGTACCCTAATACACTGCTACCGCGGTTACTGTTGCCTTACTTTCTGTGCACGCCCCTGCATCTACGGTGGTCACTGTTATTATTGTTTAACATTGTGTGAAATTGCCTACAACAGCACCTCTACCTCAACCACCCTTTTTGTAGATCTGGCAGGCATCTGCTTTTAGACTGTATCAGGCCAACATGCCCTCCACCCTCACTACTCTGTTTGCAAGAATACTGCCCACCCTACTCTACCTCACACGGCACACCGGTGGGACAGCACCCAATTACACCACCGCCTCCCTCCACTACCCCAATCTTCACAACACCATGACTATGCCGTCCACTGCTCAGCACACCAACCCTTACCTCAACAACCCAGCCTTATGGCTCCAACACTTTGCTTCCAGACCTTCACCAAACATACCCTGTTCCATCACCCTGAGAAATGCCAGACTTGACTTGCGACTCACGCACGCCTCCCATCACTCTGTGCATCTTAACAGCCTCTGACCTCCACCGCATCCACACACTTGAAAAACCCATCATCACCTCACCCAACCTCCCTAACACTAGCAATATTAAGGGTGCATTAATCAATGTCAGATCACTCACGGCTCATGCTCTAGAAGTGGCTGACCTTATTCTTACCCTCGACTTTATGGTTATCGCCGAAACTTGGCTTCACGCAGCCTCTGGGCCACTACTCTCCCTTGCCATCCCTCCGGGTTATAACATTATCAGACACAATCGTAACTCTAACCAGTCCAAAGGTGGTGGCATTGCCATCATCCATAAAAATGCTCTAAACTTCCACCTCTCCTCTGTGTATCACTTTTCCTCTATGGAAGCACTGACAGCCAAACTAGCCGTCACTCCTAACCACTCTATCACCTTCCATCTACTTTACCGGCCACCTGGGCTGCTATCCACCTTCGCTGAGGACCTCTCCAACATCATCACTCATAACACCAAAACCAAATCCCAAGCCTCGATATTAGGGGACTTTAACCTGGGCCTCACTGATCCCAATGAAACTGCTGCCATGACTATTTATAATATGCTTATGAATGCAGGATTCATACAGCTTATCAACCAACCTACCCACGTTAAGGGCAGAACCCTCGACTGGCTGGCCTCCCACAATTGTCCTATCCATATCATCTCTAACCAACAGTATGCATGGACCAACCACAACTTAATTACATTTAACATTCAGTCCATACCTGCCAGCCTCTCTCCTACCATTGCACCGGCTACTGCCACCTGAAATAAACGTGACATCACTTGCGACAGACACCTCCCCCTCCTCATCCCGGCTCTCAATGACCAGGTTCCCTCATGCTCCGACCCGACGGCTATGGTTGACACCTTTAACCTCGCTATGCAAAAAGCCTTAGATATCATCGCCCCATCCAAATTGAGAAAACCCAAACCTCGAGCCCACCTGAACTCTTGGTTCACACCCCAGCTCAGAACCCTGCACAAAGAAAAGCAAATTGCGGAATCACATTGGAAAAGCAACCAGTCCGCAGCCAACAAATCGTGCCTCCTCCTGGCCACCCTTAACTACAAGGAAGCCATATTCCAGGCTAAAAAAGACACTTACAATAAACGTATCGAATAAGCCAAATCCAACACCAAAGAATTGTTTAGAATCCTAAAAGAACTTGAAACCCCTGTCACTGCACCAGACACTTGCATCAAAGATAGCACTTGGTGTACCAAAATCCAAGAGGCTCACCTCGGCAAGATTTCCACCCTCCAAATTAAAATCAATAACGATCAAGCCTACAATCCAACCCACAACCCAACCCTATCCCCACCCTAAACCACCCCATCCCAGACTCTGACTCCTTTTAGCTTCTCTCCATTTCCGAAGTGGAAAAGATCATCACCAGACTTAAACCGACCAATTGCCTAGGCGACCTCTGCCCGGCACCTATAATCAAGGAAGCAGCTCATGACCTAACGACAATCATTACTACGCTCATCAACTCTTCCTTTAGCTCTGGGATCGTTCCTGACAATCTAAAGGACGCGTGGGTCATCCCCCTATTGAAAAAACCGACCCTGGACGCTAGTATACCCACAAACTACAGGCCAATCCCCACAGTCCCGTTTTTACTAAAAATCCTCGACCGTGCAGCATATCTACAAATTCAAGATTACCTTGAATCTAGCAAACTCTTGGGACTTAGGCAATCTGGGTTCCGGCCACGTCACGGCACTGAAACTGCCCTCATAGATTTAAAAACACAGATTGAAGATCTAAAAGACAAAGGCAAACTTGCTCTCTTACTCCTCTTGGACCTTTCGGCGGCCTTTGATCTCGTCAATCATGAGATCCTCTGCCACCACCTTAAATCAGCTGCACACTTTTCCGATATAGCTACAACCTGGATTAGCTCCTTTTTAGACAATAGATCTATGCGCGTGTTCTCTCCACTAGCAGCCGCCCCACTTGCACCTGTCTCCTGTGGCGTGCCACAAGGATCTTGTGTTTCACCCACGTTGTTTAACAGGTTCACCAAACCTCTATTCGATATCTTGGACTATCTGGGTGTCACTTACACCAACTACGCCGACGACACCCAGATACTAATCCCTATCTCAGGTGACTACACGGCTGACTCCCTCACTATCAATGTCATCTACCAGGTCATCCAGGCGTGGATGGCTCAACACGGACTCTGTCTTAATGATGAAAAGACTGAGCTCATTATTCTTGGTTCGCCACAAAAACTTACCAAACTCGTCCCTGCGTTCAAGTCCTTCATCATCGATGGGAATATTATCCCAACCGCCAAGGACACAAAAACACTAGGGATCTACATTGACTCAACCCTATCCCTGACCAGACAAACTAACTCAGTCTCTTCCGCAGCGGCATATACCTGCAAGCTTATTACAGCCTGTCGCTCTTTCCTCTCCCCAACCAATTGTGTCACCCTGGCTAGAACTCTTGTATTATCGAAGATTGATTACTGCAGTGCACTGTACCTAGGCACCAATTGCTGCAACTTAAACAAGTTGCCAATTGTCCAAAACAATGCTATTAGAGCTGCCCTCAACATTCCCAGGCGCCAACACATATCCGACACCAGACGCAATATCCGCTGGCTCTCAGTCCCACACCGTATCTCCCTGAAAACCCTGGCTCTTACCCACAAATGCCTTCATAACCAAGCTCCCTGCTACCTGGCTAACCGATTTGCCCTCCACAACTCCATTAGACCCAGCAGAATGGCTCATTTAAACTGCCTTGAGGTTCCATGTTTCAATCTCCAAAGATCAGGTGGAATTAGCTTCCCTATCTTGGCAGCTAAACTCTGGAACACGCTTCCTAATGAGATTAGAGCAGAACCCTCATTCCCGAGATTCAAACACCTTACGAAAACCTGGCTGGCCGCCCAGGACATTTAACTCTGGGTTCTCTGCTTAATTTGTACATGTATATATAATCTGCTTGTCCTCTCATTGCTATTATCATACCTGTAAATTCTGTATTCTACTTGTAAACTTTGTGGTTCTGTCTGTTTTTCCTATGTTGTAACTAAATACAAATAAACGTTTTTCTTTAATACACATTTAGGTTGTCAATGTTTGCCATGCAATGGCAATCATTTCAGGTTTATATTAGAGGCAAGGCATGAATTAGTCGAGACTGCAAAATAGAAATATTTTGATTAGCAAATTTGTATATGCTTACTTTCAATCCGGGCCAATGCAAGAAATGTGCCCCTTTTACGGCAGCTGAGCGCCTAGGGACCTCGCAGGCTTGTTTCGCCACTGGTGCTATAATGAGGATGCCTTTTTCTGGACATGTGACAGGACACCGCTGCTCTTCCAAATTCAACAGGGCTTCCCACTAGTGCCTCGCAAATAGTTAACACACACTTATCTGCAGAGCATTTAATTGGCAAGTTCCTTATTAGTGGTGGTTCATTGATGAACCAATGTTTCTGACAAGTGTTCACTTTCCCTTCATAAGATACGCAGTAGCAAACATGATTCTGTCCAACAATGAATACAAGAAGGTGACCTTATCAAACAATACCTTTTTTATTGTGTCTAAGTCTTAAACTTACATTTCCCAAACTCATAGGATGTTTTTTAGCTTCACATTAATTTGCGTTCTTGTCGTTTTCCATTAAAGAATGGGTAAATAAAGCTACAACTATATTGTTTGTTCTCAGCATATTTCTATATGAATTTATATATCTTTCCACTTGAATTATGTTTTTTTTCATAAGTTTCAAAACATCTCTACAAAACCGAGTATTCTTTAAAACCAAATAACTATTTCTACCAATTAAAACTGGGAAGATATTTGGTTAAGGGCTATATGTTGCAGACTGGTCTCAAATCCCAGCTTCACAATGAACAAAATTGTGCGATTCTTGGCAAAACATTTTATCTCACTGTTCTCTGCCTGAATTAGACATGCCCACAAGCCAATCAATTGACAAATGTACGCTACACAAAAAAGCTCATTCAAGGTACTGCTGCATATGTAATAATGATAATGCCACTTGTTAATCTGCAAATCATTTATTTGTCTCTTGGCTTACTTATAAAACGTTTTGTAATGTAACTTAACATCATCACATTGAGTATCTAAGGCTCCATATGAGCTCATTTTCTGTGATATCACTTACAGCGATGTCAATATATATGCAAATTAGGGGAGGATTCATGTATTTTTACCACAGCCACGTAAATTATAAACCTGGCAACTTTCAATGGAAAGTTCACACTTGTCATGAAAGTAGAATGTCCGCATGCACATCAAGATCCCATCACATGGCATGTGCATTAATTAAAAAATACTAGACTACGCTTTGCATGCTTGTACCCGACTATTGAGCCTGGTAATAGATGGGTTAACCATACTCTTAGCTTTTGGTGCGGTCATATAAGATTGTATCCAAATGGTAACATGTAAAATACCCACAGCAACACATACCATGGCACCGCAGCTTTCCATGAACAATGCAGACTTTAACTTGCACACAGACCCCAACCTTAAATGGGCACACCCAGCCTTTCGTATACAGCATATCTTTTCAGGTACACAAACTATAGACTTTCAGATGCGTGCACACAATAGTCTTTTGCACGTGTACATGAAAGTATCATATTTAAGGCCACTGCAGTCTGAGTGGAATATAGAGCTCAGCAAAGGTGGGCAACGAAGAGGGGGGAATTGGAAGACGATTTAGGAAGCAAGATGTGTGAGAAAGAAATAGATGAAGAGCCTCTCAGAGGAGATGAGTGGAGATGAGCGCGAGAGAAGGTTATTGGGTCTGGTGGATACATGAGAGAAAAGTGAACAAAAGAAAAGGGGTAGACCGTCAATCGAGGGTGCAAAAGGGAGAAAAATAATAATGAAATGGAAAAATGCTGGTGACCAGAGGTGGAAGAAATGACAGATCAGAGAGAAGGGCTAACTCCTTTAGAACCATCCTGACTCCCTCCCAATATTTACAGTGGAAGACAGACAAGCTCCCAGTCACACGTATCTGCAGTTTCCATCAGTAAAAGTGCTCATTAAAAGTAAACATTGGAGGGTGTGTCTTGAGGCGCCGCCAATGCGGTCGCCTCGCTGAAAGCTCTGTGGGACTCTCCAACATATGTTCGCAATAATAATCTGAGAGGGGCATGGAGACAAACTGCTGGTGGCGGAACCCTTCTGCAACAACTTGACAGAACCGAGGGGCGGAACCGGAGAGCAGCAACCCGAGAAACTCGCCAGAGAGTGAAGCACCAGTGAAGCTCTTGGAATCGATGATGGCAGCGTTCCGAGTTTGCCGAGTGGGAGGAGGAGCCGGCTTTACCAACCCCGGGGCGCCTTCCCCACCTCATATTAACCTTCCCGGATCTGCAGCAACGCAACCCCATCCCACAAGCGAGTACGTGAAGACAGTGCCCCTCTGCTGGGGCACAGCTCCCTAGACGCGAGGTGAGGGTTGGCCGAGCCAGCACCGCCTGCTCGGGTGTAAGCAGAAGCGGCTGGAGAACCCGAATACCTTAGCCCAGACGGAGGGAGCAGGCAGCTCCCAGCAACGCACCACCCAGTTAAGTAATAGCTGGAACTGCAGCAGGAGCCGGCAGTGGCTCCACATAAGAGGAGGTCTCCGCTACACAAGCGCCATAATCGGATCCTCTCCAGCCTCCCCCGCAGACAAAGTAAGGCCTCCACGATGGGGAGCCTGGCATCGTGAGCCAGATAAAATCAAGCGGAGCCCCCCCCCCCCGCACAGCACAGCAGACCGCAAATGAGGGGGAAAGGGCACCAACCCTGCCATAGCATTCCACCAGGGCCATCCCCCAACTGCCAGCCAGCCTGGAGGCGAAGGCGAGGACCCCTTCCCTCCCCCAGCGCACAGCATAGGGTAGCCCTGGCAGCACTCTCTGCGCGGGTCACTCTGCAGGACACAAGATCCCCCACACAGCACAGCCGTGTGGGTTCCACGCCCACAACCCTGCCCTCCAGAACTTGGAAAGATCACTCTGGACCAGCAGCAGAGTAGACACTGGGGGTCCTGCCACGGAGCTCTCCATTGTGAAGGCCCCCCTTCAACAGGCGTGAGGCAGAGGGACAGGGGGCCCGGCTGTACGGTCACCCACTCTTCCGCCACTTAGCATCACCCTTACCCCCCTCCTCACCCCCCCATTTAGCCAGAACAACAGAGCAAAGGGACCGGGAAGTGTCCCAAACCTAACACACCCGGCACTTTGGGGCCACAAGCAGGACTGAGTGCCCCAACGGTTTCTGGAACACAAGAGCTGCATCCCCTATACCGGAGCTCTGTGGGACTCTCCAACATATGTTCGCAATAATAATCTGTGAGGGGCATGGAGACAAACTGCTGGTGGCGGAACCCTTCTGCAACAACTTGACAGAACCGAGGGGCGGAACCGGAGAGCAGCAACCCGAGAAACTCGCCAGAGAGTGAAGCACCAGTGAAGCTCTTGGAATCGATGATGGCAGCGTTCCGAGTTTGCCGAGTGGGAGGAGGAGCCGGCTGTACCAACCCCGGGGCGCCTTCCCCACCTCATATTAACCTTCCCGGATCTGCAGCAACGCAACCCCATCCCACAAGCGAGTACGTGAAGACAGTGCCCCTCTGCTGGGGCACAGCTCCCTAGACGCGAGGTGAGGGTTGGCCGAGCCAGCACCGCCTGCTCGGGTGTAAGCAGAAGCGGCTGGAGAACCCGAATACCTTAGCCCAGACGGAGGGAGCAGGCAGCTCCCAGCAACGCACCACCCAGTTAAGTAATAGCTGGAACTGCAGCAGGAGCCGGCAGTGGCTCCACATAAGAGGAGGTCTCCGCTACACAAGCGCCATAATCGGATCCTCTCCAGCCTCCCCCACAGACAAAGCAAGGCCTCCACGATGGGGAGCCTGGCATCGTGAGCCAGATAAAATCAAGCGGAGCCCCCCCCCCGCACAGCACAGCAGACCGCAAATGAGGGGGAAAGGGCACCAACCCTGCCATAGCATTCCACCAGGGCCATCCCCCAACTGCCAGCCAGCCTGGAGGCGAAGGCGAGGACCCCTTCCCTCCCCCAGCGCACAGCATAGGGTAGCCCTGGCAGCACTCTCTGCGCGGGTCACTCTGCAGGACACAAGATCCCCCACACAGCACAGCCGTGTGGGTTCCACGCCCACAACCCTGCCCTCCAGAACTTGGAAAGATCACTCTGGACCAGCAGCAGAGTAGACACTGGGGGTCCTGCCACGGAGCTCTCCATTGTGAAGGCCCCCCTTCAACAGGCGTGAGGCAGAGGGACAGGGGGCCCGGCTGTACGGTCACCCACTCTTCCGCCACTTAGCATCACCCTTACCCCCCTCCTCACCCCCCCATTTAGCCAGAACAACGGAGCAAAGGGACCGGGAAGTGTCCCAAACCTAACACACCCGGCACTCTGGGGCCACAAGCAGGACTGAGTGCCCCAACGGTTTCTGGAACACAAGAGCTGCATCCCCTATACCGGAGGACGCAACCAAACGGTGCAGCAGAGCAGCCATGTCCTCCGGGAGTGGCACCTGGAGGATAAGACAGCTGCCCCATTCAAGGCACACCGGTTAAGAGCTCAGTAAGGCTACCACGCAACCCAGGCAGCAGCGGGAGCCCTAAAACGCACTCGGGCAGAGGCCAGAGACCCAAGTAATCCAAACCACTGCCCCAATATGCTTCAACTCTGTAACCAAGATGGTTAAGTAGAAGCCCTTAAAATCGGCAGACATTGCCAGCATGCTGCAGCTGCAGGAGAGGTCTAGGAAAGCAGACTCTAGTCGCGCCTAAGCCACATCGCCTGACAGATCCCCGGGCCAATGGGCCACAAAAGACGATATTCAAGTCCTCTTAGCAGACATCAAATCGGAGTTTCGAAGCTGCATGACGCAGGTGACTGCCAAAATAGATTAACTGGATAATCGAATGGAGGAAGTGGAGCGCAGGGTCAGGGAAACAGGTCCTGGACCACTCTACGCAGCTCGCTGACCTGCAGTGGAAACTCCAGACTCTGGAGGAAGACAGTGAGGGAATGAAACCCAACAGGAGGACTTGGAAAATAGTGCCTGCAGGAATACCATTCAAATCAGAGGGGTCCCTGCCTCAATACCGGATCAGGCCCTGCCGGCTTAAGTTGGCGACTTCTTTCAGACCCTCCACCCTGAACGCAACAAGTCGTTACTCCAGCTGGACCGCACCTATAGACTGTGAGGCAGTAGGGGCTCCCCAACAGTGGACATGCCTGAAGTGATAACACAGGTCCATTTCTTTTCCACAAAGCAAAAAATGTCTGCAAGTCGCACCCAGGGGGATCTAACTTATCAAGGGGCCTCATTACAAATCTTTCGGAATCCACCCTCCGGCGCCCAAGGGACCTCCACAGCTAAGTGGTATTCCTCCAAGAGACACACCTCTCAACAGACTTCCCAAGACTGAGAAAGCATTTCCGAAACAATACCTGGCAGCTGGGGATAACGAGGGGTGGCACAACCATCCTGCTAGCAAAAGGCACATCGTTTAGGTAACGGGAACGGGAGGCCTTGCGGAGCCCGGAGGGTAGATATAAGTCACAGTAAAAGGAGTTATTTTACCAACTACACACCCTAATCGCAGTCAGAGCTGGAAAGAACAATTCTCCCTTCCTCCAAGGCCAGGTAGTCAGAGGAGATGACTTCAATGGAGTCCCAAACCCTTTAACAGACAAATCAAATCACCCCTCACTCAAGGACTTTAGGATCGTCTTGAGCCTCTGTAATCTATTTAAATCTGTGGGGGGTCATAGACACTTGGAGGGTCCTCCTTCCGGAGGCCACAGACTTCTCGTTCTTCTCTCGCGTCCATCGCACCTCCTCGCGGATTGACATACTGGCTAGCCCACAACTTCTTTCTTGCACGGATGAGGTGGAAATAGGGACGAAGGTCCTATCCGACTATGCTCCAATAATTCTGACACCTAAACAAAAAAGAGAAACTGCTGCCACATGTTGATACTAAACGGTTAATGATTCAAAACTGTATCAACCAATCGTTTGAATATTGACTTAATCAAACCAAGGTATTTAGCCTTTGGTTTGTGTGTTTTTTTCTGGCATCTAATGTGCCTAAAAAATTTTAAAAAAAAGTTTTACTGAGAAATTTGCATTACGTCAGAAATGTATATGTAACCAAAACATTATAAAGCAGTGCAAACCAAAATTAATCCACTTCAATGCTAAACATAATGAAACTGGTTCTTTTGGTAAAGGTCTACAGTGTTGTCAAATCTTCTGATCACCTACATAAAGGAAAAAGGAAAAGGATGATAGAGGAGTTGTCAAGGGTATAAGGGACCCAGTGATGGAAACAATGTGCAGGACCAAGGCTGGTTGTAGGAAAATGCCAAGGTAGGAGGGAGAAGCTGCTAGTGCGGGTCTACGTACAAATTAAAAACTGCAAGCTTTTTCAGAAAACTGAAGGTGATGATTTCAGCTTGTGTTGAGTTGCCGCAATTGAGTGTTCAGAGTGCCGCCTGGGCAGCTGTGGAAACCTGCTCGAGTGCTGCACACCCCGCTTCTACCATGTATGGATTCCTGACGGCTGCAAGAAAAGGGGATCCTCGGCTGTCTACCATTTGGGCTGCTGAACTGGTGGAGAATGTTGCCTTAGGATGTTGGAGGAGGTGCTGTGAGAACACTTGCCTGGTGAGTTTGGATTGGGGCCTCAGGGCTTCTCAAACAAAATTGCTGTTTAGGGCCTACTGGACTCCGGAGAGGTTGTTCAGAAGACATCTTTTGGACACTGACCTTTGCTGGAAATGTAACTGTTCTAGAGGCTCCCTCAGTCATTTGATTTGGTCATGTCCTAAGACGATGTAATTTTGGGAAAAGATTTGTGAACGATTGAGTAGGTTCTGGACATTGCAATCCCCATGAGTGCCTCTCTGCTAATTCTTGGAGAAATTTCCATGCTGGATGATATTGAATTTGGCAAGAAAATGTGGTTGCTTCGTGCATGTATGATTGTGAAAAAGATGATATTGAGGTCCTGGAAGTCAAGCCTTCCTTTTAATATTGATGAATGGGTGGAAGAACAACTTCTCCAGCATGGGGTCTGGCATGGATTCACATGCTCATGAATATTTCCCGTCAGGCTGGGAATCCTCGGTAAAGAAAAAATCAGTATCAGTTTCGTTTCTGATCTGTCTTTCGTAGTAGTAACCAATCACTGATCTCTGCGTCATACTGACCACAGCCAATGACTGCCCTCTAACTAAGCCCCGCCCCTGGCAGCCATCTTCAGATTTTTACCGCACGTTCAAGTGTTGGGATCCTCGTGCTATTGCTCTCGAGCATTAGTGCTTTTTTCACGTTTTTTCTCCGAAAAATTTCTCTTTTTTTCGGTCAAAAGAGCCTCAAGCTCCACCGTTTCTTCATCTGATTAACGGGGACCCGTGTCGGTTTCGTCTACGCCCCTCAAGGGTGAAGATTTCGTCGAGCCACGCTTTTGGAGGACTCCAGAAGTTTCTCAGGCCAATCTCGGACATGGCCCAGGAGAAGGGAAGCTCGACACCCGGAAAGCTGTTCAGGGTCTGCCCTGGATGCCAGCTTCAGAATGTCTTTAAGGAGGACGAACACTCCTTTTTCCTTTACTGCCTACATGAGGACAAGACGCACATAGAGAAGGACTGTGCGTTTTGCGGCAATATGTCGGAGCGGACCATGAAGGACCACCATCAACGTCTCGCCAACTGGCTGGAAGGAAAGAGCCCATCAGGCGAGAAGAAGAAGTCCGAGCGGTCTTCTAAGACCTTTGAGGGCGCCCCGGCGACGGGGGTCCAACAGAGGGCCAAGCACTGTGAGTCCGCTGGCACCGGGAGGGCCGAACGGTCAGGCTCTACGGGCGCCAGGCAGTGCGCATCCTCCCCGGCGCCATCAACCACGAGCCAACGCTCTGGCTCGGATAAGAGGAAGGCCGAGCACCCGGCGAAGCTCCTGCAGAGGCCCCGGTCGAGCTCGAAGGCCCCATCGGAGGTGGGGCCCCAAGGAGAAGGCGGTGAGCGCACCTAAGGTGGTGAAAGCCTTAATCCACCCGGCCAAGGCCTCTATCGAGACAGTCGCGGCGGCCCTGGCTCAGCCTGTGGAGGCTACACCAGTGGTGGCGACCTCGGGGCCCAGAGTCTCCCTGCCACCGCGGAGGGAGTCCTCTTTCATGCCCATCGACAGGACCCCTGTGAAACCTCAGACGGAGAAGAAAAAGGGGGGGCAGGAGGTCGTCGTGGATTCGGCCTCAACCTCTGAGGAGCTGATCGAAGTCTTAAGCCATGGCGTTGGCGTGGAAGACCACCAGCCCGTCGGGAGGGACCCTGACGTAGGAGACGACGAGAACGTCGAGGGTGCCGACGGGGCTCCTGACTGCCCGTCGGACTCCCCTCAACCAGTGCCGCAAGACAACTCGGTGGCCATTTTGTTGGCTATACAGTCCTTCTGCTCGGAGATGAGGACGAGACTGCCGTTGCCACCAACGGAGGAACCGCTCCCGACGGGGGACCCGGAGCCAGGCCCTTCTGGGAGCCCTCCCCCTAAGAGAAGGATTCATCCTCCACCTCCTTTTCAGCCATCGCGCCCTGTTCAGCCCTCCTCCCCGTCCACGACACGTGGGGATGATATGGGGACTGACACGGCCGCGACGGGTACAGACAACAAGGTTTACGAGGATCTCCCGTCACCTCCCACCCAGGCTTCCCCGCCCAACGAGATTGGATTGTTTCACTCCATGATCGCCAGGGCATCCAAGCTTTTCCAGCTCTGCCCGGGAGAGAAGAAGGAAGGTTTCCTTTATCAACGGCGCGAGACCAAGAGGAAGACGGTCCTCGCTGTACGATATTTGGGATGAGGGCCTCGCCCTCCTCAAGAACCCATCCACGACGCCGGCTAGAAGGGATCGGTACGAGAAGAAGTACCGGGTCCCGGACGCGGCCCCCTTGTGCCTTCGGGCACAACCGACCCCGGACTCGGTCGTCTCCGCGGCGGCCAGGAAGAAAGCGGGGGGGGGGGCGCGGCCTCTAGGTCGACCTCCCCGCCGGACGGCGAGGGAAAGAAATTAGACACGATGGGACGCAGAGTCATCTCGTCGGCAGCGACAACGATTAAGGCGGCCAAAGCCTTGGCTATCGTAGCCCGCTACGACAGGGAGTTGTGGTACAAACTGGCCCCCCTGCTGGACTTCCTACCAGACGACAAGAGGGCGGAAGCCCTAGAGATCTTGCAGGAAGGAGAGGTGGCGTCGGACCACGCCATTACGATTGCGACGGACATCGCTGACACTGGATTTCGCCAGTTGGGCAGCAGCGTGTGCCTTAGGCGGCGTGGATGGCTCAAGGCTACTGACTTCCGTCAGGACGTGCAGACCAGAGTCTTGGACATGCCGTTCGACGGAAACAACCTGTTTGGGGAAAACAGTGGACGATTCCCTTCAAGCCATCAAGGCGGACACGGAGACGGCCCGGGCTCTTGGGTTTCTCCAGCAACGGCGGCCGCCCTTTCGGAGCGGCGGAGGCAAACAGGGTGCCTCCAAAGGTTCCAGCGGCGGATTTTCCACCTACCGTCAAGCGGCCCGTTCGTCGTCACAGGAAGCTTACAGGGGACGAGGCAAGTCAGGCGGACCCCGCCGTCGTCGCCAAGGAGGACAAGGCGGCAAAGCCTCGTCGAAGCAGGACTGAACCGGCTGTGGGGTCGGGCCCCCACTGAAGCACCCCGGTGGGAGGCCGGCTGGCGAGCTTCGTCAGCGTGTGGGAGTCCATCTCCACCGACCGTTGGGTGCTGGACGCCCTAGCTCAGGGTCACGCGCTCGAGTTTCTAAAGAGGTGCCCGCGCGTCCCCCCTGTGGCCAGGAAAGAACATCACGTCCCTCAACTTCTCTTCGAGGTAAAGTCGAGCTCGTCCCAAATAGGCTTTGGGGCTCCAGAGTTTACTCAAGATACTTCCTTGTGAAGAAGACGGGAGGATGGCGTCCCATCCTGGACCTACGACGACTGAACAAATTCATCAAGGCACAGAAGTTCCAGATGGTCACCCTCCAACACGTCCTGGGTCAACTGGAGGAGGGCGATTTCCTGTCGTTGGATTTGGAGGATGCCTACTTCCATATTCCCATCCTAAAGGGACACCGAAAGTTTCTCAGGTTCGTGGTCCAAGGGCGTCACTACCAGTTCAAAGCCCTTCGGATTGAGGTCGGCACCCAGGGTGTTCACCAAGTGCCTCGCAGCGGTGGCGGCGCAGCTGCGCCGAGAGGGGATCCACATCTACCCCTACCTGGACGACTGGCTCATCCGAGCAAAGACGAAGGAGCTTGCCGTGGAGCACACGGCAAGGACCGTCCAACTACTCACGGACCTGGGATTCTCCATAAACTACGTCAAGTCCCACCTGGTGCCCGCGCAAGACGCACTGTTTCTGGGAGCGAAGCTCGACACAGTGTCGCTTCTGGCCTCTCCGTCAGGAGGAACGGACGAGGGCCATCTTGGGCAAGGTGCAGCGGATGCTGGCTGCGGACGCGGCCAGGGTGAGGTCCATCAAGTCCCTCCTCTGAATGATGTCTTCTTGCATTTATCTCATCCGCCTGTGCAGGCTCCGGATGCGCCCGTTGCAGGAGTTCCTGGACGCGCGTTGGATCCAGACGACGGGCAGCTTCGAGGAGAGGATCACACTCGACGAGAGTTTCCGACGAGCGATCCGGTGGTGGGGCACCCGCGCGCATCTGACGGCGGGCATGGACTTCCAGACCCCCGGCCACCAGGAGACAGTGACCACGGATGCCTCCCTGGAAGGGTGGGGAGCGCACACCGAAAATCTGCACACGAGAGGCCTTTGGCTTCCGACGGAGAAGTCCCTCCATATCAACGTCCTGGAGCTCCGTGCAGTGTTTTGGGCCCTCAGGTCCTTTCTTCCGTCCCTCAAGGGCAAGGTGGTGAGGATCTTCACCGACAACACCACCACCATGTTCTACATCAGGAAGCAGGGCGGTACCAGATCCCCAGCCCTGTCCAAGGAGGCGCAGGATCTGTGACATTGGGCCGTCGCCCAAGTGATATTTCTGGTGCCGTTTCATCTGGCAGGGATAAAAAACACCATCGCCGACGCTCTCAGCAGAGAGCTGCGCTCGTGCCACGAGTGGGAACTACCACAGGATCTAGTGGACCGCCTCTTCCGACGGTGGGGCACACCCCAGATCGATCTGTTCGCGACAGCGACGAACTCCAAGTGCCGGAGGTTCGCCAGCAGATTTCCCCAGCCGAGGGGCATGGGCGATGCTTTCTCGTTCCCCTGGGAGGGCCCGTTTCTATACGCGTTCCCTCCATTGCCATTGCTGATCCGGCTCATCAACCAGCTCAAGAAGTCACGGTGCAGGATGATCATTGTCGCACCTGCGTGGCTGAGGCAGATATGGTTCCCGAACCTTCTGGACTTGTCAGCGTCCCCGTCAATCAAGCTGCCAGTGGACGCGCATCTTCTCTCCAGGGAAGGAGGCGCCATCCTCCATCACGACCTGAAGTCGCTGAACTTGCAGGCCTGGCTCCTGCAGCGTTAGAGTTTGGAGGATACGACATACCGGCCGACTGCAGAGAGGTTCTTGCAAAGGCCAGGGCGTCCTCAACTATTAAATGCTATGGACACAAATGGAAGAGGTTCTCTGTCTGGTGCCACGCACAGAAGATTAACCCTCTACCGATTACGGCTCCCCAGGTACTGCCGTACCTTCTGACGCTGGCCAAGGCTGGACTGGCGCACGCGTCCATCAAGATTCATCTTGCTGCGATCTCCCGATACACCAGAACCACGGGGCGGACGTCTTTGTGGTCTCATCGTCTGGTGAAAGAATTCATGAAGGGACTGTTCAGATCGTTCCCGCCGGTGAAGGCTCCGGCCCCGGCGTGGGAGCTCAACGTGGTGCTGACCAAGCTCATGGGACCTCCGTTCGAGCCTCTGCACTCGGCTCCGTTGAAGTTCTTGTCGTGGAAAACAGCGTTTCTTGTGGCCATCACCTCCGCACGAAGAGTGGGAGAGATCCAGGCCCTTTCCTGCAAGCCCCCGTACTTGACTTTTCACGACACGAGGGTAGTGCTCAGGACGCACCCCTCCTTCATGCCCAAGGTGCCGTCGGACTTCCACCTCAACGAACCCTTGGTGTTGCCTGTTTTCTTCGCGTCGCCTTCGTCGCCGGCCGAAAGGACTTTGCACTCGCTGGATGTGGCTAGAGCGCTGAAGTTTTACGTGGACCGCACAAAGTGTTTTCGGAAGACGTCACAACTTTTTGTGAACTTTGGACCTGTCAATCAGGGGAAGGCTCTCTCAAAGGCCTCCATTTCCAGATGGCTCTCCGGCTGTATCATGTACTGTCATCGGTTGGCAAACCGACCGCTGCCTGGCCGTCCGAGAGCCCATTCCACCAGAGCGATCACAGCTACAACGGCGTTCCTATCTGGTGTGCCCTTGCTGGACATCTGCAGGGCTGCTACGTGGAGGTCGACTCACACCTTCACAAAATTCTACTGTGTCGATGGGGATTCCAGGGAGGAGTCCAGAGCCGGCCAAGCAGTGCTGCGCAATCTGTTTGCCTAAGGTGAGCCGGGTGAGGAGGTAAGAATTGCTTAATGTTGAGTTTGATGTAATGTTTAATGTTGAGCCTTTGCCACCTCCCGTGGTTGTGCATGTATATACTGCTATGTATTCTTTATTCATGAGCATGTGAATCCATGCCAGACCCATGCTGGAGAACAACAGTTACAGGTAAGTAACTTGTTCCTTACTGTCTCGATGTATATGAGAGCCATTTGTAAATGCAAAGATGAAATTGGACAATTCTGGGATATTTGGGGATGTTTTCTTGATGTTTATGGATAATCTTGATCTTTCATTTGGGATTATTGTGTCCCTGATTCTGTGGATTGCTGTCATCTGTCATTGTTCATGGTTGTATACATGATACTTCTGATGCTCTTGTATTTGCTGTATGAATTTTTGCCTTCTTCCTGTTTTCTTGTTTTTTTCTTTTTCCTCCTATTTTCTTTTCCTTGTGTTTCTCTATTCTTTTCCCTTTAATGAGTTGCTTAACAGTAGTTTATGATTTGTTGTTTTTTATACTGCTTACTGTTTACATTTGCTGTTGATTACTGTTTGTAAAATAAAGGTTTTTGAACCCAAAAACTGCATGCTTTAAATCTGCTGTATAGAAACAAAAAATGCTTAATTCTAGATGAGCTTTCGTTTTGTACACACAGGCTGTATTTTGAATACTCCGTTCACAGGTACGGGAGAGCAACAAAGTAAGAAAAAGGAAAAACAACCTCAGTTCAATGTTTTAAACTATAGTTCAACACATCAGTATGTGTATCGTACAGTATTTTCTACAGATAGTGAGGACAGTTACTCAAATAATTCCGACAGCCCCTGTCTTTGACCCCGACCCTCCCACAAGACGCCGCTGGTCCCTCTACGAACCAATGCTATACGACATGACATTTGGAGACGCCATAACCAAAGCGATTCACAACCTTTTTAAGGAGAACCTGCAGGAACTCGCCTCCACAGCGACTAGATGGGAGGCCATGAAAGCGGTTGTCAGAGGGAACTGATCGCCCAAGCAGCGGCATTTAGGAAGAGACTTATCAAGATGAAAGTGCAGCTGGAAGGGGAAGTTGAAGCAGCGAAGAAAATCCACAAGAAGGGATGGTCACCTAAAGCAGCCAAACTCTTGCAACATGCCCGCACCAAGTTAGAGGCACACTACGCTGAAGACGCGGCCCAGGCTCTGATCACAACAAAGCAAAGCTATTACACAAACTGCAACAAAGCCAACAAATTCTTGGTTAGCAAACTGGCGAAAGTACAATGGCGAAATCTCATCAGAGCCCTAAGGGTTCCGGGGGGCTCAACCCTGTATGGGAAAGAGGCAAAGCTGCAGCTAGCGACTTCCCATCTCACCAATACATTGACGGCCTCCCCTCGGTCGCTATTGCAACGGGAGCAATCCATGGCACAAGCCAAGATCCCACACATCTCAGAATCGTACGGGTCCGCCCCGGATCTCCCAATCACAGCCAAAGATGTTGAAGCAGTAATCAAAGCCCTAAAACCAACGGCACCAGGCACTGATGGCTTCCCACCCAAATTCTTCAAACTCTAGCGACCTTTCCTCCTGGGCCCAATGAAGGAACTTTTCAATTAGTTTCGTGCTACAGGCACTATATAACTCCATGTATGCAAGAGTCCACCACGATTATGCTCATCAAACGTGGAAAAGGCCCAAAGGAGTGCGCCTTGTACAGGCCCATCTCCCAATGTAGATGCAAATGTCTATTCTAAGGTGCCGGCGAACATGGCGTTGGTGCTGCCAGCCATCATAGATCCGGACCATATGTGCTTCATCAGAGGGAGAAGCACGGGGGACAACATTCGGCAGGCCCTCAACCTCATCGAAGTAGCCACCCAAGACCAGCAGGAACTGAAGGTATTAACCTTAGATGCGACGAAAGCCTTTCACCGTGTAGACTGGGCCTTCATGCGGCTTACTCTGAAAGCCTTCCAGTTTGGCCCAACATTCCGCAAGATGCTACTGGCCAACTACAAAGCCCCAAAAACGTCCCTAATGATGAACCAAAAGCTTTTGGCCCCGATCTTACTCTTGTGCGGGACGAGACGGGTCTACCCGCTCTCCCACTGTTCTTTGCCCTTGTGATGGAGTCATTTGCACAGAGAATACGTTTGAACGATCATGTAACAGGGATGGACCTGAAAGGGGAACAATTCAAGATATTTTACGCAGATGTGATGTTCTCCCTTACCAATAGCCAAACCTCCCTCCACGCGACCCTATCCGAACTGGAAGCATTTGAACAGGTGGCAGGTTTTGCAGTTAACTGCACCAAGTCAGAGGCGCTGCGGGTAAACATGACCAATTAACTTAAAAAGAACCTCCAACATGCCTGCTGAAATGGCGCACTACATCCTTATCTTACCTAGGGGTACACATTGTTGCGGACCCAAAGCAGCTATACGCAGCCAACTCCCCCCTCCCTTGTTTAAGAAACTGGAGGCCTCCTTGAAGAGATGGGAGGGCCAGGAAATCTCCCTCCTCGGCAGAGTCAAAGCATGTAAAATAAACCTTTTGCCCAGATTCCTGCACCTATGGTCGACCGTACCTATTCAAAGCCCCAAACAACCCCTTATGTAGCTACAGAACTAGTTATCGAAATTCGTCTGGTAAGGGGCTAGAGCTAGGATCCCGCTAAATGACCGGAGCAGCCAAATGGGAAGGAATGGGGCTACCAAATCTTTATAACTACTACATAGCGGCCCAACTAACAAACGCCATTGCTTGGGTCGAGAATGCAAACCCCACAAAATGGACACACATTGAACAAGCCAAAAGCCCCCACCCGCCCCCGAAACCCTGCAAAGCACCCTGCTACATATATTGGGCACGACGCGCCGCCTATGGCCGCCAATTTTGTCTTCCACCAGAACCACCCTGAACTCTTGGGCCTGGGCCCCTTGATGTTGTCTCACTCTGCTGGATCCCCACTTCCATACTACCACACTGCTACTATTCCATACTGCCCGTCCCCTCCCACCAGCCACTGCCTCCCTTACACCAGCGGCTGCTATCCTCTTATCCCCACCAGCGGCTGCTATCCTCTTATCCCCACCAGCGGCTGCTATCCTCTTATCCCCACCAGCGGCTGCTATCCTCTTATCCCACCAGCAGCTGCTATCCTTCTACCCTCCACCAGTTAGCTGCTATCCCAGTGGCTGCTATCCTCCCCCCAACCAGTTGGCTGCTCCCCCCACCAGCGGCTGCTGTCCTCCCCCCTCCCTCCCACCAGCAGCTGCTATCCCCCCCCTCCCTGCACCCACCAGCGGCTGCTATCCTCCCCCCACCAACAGCTGCTATTCTCCCCCCACCAACAGCTGCTATCCTCCTCTCCCCACCCACCAGCGGCTGCTATCCTCCTCTCCCCACCCACCAGCGGCTGCTATCCTCCTGTCCCCACCCACCAGCGGCTGCTATCCTCCTCTCCCCACCCACCAGCGGCTGCTATCCTCCTCTCCCCACCCACCAGTGGCTGCTATCCTCCTCTCCCCACCCACCAACGGCTGCTATCCTCCTCTCCCCACCCACCAACGGCTGCTATCCTCCTCTCCCCACCCACCAATGGCTGCTATCGTCTCCCCACCCACCAACAGTGGCTATCCTCCCCCCCACTACCAATGGCTGCTACCCCCCACCCCCCACCAACGGCTCCAATCCCCATTCCCCCCACCAACGGCTGCTACCCTCCTCCCACCCCTACTCTCATGCTTCAGTCACACCATGCATTATCTTCTGCTTCTTATCACAAACGCACACTATCAAACTGCAGAACCTCTAACTCTCCTAAATCAACACCTCACCTGCTCCGATAATCTTCCAAAATTCACCTGCCTTCCTTCATCATGATGGTCCCTTGGTCATTCTCCACTGCTGACCTCATCAGGTAAACCCACGGCTTCTGGTTTCCTCTTTCCTCTTAAGTACCCCTCCGTTCTTGCAGATTTATTCTCTTACCCTGTTGCGGAGGGCATCTTACAAATGGAGCTTAAGTCCCATCCATTGGTTCTGCATGTCTTCGCCATGTAAAGGCAGCACATCAAGTGTCTGATAATTGTTTGCATTGTGGGTGAACAGGTTTTCACTGTTCTAGATCAGTCTTTGTAGTCCTAGATCAGTCTCGGTAATCCCTGATGGTTTATTGGATGTGCACTGGAGCTGCCGACTTTCTCCATCTGGGACCGTGCTATGTCTGGGAATGCAGTGTACTCCTGTGGGTTCCTGGCATGGCTCTTACTCCCTCTATTTCACCAGGCTTCTCCTCGCTGATGCACATGGGTTTAAAGTCGCTCAGTAGGACTTGGTATTCTACTCTGCTGTGAGTGGTGGTATGGCTGCATCTTGCTTTTTTCAGTCAATCTAATAGTAGTTTGCTGCGGTGGATCTGAGACCAGAAAAGCACTGGCACGCATCTTTGGTATGAGGCATGGTAAGATACATGGTTCTGCACAGATGCATATGGGCACGAAGGAGCAGGGGAACACAGGAATTGAAGACCTCTATGCTGCCACGTCCACTTTAGCGGTAGGATGGGCTCTGGATGCCCCCCTTGTAGTCCTCCCACACCCCATCTGAGTGCGGTTCCCGCCCCCTTCTGACAACGTCAGGGTACTGGTCTTGTCACACAGCCCAAAACTTGAGCTGTATTTTTAATGTTTCAAACTGTCCCTGAAGTGTCCGCATTTGCTGTTGCTGTAAATACCAAAAATGCGTTTGATTTGGTTTCCTGGAACCTTTCTTTACCGCTTTGGGAGAATAAATTTGGTAGGTCCTCCCACCCCCTCCTCTCTACTTTTCGCAATTGAGATCAAGCCCTTAGCAGATTAAATAAATCACAGGCATTCACAAGGCAGGATCAGTTTTGGTGAAGTCCTGGAGATTATTTCCGTGTATGTGGACAATGTATTATGTCGGGAATTGTGAATATAAATTTGCACATCTCCTTGTTTGGTCAACATGCAGGCGTAACAGTTAATTGGATGAACAATTGTAGCGCTTTAGCCTTACGGAACATAACGTCACTACTTGAAGATGATTGCTGCTTAGATCCTCTGAAAAGCTTCCTTTTCACATGAAGGAAAGCTTTTAACAAACTGCCGATTTTAGCTCCAAATAGTAAGGATGCCCCAATCTGGGGCAGTATTCATATACCTCCTATATTCAATAAGGCTTTTTGCGTGATGTTGGATCTGGCCAACATTAGTTTTGTATGATATTTTTCCTGATGACAAAATTTATTTCTATATCTAGAAGTCAGACATTGCTGGGCAAGGTAAACTTGGTTATACTTCAATATTTGCGCATGAGATTGGTCTTCTAATATAAATAGCCTGGATTCTAGATTGAGACAAGTGTACATCCAGCTTTGAATTAAGTGATCAATTCCTTCGGGTGCAGGCAGTTTTGTCCCTACTGACTACAACATAATTCATGTGTGCTTGGCCCTAATATTAACCCAGGCCCGACAGAGATGGGGTAAGAGTTTCCGGAGGAAGAACATTGCAGAATTTGCAAGATAACAAAGTAGGTCTCCTTTCATTTAAAATGGTGGCTCATTCAGGTTGCATCAATTACATTATAGGCCTGTAAGACCTAATTAATTTAAACTAGAGTTGGGTACATGTTGTCCTTGGTGGAAGGCTGAGAATGGGACATTTATTCATAGAAGGTGGGTATGGCCTTTACTTGATTTTTTTTTTTAATGTCTGATGTGCATTATCTGCTAAATCTGCTGTGTCCCTGTAGATCTAATTAGGGCGCTACCCTAGTGCTATCCCAAAATGTCTGCAATATTGAGCAGGTTTGTTAACCCCAGTTTTGTACTTATTAAACTATGTATATTATTGCACTGAAAAACTGTAGGCCTCTCAAGCTACAGGGGTATTTGAGGGATCTTGCTTGGGCCAACAACACAAGTTTGATGTATGCACTAGGATTATGTCCAAACCTTTTAATTGACTGTGTGCATGCAAGTGTTGTGGTTGTCTAATAGTTTGGTACCTAATATGTGTTTTTAAAAAGAAAAGGAATAGTCCAATATAATAGACAGCTGTTTGCAAGTGGTTAGCTGCAGGCCTTACCATTTTGTGCTGTTGGCAGGAAGGTGGAGCAAGGGGTAAGGCTTGTCCTTCCAAGAAGCCACTCTGCTGGAAGTGGGATTTAACACTTTATGGTGAACTGGTACCAAGCAACGGTGGCTTAAGGAAAGGGGAAATACCCCAAAAAAACAAACTTGAAGTGCATTACTGGTGTCCTCACCTGAACCAGATGAAAGTAACTGTTCACAAGTTGCCACCTATAGAGTTTGGACCAGAAACATCCAAGTGGCTAAGCGCAGGTGTCGGAAGAAATTCTCAAATAAATGTGAGCTGCTGCGGGCGGAGGAGTGGTAGCAGAGCGCCAGGAGCCTTATGTTTGAAGGAACAGAAAAACAAAATGAGGGCGAAGAATTGTCGGAAGCAAAGAAGTAACATGGTTATTATCTCATGTATACAGTAGCCAATGTAAGGCACTCCTGAGGGCAGCATTAAAGACTGACACAAGTGATCACAGTTCAAGGGTGTTTATTAAACTATATAAATGTAAATCTAAGATGGGAGCAAGCTACGACCATCAAATAATAATAAAGCAGTCCTAGTGGCATCTTGTCAAATAAAACGGGCCTATACAAAAAGAAATGAAAAAAATTGCCAATCCTTACCTCTAAGTTACAAAATAGTGTGTGATAATGTTCACCAGAAAAGAAAGAAATGTTCACCAAATAATAAGTCAGGATGGTATGGCTGGGGTCACCCTTCCCCACATTTTTCGTACGGGACAAGGCAGGACTCTTGATCACAGCGCGCTCCTGGGCCTAGCCAGCACAAGGTTATAGTTCCTTGTTTGATACCAGGATCTTCTGGGGCCAGGTCTCTTTTCTACAAAGTCTCTTGTCTTAGAAGGCCTGATGGACCATAAACGATAAACAGTCAATAAATCTTAACGTTGGGCAATTTCTCTTCACCCTTGGATCACCCTCAACTGGGCTCCGATCCTCATTGCAAAGAGGGCCTACCTCAGTTGGGTTCACTATGGCCAAACACTCAATGTGGACATCCCTCGGCCGAGTTTCTATTTGTTAGCACAATGTTCACAGGTGTGTTACGGTTCACCATAATTTGCAGGCATCCCTCAGTCGGGTTCACATCTGCCAAACAATACAGTTCACTTGGGTTTTATCACAAGGTGGGGTTCACACACTTCCCTTAACCTTCCCTTGGCTTTATCACAGTACGGGATGCAACCCACTTAGTTTCTTCTTGGCGCCCCTCAGTCAGGCTCCGATCCTTGCTCTCTGTTAGCCTCCCTCAAGTCTGGTTCACTACAGCCTTTTACTCAGAATATTCCACTTGTTGTATTCACAAGTTTCAATGTCTTTTTAAACAATCTTTCACTGTGGACATTCCTCAGCCGGGTTCATTCTTGTCAACACAATGTTCACAGGGTTATCATACTTCAGCCTATTTTGCAGGCATCCTTCAGCCGGGTTCACACTTCCCAGTTACACAGTTCACTTTGCTTTAGACAATGCAGGATTTACTTCCCTTTGCTGTCCTCTTGGTTACGGGTCAGACTTTCGATTGTACAAGGGGTTTTACTCGACCCTTGAATGACCACTTTGACCCCTTGTGTTGGCTTTCTTAGGGCCTCCTGGGATCTGTTGTTTTAACAAACGGTGACTGGCCAGAGTCTTTTGAATGAGTGCCCACATGGCGCTGGACCACTCTGCAGCTGGTTTCTCCATGGATTGTTTCAACAGTTCTGTAACAGTCTCTGTTCTTAGTTTCACATTATGTTGCCATTTGCAACCTTAGCTCAACACATTTCCGTTCAGTATCGGATCTCCCTCCGACTCACCGGCTTTGATGAACCGCTTGGTATTTCTTGTCTCTGGAGTCAAGGGCATTACCAGAGTAGCAAGCGTCTCTCCCTGACTTGGTTATCGGTGTCGGAGGGCTCCATGTACAGTTGGCATCTGTTACACCATACACTAGGTGTATTTCCCGACCTTATGGTTCCCTTGATGAAGGCTTCGCGGGTCTGGGTCGAAAAGGGCAAGGGCACTTCCTTCTTTGTCGTCCTTTCAGATCTCGCCGCCTTTCTCCTCCTCTTGAACTGCCGTACTGGAATAGGTACCTCGTCATGCGGTCTACCTTGCTATGTGCTCTCGTGCTTCGCCTTTTATCCCTGTGGGGAAGGGAAAGGGCAGTCATGCGAGTGTAATTATTGGCAAGTGCCTGACCCTGCCTCACCTTTGTATTGGGACATGTCGGGTAAACGGCTCTGAAGTTAGTCCGTTTTTCACTCCTGTAGTGAGAACGCGTTTGTGTTGGAAAGGTGGGAATAAAGTTTGGTAGGGTTGTGAAATGAGTAAAGGGGATTGTGGGAACAATAGTATTGGAGTTCGGTAAATGTTAATTGGAGGGATGGGGAGAATGATGGGCGGAGTACTCGGATAGGTAGCCAGAAAATAGGGACTCTGGGAGATGTAGTTTCACAAGGTAACATTGTTTAGGTTCTGAATAGGTTTGATAGACGCAGAGGGGTTGTTGGATTTTATTAAGGTCGGATGACTGAGGGGGTGAGGGGGAAGGGTTTATTTATTTTAATTCTTACTAACGCGACGACTTGCCCAGGAGCCTCAGGGTGCTCATCATAACAAACAGGACACTGGACAGGTGATCAACAACAGGTAAGGAGAGATCTAGGTAAGGGATGCGTTGAAAAGAAATGTTTTCAAATTCCTCTTGAATCGAACAAGAGTGGGAGTCATTTTCAGTTTGAACGGGATGGCTTCCAGATGTCAGGGGCGAAAAAATAAAAGTTTGTCTTCCCATATTTGGTCAGGCAGAATCTGGCTTGGCAGAGCTTGGCCTGGTCCGATGACCCGAGGGAGCGCAAGGACAGATATCGCTTTAGTCGCTCGGAGAGGTAGACGGGTGCATTGAGGGCAAGGCACTTAAAGGTAAGGGTAAGAATTTAGTAGGAGACACAGTGCCTGGCGGGCAGCCAGTGCAAAGCACTTCTTGCTTCTGTAGTAGGCTGCCGTCGGGAATACCCAGCACTGCTCTGACGGCACCGTTCTGTGTGACCTGAAGGGCGGTAAAGTTAGACTGGACAGGAAACTATTACAATAGCCAAGTCGAGAGTTGACCAAAGCAGAGGCAAAGATAGACATGTTTTCACAGAAAGACAGGGGCACATATGGACGTGAAGTTTGTTGATACGGCCACAGGATGCCCGGGTCTAGTCTACATGTTGTCCCATGGGGAGTTCAGCATCAAGAGTGACACCCAGCATTTTGACACTTTTGGCCACGGGAATAGCGATATTAGCAATGGAGAAATTATCATACTCCGGGGCCAGGTTTTTCAGCATGTGACTGGAGGCAGTCATGAGGATTTCGGTGTTCTCTGCATTTAGGGCCATTGAGTTTGTTACCATCCTGGTATGGATGGTGGAATAAATGGAATTAATGGTCTGGGAATCGGGCGTAAATGCCTGAGAGTTTGAGTATGACCTGGGTGTCGTCAGCATAGTTTATATACCGTACATCCAGGTCATCAAGAATCTTGAGGAGGGGCAAGATGTAAATATTAAACTACGTGGGTGAAAGGGCGAAACCTGAGGGACACCGCGAGTAATTGAGGTGGTAGAAGAGTAGGTGTGGTCTATGGCGAACATGGCGTTGCTGTATTGGAGCAGCCCACCATTGATTGCAACCTTGTCGCCTGCAAAACATGGTTGGCCAGGTTGAATCGAGCAGCAAAAGGAGGGCCGTGTGGCCTTGATCGTTGATGGCAAAGGTTGGACTTGAGGTCAAGCATAGCAGTCTCCGTGCCATGTCTGGCATGGGAGCTGGTATGACGCGAGCCTGAGACGGGAGTTCCCTCAAATTTCTGTAGCTGCAGGTATGCAACCCGATCCATGATCTTAAAGAGGAACGGAACGTTGGTTATTGGTCAGTAGTTTTTAGGCTGATTGGGGTCTAGGTTATCTTTTTTGAGAAGAGTGGGGTGATCAAGGCCTCTTTAAGATCCATGGAAACATGACCCCCAAGAAATGACTGATTAAGAAGTTTGGTAACCCATGGGCCCAAGGTGTCAAGGCAACTAACCAGGAGCCTCGAGCGACAAGAATCACCCTTACATGTGGTGGGTTTCATGTTAGTGGTGATCTGGGTGATTTCGGCCAGAATGCATGGAGCGAATTAGAATACAGGTTTAGAAGTGACAGGAAGGATGGTGGGAGATTAGCATGGCAGGCAGGGTGTGGGAATGGTGGTGAGAGCTTTGTAAGAGATGGTGAACTGTAGATGGGAGGCAACCTTAGCAGAGAAGGCACCATGGATTGTTTGAGTCCACGCTGGGTCCTGAGGTGGTGGGATTTTGGTGTACGGTTTATTGTTTAAGTCCTTCAGGATAGTGAAGAGTTCCTTGGAGCTTGACTTAGCTTGTAGGAGTCTGATGTTCAAATAGGAGGCTTTGGCTTGGGTCATGGAGGACTTGAAGTTTTTCACTTACAGTTTGTAGGATGATAGAGTAGCGGGGGTAGGCTGTTTGCACCTGGCCTGTTCTGCCGCTCTCCTACGGTGTCTATGGGTGAGAATATCGTCATTGCACCAGTGATGGAGGAGAGTTTCAGGCTTAACACACTTGCTAATAGTGGGATCTGAGTCGTCCATAACTGTAGCAAGGGTGTTCGTGAAGTGGGCAGTGAGGTCAGGTGAACTGTTTTGGTCTTCTGTGTGACCAGTTTAAGTCTCAGTGCTAGGGATAGTTTCTTGGGATTGAGATTAAGACTTCTAGTCTTCATGAGATGTCATGGAAGGGTGTCCACCCTTTGTGGGGACGTAGGGAGATTCACAAGAAAAGTAAGGAGCGAATGGTCTGACCAAGGACAGGGGGAAACGGAAGGGGGAGAAGCAGAGAGCTGGTGTAATAAAATCCAATCCAGAGAATGGCCTCGAAAGTGGGTTGGTTCATTGACTTTTTGGGTCAAGCTAATGGCGACCAGAGCTGCAAGCAATGACTGGGCCCCCTTAACCGTTGGCGCATTGGCCCAGGGATTAAAGTCACCCAGAAGGAGAACTGATGTTTTAGTGTTCATTTTGTTCAATAGGTACAGGAGTTGCTCCTCAAGAGGTCCAGGGGGCTTGTGAGGGAGGTGTTGTCGTTAATTTTCAGTTTGACTACCAACGATTCACAATCATTGTGAGAGTCGTGGGGGAAAAGAGATGGCAGTGATATTTATCCTTAAAGAGCAAAGCTTAAAGGTTGATTTGGAACAGCCTAAAAAAAGACTCAAGGACTTTGTCGTCCTCATCCTTTTGCCCTATGTAATGCAGCGTCTCACCTGGGGCATTCCCCCGAGCATAACCCTGGATTCCCTTACCAAGGTGATCCTTCTTCGCTCGTCCACCCCCAGGGTTCGGATCTGAGAGCGCCAGCCTTTGCCCTGCCACCTGACTAAGGTATTCTCAGGATTTACTTGGGAGAATACCCTGTGGTTTCTTACACCAAGCATGAACTCAGATTAGCATAGGGCATTGAGATGTTACTGCGCTCCCTTTGAGGTGTCAGTTATACTTGGGGGAATGGTGTTCTGGTCCTGCGATGCATGAGGGTACACGTTGGCCATCATGTATGCTCCACCGATGGGAGATTCCAGCGTCTGCGAATGGCCATGGAAGTTGTTGAACATGGATAAGATGGTGTTTTTTTCTGTACCCAAATAGGCATTTCCCTTTGGGGAGTGTGAGGGAAACAATCCCTGTGTCAGTGACATCTAGGGGAACCCTTGTTGGTAAAGCTCCAGGTTCCAGTCCTGGAGTTGCCCTGGTACTGAATAGCAGGTCACAACAGTAACTGTTTAAGCACATAACGCCAGGAAGTGGGCAAGGCAGCTATGGGTGCCATATCTTGCCAACATAAGTTTATGCCACTGGCAGGACCCCTTCATTTGGAGATGGGGGCTCATAACCTCTGTATTGCCCATTCCACGTGACTCTGGTGCCTCTCACAGAACCTCTGCCTCAGAAGCTTCCATGTTTGAATACAATCTCTGAAGTAAAGTTAACAGGGAAGCACATAGCACACAATAAATCAATGTTTCTATCAGTGTCCACTCCTATCAGCTGGATAGAAAAAAAGGTGTATCCTAAACATTGGCCAAAAGTACTGCAGAATCTACTGGACCTGCATGTGTTTGTCAACGCACAGGATGAAAGTGAATATCAATACATCTAATAAATTCAATGGTTGTTGGAAATAGGAAGCATTAGCAGATACTAAAATGTCACATAACTTAGAAGAACTTGAGGAGGCCGGCTCCTTTAACTTTATCGGTATTTGTTTTAACATAAATCTAACATGTTTGTTGCATGAGACAATGAAATGCAGGTATCAAATGTTTTATGGCTGATCATGGCGGTTATGCAAAACTGCCAGCTTTATAAGTATGTAAAGCCAGAATGTGTGACCAAGCACATTGCCGACATATGGTCTAAAAAACATTGTGAACGCGTGGGTAAAACAGAGCATGATTTTTTTAAATTAATGATGGGGATTAGAAAATGTACTGCAAATTAACTCTTTTAGAATTCAACATGAAACCGATTTGATGTCATATTGGAAGTGTCTCTGGCATTTTGTTGATTATCAGTTTCGTTAACGGTCAAGCCAAACTGACTTGGTTTCTCATCGAGGATGCCTTAAAGCTAATAGATATAAAAGAAATGAGATGGCTGGCATCTGCATCGAAGTATTTAACCTATGTGCGTTTAGGGATATTGCATTTACACAGACGCAGATAACGTAAAGCAGAGAAAAGTGTTCTGAGACATCAAATGCTGTTAAAATATGACTTTTGTTACTAGTGCAATACAATCGAAAACTACAGGAAAATTACATTTATATAAGTAATGTATTTCACCCTCTTATAATAATTACTTGAATCTTGTAACTAATTATAATTCAAAGAACTTAATTACAAAAATGCGTTTTGATTAAGTTCCAGCGCATTGAAGGAGTTTGAAAGCTGCTTCTGATTTTAATCTTATATGCAATTGTGATGAAGTCTCACGCGGATCTAGTCTGCATGTTCTGATTTTTGCACCCAATAGAGATTTATTGTCCCTTTTGCAGAGGAATCTAAATGTATTGCATTACATATCGGCATATAGAATTTACTTGGACACGGAAGACACATATGATTTGTAGTCTTGAACAATTTATAAATGAAGTACTTGGATTTATATGATGTAACATGTATTGTTAAATCAAAGCCTTTTTTAATTACATTTTTCTTATTTTTTTGTCTCAAAAAGGAAGAGTAGGGCACATTATACTACCATTATACTCCAAAACCAGCACACTCCCCATCAACCCCCCCCCCCCCCCGACTAAAGGGGAAAGGGGACTGTATAAATCACTCTGCCCAACCCACAACCTGATATCAAAAACCTCCTGTCCCCTCCATATATCCTCATAGCACCGGGATTCTCTTTAGGAACCCCAACCCATTCCCCTTCAATGCCTGTGACCCCGCCATGAAGAGCAAAAACTGTCTTTTCCATGAGGTAAATATTCCCCCGCTTTGGCATGCCTTTCCATAATTCCTGGCACTTTCCCTCTCTTCGTATATGTTGCAGGGCATGCTCACACCGCCACTAGGAAGAAATGCTCCATGTGCGACATGGTTTTACAACTCCCATCCAGTTTCCAGACCAAAAAGCACCAACATAGGGTTGGGGCACCTCTCGATTCCCATCTACTCTTTTTATCCACTCCAACAACTCCGATCAGTACAACTGCACCGTACTGTATGAGCACCAAATGTGCCAATATGTGGCCTGTTGTCCACAACCGTGCCAACATAGTGGGCTTATTCCAGGAAACATTCTGGCGAGCCAAAGTGAATCATATTTGCCCGCGATGGAGCAGTTTCACCCTGAGCAATTTATATTGGCAGGCTATAGAGGTCTCCAATGCTCTCGTAGACATCCTCTGCCACAGCTGTTTAATCACCTCCTGTCCCAAGTACCTCTCCATTTTTCCCGAAGCCCATCTGTGTCACCCATAATGGCCTCTTCCAAGGACGCATGAATCAAGGAAATGAGCAGTTTTATATCCTGTTGTGTATTCAAAATCTGTTCTGGCCACGTAAGCTACCTCTGACTCAAAGCCTTCCATTTCTCTGCTGTCAATACCCTCCTAAACTGAAGTAATGGGATCGCCACAAGTTTCCCAATTTTCAACATCTCTTCCAGTTCCTGGATGGTGATGAACTTCCCTTCCACCCTTAACTAGCCCACTCGGTTCAATACGGCCTCAAACCAGCCCTGGAATCTTTCAGCATTTGGAATGTCATCCCTTATCACCGGGGCACAGAGGTGACTCGACAGCAAGGGCCATGTGGTGACCCCTCCACATTCCCAGGTCTTGCTGCCAAATCATCCCCAGTAATGGGGTGTTCCCTTATCCTTCACAGGACCCTTTCCTTTGTGACCCACAACCCTCTCCCACCGTTGCGGCCACAAATGGAGATTCTCTAGGTAAACCCACTGCTTATCCCTGTCCTCACGCAGGTGGGGAACCAACACCCTCAGCTGAGCTGCCTTGTAGTATAAGATAAGATATATGGCATTTGTAACGTGCATGTACACAAGTGTTTCTCGGCGCGAGAAGACAAGGAGGGTAAACAACGGTGGACAAAAACAACGATCTTACTAGGCTTTGTGTCATTCAGAATGTGCAAGGGGGTGAGGGGAGTAGTGCTGCACGTAGGGGGGGGAGGATGGAGAAGTGTGGGGACAAAAGAGAAAAACAAGAGTGCAGCCAGCAGGTGGCAATAAGTGCAAGAGAGGGAACTGTAGGGTTACAGATACAGACCACAAGTGCAGGGGAGCCAAGAAGCAATGCAGGGTTGCAGCTGGACTGGCAGGTGTCTGGGCCCTGGGTTCTGAGGGTGACCAGGTGACCAGTTCATGGAACAGGCAAGTGATCAGCAAGGGAGAGATAGAGAGAAGGCAGAAGCAAAGAGAAAGGATTTGAGTTGCTTCTAGAACCGTAGATGGTTCTGCTCAAGTTTTAGAGAGGCAGGGAAGCTGTTCCAGGGGGAGACCTCAGCCAAGTGATCTGCCCCCAACTCTCTGCTTGGAAAAGTGACTGACCCTTAGAGAGTTGGAGGACGACGAGTGGAGAGCTTGACTTGAGATTCAGGAACCCTACCCCTCCCTGACCTTTCTGCAACCCCAGTTTATTAGCTTATTGTAAGCTATCCGTGGCTGCTTCTAATCCCAAATGAAGCAAAGCAGTCAGCCCTTTGCCTCTGTAAAAACCCTCTTTGGCACAGCCACTGATCACATTTGAAACAAATATAATATCCTGGGAAGAAAGTTAATCTTTCAGGCGTTAAGCCAACCCATCCAAGAAAAGGTTTGCCCACTCCACTGCTGCATGTCCCTTTACAATATCTCCAACGATCGCGGGTAATTGGCATCCGGAAGCTCCTCAAGGGACTTTGTGATGGTCACTCCGAGATACTGAATCCACTCCATCCCCAGGTGTGAGAGCCACTGTGTCCCTCCCAGAATGCAAACAAACGGAAACAAAATGGACTTTAATCTATTAACCCTATACCCTGCGAGGGAGCCTCACTCCCCTATCACTTCCAAGGCTGCTGGTACTGAGACGTGCAGGTTTCGGAGGTGTAGAATATTGTCATCAGCATACTTCCCCAACTCTCTCTCCCTCACTATTATTCCCTCCACTTGAGGGGCATGCTGCAGCCACTCAGCCAGTGGATCCAGTGATAAAGTAAAAGGGGGCGGGAGGGGGAAACCCTGTCTGGTTCTCCTCTGTAGGCCAAACTCACTTTAGAACTTGTCATTCCATTGAGAAGGTTTGGTCCCACACCATATTTCCGTAGGACTGGGTATAGAAAGGCACAGTCTATCCTATTGAAGGCCTTTTCCGCGTACAAGGCCAAAAGGGTCGGATTACTCCTCTTTCCCCTAGCTGCATCCATAAAGTGTAGTATGCTGCAGTGTATCCACCCACTGCTGCCCCATAATGATCCTCCACCTGGTCTGAGTAGACCACCCAAGGCATCAATCCCTAAAATATGGAAGCCAGTTCCCTAGTGAATATCTTGGAATTGACATTGAGGCGAGACATGGGTCGAAAAGATGGGCACAGAGGAGGGTCCTACCCCTCTCCCCCACTCCCCTTCCTTGGGCAATACAGAGATCAACACCTGGCAAAAAGATTTGGGGACCATCCATCCCTGTCTCGATAACAAAATTGATTAACTTTGCAGAGTTCGTCCCTCATACAGCAAACAACCTGTAAAAACCCATAGAATAGCCATCTGCCGGCACCTAATGGCCAGGTGAATTTCCTCCTGAGTGATCGGGCGTCCAACTCCTCCACTTCACTGAGTTCTAGCCGGGGGAGGGAGGCCTCAATGAAGTATCCCCTGATATCCTCCACGTGTGGCTCATTCTCAGGACTATACAGATGCTTATAAAATGCTGCAAAGCGGTCTCCAAAATCCTCAGGGTCTGTGACCAAGGTCACCTGGCCCTACAAGATCCTTTCCACCCATCCATCTATCTGCCCTCTGACCCCTTAGACCTGCCACCAGGAATGTATCTGATTTATACCCCTTTTCATAATATTTCTGGTGCAAGAATTGTAATTTCCACACAGCTTTCCTCGTCTTTTTCCGCTATGAGGTCATTTCTCCCATGGGGTCCCACCTGTATCCTCCCTTTGTGGCAATTTAATCTATCTTCCAATAGTATCCTCTCCGTGATGAGCAGCCCTCTCCAGGTTGCCTTTGCTGCTTCCCAGACCATACAGAGGTCGACCTCTTCAGTGTCCTTCCACTGAAAATAGTCTTTGATTCCTTTCCCGCATTTCAGACAGAAAAACCACATCCTTGCATAGGGAATCGGTACATCATCAAAAGGAGTCCCGAGTATGTGCGCCTGCTGTCATGAATACCATTTCATGATCGGACCAGCCAATGGGGGGACCAGGTCACAGGATGCTATCTTCTCCTGCAGCTCTTTGCACGGCATAAGTAATCAATACCTTATTTTTTGAAATCCACTAGACTCAATATGCCTAATTCAACCATGACCTTACTTAGAATAGCTCTAATCAACTGCAGTGTTAAGCGGTTCTCTCCTTTGAATGGAAGAAATAGCAAGGTCATTAATGCTGCACTCCTCAACACCATGTCTCTGAATTCACATGTTATAGATGTCCACGATTACATAGTGGACAATGATCTCGGTATACTCTGTCGGGCGAGACCTGGCTTAAAGATTCTAGAGGGCCCAAAATTGACCTATCAACAAAAGAGAGGAATGTTTTGTTCTCTCAAAATCTTGAGAAATGGAATCTGGGCGGTGTTGCCATTTTGTCAAGGAAAGAATATCAACTCTTCGCAATCCCTTGTGTTTGCAATGACTGAGAAATTCTCCATCTTAAGCTAAATCCCGAGGATATGCCCAATTTCAATTATGAAATTGTGCAGCTTTTAAATTTACTGAATAATCCCAAACCTGCCACCCTATTTTTGGGGTGCTTGAATCGCTGGCCAGTTAACATTGACAAGGATGCTGTATTATTAGAAAAAAAAAACTTAATATTGATTTCCAAGTTTATAGGTGAACCTGCATCCAACAAGGGGAACACTTTGGACTGGGTGACTTCACAGAATCTGGACATTGTGACCTGTACCAGACATTTTATTAGTTCGGATTACTCGTTCATTGAGTTATGTATATTGCTTCAGGATATACCAAAAAAGCAAATGAATATTCCCAGGAGTGTTCTTGCTTGGAATTATAGGAAAATTCAATTTTCAGACCTACAGGATTGTATTGACCGTGTACTGGCATTTACCTTGGACTCTGACTCCCCATGTGTTTTAGCTGCAGTATATAGTTCTTCTTTGACACATAAGCTAGATAGCACTGCCCCCATGAAAAAGAAGATAGTAAGGGGTGGCATTTGTCATAATGCGTGGTTTACATCATATCCGGCAGAACAAGAATGGTGTAAAACCAACTCCGAATCCCTCAAAAATGTTTAGAAGAACTATGAGAAATCCTATGAATTGGCGATTTACGAGACAAAGAAGAACAACATCAATAAACATATAGGCACTGCTGGAAACAATGCCAAGGAATTATTTGAAATATTAAAAATGTTAGAGAAACCTAAAGCACTAGTGCAGCCTTATACTCCAACCAACGCAGACTGTGTAAGGATTCAGCAAGCATTTGTTAACAAAATCACTGAGTAAACACCAAGATCTTTTACAAAAGCCACATCCCCCAGAATTGTCTTTGAAATACCATCTCATTAATTGAAATGGAATATGTTTTTTGTGAAATGCACCCTACTTCTTGTTTCGGAGATGCCATTCCCTCAAAGATAATTTTAGAAAAGAAGACTGTTTTCACAGTTTCTGGTGCAATTTGTGAACACATCTTTTTCTTACAAGTGTGTTCCTGATGCTATGAAAGAAGTTTGTCATCCCTCTAGAAAAAACAGGAGGACTCAACCGAAATGATGCAAAGAATCTTAGGCCAGTTACCATCACTTTTTTTTCCTACAAAAAAAAATGATTGATAAAGTACTATGGGCAAACTTCAAGAACATCTAGAATCTGCCTCCAAGTTACATACGAGGCAATCAGGTTTTCGACTGGGTTATAGTTCTGAAAGTGACTTGCTGGACCTCCAGATGCATATGTTCGATATTCCGTACAAAGGTAAAACACAGCTTTTTGTATTGCTGGATCTGTCAACTGCTTTCGACCTCCTGGACCATGAGCGTCTTCTGAAGACCCTTGTTTCTGTAGGTAACTATTTACAGAATACTGCATGCTGGATCCTCTCGTTTCTAGGTAATCTTAGGTTAACGGTTCGTTGTGGAGATGCCACCTCAGATCCTGCCCCTATTCCTTGCGGAGTGCCGCAGGGTGCCTGCCTGTCGCCATCATTATTTAACACCTACATAAAGCCACTATGTAATCTCTTAATTGACACTGGGGTGTACTTTACCAGTTATGCTGACAATACGCAGCCGTTACTTGAGCTTGATGGGGATTGTGAAAGTGACACAGCCAATCTTGCCTGTATCTATATAATAGTCTTGATGTCTATGCACTGGATGCGCTCAACGGCTCCAAAACAGCAATTATCTTTGGTTCTTCCGAAGCTTGTGCTAAATAAGATCTTAGATATGCCAGATGGAACATCGAGGCCTGCAATTTACAAACACTCCCACAAGTGAAAACCTAAGGTGCCTATCTGGAATCTTCTCTTGGTGCAGAGTTATGTGCGAAACAAATAGTTAAACGTTACCAATACCATCTCAGACTCCTTGGGCACATCAAAACCTTTGTTTCTGAAAGGAAATGTATTACATTAGCACAAGCTGCTATTCTCCAGCATGGGGTCTGGCATGGATTCACATGCTCATGAATATTCCCCGTCGTCAGTTTCGTTTCTGATCTGTCTTTTGTAGTAATAACCAATCACTGGTCTCTGCGTCATACTGACCACAGCCAATGACTGCCCTCTACCTAAGCACCGCCTCTGGCAGCCATCTTCAGATTTTTACCGCACGTTCATGTGTTGATCCTCGTGCTATTGCTCTCGAGCATTAGTGCTATTTTTTCACGTTTTTTTCTCAAAACTTTGTTTTTTCCGGTCAAAAGAGCCTCAAGCTCCACCGACCCTCCATCCGATCAACGGGGACCCGTGTCGGATTCGTCTGCGCCCCTCAAGGGTGAAGATTTCATCGAGCTACGTTTTGGAGGACTCCAGAAGCTTCTCAGGCCCGGACATGGCCCAGGAGAAGGGAAGCTCGACGCCCGGAAAGCTGTTCAGGGTCTGCCCTGGATGCCAGCTGCAGAACGTCTTTAAGGAGGACGAACACTCCTTTTGTCTCTACTGCTTACATGAGGACAAGACGCAGGTGGAGAAGGACTGTGCGTTTTGCGGCAATATGTCGGAGCGGACCATGAAGGACCGCCACCAACGCCTCGCCAACTGGCTGGAAGGGAAGAGCCCGCCAGGCGAGAAGAAGAGGAAGAAATCCGAGCGGTCTAAGACCTTTGAGGACGCCCCGGCGACGGGGGTCCAACACAAGGCCAAGCACCGCGAGTCCGCTGGCAGCGGGAGCGCCGAACGGTCGGGCTCTACGGGCGCCAGGCAGGGCGCACCCTCCCCGGCACCTTCAGCCACGAGCCAACGCTCTGGGTCGGGTAAGAGGAAGGGCGAGCACCCGGCGAAGCTCCTGGAGAGGCCCTGGTCGAGCTCGAAGGCCCCATCGGAGGGGGAGCGAGGCAGTGTCCCCCCCCTCAAGGATAAGGCGGTGAGCGCACCTAAGGTGGTGAAGGCCTTAATCCATCCGGCCAAGCCCTCTATCGATACTGTCGCGGCGGCCCTGGCTCACCCTGTGGAGGCTACACCAGTGGTGGCGACCTCGGGGCTCAGAGTCTCCCTGCCACCTCGGAGGGAGTCCTCTTTTTTGTGCCCATCGATAGGACCCCCGTGAAATCCCCGGCGGGGAAGAAAAAGGGGGGGCAGGGCGTCGTCGTAGATTCGGCTTCAGAGGAAGAGCTGATCGAGGTCTTAAGCCACGGCCTTGGCGTGGATGAAGACCGGCCCGTCGGGATGGATCCCGACGCAGGTGCCGACGACAGCGTCGAGGGTGCCGACGGGGCCCCTGATCGCCCGTCGGATTCCCCTCAGCCAGCGCCGCAAGACAACTCGGCGGCCATTTTGTTGGCTATACAGTCCTTATGCTCAGAGATAAGGACGAGACTACCGTTGCCGACGGAGGAGCCTCTCCCGTCGGGGGATCCTGAACCGGGACCTTTGGGTGTTCCCCCTCCCAAGAAAAGGAGGATTCACCCTCCACCTCCTTTTCAGCCGTCGCGACCCGTCCAGCCCTCCTCCCCGTCCACCCGAGGGGATGATACGGGGACTGACAAGGCAGCGACGGGTACGGACGACGAGGTATACGACGAGGATCTCCCGTCGTCACCTCCCACCAGGGCCTCTCCGCCCGACGAGATTGGATCGTTCCACTCCATGATCGCCAGGGCATCCGAGCTTTTCCAACTCTGCCCTGAGGAGAAGAAGAAGGAAGGATTCCTTTATCAACGCCGCAAGGCCAAGAGGAAGACGGTCCTCGCGGTGCCTCTACTGGACGACATTTGGGATGAGGGCCTCGCCCTCCTCAAGAACCCTTCCACGACGCCAGCTACAAGAGACGGTTACGAAAAGAAGTACCGGGTCCCGGACGCGGCCCCCCTGTGCCTCCGGGCGCAGCCTACCCCGGACTCCGTCGTCTCCGCGGCGGCCAGGAAGAAAGCGGGGCCGGGGGGTGCGGCCTCCACATCGACTTCCCCACCGGACGGCGAGGGAAAGAAATTGGACGCTATGGGACGCAGGGTCATCTCGTCTGCAGCGACGACGATTAAAGCGGCCAACGCCTTGGCTATCGTGGCCCGCTACGACAGGGAGCTATGGTACAAACTGGCTCCCCTGCTGGACTTCCTACCGGACGACAAGAGGGCGGATGCCCTGGAGATCCTACAGGAAGGTGAGGTGGCGTCGGACCACGCTATCACTATTGCGACGGACATCGCCGACACTGGGTTTCGCCAGTTGGGCAACGGCGTGCGCCTTAGGCGGCGTGGATGGCTGAAGGCTACGGACTTCCGTCAAGACGTACAGACCAGAGTCGTGGACATGCCGTTCGATGGGAACAACCTGTTTGGGAAAACAGTGGACGATTCCCTTCAGGCCATTAAAGCGGACACTGAGACGGCCCGGGCCCTTGGGGTTCTACAGCAACGACGGACGCCCTTTCGGAGCAGCGGAGGCAAGGGCGCCTCCAAAGGTTCCGGCGGCGGTTTCTCTACCTACCGTCAAGCGGCCCGCTCGTCTCAAGAGGCCTACAGAGGACGAGGCAAGTCTGGAGGACCCCGCCGTCGTCGCCAAGGAGGTCAAGGCGGCAAAGCCTCGTTGAAACAGGATTGCACCGGCCGTGGGGTCCGGCCCCCACCGAAGCACCCCGGTGGGAGGCCGGCTGGCGAGCTTCGTCAGCGTGTGGGAGTCCATCTCCACCGACCGTTGGGTGCTGGACGCCTTGCCCGGGGTCACGCGCTCGAGTTTCAAAGAAGGTGCCCGCGCGTCCCCCCCGTGGCCAGGAGAGAGCTTCACGTCCCTCAGCTTCTCCTGGAGATAAAGGCGTTGCTCAGGAAGGGCGCCATCGAACTCGTCCCAAAGAGGCTTCGGGGCTCCGGAGTTTACTCGAGATACTTCCTCGTGAAGAAGACGGGAGGATGGCGCCCCATCCTAGACCTGCGACGTTTGAACAAGTTCATCAAGGCGCAGAAGTTCCAGATGGTCACCCTCCAGCATGTCCTGGGTCAGCTGGAGGAAGGAGACTTCCTGTCGTCGTTGGATTTGGAAGATGCCTACTTCCATATTCCCATCCTAAAGGGGCACCGAAAATTCCTCAGGTTTGTGGTCCAAGGGCGTCACTACCAGTTCAAAGCCCTCCCCTTCGGACTACGGTCGGCGCCCAGGGTATTTACCAAGTGCCTTGCACCGGTGGCGGTGCAGCTGCGCCGCGAGGGGATCCACGTCTACCCCTACCTGGACGACTGGCTCATTCGAGCCAAGACGAGGGAGCTCGCCGTGGACCACACGGCAAGGACCGTCCAACTTCTCACGGACCTGGGATTCTCCGTGAACTACGCCAAGTCCCACCTGGTACCCGCGCAAAACGCACTGTTTCTGGGAGCGAAGCTCGACACAGTGTCCCTTCTGGCCTCCCCGTCGGAGGAAAGGACCAGGTCCATCCTGGGCAAGGTACAGCGGATGTTGGTTTCCGACGCGGCCAAGGTGAGGTCCATCAAGTCCCTCCTCGGAATGATGTCCTCTTGCATCAACCTTATTCCCATGTGCAGGCTCCGGATGCGCCCGTTGCAGGAGTTCCTGGACGCGCGCTGGATCCAAACGATGGGCGGCTTCGAGGAGAGGATCACACTCGACGAGAGTTTCCGCCGAGCGGTCCGGTGGTGGGGCACCCGCGCGCATCTGACGGCGGGCATGGACTTCCAGACCACCAGGAGACAGTGACCACGGATGCCTCCCTGGAAGGGTGGGGAGCGCACACCGAAAATCTGTACGCGAGAGGCCTCTGGCTCCCGACGGAGAAGTCCCTCCATATCAACGTCCTGGAGCTCCGTGCAGTGTTCTGGGCCCTCAGGTCCTTCCTTCCGTCCCTCAAGGGCAAGGTGGTGAGGATCTTCACCGACAACACCACCACCATGTTTTACATCAGGAAACAGGGCAGAACCAGGTCCCCAGCACTGTCCAAGGAGGTGCAGGACCTGTGGCATTGGGCAGTCGCCCAAAGGATGTTTCTGGTGCTGTTTCATCTGGCAGGGATAAAAAACACCATCGCCGACTCACTCAGCAGGGAGCTGCGCTCGTGTCACGAGTGGGAACTACGGCAGGATCTAGTGGATCGCCTCTTCCGACGGTGGGGCACACCCCAGATCGACCTGTTCGCGACGGCGACGAACTCCAAGTGCCGGAGGTTCGCCAGCAGGTTTCCACAGGCGAGGAGCATGGGCGATGCTTTCTCGTTCCCCTGGGAGGGCCTGTTCCTCTACGCGTTCCCTCCTTTGCCACTGCTAATCCGGCTCGTCAACCAGCTCAAGAGGTCACGGTGCAGGATGATCCTCGTCGCACCTGCGTGGCCGAGGCAGATATGGTTCCCGGACCTTCTGGACTTGTCAGCGTCCCCGCCAATCAAGCTGCCGGTGGACGCGGATCTACTCTCCAGGGAAGGAGGCGCCATCCTCCACCACGACCCGAAATCGCTGAACTTGCAGGCCTGGCTCCTGCAGCGCTAGAGTTTGGAGGATACGACATACCGGCCGACTGCAGAGAGGTTCTTGCAAAGGCCAGGGCGTCCTCGACTCTTAAATGCTACGGGCACAAATGGAAGAGGTTCTCTGTCTGGTGCCACGCACAGAAGATTAACCCTCTACGGATTACGGCTCCCCAGGTACTGCCGTACCTGCTGACGCTGGCCAAAGCTGGACTGGCACACGCGTCCATCAAGATTCATCTTGCTGCGATCTCCCGATACACCAGAACCACGGGCCGGACGTCCCTGTGGTCTCATCGTCTGGTGAAAGAGTTCATGAAGGGACTGTTCAGATCGTTCCCGCCGGTGAAGGCGCCGGCCCCGGCGTGGGAGCTCAACGTGGTGCTGATCAAGCTCATGGGACCTCCGTTCGAGCCTCTGCACTCGGCCCCGTTGAAGTTTCTGTCATGGAAAACAGCGTTTCTTGTGGCCATCACCTCCGCACGACGGGCGGGAGAGATCCAGGCCCTTTCCTGCAAGGCCCCGTACTTGACTTTTCACGACACGAGGGTAGTGCTCAGGACGCCCCCGTCCTTCATGCCCAAGGTACCGTCGGACTTCCATCTCAACGAACCCTTGGTGTTGCCTGTGTTCTTCCCGTCGCCTTCGTCGCCGGCTGAGAGGACTTTGCACTTGCTGGATGTGGCTAGAGCGCTGAAGTTCCACGTGGACCGCACAAAGTGTTTTCGGAAGACGTCACAACTCTTTGTGAACTTTGGACCTGTCAGTCAGGGGAAGGCTCTCTCGAAGGCTTCCATTTCCAGATGGCTCTCCGGCTGTATCATGTACTGTCATCGGTTGGCAAACCGACCACTCCCTGGCCGTCCGAGAGCCCATTCCACCAGAGCGATCGCAGCTACCACGGCGTTCCTTTCTGGTGTGCCCCTGCTGGACATATGCAGGGCTGCTACGTGGAGGTCGACGCACACCTTCACGAAATTCTACTGCGTCGATCGGGATTCCAGGGAGGAGTCCAGGGTCGGCCAAGCAGTGCTGCGCAACCTGTTCGCCTGAGGTGAGCCTGGTGAGGAGGTAAGATGCTTAATGTTGAGTTTGATGTAATGCTTAATGTTGAGCCTTTGCCACCTCCCGTGGTTGTGCATGTGTGTACTGCTATGTATTCTTTATTCATGAGCATGTGAATCCATGCCAGACCCCATGCTGGAGAAGGAACAAGTTACTTACCTGTAACTGTTGTTCTCCAGCATGGGTCTGGCATGGATTCACATGCGAACCCTCCCGCCTACCCCTCTGCGGCTCTTCACTTGGTCATACTGCCACTTCACGTGCTTCCAAATCTGAAGATGGCTGCCAGAGGCGGTGCTTAGGTAGAGGGCAGTCATTGGCTGTGGTCAGTATGACGCAGAGACCAGTGATTGGTTATTACTACGAAAGACAGATCAGAAACGAAACTGATACTGGTTTTTTCTTTACCGAGGATTCCCAGCCTGACGACGGGGAATATTCATGAGCATGTGAATCCATGCCAGACCCATGCTGGAGAACAACAGTTACAGGTAAGTAACTTGTTCCTTCTGCCGAGGATCGATTACGGCAATGCACTCCTAGCTGGTGCCAAGTAAAAACTGCATACATAGACGTAAAGTTTACAAAAACACACCATTCGTATTGCGAAGGACGTCCCCTATAGAGCTCATATCTCCAGCATTAGGAAAGACATGCATTGGCTGCCAGTGGCTGCCCAAATGCAGTTTAAAGGGGCTGATTTAGTACACAAATGTCCCTGTTGATCTTCAGGAAATGTGGGTCAAATTTGAGCCCAAGAGGGTATTACGATCTTGTAACACTAATCTTTTGTGTTGTCCTTGATTTAAACAGATTAAAGGAAACCGATCCTTTCCAGTCCAAGCAGGTTTGATTTGGCATGCCTACCTTAGAATTTAAGGCAGGAGGTGAACCTTTCCTACGTCTTTAAATTGTTGAAAACTGCAATGTTTAACTAAACCATGCTTATCTTTGTGCAGAGGAATATTCTATTTTTGTCTTGTCTTTGATGTTCTTTTGTCATGTGCCTATGTGCGCCGTGATGCATGTGAGCCTTTGACACGTTATAAATATCTAGAAAAAAAAAAAAAAATGCCTATAAATGTCCCTTGTGATACGGATTAGAATTTGAAACCCTTCTCCCCCGGGTGCAGATCCCTCCAAACACCCAATAATACCTGCGAGGCGAGGAACTCTCGAAGGCTTTCCGCCCTTGAGGTTGGTTCCCACGGCCCTCTGCCCGCCAAGCACATCTGTCCACCTTAGGATCAACCCACATGTTCAAGTCTCCTCCTAATATCAACGCCACTCTACTTGCCCCCAATACCTGTGCCAGGGAGCGCATGAAAAAGTCCAGTTGCCTCTGGTTCGGTCAATACACTGTGGCCAATGTAACCCCCCCCACCCCCTATAGTGCCTGAAATCACCAGTGCTCTGCCACTTCCTTCCCTCTACTCCTTACGGCCCCCATTCACAATCTCTTGTGCAGCACAGTACCCACATCACCTTTCTTTACGTCCTCTGAAGCCCAAAAAAAAAACCTGCCCAATTGGCCAACTGGGTATCTGCCTGTTCCACCCCAGTCAACATCCTTATCTCCAAAATCATGAGAACTTCTAATCCCATCCTCTGGAACTCTCTGGCGATGAAAGAACGTTTGGTTGGTGAATTTACACCCTTAACATTTACCGTTTTTACCTCCCCACCCCTGCCATATAAAAAACACGCTCACTAACGATAACCTATTTAGCAACGTTTCTTAACCCTTTAAAATCTGTACTCCCCTATCCTCCGCAAACAGATTATTATTCAGAAATGGGCCACCAAGAATAACTCTCCCATCCCCGCACTCTCACGTGGAACCCATGCCATGTGACCATGCCTCACGCCCCACACCCCTCCCTCCAGCAGCAATGCCCTCACCAACTTCACACCCAACCTTGGATCAAGGAAAGTTTGAAGTCAGCAACAGTTCACGTCACTTCACCGGTGAGGGGGTGTTCAGCCTTTGGTACTTCCTCCCTCTAGGTATTCTTTTATGATGCAGCATTCCCTTCTCATTATCTCCAAGGGTAGCCACCCCGTCTGCTCTAACTGCTGATCGCCCGTCTTTTCTCCCACCAATAGATGCTTCACATTGTCTCTGTATCTGAGGTACTTCGATACAACCGACCTTAGACCTGTGCTTCTCGCCGTACCACAATTCCAACTTCCTTCCCTCCAACAGCCACAAATAGAGTTCACAATCCCATCTACCTTTGTTAGGGATCTCACCTTTCTGTCCTTTCAGACTAAACACCCTCAAATTGTTCCTCTGCTTCCCATTTCCGAGATCATCAAACTTTAGTTAATCTTCCTCCCGCAACTCCATGTCGGTCTTTCTAGCATCATACTTCATTTCTAATAGGTTGGCATTGAATGTGGTTGTTTTCCATCCCTTCAATTTCTCCTCCAGCACCTCCACCTTACATCTCAGGTCAGAGATGGAGGCTTGAAAATCGCCCCTCGGTGCCTATATTTCCTGTAAAAGATCTTTGACATCTTTGGTGGAAGGGACCGGAGGACCTCTGCCAGGCTTTGACTGTGGAGCCACCTCCCCAGCCTCGTGAGCCCTTCTCCTATACTAATGCAGGGCCAAAATACTTGGTAATGGCCCCCTCTACACTTTCCACTCCTAACTGGTCACCACAATCCTGGGGTACCAGTGCCTGATGTTCGCCACTGGCCCATCAGGCCCCCTATGGTCCAGTGGGGCCCCAGCTCGAACTGCCCCAGGTTCCCTCCACAACCCTTGTGAGAACTCGGCCGCCACCCAAAGTCCAGGCTCAGCACTTGGGCACAACCTGCAATCTAGACAAAGGAGCCAAGGAACACGGGCGCTTCATGAACAGTCACCCACATTGCATGAGCCAGTGCTGGGCCCTTCTGCCAACCTCCAATAAACGGATTCTTTCGTGTGTCAGCCGGGCCCAGTCTTCAGGTCGCATACTATGCCAACCAAAGTGAATCGTGCAACCCGTCAGCAGTGTCCCACAATCTCATGGTGACTGCAAGATAATGGCCATCCAACAACACCAGCTGGGCACCCTCCCGCCTCGAATGATCTGCTTGTGCTGGTTGACTCAACATAGGCTGATCTGGCATCTCACCGGCGGGGCGATGTTCCTCGCTATAGTTATTGGGGCAGAGACTTGGTTATTTGTTATCTTTAGCATATTATTGCTTACAGCTAGTTTCAACGCTCTCTATTTAATCCAGCGTGGCTCGATGACGTTTTTCAGCTGTCCAGATTTCCACAAACCTCTTGACGCCCTTCCTTCATGCTCTGGCCTACACAGTGGGTTGAGTGTGGGGGAATAACATCTTACATTCCTATAAGAATGCCTCCATTCACATTTCCCTTTAACTTTTCCATCACACGGTCTTCCGGCGCACTTAATGGAAAAGACTCCTCTTGATGGTGTCATTCCTGCAACAAAGTTTCCCTGGAAGGACACACAACGTGTGTGACCATTGTTGCCCTTGAGACCATCAGGAGTTTCTGTGCAAGGCTTGTAACCTTTTTTGACCGAAAACCCTTAAGGATCGAATGGCAAAGCTCCGGGCAGGTTATGCAATGCAGGCTGATGCATTTTTACAATACCCCGCCGGCTTGGAGGAATCCAAGGTTAAACAAGACAGCCTCGCCCCATAAGTGATGCCAGAGAGACAGCCGAATGGGAGAATTAAGTCTCCTGAGTCGTCTACTCCTGCGCGGGAAAGCAGGCAGGCGTACCTCACTGCTACAGATGGATCTTCTGGCAACAAGGGCACACACATTGAACACACAGAGGGAGTCTCGTCTCACAAGGCACTGACACACACACAGATTGTTTCGACGATTACAGGTACACAGGGCTCAGGGTACTCGAGCTACCTCTCCCTTGTCATAGGTACTCCAGCAGAAGCCTTCTTTAATATAACAGAAGGAAAGTGTTGTTCCCGAAAGAGTACCCAGTATACTGACCCCCTGAACTAGGGATAGGTTTGAAAGTACCATGGATAAAATGGCATCTTTCATGGACTACTTAAATAATCACCCTATTACACGCAATCACATCTCGTAGGGGGAGTGTGAACTGGATGAAGACAATGGGCATGGCGTCTATTTACAAGACTAACTTGGCACAGACCCCTATGAGCCAGATGACTATTCTGAACAATCCCCAGATGCCACGCAACAGCCCGTTTCTAACTCTCCCACCGACAACCAGCTACTCTATAGTGTTCTTTTAAAGAGAGAATCTGATCTCTTCAAAATAGATACACAGGAGTCAAAGGAAGAAACTGACTTTGTAGACAATACCCTAAATGAGAAGAAACATGTAGGGCCATACATACCCCTGTTACAATCAGATAATTGACCGCTTCTCCCTTCTTTGTCTACTCTTGCTCTTAGCAAAGCTGTCAACCCCTGCATTGATAAGTACATTAAACCTGCCCCTACATGCCCTCTCTTTATCAAGATCCACTTTAAACCAGATTCTCTTGTAGAAAGAACTACATGCAAAAGGGCATGCACTCCCTGACTAACTCTGAAGCACCACCTGATAGAGGATCTATGCACTGGGGGAAAAAGTTACTACTTACACAGCATACTAGATGTGGATCGCAAATAACACAACCCTTATGGCCAGCTTCAACAGGGCACATTGGGATCTGGCGAAAGAGCAAGTTAATGAGGTGCCTAAGTCTTTGCATTCAGTTTCTTATAACTTTATCTGCACTTTCGTGACTAAAGGTACACAAGAACAACCCAGTACACCCATTCAGCATGTGCTGGCACCAGTACATGGTATACCATGTAAGACCAACTGTCAACATGGCAATCCCCTGTCCAGATCAGTTCAGGCAAGGGTTTAGTTGGGTTAGGGTCCAGTCTACTTGGGGCTCATCTACCCCCTCCATGCACAGACTCCAATACGGTTTTACTCCAATGGTTCCCCATTAGGGGGTTTGCATTTCTCTATTTGCCCACGATTGGGAGGGGATCACAACAGATAAGTGGGTGCTAACAACTGTCGGAGATGGATATTGCATTGAGTTCCTCGTAAAACTGCACAATCAGTCTCCAAGACAAAGGAACATGTCTTTTGAACATCAGCAGATCCTCCAAGCAGAGATAAAAACTTGATTACAAAAAGGAGCCATAGAACTCGCCCCCTCAAAGGTAAACCAGGGTATTTTCTGTGTACTTGTTCCAAAGAAAAACAAAACACCCAATTTTAGATCTAAGACCTGCAGATATGTCAAACCGCAAATATTCAGAATTACAAACTCTATAGGAGGTGATTCCCTCATTAAACTGGGGAGACTACATGGCAATACTGGGTATGAAAGATGCATCCTTTCATATTTCAATGTTGCCAGGTCACAAAGTACCTAAGGCTCAAGGTGAGAGACATAGACTATCAGTTCAAAGTAATAGCCTTCGGGATTGTATCAGCCTTCCGGTTTTCACAAAAGTGCTAGCTGTAGTGGAGGCTCACCTGTGCAGGAAATCAATCCAAGTGTACCCTTAACTGCACTGGTTCACTCTTAATAGGAGACAAACCGCAAATGTGTCAGCAGTATACATAAGAAACAATAAATCTCCTGTTTATATTAGAGTTTTCCATCAACAAGAAAGAAAATCAAGCGTCGTCACCAGCAAAGTCCAACAATTTCTAGGGGCAAATATTCAGACATTAAAAAGCCTAGTGTTCCCCTCCAATGAGAGAGTACAAAACAGGCTGCATCAGATCCCTTGTTCTACAGCGAGCCGCCAGATAACTATCAGGAAGGTGATATCTTTCTTGGTGTGATGACTTAATGCATCTTCAGTGTGCCACATGTAAGGTTGCCCATGCGTCCAATACAGGTATGGCTAGCAAAACAATGGTCTCAAGTGCAAGGAGAGTGGGTCAATCTAGGGGTAGTTTAGCAAACTGTGATGTCCACCACTTCAGTGGTGGCCAAAACGCAACATAGAAAAGTGTAAACCTGAGGGTGCTGCTGAGCAGCAACTGTAATGGCCGGCTCAGCGTGAGGCTCCTATACCGATGGAATCCTGTGACTAATAAATCTTACGTTCTTCCTACCTTTTTACGTTTGAGGTGGTGGCTGGTGTATCTAGTGGGGTAGGTCCGGACAGAGGAATGGAGGTTTCGGCGACCGCTTTGTTGAGGTAAACTTATGCTACATGCTTGCGTCTTTTGCGCTGCATTCTTTGCTAAGTGTGACTGCAAGCTTCCGGCTATTGGTGACGCGCTACCTCCCAGCTTGGCTTCAGCACACTGGTGGAAGGTCGGAGGCGCGTTGTGGCTTGGCGGGCACTGTTTGGCCGTGTGGTGGATCCCCTGATGAGTAATTCCACCTGCATGCCTCCTGTGCGGTTGGCAGCAGGGGTTGGGAGATTTCTGCTGTGTTCCGGTGTCTGGGCCCTTTCACGCCTGATCGGGGGACTCGGCTGGCAGATCCTGGTACCCGCCGGAGCGGGAAGTAGTGAAGAGGGTGCCTGGTTGCTGGGATTAGCTGCATTTTTGTAGGCGGCAGGGGGCCAGGCTGGGGGCAATTTTAATCTGTTGAACCCGGCACTAGTGATCCGGGCCTGTGGCGGGCAAATTAAACGCTCCTGATACCTGCCTGCACTTATATTTACAGCACAGTCTACATGTTTTCTGAGGAAGATGCTTTATTTTTGGAGCTGCTTCCTCTTCTAAATGCTGAACCTCACATGTGGTGAGGGAGTGGTTAGAAGCCTCACCCCTACATTTGTTTTGGGGCTCAGAACAATGGAGCGCCTGGTAGACTGTCCTGGAGGTGGGAGCTAAATGGGTGCCCGGCTGGTATGGTGGTTGTCTGGGCTGGTCGGCTGCGGTGTAGTGCAGACTCTGGCCCATTGATTGATTGATTTGTTTTTGGAACGACCTTGCTGCTGGTCCATTTGGTGTTTGGGTATACCTGCCGCAACGCAGCACACTCTGGAAATGACAAAGTGGGGCTTTGAAAAAGCATGGTCCGATGGATTCCTTTGCCAGCATTCTTGGCAGAGGCAAATAGCACCCCGCTGCCGACTGCCCATACGGGTGGGGTGGTGACATCTGCAGGGATGGAACCCTTCATGGTGGAGATGCGGTCTGAATTTGCTTCAGTTAATACGAAGCTGGGCGATATTGTTTCAACATCAGCTCCCCGAAGGCCAGAATTGATAATGAAAGTGGTCGTATCACTGAGACTGAAACCAGGTTCGGGCACCTTGAGGGATACATTCCATTCTCATGATCAGCTGCTGAAGGGGGTCACAAAGGAGCTCACTGCCGTCAAGGCGAAGTATGAGGACCTGAAGTTGCACTCTGGCCGCAATAATATAATGGAGTACCAGAGGCGGCGTTGAAGGGGTCTATGGACCAATTTGTGGAGGGTCTTGTTAAGTCTCTGTTTGGGGATGTTACTTTTTAAGCAAACTTTCTGGTGAAGTGCTCACTTAAATTGGAATCCATTGCAATGCATATTTATCCCAACTTTTCTGTTGGGGTCCAGACGGTCTTAGGACCTGGTTAAGCGGCTGCTGCAGGAGCAGCTGATTAGTAGGTCATCCTTTTCCGGTCCAAGCTGCGTATTGTACATGGTGGCATGGCACATTTCTTTGAGGCTCCAGGGGATGCTCTGCAGTATATTGAGGAGTCTATTCCGGGGTGGTCGGCAAAGAATAATGCGTGGACTGTTCAGGTAAGGGGGGGGGGTGTTAAGGTTAAAGCTTGACAGACAAAATGGCTATTGTACTATGGCGACATGAGGTCCTGTGGGAGGTGAGATGGGATGAGGTACATGGTATGGCAGGTCCTGACAACACTGGGGTGGGGGAGCCTGTCACCATTTTCATGTGGCATGTGTGCGGTGTGAATAACCCGATCATGGCAAGGTAGCTATTGGCCTACATTGCCAGTTATCAACCGACGATTCTTATGTTGCAAGAGACGTATGCTTTGAGGAGCACTCATGAGGCATTTTCCCCTGAGATGGCGTAGCCAATGGTATTATACTAATTATTCCCGTCAGGCTAAAAGCGTCATCACCCTTACCCACTGCTCAGTTCTGTTCCAGGTCACGAGCAGCAGCATTGACCCAACGGGCCATTATGTGATGATTCCATTATGGGGAAGATGACGTAGGTTTAACTAACACCTATGGCCCCAACATGGAGAACCCCAGCTTTTACAACTCTGTATTTGAAATATTCGTGCAAGCCACTGACACATTCCTCATCTGGAGAGTGTGCAGAGGGTGGGGAGGATTGGGGGGGGGGGGGCGGTTCGGGCATTTCAACATTTTTCTCAATGATGTCCTTGACGGGTCTTCCACAGCTACATGGGCAGGGTCCTTCACAACGCAGGCACTACTTCATATTATGCACCAGCTACAGCTTTATGATATCTGGCGCTGCCTACTCTCTAATGTGAGAGTATACCTATTATTCAGCTGTGCATGACCTGTCTAGAATTGATTATTGGTTTCTATCGGCTGTGCTAGTCCCTAATGTACGGCGTTGTGAAATGTCACCATTACTCTGTGAGATCATTCCCTGGTTGTGCTGTCCATATTTTGGCACCTGCAGCCGCAACCTCGTCCTTTGTGGAGGATGCCATCATCCATACTACTGGACCATGGGGTTACGGCCACCCTTCAAGACTTTAAAATCAACATGGGTTCAGTGTCCTTGTAATCCACGGTGTGGGAGACATTTAAAGTTAGGATGTGGGGGTAAATTGTTGTCAGTTACAGCGGGGACTCTTCAATCTGTTCGATCTGAATTGAGCTTGGCTGAAAAGCAGCCGAGGCAGCTGGAAAATTAATATGGGTTGACCAAGAACAGAGCATTACTAGGTGTGATTAAGGGGAATATGTTGAAGAACTTGCAAAAAATAGTTAGCGTGGGGACGGAAGCGCAGGCTATTACTGGCATTCGTAGTCCACCTGGGGAAGGTGGTTGTCAGAAACAATGGTGTAAAATAGGACAAATGTGCTGAGATGTATGCCAATGTGGATGTATGTACTGCCACTGCCTTGGAGGAGTATTTGTCTGGTATTGAGCTTCCCCAGGAGGCCAGACTAGCCCTAGACAATGCATTAACGGTTGAGGAAGTGTGTGAGGCTGTAGCAGCATTGGCGTCGGGTAAGGCACATAAGTTGGACAGGCTTGAATTATAGCAGGTCAGGCTGATGTTGGTGCCTAGATTACTGCAGGTGTGGGAGGAGTAGATGGAGGTTGCAGGTGTGGGAGGAGTAGATGGAGGTTGTTGAGTTCCCGTCCTCCCTTCGGGAGGCCGACATTGCTTTTCTATTAAAGCCTAATAAGCTGCCATCTGGTGTTGCTTCTTATAGGCCTCTGTCTGTAATTAATGTTGATGCAAAGATATTCGCAAAGATACTTTCCTCCCGGCTGCTCCCATTCATCGCCCACCTGGCGCACCCAGATCAGTCCAGGTTTGTTCCCAGTAGGTCCACAGCACTGAACCTCAGGCGGTTGTCTTGCATTATGTCTCAAATTAATCAGCATGCCTATTCCAGGTATGTAGCGGCCTCCCTGGATGTTGAGAAAGCTTTTGATTGTGTTGTGGAGGTATTTAAGGTCCTGCAGCTTTATCAGTTTGGGCATTATTTTATAAATTGTGTGTTTTTGCTCTATTCTGGGCCTGTGGCCAAGCTCTGCACTAACAATAATATATTGCAGGTGTTGAAGTTGGGGAGCGGTATGCAACAGGTTGTCCTCTATCCCCCTTGCTCTTTGCTCTCACCATTGAGCCCCTGACAGCGTGTATTAGAGAACTTCACGGGCATAGGGGTATCCGCATATCCACCCCCCCACAGGTTATCTCGTTGTATGCGGATGATACTCTCCTGAATATCCGGGATGCAGAGGTTAACCTGGGCCCCATATGATGGACACAATCCCTGAGTTCACCATGTATTCGGGATATAGAATCAACAGATACAAGTCAGTTCCACTTATGAATGCTAGGACGGCTCCACCAGAATTTAATGCGTTTCAAATGGACTCCTTCACAATTTAAATATCTGGGTATAATGGTCTCCAGGTTGCAGGACTCCATGTAGTCTGATAATTGCGCAGGATACCTGCAGGCATTTGGGGCTAAGTTGAACATTGGTCCGGTCTTCCTCTTTAATCATCCGGTAGACTTAAGTTGCTCAAAGTAATTGTACTTCCCAAAGTTATTGTTAGGGAGAATTCTCTTTTAAGGCTAATTTCCCAAACCTAGTGAGTCCCCCAGCAGCTTTTCTGGTTTTTTTTGGGGTTTGTTTTTTTCTCCTGCTAAGAGTGAGACTCTTTTCCTTCCACTCTTAGGCATGATTTGAGGTATGTCTTTGACTTGTGTGCTTATGGGCTATGGGGTATTTTACTCCATAGGTTATCATCTGTTTGTCCTGTGTGTTACACAGCACCCTCAGTGCAGTAACACAGGGGTGTCATAGTGACCCCCAAACATAGACTCCATACCCTGGGACTGACTACTGTCTCCCAGGGCATGTAAAGTCACCATTGATTTTACTAGTACTAAATTGTGAACAGAACCAGTACAAACCATCATATTGTGGACGTACTGGAAGGGGTTAATTCGATTGCCCCTGGGTCTGTTTCCAAGGGGGCACTGTCCAGTCCCCCCTTGTCGAGTTTCTGGCTGGTGGAAGTGGTTACCACGGAAAATATTCCACCGGAATATTTCCTATGGGATTTTCCCATTGATTTTAAATGCACCACTTCTTGGTGCAATGTTAAAGATACCACCAGTTTATTTATTTCATATTAAATCAATGGTTGGGTCTTTTTGCCAGAACTCTTGTATAAAATGGCGTTCGTGTCCGTCTCTAACTCTTAACTAAGGTCGAGTCCTTTGTTCCACTTTTTGGTCGGCCTCTCACAGAAGCCCTCCAAATGGTGCCACTCTGTCTGGGTTCCACAGGATGGGGAGGGGATGGGGAGGGGAATTGGCACCCTAGACTGCATTGCCTTAGCAACCCAAGTCACACTCTATTCTGATTGGCCCTGTGGTGAGCCGTCCGGCTCACCGCTTAGCATGTTTGAGTGACAGCTAGGCTGTTGAATGGGGGGTTTTCTGCATAAAAGCAGGGCCTTTGGGACTGGAACTTGAGAAGTCACCACAGGACCTAAGAATCCGAAGAGGGGAGAAGCTGTGCCATCTGCAACGATGACACCACTGGTGGAGCCCTGCTGCAACAAACTCGCCACTTTCCCAACGACAGGAGAAGATCTTCTGCTGGACGAGTCTTCTTCCTCTGAGCTGTTGGGATCAACCAGTTTGTCCCTTTCGGCTTTCAAAGACGTCCCTTGGTCGAATTGCCCGTGCCAAGCACCCTGGCGGCCGGATAGCCAAGCTTCACCACTTTGACCGTGAATAAAAGGAACGCACCTTTTAACCGACGAACTCCGTGGCTGGTTTCATCCCTGTGCAGTGCAACGATTCCATGTTTCCTCCTCGACGAGATCCTCTCTTCCCCTAGTTGAAACAACGAACTGCAACCACTGCCAGGAGCAACTGCTACTGGTGGAGCTTCCTCTCTCTTTAAGGTACTGTTCTGCCTGGCCCCCCTTTCTTTGGTTTGCCCAAGGTGACCCTTAAATCCTTGACTTTCCAACTGGGCTGGCACCAGACCTTCTAACTTTACTTCTTGAACCACCCCAACCTCTTTTGAACATTCTGCAAAGACTTTTAGTGCATTTTAAACTGTGATCTTGGGCACATTTCGCTTTGCTCCATTTAAAGTGGGCCTGGCCTATGAACTTTGGCTCTACAGTGTATACTGCCTTTACTCCCTTGCTTTGAACTTCTAAAAGTGTCGGGAACTGTTTTATTTTTATGCCCTGCCTTTTTCTCTCCCTTTAACTTAACTATTGGAGTGCCATCTAGGTTACGCGCTCACATCTGTTTTAACAAATAGTGGTGTTTTAACTCTGACTTGTCTAATAGTTATCAAGAGAGGTGTCTATACTTGACCTGACTGTTTTAACTTGCTTTTGATTTGGAGTGCTAGTGTATTTCCTAAAGTGCATTTGAAATAAATAATTATATACTTTTGATACAACGCTCTGGTCAGTGTTTGTTTGCTCTTTGTTTTTAGCCCTATTGTGTATACTCTATATACTGCCCTACTCTTCTTGAGAGAAGTCCAACTGCTCAGCCACAGCTACCAGGTAAATCTGGGTGGTGCAGACTGCTACCAATTGGGTTTACTGCTTACTCCTGTAGTCTTAATCTTTTTGCAGTGGTCCCCAAGGGAACTGCACAGGATTCTGCCCAACAGTGATCTATTTTTGTAATGTTCCCGTATGGCGGGGGAGGGAGTTTTTCACACAACTGAGGTGACTTGCACTAGAATTCATTTGGGGGAGGGGAGGTGGGCAGCTAGGATTAGCTGGGAACTGGCTGAGCCTAATGTGCAGGGGGGGCTGGCAGCGGCAGATTATTATCTTTATAATTTAGTGGCGCAGGCACACTATGTCTGGATATTGGTTCTCCTCTATTGATAAGGTGGTTCATTTGTCCTTGTAGCAATAAGGGCAGCTTCCACGAACACACAATGGGTTATTTTTAGTGATTGTTATGTAGATTACTGTTTATTTGACCCTATACACGCTATTGTGAACTCATGGGCTTGAATATTTCGCTGGCTGGCACTAGTAGGCGGGTCCCACTATGGAACTACCCAGGTCTGCCTCCAACATATGAGGCAGAAAAAAGTAGGGTGTGGGGAGGGGTAGAAAACTATTGACAATTGGGGACTTGTTTCCTGATGGTAGATTTGTGTCAGTAGATGACATTTGGTCCAAATTAGGCAATGGCTTTTTAAAACAACTGCATTATTACTGGATCAAGGCTGCCGCCCAACGGTTGTGGCTGTCCTTTCTGATTGCCTTTGTGGCAATCACTGATGGGGTAGAGAACATATGCATGATTTCCAAACTTTACTCACTGGTGTAGGCTGGACAGGGGTGTAAGAACATGGCATGCCATAATTGAGAGCGGGAACTAGGCACTGAATTCACAGATATACAGTGGAGCCTGTATTGCTTGTTGACGAAAGAAGTATCTATGAATGCCTGTTATCGCCTGATAGATTTCAAAACACTTAATGCTTTTCCCCTGCCAAAATAGCAAAGTTCTCCCCGGATGTGAATGGTGCATGTGCAAAGTATGGGTTTTCTCCTGCAGGCTCATACCACATGTTTTGGGATTGTCCACCGGTCAGTTTATATTGGCGAAAGGTGGCTGAAATTTTGAATGACATTGTTGGGGTTCCTCCCATTATGGCCTCATAAAAATATTTGCTGCGGGATACCGGTGATTATAGTGTTAGTAACGAGAATATTCTTCTTGCTTGCGTTTTATTCAAACAAATGTATCCTGGCATTGGAAATCAGCGTTTGCCCCAATCTGTTTGGCTTAAGGAGTTGGGTTAAACAAGTGAGAGGGAGGAGGCATTCATTGCTATGTTGACCCCGACCTATGGACATCTGGCCTCGATTCCACACATAACTGGTCCATGAGGAGAGTCAAACTGTTGGGTAATAGGGAGTGTTTGGGTCGATCATTGTATTGGGGACTCATCCCATAGGGCGGCACAATGTGTAACTGGCTGCTGATAATGGGCAATGTACTGATCTCTTTCATGTCATGTTGCTACCTGTATGCATTTGCAATGGATAGTGCCATTCTTCTGTGTTGCGGAAAATAGTTTCGAAAACAAGAGAAGGGTAAACCTTTTTCCACCCCTCCAACACAAGCCACAGTAACGGACATGTTGCTCTCAGGCTGGGGAGCTCATTACCTCCACTAGACAGCACATGGCATGTGGACACAAAGAAGTATATCTACGTCCTAGAATTGCAAGCGATGTACAAAGCACTAAAAGCTTTTGAGCACCACTTGATCGAGAACTCTGTACTAGTTTTCACAAACCGCATGACCGCCATGTTTTCCGTCAAGTGGGTGGGATACATTAATTTAGTCTGTCCAGACTAGCACAGAAGATCTGGAATTGGAGGCTCCATAGGAACATTTACCTTGTGACACAACACGTTTGAAGGGCACCCAACTGCCTAGCAGACATACTAACTAGAAAAACAAACCTTCTGTCAGAAAACAAGTGGGAACTACATACACACATGGTGAACTGCATTTTTGCGCAATGGGGTCAGCCAGACATAGATCTGTTTGTCACAGAAGAAAACACAAAATGCCACAGCTACGCCTCTAGTTTCCCCCAGAAGAAATCTAAAGGGGATGCACTGTGAATGAGTTGGTTAGAGATATTTGTGTATGCTTATTCCCCGACCACACTCCTGAACAGTAATCCACAAGATGCATCAGGCCCACTTAACAAAGATCCTGTTTGCTCCAATGTGGGCATGCCAGGCATGGTACTCCCACCTGCTCAAGATTGTTTGCTGACCAATGAAACTAACCAGACCTTGACCTTACATCCACACCCTCAGAGCATCAACTTAGCAGCTTGGCTCCTGAAGTTTTAGAGTTCAGACACCTTAACTTAAATAACAGATGCATGGACATTTTAAATGGCATGTAAACCTAACACTACACACTGCTACTTTAACAAATGCTGTAGAAGTCTGTAATCCCATTGACTGTTCACCTTCTAAGTGCACTATCTATTACACTTGTTAGACTTATGTCTAGTGTTCAAAACTCTCAAAGTCCATTTAGCTGATCTTTCTGCTTACACTACGTCACAGAGTAAAGTTTCATGGTGGAATTTTCCGGTTTGAAAGCTTTCATGGAAGGGGTTAAGAAGATTTATCCCCTATTACTAATCCACCACCTGGGTGGGACTTAGTCTTAAGTAAACTCATGGGCCCTCACTTCAAACCCATGCATAAGGCGAGCCTTCGAAATCTCACAAAGCTGGTTTTCTTATAGCCATCACCTCTACAAGGAGAGCAAGTGAGCTCCACACGTTGTCTTAGAGCCTTTTGTCACAATACACAAAAGGTGGCCTTAAGAACACAACCACGGTTCGCACAGAAGTTCATTTCTAAGTTACATGTAAACCAATCTATTTAACTACCAGGGCTTTTTCAAAACCCACGGAACTCTGGGGAGAGAGAGCCTGCTATACACTACATGTTAGAGCTGTCGCATACTATCTCATTAAGACAAAACCAATAAGGAAAGCTAAACAATTAACAGATAACCTATTGTATCAATTCTTTGTTTACTTAGCTACAGGGAGAGAAGGTGCCACCCTCGATTTCTAGATGGATTGTCAGCTGCTTTTACAACAATGCTACTTGTTGTCCAACAAGACTACCATTTACACCCAGAGCGCACACTACTCTGGGTACGGGTGCAACATTTAACTTTATCGCAAATGTGCACCTAGATGCAATTTGTAAAGTTGCAACATGGAGTTCAGTTCACACTTTCAATATTACTTTGTTGATGCACAAACAAGGAGCGATTCTCAGGTGGGACAGGCGGTTTTAAAATATCAGGTTGCGTCTGTTCTTTTTAACAACCCACCTCCTTCCCCTGGTACTGCTCACTAGTTTATGCAAAACATATGCTACTCCTATGTCCAGTCCCCTTTCCTACATACTGTATGGGCGTCCCTCGCTAGTTACAGGAGACCGAACCCTTTTCACCAGAAAAATGTAGAGGCGTGGCCCTGGGAGCATGTGCTTCCTTGACTCCGCCCACTGGCACCACGCCCCAGTCCTCTTTTCAGCGTCAACTGGAGTGGACCGCTTTCACCAGCGCACCTGGATTTGGCTACGGCCTTGTAATTCCACGCTCTCTTCCCTGTATACTGTCTTTTGTCTTTAGTCTTTTGTCTTTAATCAGGTACTCGGTCCTCTGGCGCCATGCTACTCTGTGGCGCATGGCGATGTCTTTGGGCTTCAGCAGGTGTCCAACCTGCAAAAGGCTCTTCCCTACGTCCGACCCCCACGCTCTTTGCCTCCGCTGCCTTGGCCCGATCACGGCTGGGAGGGTTGTTCCGCGTGTGACACGCTTACACCGCACGCTCTGAAGAACAGGTTAGCTTGGTGGAGGGAGCTCTTCGAACAATTGCCACCAGAGGACTTGAAGGACTTCGTCAAGCACAAGCAAGGCCCAAGGTAGAGCTTCTTTTTTTATCTGCACCACGCAAGGGCGACTCCTTCCCAAAGAAACGTCCGAGTGGGAAGGACCGATCAGGTTCTAACACCAGCACGGGTACCGAGGCCTTCAGCTACCGGCCACTAGGTCGAGGCAAGCACCACGGCGCAGGCATGTGGCACGCAGCCCGACAAAATGGCTGCCACACGAGACAAAATGGCAGCTCGTCTGACACCAGATAGTGTCCAGGTGGCACTGGTCTTCGCCATGTACGTGGCCTACAGCTTATTCTCAGCGTCGCAGGGCAGATATAGCCCACAACCTGTCAGGCAGAGTATGCCCAGGCCTCAGCAGCCACCCGCTACTCCGTCAATACCACCTTCCACCCCACCAGCCTGTGAGTACAGGTTTTTCGAGAAATACCTCACTCTTATGAGGTCCCCTCAGATGGGCTCCATCCTGTGGGATGTGTTCAGGGACATGCTGCCTCCAGTCCCACTGCCTATAGTTGTTGCTCATATGGCTCCAGCGCTTCAGGTCCCAGCTGCCCATTCGGCTTCCCTTTCCCGTACAGGTCAGGCGGTTCCGCACCAGCCCTCACAGCAGCCTCTGGGCTCCACACCTCAGCCTTCGGCGCCTAGTACGCCTCCTCCGGCACCAGACCAGCCAGACACCCTGATGGACACAGACTAGGAGGAGGAGGACCCCAATACGCCATCTTCAGCCAAGGCCTTCCATGACAGGCTTCCAGGTTTGGCAGAATATTTGGGCCTTCCTCAACCTGAGGTTGAGGAGCCGGAGGTGGGGCTCTTGGCAGAAGGCCTCACCCTAAGACGACCTTCCAAGACGGATATCCTGATGCAGATGGACCTTGTGGCTCTGGCCAAGAAGAGTTGGCTCAAGCCACACTCGCCCCAACCTCTAAGCCTCAGTCGTCCTGTGCCACTTCGTCCTGGGCGCTTCTAGGCAAGGAGGAGAAGCTCTTGGAGGCTTATGGAAAGGTTTAGTCCAACGCCTGGCTGCACCTTCGTCAAATAACAAGGGGGGTCCTGGGAGACTCTCTGACAGACATTAGTCCTGGTTAAAAGAGCCTTACCCAGAGTCTTTAGCTCACTATCTTTCACAGACGAGAAATATCCCAAACATATCAGTCTTTGTTATGTTAGGTTACCTGAATTTGTAAAGCGCACGGTCGCCCAGAGGCGGCATGGCGCTGGTAAGGAAGCTGCAGGCTAGAAAGATTCAGTAGAGAGCCAGAGAGCTATAACCAAGTGGTCTTCAAAGCTTTCCTGAAGACCAAAGTGATAATGGGAGGGTGTTCCAAAGCTTGGCCGCTGCAATGGAAAAGGCTCTGCTGCCAAATCTTTCCCGGTTAAACCGAGGGACCGTAAGTAGGTTGGTGATCGACGAGCGAAGGATACGTTCCGGAACATAGCGAAAGAATTTGCATTGAAGGAATTCAGCTCCTAAGCCATGGATTGCCCGATGGACAACACATAATGACTTAAACTTAACTTGCTGCGCCACAGGAAGCCAATGGAGTCGATGAAGCACCGGTGAAATAGGGGCACCATAGGGAGAGCCAGTGGCTAATTTGTCTGCCATATTCTGCATACGTTGGAGCAGGCAAATCGGTTGAGATTGGTACAGAGAGTTACGGTAGTCCAACCGTGAGAGGACTAGCGCAGCCACCACGGGAGGACGCATGGCTTCCGGAATCATGGGCAGGACTCTCTTAAGAACCCTGATCTGATGATGGGCGGACTGACAGACAGCCGTAACCTGATTTGACATGGAGAGGGAGGCAGAAAGAATAACCCCCAGGTTCTTCACTTTTGTCCTGCTCTGGGGCAGTCCAGTGAAATGCTAGGCAAAGGGCAGGACAAAGACTGATATGTTTGGGATATTTCTGCTCTGTGAAAGATGGTGAGCTAAAGGCTCTGGGTTAGAGTCTCGTAACAACGACTAATGTCTGGTAGAGGGACTCCCAGGACCCCCTTGTTAATTTGCATATTTAAGTAACTTTGGGTCTCACCCTAAGTTACTAGGGGAATCCAGATGTGGACCCCTTGCTCACTATTCTTAGAGAGGCACAGCTACACCCTACTGATTGCCTAGTATTTCGGTGCTGCACTGCCCCAGGGCAGGGCAAAGACTGATATGTTTGGGATATTTCTTCTCTAAGCAACACTTGCTATTTGTACCAATCGGAGTAACAGTAAGGCGCTAGCCGTCCTGCGGTAAAGGCCTAGGTTAAGGCCCTGTTTTGCCTCCTGTTTGCCGCACTGTGCCGGTGTGCCACTTCTCTTTGGCTGCCCAATTGTAAAACATGCCTAAAAATTGCCACAATGCGATCTCTTCTGAACCTATATTGTAGTGTCCAGTACACCCTGAGCTGTACATGTTAGCGAGCACCACGATTATTCACCCTGCTGCATCTTCGAATCCTTCCCAGAGCAGAGGTGACAGTACAGCACCCCCGTTGGACTTGCCAACTACCAACCCAGCCTCAAATACGCTACTGTGAGTCGGTATACACATCACTTGAACCAGCGCCTTGCTGACTTTATAGCCGATTTAAACTAAAGCTGATGACCGCATGTACATGCATACTACATAAATTGATGTCCTGTTAGCCTGTGCATCCTCTTACTCTCAAGGTAAAATGGCCTATGTTTACACCCGACCTACCATTGTACCTCTAATACGAAACTTTGCTTTATACTGCATGCTGTATGTTGATATCTAGCAATCGCGTACATTGTACAATGCCTAATCCTACATACTAGCCTATGAACAATGGTACCATCTTCCACGTACAATCCAACGAATTGTATAGTCCTTAATCATCCCAGCTAACGGCTCATTTTGCAGGTATTGCTTCTTACTTGTAACACCACCTGTTATCGTACACTGTATGTTCCTATCCAAACAGCCAAGTATGTTGTATAATGTTCAATTCCTGGCCTCTAACCCATTACATATTGTCTGCTACAATGTATAGGCTGTCCAACTAACTGCATAGCCATTGAATTGCATAGATACAAATCCATGTGGCATCCTCCCTCATGTGCAAAGTCTATATAGCCCTTCCACTATTGGAGTTTGACATGATTTCATAAGTTGCCTTCCGACTCTCTAGCGAGATCCATCCTCTCCAACATTGCTCACCCAGGGCCTACGCTCTAATGCATTGCCCTAACTATTCTACCCTATAGTAACTATGACCTTCAAGAGTATCCTGCTGCTATCCATTGCACTCTTCCTAATACCCATCAGCCTGTTGCTCTCGGCCCTCACTATGACTTGAATCAACTACACACCTTCCCTAGCAGCAGATAGAAACTGCAGACTCGGGGCCAGACGACCTTGGCTTCACGACCTTCCTAATAGCAAGCTCATAATACCTAACCAGAAATTCTCCCTAAACATCCCCAATAACGTAGCCACAAATATCAGAAATTCTGAAAAATCTCATAGAACACCACTCTCCAAGCCTCATTCCCCATATAAAACCTTAAGCAACTGCCCTCACCCACTCCTTTTCTAGTAGCATGCAAAACCCTAACAACCTGACCACATTCTCTGGTGCCCTAATCAACCCCAGGTCTCTAGTGGCCCACGCTACCAAAATAGCTGACATAATTTCCACAGAGGATCTCAACTTCCTAGCTGTCAGAGACGTGGCTGCACGAAGCGGGAGGCCCAGCCCTCACGCTAGCAACCACACAAAACTACCAGATATTTAGATTAGACCAACCGAATGCTAAAGGAGGCAGTCTCGCCCTTTTGGATAAATCTAACTTGTCTAGAAGACTTGTACCGTCACCTTCTATCCCATCCTGCAAACTGCTTACCCTCAAGCTCCCCATATCCAGTTGCTGTACTCTCACTATCTATCTACTCTACAGGCCCCCAGGACCTATCGGCACATTTGAAGAGGACCTATCTAGTATCCTAACAAATAATATGAAAGACTCCACACAAATATTACTACTGGGCGACTTCCACCTCGGCTTCAATGACCCCTTAGACAAAAATGCCCAAACTATAGTGAATATCCTGCGAGAATATGGATTATTAAAGAGTCTCTTCTACCCATGACGAATGCAGGACCCTAGGCTGGGTTTCGGGCCTGAACTGTGATATGTCAATCACTAAGATCACCCCCCAACATTGGACTGACCACTATCTTCTCTACTTCTCCATAGTCACTCCCTTAGGCAATAACTACCCGGCCCAAATTCTAAAAGAAGCAGCAAGAGACCTTGCCCCATTCATCTCTAAACTTATCAATGCCTCCTTCGCAACTTATACGCTCCCAAGTAAACTAAAACAATCTTGGGTCCTACCATTACTAAATATTTAGACCCAACTATCCCAACTAATTACAGGCCAATCACCACTGTGCCTTTTCTTTTAAAAATAATTGATAAAGTAGCACATATGCAAATATAATCATACCTTGAGGCCAACCACCTCCTAGGCTCTCGCCAATCCAGCTTTAGGCCTCAACATGGCACAGAAACGGCTCTAATCGATCTTAAAACCCAAATAGACTATCTTAAGGACAACAGGAAAACAGCTATGCTCCTCCTCCTTGACTTGTCTGCAGCCTTCGATCTGGTAGACCACGAAGTGCTATGCAGACACTTGGCATCAGCTGCTCATTTTTCTAAAGATGCAATCACCTGGACCCAAGCATTCCTGAACAATAGAACGATGAGTTTTCTCAACATTGGCATCTGCTGACCCCATCCTAACTACATGTGGCATGCCACAGGGATCCTGTGTCTCGCCGACTATGTATAATATCTTTACCAAGCCTCTGTTCGACAAATTGCACAGGTTTGGTGTCCTCTACACTAACTATTCAGATGACACCCAGATCCTTAACCCACTTTCGGGCAATTACTGCGACGACTCAGCTTTGGTAAATAAAATATATCTCCTCATTCAGGCATGGATGGGAACCCACGGTCTATGCCTGAAAGACGACAAAACAGAGATCCTGATCCTGCGATGCGGCATGAACCTAAAAAAAACGGAACTATTCTGCCTTTAATATAGATGGAAACACAATCAAGGTTATGAAAGAAGTAAAGACACTAGGTTTCTACCTTGATTCTGCCCTAACCCTAGGGAAACAAGTCAATTCCCCGGCTTCCATATCAGCCTACACCTGCAAGCTAATCGGAGCCTGCCGGCCCTTCCTATCTAAGGCAAGCTGCATTATCCTCGCCAACGTATTATTGTCTAAATTGGACTATTGCAATGCCCTCTACCCGGATGCCAATAAGTACATTTTAGATAAACTCAAAATTCTACAAAATAATGCTTTAAGAACTGCTTTGAACATTCTAACAGAGAACATCTGTCAGACATCAGAAGAGCAAATCGCTGGCTGAAAATAATTGATAGAATCCTGCTTAAAACAGTGACCATAACCTACAAGTGCTTGAACAATGCAGCACCCCCTTACCTCACTGAGAGAATCGTAAGGAAAACCTCTTCCCGACTGTCCAGAGTGACCAATGCCTTACTTAAACATTCCCAGATTTAAATTTAAAAAAGCTGGAGGAATCAGTTTCCCAGTGAGAGCTGTCCAAGCTTGGAATGCCCTTCCCATCCACCTTATAACTGACCAATCCCGTCTTAGCTTCAGACAGAACACTGTCAACTGGCTTCGATCCAACGTCAGTTAACCTGTCCCACGTTACTTAGCTCAGCAACCTTTGCACTAACTTACTGTATATAGGATATAACTGTTTGTTCTTCACCTATGTTTTCTGTACTATATTAATTACACTTCTATACTAATTTATGCCTTCATCCTATGTAACATGTCCTCTCTGTGACAAAGTTGTGAACTCGCGTTTTATGCTATTGTTGCGCCCAGTTACCCACGGGTTCTGTGTGCCTAACAAAGAAAGATAGTGAGCTAAAGACTCTGGGCAAGAATCTCGTAACCAGGACTAATGTCTGGTAGAGGGACTCCCAGGACCCCACCCCCCCTTGTTAATTTGCACCTTCGCCAAACCAACGCGGACGCCATGCTGTCAGCCGTTAATCATAGATTTTGGCGGGAAATAGCAAACTACCTTCCAGAACTTCCGGTACAGAGCCAGGCGCGTTTCAAGGTAGGCCTGGCAGAAGCTAAAATGGTGGCTCAGGACATCATGGATTCCACCTGACGCACTTTGACACCTCATGCCGTGCCATCTGCATCACCATAGACATGAGTCCTGCCTGGCTACGGGCTACCAGGTTCAACCCAGACGTCCAGCAACGCATAATGGACCTTCCATTCGAGAGTGGCGACCTTTCATTCCACCACTGATGAGCTAGATAAGAACAACAGTTCCCAAACTGCAAAGTCTTTATCCTCATGAAGGCCACTCCTAAGGCATACACCCAGTCGCATCAATGCTCCGACAAGGGGGCGGGCCTTTGGTGGGTTCCAGGACTCCCAGGAACAGAGGTTGAGGCAGCCTGACAGTTCTCCGAGTCAACACCGATGCAAACAATGAAAGAGGGGGAGCAATGGCTTCTTGGAGTCCCCCTCCTCTGCCCCAGCCTCAAAGGGAAAGAAAACATGACTCATCCCTTCAGGTCCACGTGTCTCCAGTGGGGGGTAGGCTTGCCCTTCACGCACAGTCCTGGAGTCAGAGGTTCGCTGACCCACGGATCCTATCCGTAGTGTCCTCTGGTTACCGTATGCCGGTTCCTTCCTCTTGTCTCTCCTCCCCTCCACAGATTGGGACAACATAAATGATTTGCTCGTAGAGAGCCAGGGAGTGGATGAAGTCCCAGCCTCCCAGCGAGGCTTGTGCTTCTACTCCAGGATTTTCGTCATACAAAAGAACCAGGCTGGCCTGAGAGTTGTGTTGTACCTTTCCACCCTGAATCTCTCCCTCCCTCTTCAAAAATTTGAGATGGTTACGCCAGTGCTTATTGCGGAGACACTGCAGGGGAGATTGGATGCGCTCCCTGGATCTGAAGGACGCGTATCTACACTTCCCAATTTGGCAGTTTATCGGTCCTTTCTATGGTTCAGGATCATGGGCTTCCATTTCCAATACAAGGTTCTACCCTTTGGACTCCACTCCGCTCCCAGGGTGTTTATCAGACTTATGAATGCAGTGGCAGCCCTCCTCAGGGCCCAAGGTCACCATGTCATCCCTTACCTGGATGACTGGCTCGTCAGGGCGAGATCCCCAGAGGCGGTTCACCACACTTACTCCGCCCTTTTGAACACTCTCCACAAACTGCTATTTTCCATCAAGCTCAAGAAGTCACCGCTGCAGCCTACGCAGAGCCTCACTATTCTTGGACTCATCTGGGTCACAAGCTCTGAGTTTTCCCCTCGCAGGACTAGATCACAGCCATCAAGAGGGCCACATTTTATTTTCCCCACAGAGGGGTGACCTCTGCCTGGTGGTACCAGCATCTCATGGGTATCATGGCAGTGTTCCTACTAGCAGTACCTCACACGAGGATCAAAATGAGGAGATTACAGCTGCACTTTGCAGCCTCATGGAATTGGGACGGGGCTCCCAAGCCGAGTTTGTCAGCATTCCTCCCTTTCTCCACCAGGACCTTATCTGGTGGTCCACGGATTGCAACCTGCGGACAGTCGGGCCCTTCTGGCAAGCGACCATCACCACAGATTCCTTCTTGGAAGGCTTGGGGGGGGGGGGCTACCCTGAACAACCACAGCGTCCATGAAGCCTGGTCCTTCCAGGAGCAGTAGGCCCATATCAACTGGCTGGAGCTGAAAGCTATCTGGCTTGCTCTCAAGGCTTTCCTGCCGCTTATCGGTTGCAAGATGATCCTCATTCAGACTGACAATTCCAGCATGTGTTACATCAACAAGCAGGGTGGCACCAGGCAGGGGTGGACTGGCCTATATGGAACTCTGGAGATTTCCCGGTAGACCTCTGCACCCTGGGCCTTTTTTGTGTGGTCTTTCCAAATGTTATCCTAGGAGAAGGGTTGGGCATGCTGAAAATGTCTAATATCGAGCCACTTTCAAAATTATTTCCAGGGCCTCTTTTGGTTCCCAGTCCACCCCTGGCACCAGGTCCCCTCCTCTATGCAGCCTGGCAGTCAGCATTTGTGAGTGTGTCCTGGAGAACATCATCTTCTTGAGCGCAATCCACCTCCCGGGCAAGCCCAACTGGGAGCAGACAATTACGAATGGTAATTGAATGATCAGGTCCTGCTGGGGATCTTCAGCAGATGAGGCCATCCCCAGGTGAATCTTTTCGCCACCTGGTACAACAAGAAGGGCCCTCAGTTTGTGTCTTGGCAGGGACAGGGCCCTGGCTCCCTGGGCAACGCCTTGCAGTTGCAGTGGAACAGCATGACAGCATACGCATTTCCTCCCACTCCCCTGGTTGACAGGGTGATTTGCAAATTAAGAGAATCATGTCACCTCAGCATCATTCTGATAGCTACTTGGTGGCCTGCGAGACCATGGTTCTCAGAGCTGCTCAGCCTCTCGGACAAGCTTCCCATTCACCTGCCCTTGGGGCCAGGTCACCTTATATCGCAGCAGGGAGGCAGGGTCATCCATTCCGTCCACAGAAGTTAGCCCTCGCTGCGTAGTTCCTAAGCAGGTCTTACTAAAGCCTCTGTGGCTGTCACGAGAACTAGACATACAGGGTGCTAGGATCAATGCTACTAGGAGCCAGTACAAAAGCAAATGGACTAGGTTTTGCCACTGCGTGCAATCTAAGGAGGTGGACCTGCTTACTTGCACGTTGGACGAGGTCCTATCCTCCTTGGCCCACCTCACACACTCGGGAGTGCAAAATATACATGCTGTACCTATCTGGCGGTCATAGGAGTCTACCGGAACTCCCGATGTGGTTACTGTCCCAGTTCTCTTTATCTGGTCTTTCTTAAAACCACAGCCTTGGTTTACTCTCCTAAGGTCTGTGCATGCCACAAGCATCTGCAAAGTTCGCACTCCCCTTTATCATTGGTCGGGGTATGTCTTTCTGATGTGGGTCACAAATCCCTTCCACTAGATTACTCTGTTCCATGGGTATTCCGTCTGTCCTTCAATGTAGTCTTAAAGCACTCTCTGGGTAACCCAAACCCTATGACTAGCCACCCTGGTACCTGCAGGGTATTGGCCGTCTTCCTCTGGTTGTCGCAGGGTCTCCCAGGAGCTTCTGTGGGTTTCCTAGCTCACTGGCTTTCCTCAGTCTCGCAACTCATCTGCAGCTAGCCGGCAGTTTGGAGGCAATCCAGCAGCTTCAGTCACCGGTGGGTGTTTTCCCTCTCTTCCAGTTTGCTTTCTGCTTTGCAGGACCTGTGCAAGTATTCTTCCCTCTTGGACACCCTCTGCCTCTCTGCTCTGCGGTCCTGCGTGTAACCAGTGTTGGGCAGAAACCTGTGCAGTTCCCTTAGGGAACACTGCAAAAGACTTAAGACTACAGGTGTTGGCAGTAAACCCACTTGGTAGCAGTCCGTACCACCCAGATTTACCTGGTAGCTGTGGCTGAGCAGTCAGACTTCCCTCAAGAGAGTTAGGCAGTATGCAAAGTATACACAATAGGCACTCAGGTACAATAATACAAGCAAACACTGACCAGAGCTTTGGTATCAAAGTATATAATTATTTATTTAAAAACACATGGTTTGAAACACTCCAGCACTCTTGTTGTAAAATATTCTAAACACAGTTACTATTGTAATATGTACACCCCCGTTTCCTTATCAGATAAGTCACAGTAAAACACCACTTATTTTCATACAGAGGTGAGCGCTTAACTAGATTGCACTCCAATAAGTTTGTGAGAAAGGAAGGGAAAAGACATAATATGGAAATGTACACCACTCTAAGGTTCAGGAACACTGTTAGCAAGGCAGAAGAGCCAAAGTCCAAAGGCTGGGCCCACTCTTAGAGAGAGCAGAGCACAAATGCGCCCAAGATCACATAGTTACACTAGGCTTAGACAGTCTTGCAGAGAGTTCACAAACAGTTTAGAGAGGTTTAGGAAAGTTTAGCCAGGGTGTCCCAGGCTAACCCAGGTTGGAAAACCGGGGACTAAATCTACCCCGTACAGTCGGTAGCAAGGGAAGCCAGGCGGGACACGGTACCTTAAGTGGGAAGGATCCTCCAGCGGTGGCAGTTGTTCCTGGTAGTGGGTGCAAGTTGCGTCGTCGTCCAGGGGCAGAGAAGAGCTTGACTTGGAGGAAAGATGAAGGTTGTTGCACTACCAGGGAAGAAACCAGCCGCAGAGTTTTCCGGTTAAAGGTGGTACCTTGGTTTCGCGGTCGTGGTAAAATGTGGTATCCCGGTTGCCGGGGTGCTTGGCACAGGCAAGGCGGCCACAAGGTACATCGGGAAGGCGAAAAGACGGTGAAACTGGTTATCCCCACCAGTCAAAGGAAGAAGACTCTCCGGCGGGAGATTTCCTCTGTCGTTGGGAAAAGTGGTGAGGCGGTCCAGCAGGGCTCCACCGGGGGTGGTGTCGTGGCAGGTCGGCTCAGCTTCTCCCTCGTCGGATCCTTAGGTCCTGTGGCGACTTCTGAAGTTCCAGTCCCCAAAGCCCTGCTTTTATGCAGAAAACCCCCATTCACTCAGCCTAGCTGTCACTCAAACATGCTAAGTGGTGAGCCGGCCGGCTCACCACTTGGGCCAATCAGGACGGAGTGCGACTTGAGTTGCCTAGGCAACTCAGTGCAGGGTGCCTAAATTCCCCTCCACCCCTCCTAAGTACCCCAGACAGAGTGGCACCACTTTGGAAGGCTTCTGTGGAGAAGCCCGCCAAAAAGTGGAACAAAGGGCTCGACTTGGGTTGGAGTCACAGAAGAGAACACAAACGCCATTTTAGAATCCAGTTTTGGCAAAAATACCAACCGGAGAATTAATATTAATTAAATAAACCGGCGGTATGTTCGAGGCTACCGTAAATAATTAAATAAAGATAGTAGCCTAAAACAATGGGAAATCCCATAGGAAAATATTCGTGGTTGAATATAAAACGTAGTATCCACTGCCACCAGCCAAAACTCGATCAGGGGGGACGGAGACGTGCCCCCTCGACTAACAGACCCCGGGGCAATTGAATTGCCCCAGCCAGTACGTCCACAATATGATGGTTTGTACTGGTTCTGTTCAGAATTTAAGACTAGTAAAGTCAATGGTGACTTTACATGCCCTGGGAGACAGTAGTCAGTCCCAGGGTATGGAGTCTATACTGGGGGGGTCTCTATGACACCCCAGTGTCACTGCACTGAGGGTGCTGTGTAACACACATCACAAAAACACATAAAGCCCTATGGAGTAAAAGACCCCATAGCCCATTAAACACATCTAGATTCAAAGAAACACACTCAAATCATGTCCAAGAGTGAGGGTAAAAGAGTCTCACTCTTGGCAGGAGAAAAAAATAAACCCCAAAAATCCAGCAAAGCTGCTGGGGGACTCACTAAGTTAGGAAATTCAGCCTAAACAGAGAATTCTCTCTAACAACCAGGTACTTTCTCAGCTACTATCGAGCCTGTAACAAAGACATCATTCTGTTCCCTTGTTGCCTTTGAATGACAGCTGACCAATGGGATCAGAGTGCATGCATTTATTTTTGTGTGCAATCTGCGTTACTTGCGGCTTATTCCTCGCCCCAGTAGTTCTTGTCTGAGACATGCTGCAGCAACACATGTGGACATTGGCTACTATGGTATTGGAGGGGTTTTGAGGGAAGGTGGGATCGTTGAAGGGATAACACGTTCTCCCGGGATAGACCTACTCTCAGTGGAGTCATTCTTCCCCATGAGATACTCCAGCGGAGTTCCATGCCCTGGGGGACTCTCGGGTAGCTGCCTTGCCTCCCTGGCATCATGGAAAGGGGCTCCCTCATCTAAAGCAGTGACGATAACCCAGGATTCATACAGCACCCAGACTTGGAGAGTGGGAAGCCATGTGGAGTCTGAGATGATATTTGATTGGTAGATAAGTGATCCAGAACTTGAAGGATCGCGGGGCAGAATACAAAAAAGGTGCACAATTGCAGAATTCAAGATGTTGCAAAAATGAATCTGCAACATTTCCAGCCTGCACAAAGAGACTTGCCAATTTCGAAGCATCTATATCAGTAGAGTTGCTGCTGCTCAGAAGGGAAGTTGGCAAAGCTCTTATAACAATTCCACAAGTGAACCACCACACGAGAAATGGACCTGTAACCGTTCCCAATAGGTGTCAAAGGTGGAAGCTCCCAAGCCTGGCCACTGAAGAATACAGTAGACCCAAAAAGAAGACACCAGTGCCAGATACACTATTTTGATATTGATAGGAGAAAAGAAAGAAGTTGGCTGCTGCCTTATCATTGAAGCACAAAATCACATGTGCCACAAACAAACGTTTTAGGGACTTAACAAGCAGAAAGTCACATGGGAGTGAGGATTTGACATGGGATGCTCAACACGGCACACTTAAACCGGCAGATACCACACGAGCTTTAATGAACAGTAAAGTTAAAATGCCTGAAATTAAGAAAACTCAGCCACAAACTACTGGACTAAAAGCCAACTCGTCCAACCAAAAAGCACAACAGTTTCATCAAGTTCTACTGGAACGTATTTAGTCTTCTGACGATTTAATTCTGAATCGCCACAACGTATTGTGGTTATGTCATCTCGTTCCCACGCTCAGAGCTATTGAACCTGAGGATCTGAAAGTGGTGGAATTCTTTAACGAAAACAAAAATGACACTGTGATATTACATGTTCAATCTAAACTGATTGTGGAAACTTTGCTCGAGGCTGGCCCAGTGTTGATGTCATTGGGATTTGATATCTCCAAAGTGGCCGATGGTTCTCAGTTCGGATTCTCATGAAACATCACAACAAATGTGTCTGTTCGTGAGACAGAAAGGGAAAAAATTTCAGCAGCAAAGGATCTAGCTACTGCACAGACCTCGTTGCCTGTTCTGAGTTCTGGCACTGAAAACTCAGCCTTATCTGCGCAATCACAGATGGAAGATCTCATAAGGATAACAATCCTAGGGGCCCAAAAATCAAGCTCTGAATGTGATGGAGTAGAGTCTGCTGCCAACACAGGAAAAAAAGGATAACGATTGGACCGGGTAGCAGGGACTCTAAATATGAACAAGGGTAAATAATGCCAGGCCCACTGTGGTCCTAAGAACTGCACAATGGGTTCCTGGAACACAAGAGGCTTCTTGCATCTTTTTTCAACCGCATGGGCAGAAGACTTTGATATAATTTGCTTACAGGAAACCTGGTTAAGTGAAATTCCAAATATTGAAGACTTTGAAACCGCTTTGAATCCAGCAATTAAGCAGGCAAAGGCCAGACCCATGGCTGGCCTGCTATTGGCGGTGAGGAAAGCCTCAGGATTCAGGATTGTAAGATCTATGAACATTTCTCCATATATTCAGGTCTCCGTCATCAGCTCACTCCACTCTGAAAATTCTTTAGCTCCCCTGCTCTATATTATAAACTTATACTAGAATCACTTGGCAACAGGAGGGGTAACGTTTATTGACCAAGTCTCAGCTACGATCGATGATCTGACGGATAAAGAAAACCTAGATGAACTAATTATATGTGGAGACCTGAACATTGACTGTATTAGACAGCAGGATCAAGTGAGTGAAACTAGGAAATTGTCCAGTCATCAACTCCAGCTATCAAAGCAATGGTGCCTGGAGATGGAACTGCATGGATTAACGATGCTGAACGGTAACACAACTGGTGATATTCCAGCTCAAGCGACTTGGCGCAGACTTGGACAAAGTTCGATATTGGACTATATATTTATATCAGAAACCCTCCATACAAGGACCACTCACTTTGAAGTCATTCAAATGCTACACAGTGATCACGATATGGTGAAATTAAGATTCATCCACCACACGCAACGTGAACAAGAGTCTTGGCCTCACGCTGTTAGAACCGGGGCGTGCAGACTTCGCCTATATTTACAAGATGACGAGGTAAATAAAATCTAGTCTGTATTTCAAACGACCATGCAGTCTATTGAATATGAACATCTGCTGTCCGAATTTAAAGAACGCTCAAATATCTTAAGACATGTTGATTTCGCTCCAAAGCATAAATTTGATATCGAAATTTTACAACACAAAAGAGCTATGCGGCACGATCTAAGAAAAGCTCAAAGAATGTCGAATGTTAACACCGCTGAATGTGAAAGAATGATTAGACAAGCGTATAAAAATCGGATCAAGTCGCACAAGATAATCATGCTCCAAAATGACTCTGAACTGATGCTGTCGAAAATGGCTAACAAAAACACTGCTGACTTTTGGAGGCTGATAAATAACAATTTAGCCCCACAAAATGCATTACAGTCAAACGCAGTTTCAGAAACCGAATGGGCGTCATTCTATACTAGTCTTTTTCATAAGGATGACGTAACGGAGGTATGGAAAGCGCCACATCTGTCTCACTGGGACTTGGTGTTCGAAAGAGATGACATCCTACAAGTAATTAAAATTGCGAATGCCTCTCGAGCCCCAGGCCCAGACGGCCTAACAAATTATACCATCAAGCGACATCCTGAACAATGGGCCGATTTCTGTGTCCTCTTGTGTGATAGAATACTCAAGTGCTGTACCACTCCAAAATCATGAGAGCGCTGTGATTGTTCCAATTTTTAAGAAAGGAGACAGGAAAAAATCCGAAAAACTACAGACCGATAGCCTTGCTGGATGTGTTGGGGAACATTTATGCAACCCTCCTCCAACAAAAATTACTACTATGGGCCAAAGAATCGAACCATGTGGACCCAAGACAAGCAGACTTTGTAAAGGGGGTAGGATGTGGAGTGAACCTGCTACTCTTAAATCTGCTGAAAATGGAAGCTCACAGGACTAACACCAAAGTCTATTTAGCCCTAATAGACCTCTCGTACGCGTTCGACAGCATAAATAGAGAGTTGCTGTGGAAAAAACTAAATGCCTGGAACTATCCACCCTGTCTGCTAGCTGCAATTCATGAGCTACATTCCAAACTACTATTAAGATCAGACTGGACAGAAAGGGCTTGTTATCTGCTCCAATTAACACCTTTAAAGGCGTCAAACAGGGATGCCCCTTGGCAGCTATAATTTTCAACCTGTTCATATCAGATATTACTGACATCTTTAATGGTGCAAACGTGTTCCCGGTGAGAATTCATAGCTCTCACATTAACTATCTGGCATATGCTGATGATCTCATCTTAATTGACCTTACACCAATAGGTCTGCAGCAGAAGCTCACGATTCGTGAAACCTACTTAACAAATGGACTGAAGATAAACAAACAAAAATGCGAAGTGCTAATTCTTGAAAAACTGACAACTAACAGAATGAATAGAAGAAAATTCAACTGGTATCTTGCCAATGAACAGGTCAAGATTGTGAAAAACACCATTTATTTGGGTATTATTTGGGTATGAAGTTAAGTGCAAGCAGAAATGATGATCCATGGGCTGAGGCATCTAAAAGTAAATGTCTTCAGCTAGCATGTCAAGCTAGTCTGATGAACAAAAAATATGGGAAATTCTCACTGAAGCCAACTATCGCGTTCTTCCAAAAAAAAAGCTATCCCAGCCCTGATCTATGGCGGAGAAAATGCTTTTGGATGTGCTAACTCATTATGGAGCTCTCTTGAAAATGTCTTCTGGTCAAGAGTGTTACACTTACCCAAGGGTCTACCAATGGTCTGTATAAGATACAAATTGGGATATATCTCCATACAAGCAAGTCTCATGGAACCTGCTGAGCCTCTTTAGAAAAACAATGCTAGAGGCTCCCGTGCCACAAATTTGTATACTGCACAAACCACACCTGGGCAAACGTACATGATCTTGTCAAAATGGAATGCACTCTGCCTTGAGGTTTTGGAATTGTACGACATCACCCTAAATACCTTGATGGACAATGCAGAGCTAGCCAAAAAAAACTGAGGCGAGCAGACTGGACTAATACTTGCGATCTAAGGCTGAAAGCAAAACTGATGTCAGACGTACCTGGAGAAGCAAGAGTGTATGGCCGCAAACCTACTTGACTTGCTTTCCTGACCATTATTCGAGAGAACTTTAAATGCATTTCAGGCTTAACGTAATGGCAACCAAAGAACGCTTAAGCACCTGGACGCAATTTGCCGATATGTCTCTAATATGCAGATTCTGTGGTGCCCCGAAAGAGACCCTAAACATTTGACGATGTTCTGCCCGGTGTTTCTCCAACACAGAAAAACTGCCTTTGACTCGATTATCAGCAAGCATCAAACATTGACTGTAGAAGAGTCGTGGAAAGCCCTGTTTGAGAGTTCATCTAAAGAAGTGTTATTTTCATTGGTGACGTTCCTCCGAGTCTTAAAAGAACGCTTAGACGCTGAGAAGAAAACCTTGAAATGAGCAACTGTGTGCCACTCACATATTCTTCAATGGGACCAATTTAAAGTCCATTATCGATAAAATGACGTTTAGTTGACTATACGAGAACGGGATGGCGTTTTCTTGTTCCTTTGTGATTTGTCCTTGTGATCTGTCATGTTTGCTTTCTTTTTAACAATTGATACACAATTGATACACAGAGAAGCTGGTAACTTACACAAGAAACTCGCAGGGTATAATGTCAGGTTACTAGAAATCCCGAGGAAGGGTTTGACCCATTTGTGCCTATTTCCAGACTAACAGGATTGTAGACGGAACAAGTATGTTAAAATTTGGGACATCGAGACCCAAACCATTTAGTGACTCGGAGCTCCACATAAAAACTTTGCGTGTTGGTTATTCAAGTCCATGTTAAAAAATAATTTTCTGAATGAGATGAGATCTGAATACAAGGAAACATGTTGGAGTATCGGAAGAATAATTGTATTTTGCAACTAACGAATCCCTTGTAAAAAAGCAAGATAAAGATGCATAATTCAAATTCTTGTAGTTGACTATATACATATGGAGACTTAAGAAGGCCCAATGTTTGTGCAGAGAGTTGGATAACATTAACAGAACTGAGCACATGAGCACAACAAGTATCTCAAACCCAGTAGGACAGCCACCTCAGCAGAGATAAGAACTTTCAAACCAAGTGCAGATCCCATGAATAGAGGCTTCTAGCGAGAACGTCAGGTAGCATGCCTTTGCTGGCAACCTTAGATGGATTTAACTTCAAGATTAGTAGCGGAACGAGTCCTGGGATTGGATGTCAAGGCAAAGATCTTCAAGCAAGAAGGGTTGTCTGGGGAACTACTACACCCCCGTCCTTTGTACTTTGTCCGCGTCCTGCATCGCAGAGTGGGTGGCTGACTCAATCTGCCCACTCCTCGCATCAACACCTCCAAGGCCTAGGCAGGGTACTTATTCATTGATTGCAGTCCTTTTGGAACATCAACATGCATGTTCAGTTGTTACAGCAGTACATTTGGCTCAATTTGAATGATGACATATGTGACTACCAAGACTCCTGTGGACGTTAGCAGCATATTCCCAATTAGTGATGACAATTTAAATAAATATGAATAAGGACGTACCATATAGTATGCCTCTTAGTGGTGTGACCCTGTTGTAAGAGCTGAGGGGGTTCTATGGCACAGGAAAGCTGGTATGTCTGGGCCAGTACAGAGCTACCTGGAGTCACAGGGCCGTTACTAACTTAAATGCCTTATCTTTTGATAGCTGTCTAAAAGCGCTACACTTTGCACAAGGCATCCTCTTTTGCACTTCAAAGGACTAATCCTTGACTGGCTAGCAGACCTGAACTGCAACATTGCTATCACCTCTAATCTGCTCTGCCTGTAGGCCGACAACAGTATTGTATTCACTGTACCATTGTCCACATCCTCCTCAAACCACCGCCTTGCCCTTAACTACCACAGCTACGCACAGTACTTTATACATTACCAAAACCTGCATATTACCTCTGCTGCATGAGCTACTCCTCTCAAAGCCACCTGTTAATAACCCTGCCATCCTGGTAGACCTATACAACCCAACTCTCACACAGGCCATCAACACAGTGGCTCCTGTTAGGGAGAATTCTCTCTTTAGGCTGAATTTCCTAACCTAGTGAGTCCCCCAGCAGCTTTGCTGGATTTCTGGAGTTTGTTTTTTTCCTCCTGCCAAGAGTGAGACTCTTTTTCTCCTACTCTTGGACATGATTAATGGTGTTCCTTTGATTGGTAATGTGTTTTATGGGCTATGGGGTCTTTTACTCCATAGTCTCATGTGTTTTTCCTATATGTTACACAGCACCCTCCGTGCAGTAACACAGGGGTGTCATAGTGCCACCCCACCATAGACTCCATACCCTGGGACTGACTACTGTCTCCCAGGGCATGTAAAGTCACCATTGGCTTTACTAGTCCCAAATTAACAGAAACCAGAACAAATCATCATATTGCGGATGTACTGGTCGGGGCAATTCGATTGTCCCGGGGTCTGTTAGTCGAGGGGGCACGTCTCCGTCCCCCCTGATCGAGTTTTGGCTGGTGGCAGTGGAAACTACTTTTTATATTCGATCACGAATATTTCCCTATGGGATTTTCCCATTGTTCGAGGCTACCAACTTTAATTATTTAATTCTTATAGCCTCGAACATACCGCCGGTTTATTTAATAAATATTAATTCTCCGGTTGGTATTTTTTGCCAAGACTCGATTCTAAAATGGCGTTTGTGTTCTCTTCTGTGACTTCAACCCAAGTCGAGCCCTTTGTTCCACTTTTTGGCAGGCTTCTCCTCCGAAGCCTCCAAATGTGGTGCCACTCTGTCTGGGTACCACAGGGGGTATGGGAGGGGGTTTAGGCACCCTGGACTGAGTTACCTTGGTAACTCAAGTCGCACTCTTGTGTGATTGGCCCAGGCCGGCTCACCACTTAGCATGTTTGAGTGACAGCTAGGCTGAGTGAATGGGGGTATGCTGCATAAAAGCAGGGCTTTGGGGACTGGAACTTCAGAAGTCGCCACAGGACCTGAGAATCCGACGAGGGAGAAGCTGAGCTGACCTACCACGACGACACCACCGGTGGGTGCCCTGCGGAACCGACTCACCACTTCCCGACGACAGAGAAGATCTCCCAGCTGGAGAGGCTTCTTCCCCTGACTGGTGGGCACAACCAATTTACCTTTCTTTTCTTCGCACCCCAGCCCGGTTTGTGGTCGAACTGCCTGTGCCAAGCACCCCGGCAGCTGGATAGCCACTCACCACTGAACCGCGAATCACCGGACCGCTCCTTGTACCTCAGAAACTCTGCGGCTGGTTTCTTCCCGGCAGTGCAACAGACTCCTGTCTTCCTCCATGACGAGATCCTCTCTTCCCCCGGGAGTGTATATTTATTTTTTATTTTTTATTTATTTGCGTTTGTTCCGAATGGAACTATGCAAAGCTCTTGATCAACTGGGTTTCAAATCTTGAGTATCCTCAGCCTAACATTTTCAATGTTTATTGTATGATCTTCACCGGGGCAATTTGCCATGTTGTTCTGTCGCCTCCGATTAGTCTGTGCCACCACTGGTCGATGTCGAAAGGCCCATTTGCCCGGAGTGGATCGAGGTAGGCTGATCTGATCTTTTGGTTCCCTGGGCAAGTCATTAGTAGGTGACATATGGTTTCCTTTTCTGCTCCACAAAAGCAGCATTCACATGAGTCTGAGATACCTCTGATGTAGCGGATCTCATTGGTTTCTATTAGGTTGAGTCTTATCCTGAGTAAAACATTCCGGGATGGTCTATTAGGAAATTTTTTAATAAACCTCTGTAGTTCGTTTACTTTGCACAGGGTCTGTGGCAGATGAGCTAACGGTTTGTTGATTGATGCTTCGATTTGAGTATTGGCCCAGTCGAGGTTTTTGAGTTTTTCGCACACTCTGACTGGATTAGAGTGGAGGTCGTCTTCAGAGCATGCGACTGAGTCCAAAAGAGCTACATTTTCCTCTCTCCATTTTGTCAGCATTTTCACCGAAAGGGATTTTGTTTCTTCACCTATCATTGTGTAGATGTTCTGGGCGTCCTGGCAAATGCACTTTCGGTAGAGCAATATTGAGTTGATGGTTACTGTGCCTGCTAATGAGAGAAGGCTAAGTTTGCGGCGAATTGCCGGCATTGAAGTTGAGTTTGGCAGGCATAGGACCTTTTTTCCAAAAGAGGCCTTCTAGTTTTGGCCAGAGGTTTTTTGGTATCTCAGGCATGGCTTCTGCGCCGTAAGTAATAGAAGGCACCACCTTTTTTTTGTAAAATTCGATAACCGGAATCATTGAACATTTTCTGTATTTTAGGTCTATGGCTTTTCCTTGAGCCGCCAACTTTTTGGGTTTGAGTTTCAGACTGTCTTGCATTGCACTTTCTGTGCGGGAACTGTCTAAGGTCACACCCAAGTATTTGAAATCTTTTATTCTCTCGATTTCTGTGTTTTCTAGGTAACACTTATACTTGTCGGTTTTTTTGGCGCTGATTCCAGTATTAGTATTTTAGTTTTTTCTTTGTTAATTAGGAGGTTGTTTTCCTCTGTGTAGTGAAACAGATTTGTTAATTGTCTCTGCAATCCAATTTGAGTCTGGTCAAACAGAACCAGATCGTCGCCATACATGAGCCTGCTGATGGGTACTTTGGCCAATTTCGGTGGAAAGGTTTTTGTGAGATCTTCAGTTTCTCCAAAGTCACCCATGTATGCTAGGAATAATTCAGGGGCAAGAGGGCAACCCTGTTTTACCCCTCTGCTCGTCGGGATTACTGCAGAAACTTGGCCTTGGGGATTGAGTCGCACTCGCAAAGAGGTTTTTGTGTGCAGTGCTTTTAGTGGCAAAAGAATTTCCTTTGGGCAGTTCCATCCTTCAAGTTTTGTCCAGAGTCGGGACCTGTCTACCAGGTCAAAGGCCTGGGAAAGGTCAACGAAGGCCATGAAGCATCTGGATTTTCCTTCAATTGCTTTGCTCTTTAAGGTCCTGATAGCGAGGATATTCGCTGATATGGCGACATTTTTCTTAAAACCAGTTTGGAATATGTCGTGGCATGGTGCCAGTTTTGCCCAGGCTTGGAGTCTTTTCAGCAACAGTGCCCCATAAACTTTTCCAATAGAATCCAAAAGTGCGATTGGACGGAAGTTCAGAGGGTCGCCAGCGTCCCCCTTTTTGTAGATTGGGACTATAATCGCTTTAGTCCATGAAGATGGAATGGATTTGGTTTTTGCAGTGTTCAAAGATCTTTTTTAAAAGAGTTGAGCATTCTGTTGGTTTTTTTTTTAGGTCCATATTAGAGATTCCGTCTGGACCGACCGCTCTAGAGTTTTTCAGTTTTTTCAGGGTTTCGAAAATTTCTTCGGAGTAGTCGAAGTTTGACCAACTCGAAAGGTCTTTTTCGATGTAGTCGACATTTTCATTTGGGGGGGGGCTTTGAAAAGGGTTTGGAAGTGATCGATCCATTTCTGTTCCCCATTCGAGTTGATGATGGAATTTTTGATCGATGGAGTTGAGGACTTTATAAGAGACCAGAATTCTCTGGCTTTGTTGCCACAGATCATTTTCAGGACTTTTTCTGAGCTTTGCTGGTAAAGGAGGGCGCAATGGTTTTTTATCCAGTTTCTGTAGTTTCTGGTAATTTCCGACAGCTTTTGCTCCTGTTTACTGGGCGATGATCTTTTCAGCTGTCGCTTAATTCTTCGAAATTCGCGTCTTTTTAGGACCAGCTGTTCATTGTAGCTGTGTTTGTGTGTGGATTCTGAATTTTGAGAGTTCCTTTTCTTTGTCGCAAAAGCCACAAGAAGGGGCACATAGTCTGGTTTGGGATGTTTCTCTGACAGGCCCTCTTTTGAGTATCTGAGAGCAACCTCACTGCTGATGTTGAGAGTTTTAGGCGGTTTCCTTGGTTGTTTACTTCCATACCGTATGATTCATCCTTGGTTCTCTGGAAGTTAATAGTCCAAGTTGTTATTAATTGGTTGTGGTCACTAGCTGTCGTTTTGTAGACCTTGAAAGTTTTTATAGTCTCTATAAAGGGCGGGACACATATATGTAGTCGATGGTTGCTTTTGACGTTCCCTGTTCCCATGTCGGGAGACGGTCTTTTTCCTTGAAGATCGTGTTGAGGTTCAACATGTGTCGTGATGACATCAGCTTACTCCAGAGCTTACTTCTTTGGGCTGCAAGTGTGGATATTGGGTGTTTACCCTCTCTCGAGCCTGGTTGAGTGCATGGAATATTAAGGTCTCCACAGATGATAAGAAATGGAACCAGGCGAGTAGACTGGATTTCGTTGATGGAGTCTTCCATCATTTGGATGAAGTCCTTCGAGTCTGTTTGCAGGATTCCAAAGAGTTTAGGATTGCAATTTCTGAGTTTCGATTCTTTCAAGGTTCTTCGAGTTCGATAAGGACTGCTAGTATAGATAGATTTGTCAACAAGGTTTCTTTCATTTTTATGCCAGCACTGTTTCTGCAGGCCACGAGCAGACCCGAAGATGGACGGCCCAAATGGCCCTTTTTTTGCAGATGCCAAGACTAGGTCGTATCCGTCTAGAATCGGTTTGTCGGTGAGCCAAGTTTCCTGAAGGCAGATCACGTCACATGATGCTAAATCCGCATCATTCTGGGTCGTCAGGTGGGTGTATCCTCGTGTATTCCAAGAGCACAATTTTAGCGTAGTCTGGGACTGGTCGGCTTGCAAGATGTCGTTGACGTGACTCTGCCGACCTTCGCATTGCTATTTGTTAATAGTTTTTGAAAGTGCTTTTGGCAACCAGGACCAGATTCCCTGTCAGTTTTCTTTCAGTTTTAAAGTTTCTGGCACTTTCAGTTGTTCTGGGTTTTTTGGTCGCGGTTCCATAGGTGTTTGTTCCGGTTTTCATTGTTCGCCTGGTTCCGTGGGTTAAAGCTTGGACTTCGGTCTCTGTTTTCCCCACTTGTCAATACCCTTCGGTTTCTTCTGCGGGGGCTTCTTCTTTGCTCTTGAGACTATTTCTTTTTTATAAGAGTGGTCTTCGATCTTTTTGCTTGTGTGATCTAAGCTTGCAAGTTTTTCTAGCACATTTGTCTGTATTTCTCTGTGTTCTGCGGGTGATGATGGAATTTCAGTCACCCTAAAACCAAGTTCATAAAATTTCTGTTTCTTCGATTATTCGAGAGTGTATTTTCTTTGAGAAAATGTACAGGTATGTTTTTGCTCTGGGATTCGAGTGGTAGGGATCCACTAATTTCAAGTCCTACGATTTGATCTGACGTAGTGCTGGAATGAAGCCAAACAGGGTTAGGACCCCTCGTCTGTTGAGGATAACTTCATCACGGTTTTCTGACCGCTGTTCGATTTTTAGGTGCCAAGTGCTTTTTTTGCTGGAGTTTCGTCCGTCATGGTAAGATTCAGTTTTTGATTTATAGCGAGTTCTCCTTTTGGGGTCCTTAGTCTTGAGCCGATGGTCATTCGGGCTCTTTTTTTCCGCCGTGCGGCACGAATCCTCTCGCAGGATTCCTGGCTCTTTCTCTTGGTTTATGTTGGGGTTCTGATTTTGGGGTCCCTCGATTCGGTAGGGGAGACTTTGAATTTGTGGAGAATGAGACTTTCCTATGGTCTGTATTAATTTGGTTTTGTATTTTATGGTTTATGAAGAATGTTTTTTCGTTCTTCCATGGTTCGGAAAGGTGGTCTCTGTAATTCATCAGGCAAGGAACTGGATTGTGTCTTTATATCTGTTTGGTCTTTTCTAGTGGGCATGCTGCTTGTAGGTTCCTCCTCCAGGTGTTCACCGAGATTCATGAGTTGATCGTCCTCTAGGAAGTCTTCAGTTGTTTTAGGCGAAAACTTTTTTCTTGAATTATTCGGGATCTGAAAAACAAGCAGAGGTCGTTGTGGAGACGATAGGCAGTCCTTGTTGTTTTGGTTCTGCTTTGGCTTCTGCAGTAGGGGCCCTGATTTTCGCTTTTCTGTTCTTGGTGGCGATGGACATTTTTGTGGGCAGAAGATTGGATAAGCCTGGTCGTTTTCGATCAATTGCGTTTGATTTGCCTTCAGACTCAAAGCTGCTTCTTTTTCGTTTGACTGAATTTGAGTTTCTTTTAATCTTGGAGGAGTTTCTTCGCTGATGTGAGCGACTTCACTTTGGGCATACAGCACGGCACCATTTTTGGTGATTGGGTGGTGTTCGTTGATCACGTTAGCAGTCATCGGTGAAGATGTTGGTTGGTTATGGGTTTGCGTTGAGGAAGTAGACCTCTCTTGGTACAGCACATTTTCTCCTTTCGGTTTTCCTTTTGAAGATGCTGTGTGTGTTTTCAGGCGTTCATCCAATGCAGTTATATAGCCTTCGAGGAAGATCAGTTTTGTATACATCATTGCCTGCATGGTCGTGTGATCTTTCAGGTTTTCGCTGATAAATTTGTATAACTTTGTGAATGGTGCCAAGGCTATCGATACTGCAGACATGATTGAGATGAAGTCTAGTTTCTTTTTTGCTGGTGAATCATTTGGGGCCCCTGATGGGTGGCTGTTTGGATTTTGGTAATTGGTTATTGACTTTCTTGCTGAGATGTTGGAAAAGGGGTCTGTAGAGTCCAACCTAACGCTGCTTTGGATACCTCTTGGTGTTTTGGTCGACTCGGCCCCTTGAGGAGGTCCGCTCGTCCATTTTCTCTGGTTGTTGTTATGGTTTAACTCCATATTGTTAGATGTTAAAGGAGTCCTAGGAGTATTTTCAGGGGGCGGTGGTGGACTTTTGGGGGTCGGTCCACGAGGGGCCCTTGTTGGGATTTGCAATTTAGCATGCTGGCTCTTGGCCTGGGCCTGAGGCCCCCCCCCCCCCCCGCATAGTTCAAGGTTGATTTCTGAGCTGGTGGAAACCCGGGGGGACTCCTCTGGGGCCTTTTCAGCTTGAGTCACTTGGGATCTTGGAGATATTTGTTGATGAGGTGCGTCCGCACAGGGGGCACTTTTTTGTGGTTGAGGAGGAGAATAATGCATTTGGCCGTGCGGTTCTGGTGATACTGGAGCTGCTGGATTGGGGGGAGACGTGGATTTTAGAACGGTGCTAGTAGGGGAGTCAGTTTTCCTGGATTTCTGAGGTGGTTGACAGGAATTTATGGCTTCCAGTATCTCCGCGTCTGTAAGGTCTTCTTGGGCGCCCCTTGCTGCCGGAGCAAAGGCGTTAAAGAAGTCTGTTACCAGGTTGACTACTGGGGTTTTACCATGGTCCAGTGCCCATAGTTTTCTTAGAGTTTTTGTCCCAGGATTTCCGATTTTCCGAGAAGGATGTGTCGGGGGATTTTTTTTCTGGGTTTTTGACGTTGTATTTGCTTTTATCTTTTGTCTGGGGTTTTTCCCCTTTTTTGGTGATGCCGTCTGGCTCCGGCGCCGTTTCTTTTTGTTCGTGATTTCCAGCACAGGGATATCGGCTAAGGCCTTTTCCTGCTCCTTTCCCTGCTGAGAGAAGAAAGGGTCAGCCTCATGGAGCTGTGATAGGTTGTGCGATTTTGCTGGTGTCTTTGCACACATTTTTTTTTGTCTGGAGTGCATGAATCATAGCGCTGATTTGCACTATGTTTCCTTCACTCGCTTCTGTTTGGGGCACTTTTTTAAGTATTTCAATGGGCTGCTGGCCCTCTGTGGACTCCAGGTCAATGGCGGGCCTTCGTACTGAGAGCGTCTCCACGGTGGCTTTGAATGCCGACGAAGTCGGGGAAGTTCGATCTCCGACTCCATCACTTGGCCGACACTCTGCTCTCCTTGGTGGTGCACTCGTGCCCCTCCCCTCAGGCTCACCACGCCCGCCCCTCCCTCCGGAGGAACCAGGGAGCGGGAGCGAGAAGGAGGAGGCAACGGGGGCTGGTGTAGCTCTCGGCGGAGCTTCTTGGAGCCGTGGTGACCGTCCGAGGGTCTGCGACTCCTGCTCGGCTCCTCCGCGGTTCCCCGCCGGCTGTTCCTCCATTGCAACGATCTCCGGCGAAGGTAGGAATGGAGGCTTCAGTTTGTCTTCTGTTGGTATAATGGAAGTGTCTTTTTGAGTTTTTGTTGACAGTTGGTGATTTTTCTCAGGGAAACGCATTCCCAATTTCAGGGGCTACTATTTGACGCGTGCGGGCACTGCGTAACAGGCGCCCTTCTTCCAGGTCCTGGGTCAGAACATCTTGGTCCACAGACTTAGGTGAGTTGGCAAGCCTGCCAGCCATGACAAACTGGACCCGGCTGGACCCGCAGTCTTCACGCCCGAGTCAAAGGTTTTGCCGGACGGTGCAGCCAAACAGTGTAATAGGGGTTGCGTTTTTTTGTTCTGGGGTCGTTGTTTTGTCTCAGGTGGCCGCTTTCACCAGTTGCGTGCAAGTATGGAGTCAGTAACAATATGGTGTATATTAAATTACTGGGCACTACTCACATGTGTTCATAGGCAGTAGCTCTGATTTACCGTTGGTGATTAATGGAAGCGTGTTATGCGGGGACACCGTTTATCGGTTTGCCGGGTGTCTTACCGGGGTTCAGTCGCTCTCGATGGTCTTGATGATCCTTTTTCTTCGCCAAGCTCGCAAAACGAAGGGGTTAAGGCAGGGGGTTAAGACAGCCGTTTAACCCACGAAAACCCGTTGAACACCGGCAAACACCACTTGCCCTCCACTTCTGCTACGCTTTCGCTACAGGAAGCATTTATGAAAGGATTTCCTTTCTGCAATGCCCCGCCTCCAGGCAGTTAAAGTGACAGTCTCTGGAATAAGCAGAGGGGAGTTCCGACACCGGCAAACACCACTTGCCCTCCACTTTTTTTTTAAATATCTTTTAGTGACCGTGTTTTTGAATTGCTTACTATTAGTGCCTGTGTGTTTTTCTAGATGTGGTTTTAAATAAATAATTATATCTCTTTTACACCAAGCCCTGGTCAGTGTTTACTTGTTCTATTGTGTGCTCTTGACCTATTGTGAATACTCTGTATACTGCCTAACTCTTCTTGAGGGAAGTCTGACTGCTCAGCCACAGCTACCAAGTGAATCTGTGTGGTACAGACTGCTACCAAGTGGGGTTACTGCCAAACAACTGTAGTCCTAAATCTTTTGCAGTGGTCCCAGAGGGAACTGCACAGGTTTCTGCCCAACAGCTCCCTTCACCCAGTGTAAAGCCAAAGCTTCCTTGCACCTCAATGTCTGGTTTTCTGCTGACCTCAAAGCACTCGGCCTACTTAAACGTGAAGCAGAAACCAGTAGAGGAACAACCCCTCCATGCTTAATAGAGCGTGCTTAACTCTTGCAGCAAGTGATTAGAAAAAGGCAATTCTCCTAGAAAAAAGATCCACCTTCAACACAAGAATCATAAAGGAGAACTCTAGTACTAGGAGCTCTTGGCCTTACTGTGTGAGCTTGAATCGCCTGTGTCGCCGCCCTCAAATTGCACCCAGGATATCACCTGTTGCGCCAATATCCAAAATGCCTGATTACATAAAATTGACACGCTCCAGAAAAAGATCTACATAAAATAAAGTGAGCAATGCTGTACCGGTCTCCTCCATTACTGGGATCCAAGACACCCTACATAATTTACCTTTATTTGACTTTAATCCGGTCTCAGAAACTGAGGTCATTCACATCATCAAAGTCCTTATCCCCTCCCGCTGCCAGGGGGATATGTGCCCAGCTGTAGTCTTCAAAGACTGCCTCAGAACCCCTCGCACCTTTCATTTCTTTCTCTTCATGCTCATTACCTACTAGCCTCAAGGATGCCTTGCTCCTTCCTCTGCTAAAAATGTAATCGCACTCTACCTAGCCATCCCAACGAATGACTGCCCCTTCCTCTGTAAAATCATGGATCGAGGAGCATACCTACAGATCCAGCTTTACCAAGAACCCAATGACCTCTTTGGTCAACACCAATCTGGCTTCCGACCAGGCTTCTGATCTGGCTCTGAATGTGCATTTTGGACTTAAAAAACCAACTGGATGAGATCAAAGATGCCGGTAACTCAGCCCTTCTCTTTCTACCTGACCTGTCTGCAGCCTTTGATCTTGTGGACCACCAAATCGTGTGCCATCACCTTGCCTCAGCAGTGCACTTTTTGCCAGAAGCCATCTCCTGGATCTCCTCCTTCCTATCTGACAGATATAGGAGTGTTTTCAGTCAATGCGGCAGCCCTGCCGGCACTTGTCACCTGTGTCGCCCCCAAGGTTTATGCGTCCTCCCAACTCTCTACAGTATTTTTTCCAAAACCCTATTTGACTTGCTAGATGACCAGGGCATATCCACACCAACTACTGACACACAATCCTTCTCCCTCTCACTGGCAACTACCCCATTGACTCCCAACAATCTGCATTCAGTCTACTATACAGGCCTGAATGGCATCCCACCTTCTCTGGCTCAATGGTGAAAAGACTGAATTTCTCCTAGTTGGCTTGCAAATCTCACTTGGCAAACTTGATCAAGCCTACACATCTTTCACTATTGAGGACATCACCATCGCTGTTTCCAGCCATGTCAAAACTCTGGGAGTTTATCTAGATGCCACGCTATCTCTATCCTCCACTGATGACGCTACCAAACTAATGCCTGTATACCTTTTCTATCTACCGACCGCTGCATCACCATTGCCAGAGCGCTTATTGGCTCTAGATTAAATTACTGCAATGCCTATTAGCAGGCTGCTCCATGCGCAACATCAATTAACTCTAATCATCCAAAATAATGCTGTTCGGGCTGCACTAAACTTCCCTAAGCTTGAGAAAATTGCATCTGCAAGAAGTGCACGCTGGTTACCTATTCGTGAACGCATTATTTTCAAGACATTGGCCATTACACGCACATCTGTCTAATATGGCCCAAGGTATTTATTGCAAACATTTACCAAAGCACAATCATTAAGACCCACCTGCTTTGCTTACTCTCACCAACTTAACATCCCTAAGTTCAGGCTAAGGAAATCTTGAGGGATCAGCTTTCCGGTCACCGCCTCCAAGAATTGGAACTCCCTACCTTTTATCGCTGAGAACGGATCAATCTTACTGGACTTTACGGAAACATCTTAGAACTTATGCTTCGCTTTGAAGAAGCCCCTTGTCTGAACCCATTACCAATTCCATGTACATTTTCTACACGTTTTACATTTGCTACTTCGGTTTGTAACCAGCACCTTGATGCCTCTGGGGTTAGAGCGGTTAATAAACGCACACCAAAAAATAACTTGCGAATCCCAGATCGTGCCTACCACGGCCCAATCAAATCGTCCCTGCATTTACAGACCACTGTAGGGTTTCTTGTCTACTCCCAAGAAGTCCAGCTCCCCAGTTGTACACGAGGCCAGTGCCAGCAGCCCAAATCCTCCTGTGGAGGGCCAGAACTGGAGTTAATTAGTTGAAGATGTGGTCTGTTGGTAAGAGAGACAACAAACAAGAGATAAAAGACCATAGTATAGGCATGCAGGGAAGCTGGGCTGACGGGGACTGAGGGAGGAAGCAACTAAGAGAGGGGAGAGAGCGAGGCGGGGGGCAAGGGAGAGGAGAGAGCGAGCAGGGAGAAGGGTGAGAGAGCAAGGAGGAGAGGTTTTTTTAGACAGGAGACTGGCCAAGAAATGCTGAGAAAGCAGTCCTTAAGTCATGGCATCCCAGAGATGACATGGGGACTTGTAGTCCATAGAGAACTATGAAATGGAACATTACTTTGGAAGAGTGACCCAACCAGAGGATGAAAATATCTTGGCTGGATGTGCCGGAGCGTGCAGGGCACTATATCCCTAGGGGTAGAGTGAGCAGTGCACATCTACACCCCTGAGATAGACGAGACGGACACGCACCCTCCTGCCACCCTATAAAAAACGAATACAAGTCGAAGTAGAAGACAATAAACTGATTGTCACCTATAGAATCACTGCATACTGAATCTGGACTATTTGTCCCTTCTTCCCTGAGGGCAGCCACCCCCTTTGAGGCTAGGGTGTTGCGCTCGCAATGAAAGACATTCCCTAGGGTTCTGGGGAGGGGGCGGGGCGCACTGGGAGTGACTCTCCACTTGGAGACAAGGATCCGATTCTGATGAGGAACAGCCCATTCCAGAGTACATTGTCTGCCTACATGGGAATTGGGAAGACTGTTAGTTCTGTTTTGAATCCACCAAACAGTGATATTTCTGTTTGGCTTCAGGTAATGCTGGATCTTGTCTGAACGGCACAGTTAAAGGAGGATACAGCCCTTTTGCTTGTTATGTACGTAAAACCACAAGGAACTTTGAATCAAGGACAGAGACTCCTATGCAGAGGCAATCCTCTCCTATGCAGAGGTGAGCCTCTGACGGGATGTTCTGGAGGGACGCAGCCAGGCAAGCCAGCAGAGCCGGCGGTGGTGTGGAGAGACAGAAAATCGCTAGCTGGGTGCCGGAAAGTTGGCTTCCTGACCAACCGAGAAGCCATGGTCAGAAAAGAGACAGACGGAAAAGCAACAGTCTCACCTGGTGGCGTGACCACACGGAAGACGTAGTGGGACTGGGCCCAGTAACGGACGCTGAGACCAGATTGCAGAGAAGAACCCGGATCCCCGAGCTCTGCACCAGAAGTGGATTTGCTGCCGCGCAGCAGAAGAGAAGCCAATGCTCCCAAAGAGGTAACACAGTTGAAAGGGGTAAAAAGACATTCGAGGCTTGGAAAGTCATAAAGGTTATGGGAGCCTGATAAACCCGAGTGGGCAGACGCCTTACCTAACTCGAAACAAACATATTAGAGGCACAGAGGACTTTGGAGAGGCCTGAGAAACCGAGGCACTTTAACATTCGTGGCTTGCAAGACCAACAGTATTACGGGAGCCAAGAAAACCCAAACAGACAGGTGCATCACCATCAGAGTAAGCCTGTCGGAAGGCCAGAAGACTTTAGGCAGTGAAAGAACCATGTAATATAGCATACTGTACTGGAGGGAGAGAAATCCGGGAAGGCTCCAGTCCTCAAATATAAAACAAAGAGCGTTGCCCAGAACCAACTAGCAATTGAAAACCTTTCCTTCCCTAAGAGAGAAGATTGGAAATAATTGACATTTTGCCAACCGAACCTGCAGGGAGGTTGTGAACTGTGTTTTGTGACATTGACTAACCTTGAAAACCGGTTGGAAAGAGATCCAAACTTGCTGAACTTTCTAAATCCTTCCCTTCTTGTGGAAGAGATCGAATTGTTTGGGGTAGGTCAAATCCAAGAACTGAGGCTTAGTCTGGCCTCATCCTTTTTGGTTAAGTTTTCCTAAGTGGTAGGGCCAGTTAGCTGTTAGCATCTGGACTAAAGATATTTATATTTGCACTTCAATGAGCACCCTCATTTTTAGTTGGTTAGGCAGGGAACTACCCTCAAAGCAGTAGGTCTAGATAGACCTTTTCTTTTTATTTGAATAAAACATCCAGTTAACATCGGATATCGTAGTCAGGGTCGTCCTCCTGTTTCGCCACATAAGCCACCGTATCTCTTCCAGCAAATTAGTGATTTGGTGGGTTTGGCACAGTTTTTAATACAACATTCATAAGCATTTTAACCTTGTCATTGACAACGCTATCAAATTTGTGTTCTTTATCTGGAGTAGTCAATAATGTCTGGAGTACAGTCAATAATGCAGTCTGTGTTAACACTATTTTCTAAATCTGTTAAGGGTTGTGGGAATAGAAATTGTAGAGTTGTGATACATAGTGGACGTGATTTAACCTAAAATGAAAAATGGCAACAAAGCTGATAGCTGTTTTACCACACTAATGCCATCAAACAACAATCACTCATCGGGAAACATGTCTTTGAATCTCTCTTAAAAGGCCATCAGTGTTTTTTTCCCCTCAATCACATAATCAATTGATGTGCAATCCATCATTTTGTGTGTTTTCAGTAGTGATTTAGCCACTGGGTAACAGAAAGAAGTGGTAATATAAATAGTAAAAAAACCTTAAGATTCAACAGTAAGTGGCAACATTTTGTACCCCCAATTCATCAGAGAAACTTGGATAGAAATCCCACCTGCACTGTATGTAAGTGGTCAGAGTAGTACATTTGAAAGTTACTCTATGGCAGTCCGAAGGGTTCATTATCTGTGGATTGCAATGGCAGAATTAAAGGTATTTTAATTAAGAAAACAATGCTATGATAAATCAAGCCTTTTTGCTTGGTTTCTAGAAATACCTTTGTTGTGTTGGAAGGCCAGTATATCCTGGCCAAGCAGTATCAATTGCTTAAAAAAATAGCTTCATAAGAGTTTTAAAAAAATCTGTTTCTCATGATTAAGATGCACAAGACGTGAAGACCAGTTGAAACAAGAGATTTTCACCCTCATATTGGCCATCGGAAAACAGACTTGTGAGGAAAGGAGAATCGGTGACCCAGGCAGGCTTGGAGCAGCTGGATATTTAAAGGGAGATTAATCCAAGCAGTTCCAATAAAGACTTTTCTAGTATAGGCTACTTATGCTGAAGTCTGTGCCTGTCCGAATGTATCCTATGTAATGCAACTTGCTTGCTCTAAAACACATTATTTAGATGGATAGAAGTGTTTTTGCTGCCAATTGTTGATGTTTAATAGATGTCTTCTTTTCCTAGGCAAGCTGGACAAATGCTAGTAAAAAACAGCGTGAAAAGTTGCTAGAATTAATCCGGCGCCTTGCAGAGGATGACAAAGATGGTGTAATGGCACACAAAGTGTTGAACCTTCTGTGGAACTTGGCTCACAGTGATGATGTGCCTGTTGATATCATGGACCAAGCTCTCAGCGCTCATATAAAAATATTAGATTACAGCTGTTCCCAGGTTAGTATTCTGCATGCATTATAGCATTTGTTCCATGTGTACACTAGCAATATCACATTGTTATAGGGTTCATTCTGGATTCGTCCTGATTCTTTGCACTCTGATTGTTGGTTTTATTGCTAGTTTACTTCTAGTTGATTTATCACCTTAAACGAATGAAGGGATGAGTGGATCCTTGGGGGTATTCACTTGTGACTGTTGATTGAATGCTGGTCACTGAAGATTGTTTTTTGTTAGTGTCCCAATGCCAGGTCTCCTTTCCTTTCTGCTCTCTTGGCTGTAAAGGTAGTATGGCACTTCTACTTCTATAAATAAATACCATTACATAAATAGGTTATTTCAAGCTTGGAATTGGTATAGTTCTCTGCATAGTTTAAACATGCGAATGAATTGCTTTGTTTTACTTGTATGCCTCCAACAGTTCATTTTTGGAAGTTGTGTAAAAAAGATGCAAGCTATTAAATACAGTTGCTGTACGTCACCAGACCAATGAGTTTCTCCTGGTGGAAGATGCTGGAATATTGATTATTATAGCATGCATATTTAAAGGGGTAGACAGGTCATCTGACTTTGTTATGGTCTCCTGAAGGCATCTCTTGACTACTGCTGAAGTCTCAGGTGACCAGCTTTAAGCACTGCCACCCATGCTCTTTGCTGTTCCAAAAGCTGTACACCTAGTCTTTTTGCAGTGCCTGGCGTATTATCATTTCACACCTTGTGAATGTTTTCATAAAATAATTTAATTATTGGCTTCTTTAATGCATCCTAGTCTTTATTTATTTTCTATAAACTGTTCCTATAGCGAAGAGTGACTACGTCACAGATCGGCCAGTAGTAATCCATTATTTTCGGTGCATTCTCAAGGTGTGTGCTTTGCTTAAACCCACTTTTAAAGAGCTAAATCCATCAGAGCAGGTTATGTTTTGCCACCTACACCATATCCAGAGGTCTACATCTGGAGGTAAGTCTCGGGTTATTTGATATACCTAAGAAAGCCAACCCAGCTACTGATTGTAAGAATAACACCATACATTGCGTGAGACTAGTCATGCTAAATATGCCATTGATCTTGTGACGCTGAAATACATACTTGTTCTTTCTTGTTTGTGTTTGCTCCTTATACATCGCGCCTTTTTTAGGCTATGAAAATCTGAAAATGATGAGCTGGTTCACCAGTTCCTGGTGCAACATAGATGTGCACCTCACCAGCTTTTGAAATGATCCAAGTAAAGAATAGCTGTTAAGTATGTGGTTTCCAGGTGTTTTGGAAGAGAATAAAAAGCTCTTGGCTTCAAGTTTTGATAATGTTATCTGGGAGCCTGCCATATAGATCACATTGGAACCACCCTTCCGTTTTCTTCCAGCCCTACTGCCCCCTGCAATACTTTAATATAGATGCTGAATCAATCTGTATTGATGTTTCTCCAGCATGGGGTCTGGCATGGATTCACATGCTCATGAATATTCCCCCGTCGTCAGGCTGGGAATCCTCGGTAAGGAAAAAATCAGTATCAGTTTCGTTTCTGATCTGTCTTTCGTAGTAGTAACCAATCACTGATCTCTGCGTCATACTGACCACAGCCAATGACTGCCATCTCCCTAAGCCCCGGCTCTGGCAGCCATCTTCAGATTTTTACCGCACGTTCAAGTGTTGGGAGTCCTCGTGCTTAGCTCTCGAGCTTTTACTGCGTGTTTTATGCTTTCAGGTGAATGTTCACTTTTTTCGGTTAATCGAGCCTCAAGCTCCACCGTTTCTACTCCTGTTAACGGGTACCCGTTGCGGGATTTTCCTACGCCCCTCAAGGGTGAAGATTTCGTCGAATCAACCTCTTGGAGGATTCCAGAAGATTCGCGGCCTACTTCGAGATGGCCCAGGACGTGAGTTTGTCACCCGGACCCAAGCTGTTTCGCAGCTGCCCTGGATGCGGGCTGCCAAATGTGATTGAGGACGAACATTCGCGATGTCTCTACTGTCTTCTTGAGGACAAGACTCATGTAGAGAAGGACTGCCAGTTCTGCAAGAACTTGTCGGAGCGGACCATGAGGGACCGTCAATCTCGTCTCGCCAGCTGGTTGGAGAAGGGCTCAACGGGTGAGAAGAAGAAAGGGTCTGAGCGGGCTTCTAAGCCCTGTGCGGGCGCCCCGGCGACGGGGGCCCGATACCAGGCCAAGCGCCACGAGTCCGCTGGCTCCGGGAGCGCCGAAAGGTCGGGCTCTTCGGTCGCCAGGCAGGGTGCACCTTCCCCGGCACCGTCAACATCAGGTCACAAAAGTTCAGGATGGTCACCCTCCAGCACGTGCTGGGACAGCTGGAGGAAGGCGACTTCCTATCGTCGCTGGACCTGGAGGATGCATACTTCCACGTTCCCATCCTCAGAAGTCACCGAAAGTTCCTCAGGTTCGTCCAGGGACGCCACTACCAATTCAGAGCACTGCCGTTCGGATTGAAGTCGGCCCCCAGGGTCTTTACCAAGTGCCTGGCACCTGTGGCGGCACGGCTGCGCCTGCACAGGATTCACGTCTACCCCTACCTGGACGACTGGCTCATCCGCTCAAGGACGAGGGAACTCGCCGTCGAACACACTGCGAGGACCGTCCAGCTACTCACAGACCTGGGATTCGCCATAAATTACCCAAAGTCCCACCTGGTGCCGTCGCAGGTAGCCCTGTTTCTGGGAGCTTGATACAGTGAGGCGCCTGGCGGCACCGTCGGAAGAACAGATGAAGACCATTCTGGGCAAAGTGCAGCGCCTGCTAGCCACGGACGTGGCCAGGGTGAGGTCCATCAAGTCCCTCCTGGGGATGATGTCCTCTTGTATCTACCTGGTGCGCCTTTGCAGACTACGGATGCGCCCTCTTCAAGAATTTCTCGACGCCCGTTGGATGCAAGCGACGGGCACCTTCGAAGACAGGGTCCCCCTCAACGAGGTGTTCCGGCGGGCGATTCAGTGGTGGGGCGTTCGAGCGCACCTCACGGCGGGCAAGGACTTTCAGACGCCGGCGTACCAGGAGACGGTGACGACGGACGCTTCCCTGGAAGGTTGGGGCGCCCACACAGGAGATCTCCACGCAAGAGGCCTCTGGTCCCGGAGGAGAAGCTCCTGCACATAAACATCCTGGAACTCCGAGCCGTGTTCTGGGCTCTCAAAACGTTCCTCCCGTCGCTCAAGGGCAAGGTGGTGCGGATCTTCACGGACAACACCACAACAATGTTTTACATACGGAAGCAGGGAGGTACCAGATCCCCAGCCCTATCCAAGGAGGCACAGGATCTGTGGCACTGGGCGGTCTCCCAGGGGATGTTCCTGGTTCCCTTCCACCTGGCAGGAGAAAGAAACACCATCGCCGACTCGCTCAGCAGGGAGCTGCGCGCGTGTCACGAGTGGGAGCTGCGCCAGGATCAGGTGGATCAACTCTTCCGACGATGGGGCAAACCCCAAAGCGACCTGTTCGCAACAGCGACGAACTCGAAGTGCCAGAGGTTCGCCAGCAGGTTTCCCCAGCCGAGAAGCATGGGCGATGCGTTCTCGTTCCCCTGGGATGGCCAATACCTGTATGCGTTCCCTCCGTTGCCGTTGCTGCTTCGACTCATCAACCAGCTCAAGAGGTCCCGGTGCAGGATGATCCTCGTCGCACCGGCGTGGCCGAGGCAGATCTGGTTCCCGGACCTTCTGGACTTGTCAACGTCCCCATCCATCAAGCTATCGGCGGACGCGGATCTCCTCTCCAGAGAAGGAGGTTCCATCTTCCACCACAACCCGGCGTCGCTGAACCTGCAGGCTTGGCTCCTGCAGCGCTAGAGTTTGAAGGGTACGATATACCGGCCGACTGCAGAGAGGTTCTTGCAAAGGCCAGGGCGCCCTCGACTCTCAAATGCTACGGTCACAAGTGGAAGAGGTTCTCTATCTGGTGCCGAGCACAGAAGATCAACCCCCTACGGATTACGGCCCCTCATGTGCTGCCGTACCTGCTATCGCTGGCAAAGGCTGGGCTAGCCCATGCCTCCATTAAGATTCATCTGGCGGAGACCTCCAGATATACCAGAACCACAGGACGGACGTCCCTGTGGTCCCATCGACTGGTGAAAGAGTTTATGAAAGGACTGTTCCGGTCGTTCCCGCCCGTGAAGGCCCCGGCCCCGGCGTGGGAACTTAACGTGGTGCTGACTAGGCTCATGGGGCCCCCATTCAAGCCGATGCACTCCGCACCGATGAAGTTTGTGTCGTGGAAGACTGCATTCCTGGTGGCCATTACCTCCGCACGACGAGTGGGAGAGATCCAGGCCCTATCCTGCAAAGCACCGTACTTGACTTTCCATGCCTCGAGGGTGGTGCTTAGGACGCACCCCTCCTTTATGCCCAAGGTGCCGTCTGACTTCCATCTTAACGAGCTCCTGGTGTTACCTGTTTTCTTCCCGTCTCCTTCGTCGCCGGCCGAGAGGACTTTGCACTCGCTGGATGTGGCTAGAGCGCTGAAGTTCTACGTGGACCGCACAAAGAGTTTTCGGAGGACATCACAGCTGTTTGTGAACTTTGGACCTGTGAATCAAGGGAAGGCTCTCTCGAAGTCTTCTATTTCCAGATGGCTCTCCGGCTGCATCATTCACTGCCACCGGTTGGCTAACCGACCGCTGCCAGGCCGTCCGAGAGCCCATTCGACCAGAGCGATCGTTGCTACTACGGCGTTCCTATCTGGTGTGCCCCTGCTGGACATCTGCAGGGCTGCTACGTGGAGGTCGACGCACACCTTCACGAGATTCTACTGCGTCGATCAAGATTCCAGGGAGGAGTCCAGTGTCGGCCAAGCAGTGCTGCGCAACCTGTTCGCTTAAGGTGAGCCTGGTGAGGAGGTAAGAGACGCTTAATGTTGAGTTGTTGTATTGTTTAATGTTGAGCCTGTTGCCACCTCCCGTGGTTGTGCATGTTTTTACTGCTATGTATTCTTATATTCATAAGCATGTGAATCCATGCCAGACCCCATGCTGGAGAAAGAACAAGTTACTTACCTGTAACTGTTGTTCTCCAGCATGGGTCTGGCATGGATTCACATGTGAACCCTCCCGCCTACCCCTCTGCGGCTCTTCATTTGGTCATACTGCCACTTCACGTGCTACCAAATCTGAAGATGGCTGCCAGAGGCGGGGCTTAGGGAGATGGCAGTCATTGGCTGTGGTCAGTATGACGCAGAGATCAGTGATTGGTTACTAGTATGAAAGACAGATCAGAAACAAAACTGATACTGATTTTTTCTTTACCGAGGATTCCTAGCCTGACGACGGGGGAATATTCATGAGCATGTGAATCCATGCCAGACCCATGCTGGAGAACAACAGTTACAGGTAAGTAACTTGTTCCTACTCAGTACATTTATTGGTTCAGTCGGTGCACTTGATATTCCAGAAGAGTTTCTTTGAGAAAATGTGTCGCGACTCAGGTGGAGGACCAAGATTCATAACGGTTAACTTATCCTTGGGCTTCAGAAGTAATCTGGAGTAAGAACCCTCATGAAAGAAAATATTTAATGAGGGAGCCCCTTAACAGCCTTAAGTGAATGCAAATCTCAGCTCTGGCATAATCGGGCAGCCATATGTATTGAATGCCACTTCAGAAAACTGGAGAACCCACACTTCCTGAGCCAAGAAATGTGTTCCATGTATATAGTTTTCCATTAAGAGGTCTGTGGCTCCTTGCAGTTCTGTTCACAACTTTTTGTTGAGTTTGCGCTAAATCTGTAGTTTAGAAGCCAGCTTCTCAATGACATTCACCTTTCACCTTTAGAAAATTAAAGTAACTATTTGGGAAGTGTGTGTTGGAGCACTTCATTGTCAAGAGGTATTGTAGAAGTGTGCCCAGTATTATTCATTTAAATATTTTCTCCCTCTGTCAATGAACTCTTCAAAAACATGTCTCATGTGTATGCTAATGATACCCATTTCACCTAGATGATCATGAAAACACAAACCGTGTAGTGTTATGTGTTTCTTGTGTAGGTAGAGTAACCAAAAGCAAGTCTACATCAACCCATTCAAGGAAGAGCCTCCTCCTTGGAGCCAGAGACCCAATAGCCGCCTTATTCCGCTGCTCTCCAGCTATGGGACTGTTGCTACATCCCTCACAGTATGGAACTTGTCTTGTGATGCTTAATACTCACCCTTTTAATTAACACTGTGGCTAAATCAGTCTTTTACCTTGCCTGTGTCAGGTCCTGCCAGTACTGACCATGACCCAGAGAACTCGTTCCCCGGGTCATCCATATTAGATTTCTGTAATACCCTCCATGCTGGGCTCCGGTTGGTAACTAGTGAACTGAAGCAGCCACGAATTCTTGCACCTTGTGTAATCCTTGGACTCTGATACTGACCACAGCAGCCCAAACTGGATGCGTCTTCACTGGCTTCCAATAACAGTGTGTTTGCAATTTAAAACCATCAGTGTTTTCCCCCAATGCTTGGCATTGAATGGTGTTAACAGAACTCTTCAAATTCTTTGATCCCGATTAGCAAACCCGATGAGTTTAATGGGATCTCAAAACCTCCTTGTCACCTACCAGTCTAGGTACAAACCTTGCAGTAGGTGGTAATTCCATACTCAAGGCTTTGCTCTCTTCACCACAACTTTATGCTCAAAGACATTCTGCGATTATGCAAAGGTCTGAACACTTGGTTATTTCTATTCTTTTGTGCTGGTTTCAATGACTGGACTTCCAGCCTTCAATCATGATTAGTCCTTCAGCTCCTGGTCTTGACTTACTAACCAAAACACACCAACAAGCCTGCAGAGCTGTGACAAACACAGCTCTAAGAACAGCATCATTTGATTCTCTATAAATCCCCCCGAAACATTGTGAAGCATCTTCAGAGGTTGTGAAAACTTTAAATAATTCCTAGTAAAAGACAGAGCACTTACATTTTTCTTAAAATTTGAACGCTGGTTTGGCAAACGGCAACCACACAATTTGCAAATATCATGCAGATTTTACCAGTGATCTTTCTCTCATGAAATCAAGAATTTCAAGCTGACCTCAAGTTGGGTAAAAGAACAGCACTTTTATTATTATTATTCTATCTGCACTGTTTACTGCAGAATATTGCAGCAAGTGGCAGTCTCAGGGTGAGTTTTTGCCCTTGGGCTTGGCTTGGTCTCCCCTTTACTCTGCAGTTAAATTAAAAGTTACATATCCCCTATCATGTGGAATCTATAAAATGGGCATTGTCCCATAATGTAAAACAGGCTCTAGTGCATTACAAAACAGGATTACATATATGCTACAATTAGTTATTGAAAATCGCCTTAATGTAAAATCATTTGTCATAGATGTGATCTGCAAAACAACGGGGTGGGGGAGTCTGGGAATCTCTCTACCAGCACGAACACAGCCCAATGACCTGTTCTTGGGTGAATAACCCCTGGGAGAGACTCTACCAAGTCTTTAGCTCACAGTCTCTTTCACAGAGAAGAAAGTTCCCTGCATATCAGTCTTTGTCCTGCCCAGGGGCAGTCCAGCACCGAAATACTAGCCAATTTTCCTCTGAACAAGAGTACCAACAGCAACTCCATACACGTGTTTCAGCCTTGTTGGGCATCATTAGTGAGGTGAAGCTGCGCCTCTCTAAGAACAGTGAGCAAGGGGTCCACGTCTAGATCGCCCTGTTAACTTAGGGTGAAACCCAAGTAAATTTATGCAAAACAAGGGGGGGTCTGGGAATCTCTCTACCAGCACGAACACAGCCCAGTGACCTGTTCTTGGGTGAATAACCACTGGGAGATGCATGTGATCTGGTTTGCAGAAGTCAGCTAGACATACTGTTAGGTTGTAAATCCTCTGACTGTATTTAATTTCCCTATCTAGCCTAAAGACTAGACCGGCTTTCCAACCAAAAGATGGACCAAATTCTCTGAAGTGGTAGCTGTGGCATAACCGGCTTTTTTCAGGTGTTGAGCAAGGCTGGTAAGGAAGTATAGTTGGTCTCAAAAGTTAATCCTAGAGACTACACTAAACTATATTGGTATACTGAAAAATAAACACTTTTTTTATAAAAGCGTACAGAGACTATCCATAAGGTCAAGTGAATAAACATAACACATAGTAACATAGTGCATGTTTAACAGTAGTATAGGGCCCTAGTATGCACTAACCACTCTTAAGCTAAATGTTTGCCCACTTCCTAGCGCTAGTCACATTGCATGTAAGGCTAAGGGGTGGGGAGAAAAGGGGAACCCTGGGCACTAGAAATACACATTTCTGAAGTCCTGATCAGGTCATAAAATACAGGGTTTGAAATTGAGATTCGATGAGCAGGAGCTAAAACCAGCTCCTGGGTCTGCATCAACCAGTAGACGGGAGCTACCGCACGGGAACCAGGAGCTACCAGAAATGCTCTTTTGTCCATTTTGTATAATCCATTGTGTTTAAATGTATATTAGAGGTGTTCTAATTCTTCTTCATTAACATTCTCAATTACTAAAAATGAATACCATGTTTGGAAGGCGCCAGATGGGCCTAGGAGCGAAATGTCGCTCCTGGTAGCTGTTGGTTTCAAGATAAATAGGCTCTACTATGCTAGAAGCAGGAGCTAAATAGCTCCCAATTTGAAACCCTGAAATGCCACATGAATAGTTAAAATATCCCACATCCTTACTACATAGCAGAATAAACCCAAGGGAGAGGAAAAGGAGTTGACACCAAGCCAAGTGGGCCACCAAAGTTAGGATAAAATTAGACTCCCAATACCAGACCCATCACTAGAAATTGGATGCAAAAGTAACAGTTCTACAAATTAACAGAGTAACTTTCAGTAGGCAGGAGTAATGCAGTGGTTTAAAAATATTGTAAATCATTGGTACAGGCTAAATTCCAGTGTCCTGTAGAAAACTCAAGGGACTCAATGGGGTGTAAGGGTGTGAAGTGCCCGGAGGTGAAGGGCGCAGGTGTTTCTTGCCCTTTGCTGTCTCCAGGGGAAAGGAACTGATGCCGCATACTCCCTGCCTCCAACCCACCAGCTGTTCAAAATCATCTGCCCTACCCTGTGAGGTGAAGTATGCAGGGGTTAAGGTTGCGGGTGTTTGTGACCTGAAGGCAGTGCTCCACATAGGATTTTGGAGTGAGAGTATTTTATTCCCAATTCTTAGAATTGGAGAGTAAATCAAATTTCAAGAGTAAAAATTATTTTTTTCATTCGCAAGAGTAATGTCTGGCAACTATCCAATTTGTGTGAAATTATAACTTTGTAAGAAAAAGTGACACAACAGCTGCATTTCAAAGTGGTTCTAAATAATGTTTCGAGGGGATTGGGTCCTCCGACATATTCCATATCTATGACAGGTAATGTCCACAGCTGTGCTGCTTCGGAAAATCTTTGGCGTCTGCGTCGATGACGTCGATGCGCCGTCCCTCAGGACCTCCTCTGACGACCGACATCACCCGATGTGATAAGTAGGACGCACGACGCCCAGAGCCTCAGATCCGTTTTTTCCGCATACGTGTTTGCTTCGTGAATCTCGGTACGCCTTGACTCTTTGGAGTTTGCTGTTTTCAATTCTCGGTTCGTTGAACCTGTTCGGTTTGTTGTGAAGACCTGTTCGTGGCAATGTCTACTTCGTCTTCAACCCCACGTCCGGGCTTCAAGAAATGCGGGGACTGTGGGTCCAAGATGTCGGTCACGGACTCGCACGACACCTGCCTTTGGTGCTTCGGGGAGGCCCACGATACGGACTGTCGACTGCCAGTCGCTCATGGCAAAGGCCTTGCGGGAACGCAAGAAGAAGCTGTCGGTAGGCGGGTGTCTAAGCCCCGGAAGTAGAGGTCTGTGGGGCTTTCGACGGATGACCCGAGGGGCGACTCTCGGCGTCGTCGGAAGTCCAGTGGGTCTCTTTCCAGGAGTTGGTCTCGCCACTCCTCCGCCTCTTCGAGGCATTCCCGGAAGCACCGGCATCGGTCGCCTTCCCCGTCCTCTTCCGAGGACTCGTCCATCGGCAGGTCGCTTATCCCTCCATGCAAGTGACACCGGAGGAATGGGCTTCCTTCGGGAAGCAGATGCTAGCGATTCTTGAATCGCAGGGCACCGGTCCGTCCGCGCCTCCGGTGTGGGGTCGGTCGGCACCGGTTGAGAGACACCGCTGTTACGGCTTCGGGCTCGGGTGGTCGGCACGGCTCGGGGGAGATGTCCCGCTCGGACAAGGGTAGCAGTTCTCGCCATGCCCGTTCCAGGTCCCGGTCCTCGACGCGCTCGAGACCGCATGATCCTGTGCCGTCATCGAAGAAGACATCGACGCCTGTGGCGCCGAGGTCGTCGACGATTTCTCTCGAGGCTCCGCCTCCGAGGGGGTCGTTGACGCTGTCGGCGCCTAGGTCATCGAGAGACACGCTCGGAGCTCCGGATTCGAGGCCTGTGTCGACTGTGCAGCTGACGACACCAATTTGCTCGATGTCGACGCCTTTTCGGTCGATGCCTTTCGAGGCGGTGGTGTCGAGGGGCCCCGTGGCACGGGGTTGGCCCCTAGAAAGGCTCTGACTAAGGTCAGGTACTGCTTTGGTCCCCAGAGGTCTTCCTCTCCCCGCCTGGAGTACATTTCAGAGGGTGATGAAGGCTCTGATGACGGCTTGGTTCCGGTTCCAGGTGAGCTTATCTCGGGCCATAGCCAGTTTAATAATCTGAGGCAGTCGCTGCATGATGCCAGTGGACTGGACACCTCTCCGGAGGTGGAGTTTTGTAGACCGGAGCCTGGCACTCATGCCGATTCTTCATATCGGCGCCTTATGTCTCGGGTCACCGAGTACTTGGGTTGGTCAGCTCCCCCAGGGGAGTTTGTTCAGGATGATCTCACGGACATCCTTGATCTTGGTCCCCCAACTGACCCGGTTTTGCCGTTTCATATGGCTCTGTAGTGAAGGGTAGCAGTGGCTTGGACTGCTCCGGAGAGTCTCCCTGCAGTGGGCAAGTCTTTGGGGCGAAAATACCGTCCAGCCAGTAGCGACCCCTGCTACTTGTCTAGGCACCCCACTCCGGAGAGTTTGGTGGCGCAGGCGGCTACAGCCCCGGCAAAGCAGGCGTCGTGTCCTACCATCCCTCCGGATAGGGACGACAAACGTTTTGACGGCTGGGCGAAGAAAGTGTTTTCTTCAGGGGGTATGGCGCTTCAGGCGGCCAACTCCATATGTGCCTTGTCTCGTTTCTCACACACTCTGTGGAACTGTGTTGCATTAGCGGCTGAACATACTCCCGAAGGGGACGAATGGGATGGTTTCCTTGTTATGGTTCAGGATTGCAAGGATGCCATGTGTGAGGCCGTTCAGTCAGGTTTGGACTTGGCAGATTGTGTCAACCGGTCCATGGCGGTGAGCACCGTAATGCGCAGGTTTGCGTGGTTGCGGAAGTCTGGGTTCGCTCCTGATGTGCAGTCCCGGCTCCTCAACATGCCGTTTGACGGTGAACACCTTCTTGGCAGCAAGGCTTACGAGAGCCTTGAGAGGTTGCAGACCTCCAAAGCTGCAGCGAAGTCGTTGGGCGTTGCAGTTCGTCAACTTCCGCCTTTTCGTCCTTGGGGACAGCAATGGAGGGGAGGTTCCTTTCGCTATTACTCGTCCTTCAGTAAAGCGAGGGGAGCTAGCAGTGAAGGAGGCCATCGTAAGAGTGCCAGAGGTGGAAAGAAAGGTACTCGAGGTGCCAAGGCCGCTCGGGCAGTTGCCCCTTTGCCCTCAGGCAACGCCGCAGCCGCTACCACTCAGTCATGAGGCCAGGTTCGCCGGTTGGGGGAAGGCTGGCGCAGCATCTTGTAGAGTGGCAAGCCATTACTTCGGATGTGTGGGTTCTGGAGATCATAACCCACGGCTACTGTCTTCCTTTTCGGCAGAGGCCTCACGACAATCCACCAGGGAACCTCTTTGAAGTGTCCGGATCCGCGCCTTGCTGGAGAAAGGCGCCATAGAACTGGTGCCTGTAGCAGAGAGGAACAAGGGATGGTATTCCCCTTATTTTTTGATTTCGAAGAAAGACGGGGGATTGAGACGCATCATGGACTTGCGCGGTTTGAACAAACGCCTCAGGAAGGACAAGTTCAAGATGGTGACTTTCTCAAGTCCTCCAGGCCCTTCAACTTCAGGACTGGTTGGTGTCTCTTCTCGACCTCAAGGATGCTTACTTCCATGTGCCGATTCATCCCAGGCACAAGAAGTACCAGAGGTTCGCGGTTGGCGACTCGCACTTTCTTTTTTTTATTTTTTTTTTATTTTATTTTTTAGTATATAATCACCGAAGTGATTTTTACAAGAAGATGAAGAAGGTAACGTAAGATTTCAAAAGTAAAAGCGAAGGTAAAAGCAAAAATAGTAGTAGAAAAAGTAAAGATAGAAGATGAAACTGAAGAACTGGTTAACAATGAAAGCCAGAGTGGAAACACAGATGGTAAAAGTGAGGACGAAGGCAAACAGAACAGGACAGAAGAGGATCACTCCCCACAATCTGTTTGTGTTAACCCATTCTGGGGAGGCTGTAGTGGTGCTTGTAGAAAGATCTGGTCCAAAATTTTTGTGGCTGCTATGGTCCAGGAAGGTCTCAAGCCTCCTATTAAGCGCTCCCACCAAAGATATTCTTCCCCCAGGTAGGCATTCTTTAGATGGTGCAATATATATGGGGATCTAAATTTGTCTGTACCAGGACACAATAGCAAAAGATGACCTAATGTTTCTGGTTGGTCGGGGTCGTTACAAAAGCGGCAGGTGTTAGATGGTGTAAGACCTCTTGAATGTAAAATTTCGTTTGTAGGTAATACATTTAACCTTGCACGAAGAAGTGTATTCCGAGTTTTTCTGCTTGGTTGTTTTATCAGAAAAGGTTGGATTAAGTTCAGTTTTCTACATGTTGGAGGTAAATGGGTGGCACGTTTGTACTCAGATCCCTTGTCCAATGTATTTATCCAATCCATTTCTTCAATTCGTGCTTTAGTTTTTGTTGGATTACCCATCAGTTCTTCCATCGAGCTGCCGCAATTTTCAAGTTGATGTAGGCACATAAGCTCCCATTTGGAGAGGAACGTTGAGTTGTGTAGGTTCATCTCAGCCTGAACCATCAAAAAAATTGCCGCGGAAGTAGGATCATTGATCTTCCTGTACAGCATGACTGACGCCCTTTTGACTATTGAGTCTAGAGAGGAGAAGGAGAGTTCGCGTCTTATCAAGGCGATCGGAGTCGATGATGGTAAGATCAAGACTGAGCGCCAAAAAAGACTCTCCAATCTAGCCCATAGGGACTGGGGTAAAGATGGCATTGCGTCGGCTCCATAAGTGATAGCTGGAATAACTTTGCCCCGGTAGAATTTAAGTAGGGGCATTAGTGAGAAGCGACCATATTTTTTGTCGAGTAGTTTCGCTTGAGAAACTAGTATTTTCATTTTTTCCACAAGATGGTGTTGCATCGCTATATCTTTCGCTGTGGAGTCAATGAGGACTCCCAGGTATTTAAATTCTGTCACTTGTTCAATTTTGTTTCCTGTCAGGAACCACGAGTTCTTCTTTTTCCTTTGGAGATTTTTTCCCAACACCATGATCTTTGTTTTCTGTTTGTTTATCTCTAAGTCATTATTTACTGTGTAAGTGTTCAATGCAGCCAGCTGGCATTGTAAGCCAATTGGGGTCTGATCCAATTGGATAAGATCATCCGCGTACAGAAGTCTTGGGATCTTTGCCTAATTCTGGAGGAAATGCTCGTAAACCAATTATGGTTTCTTTGTAGTCTCCGAAATATGAGAGAAAAGAGGGCTGGTGCTAAAGGGCAGCCCTGTTTAACTCCTCTGTCAGTAGTTATAGCTAACGAAAGCAGGCCTCTACTGTTCAATCATACCTGTACCGAAGTGGAAGCATGGAGAGCCTTGATGGGATTTAGAATTTCCTGTGGACAGTTCCATTTGGTAAGTTTCTCCCAGAGTTTCCTGCGATTGACAAGGTCAAAGGCCTGGGAAAGGTCTATAAATGCCAGATAAAGGTTCCTGTTGGATTCACGAGCTTTGGCTTTCAGAAGGCTGAGAATGAAGATGTTTATGCTGGTACCTACACCCTTTTCAAACCCAGATTGAAAATGATCGTTACAGGGTGCACTTTTTGCCCATTGGTTGAAATGATCGAGCAAAAAGGAGCCGTAGATCTTCCCTATAACGTCGAGCAGAGCCACTGGGCGAAAGTTCCTGGGATCATCTTTCCTACCTTTTTTAAATATAGGGATAATAATCGCTGAGGTCCAGGTAGGCGGGATTGTGCAAAAGGTTGTACATTTGTAGAACATTAAGCTCAGCAAATGTGACCATTCTTCTGGTGCCGATTTAATGTTCTCATTTGACAGACCATCAGGGCCTGGGGCCCTTGATTTCTTCAGTTTTGATATTTTTTCCAAGATTTCAGTTCTGTCTGAAAGATCAACCCATGGTGCTCTTGTCTGGGCTGTTAAAGGGACTAGGCCATGTCTGGAGAGCAAAAGAGTTTCGAGTAGAACTCGATCCAAGATGCTTCCGAAATGCTGTTCAGCATCATTGAGGCTGTCTCTTTAGCTTGTGGGTTAACCAAACTCCAAAACTCTCTAGAGTTGGATTTTTGGATTTGTTCCAACATGTTTTCGGAGTCTTGTTGGTATAATATTAAACGGAGCTCCCGTAGCCAGCTTTTATAGGCTCTCGAAGCCTCTTTTGCATACGCCCTATTAGAGGGCGTGTTGTTTCTCAGGGCCGTCCTTTTTGCTTTACGAAGGAGGTTTCGCTGGGCCACCACGAGGGCATCGAAATTGTGAGCGTGGATTTGTTTTGAATTTATCCCCTTCAAGCTCTTTGTCGTGGTTCTGTGAGGTTCCAAAAGTGGTCTGTAGTCAACCTTCTCTGCTTCCTGCGCACTTCCATATGAAGAAGTAAATGCTCGAATATTTGCCTTTGTAACTCTAACCCGGTTGCCTTTTCTTTTCCATTCAATTCTACCCGAGTAATGGGCTAATGCTGGTTTTGTAAATGCCCATTTAACAACCAGGAGATTGTGGTCACTTTGATTAGTCTGGCGGATGCTGAAATCTGTCAGCCTTGCTAGCAAAAATTCAGAGGCGAAGATATAGTGTATCGTTGAATGGGCCATGCCTCGTTTCCATGATGGTAAAGCAGTGGAGTCTGGGAGAGTAAATGCAGTGTTGAACAGTTGCCTGGCCAACATCAACTTGTGCCAAGCTAGACCTTGTCTGCAAGGAATGATCTGTGCAGGACTTGAGACGATCGAACTGGGGGTTGGACATTTGATATTTAAGTCTCTGCATACTATGTCGTCACAAATCCCGAACTCTAGATATACTGAGTCCAGTGTAGAAGTCACTGTGTCGAATAGTGCAGTCTGTTGCATCATTTTGTGATTCCAATAAATGGACATCACTAGCAAAAAAGTGTGTGTATACTGGTCCTCGGTGGGCTCTCTTCGCAGGCAGGAAATTAGTACCGTGATGACGTAAGGGGACTTCAATATGATTTTTGTTATTTCTAGTCCCACTCCCATCCAGACTGCAACAATTAGGCCCGAGGAAGGCCTTCCTTTGTTTCCTCCTAATGCTTCTACAAAGGCGAGTTCAAAACCATCCAGTGAGGGTTTAGATTGTAGCCAAACTTCCTGAAGACAAAGGATGTCATATTCTCCTAGGTTGATGTCACCGGGAGTTGTTAAGTGTAGAAACCCTCTTGTGTTCCAGGTCGCAAGGGAGAGTGAAAGTTGTGCTTGGACAGTTTTTGAAACAACTGGTGGCTATTTATGAAGACGAGTAGTCAAAGCTTTGGGTAACCAGGCCCATGTGGTGGAGTTAAAGTTCGATTTTGCCTGTGTCGCCCTTTGATTTTCCTCTAGTGGAGTAGTCGCCTTTGTCGTTATTAAGTTGCTGGGGTGGATATCTTGCCCGTTAGGTGACGATTGGGCCTGATCCGCCTGGATGGTTGATAGTAGTTTACTTGACAAATCGACCCTTGGGCTAAGGTGCTGACGTTCTTCATTTGTTGGTCTGTGATCAGTGACGCAGACGTTTGGCTTCTCATGACCTACTTTAAGAGGTGTGAGTCGAGTTAGCTCAAACCCTTGTTTGTATAGTGACTCCGCTGCAGCTGCCAGCAAAGTGGACACATTTTCTGATGATATGTATAACAAACAGTAGGCCTTATGTCCCTCGTGGGAAGGTTCCACCATTGTAAGGTCTTCTGATTTTAGATTTCTTAAGGGGGAGATGCTATGTAGCAGTCTCGGCACTGTGCGTCTGTTTAACACTAGATATTTTGTGTTACCAGACCGTTGCCGTATTTTGATCGATGGATACGACTTGTGGCTGTTTGCCTCTTGGTACAACTTCTTCTTCTGATGGGAACTGTAATCCCTACTCACCTGATGTTTATGGTCGTGGGGTCCTTTCTTCTGATAAGAATACTTAGATTCCTTAAATTTGTCCGCTGTGTCATCTTTTGTTTGGATGTGGACTCTCGATCTGTATTCTGTGTGGGGTCGACGAGAAGGTGTGGCTGAGTCCAGGTTTTGTTCCATTCTCTTTTCAGTGGGCTTACTGGCAGGACCCCCATACTTGCTTCTTAAAGTTTTGAATCGATCATCTAATAAAATGAAGCCTGAAAGATCCCTAGTTACTGTCTGATGGCTGGGAGACACCTTAGGCAGATGGGAAGTCACGTCATTCTGTTGACTATCAGTGGAATCATCGAGGTCTTGACTTACGTCCATTAATTCCTTATGTAGGGGAGAGGCTACTAATGCATATACTGGCTGAGGCAACGTTTCGGTGGGATTGCCAGTGTCTAAAATGGTTGCTAATGCTGGTTTCGTCGCAGCCTGCAGTTGGATCTTCTTTGGTAGAGGTTCCTTCTGACGAGGGTCAGGTTGCTGAGTCACGTGGGTTGGCTTAAACAGAGGTGCCGTTTTTAGACATGGCTGGGCGGTGAGAGTCTGTTGTTTAGCTCTCAAACCTGAGTTCTCCCCCAAAAGACGGCCCTAAGCCCAGTGATTTTTGGCTTAGGCCTTGAGAAGATTTCATTCTTGACTGGTCTTTAAGTGGGGGAGTATCATCCAGACACATCACTTCATTTTCTCCTGACTTGGTGCAACTCAGAGTCGGACCAACTGTTAATAAGCAGTTAAGGCCTTGTGAAGTACTTGCACCCGATTTGGGCCTCGTCCCACAATCCGAATTGGAAGGCTCGCGGCACCAGATGTCACATGACGGAGTTTGAGAACTTGCGTCCTTCCTTGGCCTATCTTTGTTGTTATTTCTTAAGCCTAGTAAAGGTTCTGTAGGCTCCGCTTGGTAAGAAGTGCCAGGTAACTCGTTTTTTCTTCTCTCCAGAGCATTAATGTAGCCCTCTAGGTAGATGAGCTTTGAGTTCATCATCGCAGAAATAGACGTGTGATCTTTCAAGGAATCATTAATTTCCTCATATAGCTTGCAAAATGGGGCTAATGCGATTGTTACAGCCGACATGATGTACATAAAGTCTGCTTTTTTTGCCGGAGTCTCTTTTGGGGTAGTGTAGGAAGACTCACTTGCTCTTCTGTTAAGTGAGGAGCTCACCGGAGTAGGAGGAGGCCATAGCCGCGGTACTTCCTTTGCTTTGTGTTGAGGGGTCGATAACCTCGCCATTTGGCCCCCCAAGGGGTCTATCACGGTCTCTTTACTTCCATTTCCCTCGTGTGCATCCATATCCAAAGGGACGGTCAGGGGCGAAGGCTTAGTCGCCAAGTTCCTTCTCTCAAAGATCTCTTCCAATGGCCCTGGAATGGTGGTTTTCTGGGCTATTCGATCTGTCTGGGGAATAGAGTTCATACTTCCCTGTAAAGGTTGGATTTGCACGTCATGGTCAGTAGACAATAGGGCTTCAGTAAGGGGCTCTGGGATTTCACTGACAAGCACCTGATGAGGTAATGAGGATGGTACTATTGGTGGTTCCTCTGAGCAAAGTTCTTGGGGTTCTGGGATGACTGACTAAACCGGTAGCCCCGGGATGGAAGTGTCTTTTGGTTGCTCTTTTTGATGTAATGGAGATGCAAGGGACCCACTGCTAGGGATGTTCTTCTGAGAGCCGGCTGAGGCTATAAGCAAGGGTTCAAGAAGCGCTTCTAGCAAGTCTGCATCCGAGATTTCCCCGAGCCCTGTGTAGTGCAGTTTTTTTTTGGCTCGTCTTTGGAAAAGCGTTTTCAACGAGTTTTCCAGACAGAGACTCGCCGATGAAGCTGTCGAGTTGATAGATTTCGAAGGCTTTTTTACTACTGTTCTCTTAGAAGTCATGGGGAGATCACATTTATTTTTTGATAACAGCCTAAACGGAATTCCATGTGGTTGTTTAATTGGGACCCCTTGTTTACTGCCTTCTCTCAGATCCCAGGGTTTGGCAGTAACTGGTTCATTGGTATCAGAATGTAAGGGGGCAGCAGAAGAAGGTGGTAATGTGGGCGAGATTACAATTGTGTCAACAAGATGGACCACAGTCTTGAGCTTCTCGTCTAGTGACTGTGGGCTGTTTCTTTCATGATGATCTATTTCGTCACAAACAGGACGGATTGAAGTCGAGCTATTGTGAATTTGAGCCTTTACAGTTTTTACCGAAGGAATCACTGTCACAATGTCTTTGGCCGCTTGGTGGCGCTGTGGCGTCGCTATGCCAAGAGCAGGTGGGGATAAAGGCCTCTCTATCCCAGAGACTCTGGTTTCGTCACCAGGACCCCGAGGTTCCAGGAGTGCAGCCAGGCCTGCGCTGCCCGCTCGCAGCTCTCCCTGGCCTTCGACCCGGGTGCCCCCCCCCCCTCCTTCGAGGGATGGCTCCTCCGTGTCGTCAGGCAGGCACAGAGACCGAGCTGCGCGTCCTCGCTGGGACTTCCTCCGCGGCTGGCCCCAGTCTCCAGATGGCACTGCGGAGAAGCTGCACCGTGGTTCCGCCGTCCCATGGAGCCGCGGTCGGCCCCACTTGCCGCCTCTCCTCACATGAGGTCCGGTACCAGCTCCTCCCGGATTCCGTCACGGGAGGCCTCTCCTCCTACGAGGGGGGGTCCTCCCGCTCGGTCCTCCATCGGAAACTGTGGCCCCAACAACGTGGACTCTCCGATGCTACGGTCCACCTCTATACCGGAGGCGACAAGCTCCTCCGTGTGCTTCGCCCTGTTGGCAGTGTCCACAGACGAAGAGGATCCGGACGTCTGCTCAAACCATCCTTCTGGTAAAAGTTTTTGTTTATGCTTCTGGGGAAGCTGATTTATTTTTGTAGTGTGCTGATGTTGAATCGTTAGTTTAGGCAATTTTCTTGATGAGGTGTTATGTAATTTACCTCCTGGCCGCTTTACAGAGCCTGCACAGGATAAGGTGTTAGAATGTAAGGTTGGAAGCGTTTCGGTGAATAGGGATGAAGCCAGCAAGAGGGCCGAAGGGCTGTTGGCACTCCGCAACCTTCGTGGTTCGTCTTCACCTCCAGAAATAATATGTCTCAGGTTGAGGGCGTCTCCGTCATCCGCCCTAGCCGCCATTAGACTGCCACAGACTGCCCACTCTAACACCACTCCGCTCTGCTTCGCTGCTGCCTTCTGGTTTTGAAGGAAGTGTAGCCACTGTAGAAAGACTGAAACTGAGAGGGACTGCCACAGACTGCCCACTCTCACACCACTCCGCTCCGCTGCTGCCTTCTGGTTTTGAAGGAAGTGTAGCCACTGTAGAAAGACTGAAACTGAGAGGGACTGCCACAGACTGCCCACTCTCACACCACTCCGCTCCGCACTTTCAGTTTCGGGTCCTGCCGTTCAGATTGAACTCCGCCCTCAGGGTTTTCACCAAGCTCATGGTGGTGGTGGCAGCGCATCTCAGGAAAGGGGGGGATTCACGTCTACCCCTACCTGGACGATTGGCTGATCAGGGGGAGCTCTCCCGAGCAAGTCCTGGATCATCTGTCCGTCACCTGCCACTCCCTTCACAGGCTGGGCTTCTCCCTCAATTTAAAGAAGTCCCATTTGACGCCAACGCAGCGGCTCCAGTACATCGGAGCAGTGCTCGACACGTCCCTGGGGCAGTGTTTTCCTCCTCGGGTAAGGGCTCTTCACATTCAGCAGATGGTGAACAGGTTTCAATTTACCCAGGATCTCCCAGCCTCCGAGTTCTTGAGACTGCTCGGCCTCATGGCATCCTGCATTCTTCTGGTGCCAGAGGCTCGTCTGCGGATGAGATCTTTGCAGTGGGCACTCGAGCTCCAGTGGCCTCAGTCCTCCGGCAGGCTGTCGGACCCTGTTCAGGTGCTGCCCCGGTAGCCCAAGACCTTCTGTGGTGGGCCGTCAAAGGCAATCTCTGATGAAGGGGGCCCCATTTTGGCTGCCCTGGCCGGAGGTGACGATTGTGACGGAAGCATCCCTCACGGGATGGGGGGAGCTCATGCCAACGAGTTGACAGTCAGCGGTCGTTGGTCTCTGTCGGAGTCCAGACTCCGTATCAATCTGTTGGAGCTGAGGGCCGTCAGGCTAGCCCTGAAGGCTTTACTGCCAACTGTGCGCAGAAAGAGTGTCCTGATTCTAACGGACAACACAGTGGCCATGCACTACCTCAACAAAAAGGGGGGTGGGGGGGCAGGGTCACCTCCGCTGTGCAGGGAGGCAATGCAGCTCGAGTTCTGGGCCATCCAGCAGGAAGTTTCGATCTCGGCTGTTCATCTGGCCGGAGACGACAACGAGACGGCGGACGCTGTGAGCAGGCAGAGCACGATCTCTCACGAGTGGGAGCTGGCTCAGGAGATTCTCCTGGAGATCTTCGCCCTTTGGGGGACCCCCCAAGTGGATCTCTTCGCCTCCATTGTCAACCGGAAGTGCGAAAGGTTTTACTCGCAGGAATTTCCTCCAAAAGGAGCCTTAGGAGACGCGTTCGTGGTGGAGTGGTCATTCCCACTGCTGTAAGCGTTTCCTCCAGTGCCAGTCATCCCGCTAGTGCTGCGGAGGTTACGGAGGTTCGGTTCCCGGATGATCCTCATTGCTCCGGCGTGGGCCCAGAGGACGTGGTACCCGGACTTTCTAGACTTGTTCATCTGCCCTCCACGTCGTCTTCCCTACCGAGACGATCTGCTCTCACGGGAGGGGGGTCAGGTTCTCCATCCAGAGGTCAGATCCCTCAATCTTCACGCTTGGCTTCTGAAAGGTTGAGGTATAAGGATTGGGACCTCCCGGAAAATGTGATGGAGGTGTTGCTCTCAGCTAGGCGGCCGGCAACAAAGTCTCTGTACCGTTGCCGTTGGAGAAAGTTCTGCGACTGGTGCAGAGTTCAGAATGTGGATCCTTTTGAATGTGACATTCCCATGGTTCTGTCTTTTCTGCATTCTTTGGCCCACAGGGGCTTGCAAGTGGGGACCATTAAAGGTTACCTGGCGGGTGCTGTCCATATTTAGGCGCTCGTCTGAAGAGTGTTCTTATTTTAAGATGCCTTTAATTTCACAGTTTTTGAAAGGGCTCACTAATGTGTTCCCTCCGTCACCTTTTCTGGTGCCAGGTTGGGATTTGAACCTTGTTCTTAAGTTTCTTATGGGTGCTCCGTTTGAGCCTTTACATTCTTGCCCTTTGAGGCTGTTAACTCTGAAAACTGTGTTTTTGGTTGCAGTTACTTCCGCTCGCAGAGTGAGTTAGTTACAGGCACTTTCAGTTAAGCCACCCTTCATATGTTTCATAAAGACATGGTTGTCCTTAGAGTTCGTCCTTCTTTTCTTCTGAAGGTGGTTTCGGAATTTCATTTGAGCCAGAAGGTTGTTCTTCCGGCGTTCTATCCTCCGCCACATCCTGGTAAGGAAGAGGAGAGTCTCCATAGGCTTGATCCTAGGAGAGCGTTGAGCTTTTATATTTCGCGCATGTCCCGGGTCAGAGTGGACGATCAACTTTTCATTGGTTACGCTGGAAAGCGTTTGGGACAAGCTGTGATGAAACAGACTGTGTCTCTTTGGATTACTTTAGCTATCTCCGAGTGTTACCGCTTGGCGGGTAAGGATTCTCCGGCTGGCTTGCGGGCCCATTCTACCAGGGGAGTGGCTGCGTCTACTGCCCTGCAGAGGGGAGTTCCTATTCGTCACATCTGTGATGCAGCCACCTGGGCTTCAGTACATACTTTTGTACGTCACTACTCCCTCGATTCCATCAGAGGGCAAGATCTGGCCTTTGGCGAGGCAGTTCTCTATTCCGCAATTTGATTGGGCATTTTAAATTTGTATTCTAAATTCTTTTCCACCTCCTTGCTTGGTACTGCTTTGGGAGTCTGTCATAGATATGGAATACGTCAGAGGACCCAATCCCCTCGAAGAAGTTACTTTCTTACCTGGTAACGTTCTTTCGATGGGATGGTCCGACGACGTATTCGATATCGCTACCTCCCTGCCTTTCCCGCTGCAGAATTTCTTTTGCGATTGCAGCTTGCGTTCTGCAAGGCCTTTTGTGTCTGGCAGAAAACTGGTGGCACACGTTCTGGGAAAAAAATATAACTGAGGCTATGGGCGTTGTGCGTCCTACTTATCACATCGGGTGACGTCTCGGGGACGGCGCATCGACGTAATCGACGCAGACGCCAAAGATTTTCCAAAGCAGCACAGCTGTGGACATTACCTGTCATAGATATGGAATACGTTGTCGGACCATCCCATCGAAAGAACGTTACCAGGTAAGAAAGTAACTTGTTCATTGCACCTGTGTAATACATTTTCCCCACACAAGAACCTTTTAGATGCATACTTCCCTGCTTCATCTTCATGGTACTTGGGCATAAACTTTGTAAAGAATTACTACAGATGCCAGCTAGTTACACCGGCTGATTGATCAATCAAGTCCCTCACTCTAACAGCATCACTTCTCTGCCTCTTGGGCCTACTGTTGCTGCCTGGCACTACATGCTTGACAGCCACTCCATGCTTTTGCTCCATCTCTCCTTCCCTTTGCTATTTTGTTTCCCGTGTCGCTCACTCCGACACTCTGCCTCTCACCCGTAAGTGTTGCAATGCCACATTTCGTGTCCGTTTCTCTGTCATTCTGCCTCTCCCATCTCTGAATTCTGTTGTTGCTTTTTCCCTCCAGTATCTCGCTGTATTGTTTGATATCTCCTCGCGTCATTACTCTGGCTTTATCTGTTTGTTCATTTTCTCGGTTGTGTTTGCTACTACTTTTCTATCTTTCTTGCCCTGTCTTTTATGTTATTGGCCTGCCCTTCTCTAGTCTTGCGTTTCTATTTCCATATATCCCCACCTGCTGTTGTGTTTTTTATTTTACTGTATCCAAATGTCTCTCTTGCTCTGCTTCTATGCCTCACTCCTATTGCTCTCTCTTCTTGTTGCTTGAATTCTTTTTTTGGATGGTCTACTATGTTCTCCGTCCCTTCGCCCCTACTCCCCGCTACACGTTTGTTCTTCTGTATTGCTTAGGTTCAGAGTTGCTCTTCCTCTCCTGTTTTTCTGTTCGTCTTTTAACATGGTAACAATAAATATTCAAAAAGCTGAAAATGCCCTTTGTATTTAAAAATCTAGTGCAGCTTTACCATTGGGTGCTCCTTTTTAGATGTGTGCATGCACCTTCTTTTGGCCGTTAGGCTGGGAATTATAGAGTTAGAGGTTCGTCTGACCAGATGCAGCACTTGCTTGAATGTAGATGTATTTGAAGTCGCATACAGTGTTGGTAAAACAATAGTCCAAATGAGATGTGTGTTCTGAGCCATTACAAGTATAGCAGCCTCGATGAGGTGTATATTCTGAGCCATCACATGTATAGCAACCCTGAAGTATATGAAACTAGAAGGAAATCCGGTATATCTAAAGGTTTCAGGGGAGCAAACGTGACATATGGTAAATAAGAAGTATAAGCTCCCACACCTGTTATAGGTTTGGCCACGCAATTAACTGGATAATCGTGGGATTGTCACACTTATAAACAGTTTGAACAATGACAAGTAGAATTTCATGGAAAATATAACCTGACTTCAAAGATGGTTTTAAAATTAGCAATTTTTAATATAAAATGGTATTAAAACAATCACATAAAAGCTAACAAAGTGACCAGTGATAAAAAGTGCTTAGTGCCAACCACCACGAAAGTGACTATGTGCAAAATACGCTATAAATCTATATCTCTCACTTCGAGATCTGGAGTATAATCAAGTGTACATATGTAAATATAAACAGCTTCAGGTTCTTCAAACCTCAATTTATTTTAAGGCAACAAAACCACACGATATACAGGATGTTATTGTAGAGACCTTAGTTGTAAATGAGTTGTCTTGATGCCTTCGTCAACAAGTACCTAAAGTGCACCTTCCAAAGGTTCTGATACTTAGCTCGATATTTTACATTAGTATCTATAGCTACCCTACATGTTACATTCCTATGGTCATTAAGGTTAATGTTAGGAACTTCTTCAGGGATGTTGGTGGACGGGGGCATAAGAACGCCAAAGAGCCAGCATCTCGGTGATCTCTGAATCGGACTTGGCAAGTTTGAGCTGTCGTAGCAGTGTAAAATCTTGAGTATTATTTCCCAACTGGCAATTCAAAGAAGTAATTGTCCACAACCTCTAGTCTTGGGTACAGAGAGGAATTGTCCATGCCAAACCTAATTAAAAGAACAAACCACAACCTAATTAGTGTAAGTGGTTGCTCGAGTACATCAATCATCATTATATTTGTGAGATGTACTTACGGGTTTACCGTCTCTTAATGTCGGTAAAAAGTCCTCGAAGTCTGCATTGATTCTCAGTGTAGCAGTCTCATGGGTCCCTGTAGACATAGAAAAAACAGGACACGCAGTTATATAATCCCCTAACGCAGGCAAACTAAACTACATAGTACTCATCTAGTATCTGCTTAGAGAATTGGAGGAACGATATTTGAGATAATTAAGTGTAAACTTACTTGAAGGATGGCATCAGGTGTAATGATGCAATGGATTGTTCGTGTATTTCTAGTCTTGTTTAAGGGTACACGAGGATAAGGCTGCTTGTAGAGTCCTGCAATGTAAACCCATATAAAGCTCAGGGATAAGGCGTCAATATGGTGGATGGTGCCACAATCAAAGGTATAATATAATAATAATAATCAGCAAGTATTATATTACATCTTCGTGTATATGGAGGAAGGTACATGTGTGGTACTGGAATCGCTCTGTGAGATGAATACCATATGCTTGCAATGCACAATGTTATGGTACTGTACTCACGGTAGGTGGAGACACAGGAGATACAAGAAGAAAGGGTTAAACCTTCATGTACAGAAGGAAAAGTGCATGTCTAGTAGTATTGGCACTGTGACAAGACATGTGCAGGCAATCGTGGTGTACTGTACGGTAATGAGTTTAATGGTGGTCGAGGTACACCCGACCACTGCATGCTACAGTGAATATTAAGGTCCGATAGTGTGCCGGGTTGGTACCGCGTTCAAATCAAGTGTTGTGGGTTGTACCGACAGCAGACTTAGTGATTACAAGTAGATGCGTCTATGGCACAACTCAAATAGTGAATGAAACCCACTGCGCGCAGTAAAGCATACATATAGTGGACTTCTATGCCTAAACGTCACTTCAAGCCACAGAGTCTGCAGGAACCACGAGACGTTACAGGGTGAAAGGAAGTAAAATATTATGAAATTATAGTGGAAAAATCACTGAACGGTAGTATCCACGGTAATTAGGCTCCATACATAAAAATCACTGTGTCAATGATTAAGGCTGCAAGATAGCACACCTATGTTACAAGAGAGGAGGAGGATTATGGAAAACAGTAATTTGAAAAAAAAAATAATGAAAAATACTTTTAAGACAGAAAACATAGGTAGAGTCTCAGGAATGGAAGAGACTCTGCACTAATGAAGGGTTGTCCAAAGGAAATAGGTTTAAATTAATTTCAATAGGACTGACTCATCTCGGTCGGTACAAGAGCAGTAGCATGTGTATACCCGGGCTCGAGGGAGACGGGGGCACCTATTGGATGGAGTAAAAATCAGAGTAAAAATCAAAGGCTGGGTCTGGTGAGTATGAGGGACGAAATGTCAGTCCATTGTGAATCTCATGTCTGATAGTCACGCATCCACAGTAAGTAAAAGGACCAAATAGATTATACATAAATATTTATCACAGAGTATAATTATCGAATGGCCTTATAATTAAAATTAGAACTAAGAGCCCCAAGATAGATGTAATCTCAAGGGGGTGATGACATGGATAGACTATCTGGCTGGATGTGTTATTTGATAAATACACTCCAGTTTATGTTCTCATTTAGTCCCAAGGGATACATCTTAGTCAAAAAGATCATTTTTTGTTCTTGTACACTCAATGAGTGTTTATCAATACTGGAGTCATGAGCTTGTCCAATTTGCATGACGACTGTCCATCTCAGTTCTTCTGGTTTATGCCCAAGGCTAGTGAAGTGACCCACTAAAGGTGCATTAAGAGTGTTGTTCCTTGTACAACTTTTGTGTTCTCCTATCCTGACCTTGACTTTACTTTTGGTTTTACTGATTTAGAGTCTGTCACAGGGGCACCAAATAGCGTACATCACCATCATGGAGTTACAATTGGTTAGCTTTGTTCCCATTGTTTGTTTAAGCCCAAGTTGATAACTTTGGTCCTGCTAGTTTGTGCACAACAACTGCAGTGGCCAGTATTTCTTGGAAGACCCCAGTTCTCTGTGAGTGTACTTTTTGTACTCGGTTTCATGAACACATCATTCCTGGTAGTTAATTCCTTCAAATTCTTACCTTCTCCGGAAGGCACATTTAGGCGCTAGCAGGGGACATGCACCTTGTTCCAACACATGCCAGTTATGTCTTACAGTCTTCGTTATTTAATTCGATAGTGGGCTGTATGTGCTAACGAACACAATCTTATCTTCTTTCTTCTCTCTGTACTCTAAGAAAGCGTCTCTGTTGTTGGATGCTATTTTGTATGCGGTCTTAACTTCTTCCTTAGGGTAACCCCTATGTAACAAATTGCATTTCAAGTTGTGGGCCTCTTGCACAAAATCCTTTTTAGTGCTACTATTTCGCCGTATCCGCAAGAATTGGCCAAAAGGCAAATTTTGTCTCGTATGTTTGGGGTGAGAATTCGAATAAAGTAACAAGGAGTTTTTATCAGTTTCTTTATGGAATGGCTTAACTTGAAGGACCGATTGTTTATTCACAAAGATTCTCAAATGGAGGAAATTGATTGCATCATAGCTTACAGTTTTAGTAAATTTCAAAGAGATTTTGTGCATTAAGCCAGAATACAAAGGAATCAAAGGTCGAGGTATTACCTGTCCAAATCATTAGAATGTCATCTATAAAATGTTTCCATAGTTTGATGTATTCCCTGTATGGGTTAAGATCGGTCATGATATGTATTTCGATGGTTTCTACATACAAATTTGCTAGAGTGGATGCCACTGCAGACCCCATTGTGGTGCTGTGTATTTGTTTATAAAACTGGCCATTAAAAACAAAATAATTTTCACAAAGTGAAATTTCAGTGCACCAGAGGATAAAAGATTTAGCTGTTTTGACTACAGTTCCGGATGTTAACAGTTTCTCTTCCACCATATTGAGCGTGGCTAGTTGTGGAATTTTTGTATACAGTAATATTACATCTAGGGTTGCCAGCAGGTCTGTATTGTCTATCACCATCCCCTCCACAAGTCTAATCCCCTCGGTTGTGTCCTATGTAGGATGCTTTTTCTCGTACATATGGGCTCAAGAATCGATCACCAAATTTGGATAGGCGTTCCAGAAGGGAACCACAGCCAGACACCATCAGTCTTCCTGGTGGGTTCTCAAGAGTTTTATGCATTTTAGGTAAGGTGTAGAACTTGGGGACGCTCGGGTGTGGGGCATCAGATAATCAGGTATTCAGCTTCCTGTTTGGATATCCATCCTCTTTCTGCCGCTTTAGTAACTTTGCAATTGATCAATGACTGTAATCTCTTGGTGGGATCAGTCGTGAGTGGTTTATAAATGAGATGTCACTCAATTGGCGTTCACACTCATTGATGTAATCTTGTCTATTGAGGATGACTATAGCTCCTCCTTTATCTGCTTTTCCTATCACTATATTCTGATTCGATTTCAATGTTTGGATGGCTTCTCTTTCTCTTTTGCTCATATTCTGACATTTTTGAGGGATGGTTCTGTTTTCTAGTTTAGTTTTAGCAACCCTGAAGAGCTGTGTTTTCTGAGCCATCACTGCTATAGCATCTAGATGAAATGTGTGTTCTGAATCACTGACCATTTATTAATCCTTTTGATAAGTTGAAAGTTAAGTGAACTGTTACAGTTGAATATGACCTGCATCTTAAATGCATATCTCTGATGCAAATTCATTAACTCAACTATTTACAGGATTTTAAATAACAGGTTACACAATAATCTCTGCAGCATGGTTATGGACCATCTGAGCTGCCTTTCCCAACAGGCTGTTGACACTGAAAGGCACATAGGGGGCCGTTCCATGTGAGGCTTGCCGAACATAAATGGCTTGTCAAAAGCTCCAAGCCTTTTAGGACTATCCTGCATTAGTCAGGAGATTCATAATGAGGCTTTGAAATGTGCTAGATTTTTGGCAGTGGGACACAGTAATCCACGGGAGAAGCAGAAGTTTTGAAAAGTGCAAAAACGAGTAGAAGGGATTGGAGTATATGACAGCAATGTCATCTTCTCACACTGTCTGAAGTTGGTGGGACAAGCTCAGACACTCTTCTTGCTCTGTACTTTAGCTTGCTGCAGAAAATGCCAAGACATGGTCGTGCTTTCTTAACAGCAGCTCTGTTAAGAAATTCAGGTACTATACCAAAACATGGCAGTCCTGATAAGAAATGCAATTGGTGTGCTTCTGTGATGAAAAGAAAAAGTATGAAATGCCCATACTGCTGCAACCGTGCTGCCTCTTTTAAAGCCAATTATGCAGAAATGCAGCTTGTTTACGACAATTTTCATTTTACACAATACTACCTGTGCTCTAAAGCAAAGTGGAATGCATGTTCATGATTCAAGACGCTTTAATTATACTAACCTACAAAATGCAAGCAGCTGAACAGTGTGCACAAAACGCAAATACCTTTCTATATTAATCGGAAAGTATTATCGTGATAGAATCATTAATTTTTTTTTAACACCCTCCTCTGTTAAACAGACCAGGACTCATCCCAGTTGCTTCTTTCAAGGGACTTTGTCGATTACTAAAGAGTGGATTTGCAAGCTGCTGCTAGCCAGGTTGTCACCAATGAGCTGCATGATTTATGGGGGTGCTGCCATTAATAGCCTATGTAAGCGGTACGCAAGGATGAATTGAAAGGGCTCTGTGGACCATTCCTGAGCTTAAAAAGGCCCAATACACACCTTATATGGAGGGCTGTCAGCAGGGTCTTTTCTACCTCCTTGAAGCTTTAGTGGGCCAATCTGTGCTGGCATTGCTCCACGGAAAACCATTGTTCTAACCCGGAGAAAGAACAAGAGGATGTTGCATACTTAATGGACTGGATCGATCTTTGACTACCTGAAAAGGTGAGCAGACAGGTGGGGGAGAAGACGGTTGTTTCATTGTAACTTTGTAACTTTCGGGCAGTCATATGTACATACACTTGGGCGCACAACCAAATGGAGAGCTACAAAATGACCTCCACTGGCTATATAAACATTAAGAGCCTCACAGCCTTCCCTGAAAACTCAGCCATCCCGCTAGCCATCCCGCCTACCTCGCCTCCAGTCTTGCCCAAAAGAAACAATCTGTCAGGAGGAAAATCCTTACTGATTCGTCTTCACTACCTCAAGTAGTTCAGAATAGGCCCAATGATTTCAAGATTTGTAGGGGAGCCTCATGTTCTTATTAGTAAAAATCACCAGTTTCTGTGTACCTCCAATTTCCCCATAAGCCTGGACCTGTGGGGGTGGGCACAAAGTCTCTAGCAGGCCATTAATGCTAATAAATACAGGCCTGCTACAGCAACTGGGATTCTGATACTTCATGTGATGAAGAGCTTTGCAAGATGCCCCAGGCCTTGGAAAGACTTTGTTCATTTGTGACCACAGGAGGCTTGAAACTCCATACTAAGGTCACCACAGCAGCCACCATGACCACCATCACGACTATTGTATACCCCACTGGTCTGTTACCTAGCTAATCTCTGCTAGACAATTTTTAACCCCACTGGTACTCAGGTGGGAGACTGCCTTGATGTTGGTCATCAGGGAAACCTGTACCCTGATTGGAACGCAAAGTATCAAACCACTGGGAAGGGAGGGGAGCCCTCACATGATGACCAGTGGCCTAGTGAATACACTGTCAATGATCAAACCAATAGGGGCCAATGGTGGCTGTAATCCAGACGTCACCCGCCCCCTCTACCTTCCCCCGCCCCAGTTTCAACTCTCACCACTGACGAAGATGGGGTGGAGGATTCAGGGACTCATGCATTTAAATGCAATTTCGTTTTGTCAGAGTTGCTGTCAATGAAAAACCTACTCCTAATGTTTGAAGAATATAGGAAAGGAGGGTCCAAGGGGTAGACACTGCTTAGCCAGGAGAGTAAAAAGGTGGTCCGAAATGCCTTACTGATTTGATCATCAGTTAACCCTGCTATGGCTCTTAATAATGTAAACCCTAACACCGATAAGCTGGGATGCAGTGGGGATTGTAATGAGACCTGTAAAATTATAAGCATCCTGTCCAACATAGTGCCATTGTCCCCCTTGACCACACCCCCTCCCCCTGGCGGTGGGGGGGACAAACACAGCTCAGGTTTACAGAAGGCTACCCCACTCCCAGCAATGCAGATCTCCATCAGGAGGATGGAAGCTATTCCTGGGCCCCATGCCACCACGGGAAAGCCATCAAGTGTAGCAGGCCATGCACCATTGAATTACATTGCCAACTCTGGAAGGGTTATAGTGCCCAGTAGGGCAGGGAGGCCCTTATAAACAAGGGCACTCTTTGGATTCGGGTTGTGCGGGCTGAGGCTTCGTAACAAGGGACAAGCTATTAAGGTGCACCTGGCTGCCCTATCGGGGAGGAAGTGCCCATTATTATGTTCAAATCTGTTTAAGGGAGCCAAATGTGGGGAAAAGCATATTTCGCTTCGGGAGGAAAAAATGCTGACCGTTAAGACTGTGATTGAAGTAAGGGCCCACCCTGGGGGAAACCCTGATCCTGACCCCGAAAACCTCTCCTGCAGGCCTATGCTTAGTGGTGCAAACAGTTCCCTTGTGCAACAGGGCATCGGGCTATTCCTTCTGGCCAAAACCGCTGTGGCAAGCAATGAGATGCTGGGATGTCTGTTCAGCCGAAGGTGCTATCCAAGGAAGAGTGCTACTCTGGGGACATAACTAGGCCATAGGGACACAGTTCAGGCTAATCTATATTGTGGATGACATTTATTATTTTGTTATTGATTTATTTGTGTCGTGATGCACTTTTTATGGCCTTGTGGCAGATAAAATAAAGTTATTGATTGGTAAGGGTGAGGAAGGAGGAGACTGACACACAGCAGGCTTTCTTTTGGCTATAAACCTTTATTGGCTGAAGGTGCCAATTCACTGACGCAATATCCAAAAATCAGAATAATGGGCACACCCCAGTACGGAATGAGACCAAGAGATGGATTTCAAGTAGAACCAAGTTTATATGAGATAATTTGTGCATGCAGAGAGAGGGCAGCACATTTTGAAATGGAAAATCGTCATTGATGACATATTGTTACAAATGCACAATTCTGCAATACAATTGGGTTGAGTCGTTGGTGCTGTATGGATCTGTAGGCACCGACCACGTGGGATTGGTTGATGCTTTGGTGTCACTTCCGAAGCATGTGGGTCAGCTGGACTCATCTTTGCGAGGTGAAGGTCAGGCGAGCAAAAATGACCCTTTCCCTGACTAACTGATCTTGCAAAAGCAGGATTTGAGAGCACGAGACATATGACACTCGTAAAGTGTGGTTGGAATGTGGAAGCTTCCCAGAGTTCATAGACAAATTATAGGCTTGCATTGTACCCTCTGCTCCCCTGGTGCCCATAAACCTAGAGTCCCTGAACCCGGTGCCCACCTTGGCGGTTTTTGATCTACCTAATGCCTCATGATACGAATAGACAAGTGTCAGGATTAGAAAGAATATGAGTGTCTGGGGTCAGGGCGTCTGGGGTCTGGGGTCAGGGCTCTCGGGGGTTTCTTCATTTTATCACTACGGGAGGTCAGATGTGTATCTGTATCAAAGAGTTGAGGGGCATGGGCCTGGTAGATTACAGTGTAGCAGGGTGGGGGTCAGAAAGGGCAGGAGTAGGTTAGTGGAGATGAATAGGCACTCAGGCGGGGGCCTGTTTTGATCTCAAACAGTGCAGTGAGCTCATCTGTTCTGGGACGGCACTAAAGCTTGCAACAATGAATAGCTGAATTTCCGTGAGAACAGGGTTTGTGCGAAGCTGGCAGGACGCAGAGGGGTGGGAGCCAGGGCTGGTGGTGTGAGGCGCAGGGCAGTGGGAGAGACAGGCTTTTAGAGATTATTTTCAGGCCTAGAAAAAAAATGGCATCTGGCGAGTTACCTAAAATGGTGTCTTTAAACTTAAATACTGCTTGGTTACATGCTTTCTTTGTTAGTAATTAATGGGTGATTAACACAGATTACAGTTGAGGGGGAATGGGGGGGCGTCTTCCCCCCCATTCAGCACAAGTGAGATCTGTGCATGCAGGAGTGGTGAGAGGGCGGCGGTATAGACCATTTCTCCCCCAACATGGTTAAAAAAAAGAACTTTATCTTTTAAGAGGGGTTTCCCAGCCTCTACTATGGAGTCTCTCAGGATGCCCAGGAAAATTAAAAGTTCACCGTCCTGTATCAGAAACAGATTTCCTTCCCTTTCACTTATAACTAAAATAAAGGATTTGAGAGTCTTTTTGGTTCAGGTCTTCCTGTGAGCAGACTACGGTGCCAGTGTTCTGAGTGACTCCCCCAGGTTACAATTCCTGTCAAAGGCACAACGCAAAGTTCCAGATTGCAAGTCTCATTTCACTTATAAAACAATGTTCCAATTTCAAAACATCACCATTGCTTACTGCCCATTGTTGTTCACCATGGGTGTTCTGGAAAATGCCTCCCTTCTCAAGGTGCCTTGTTTCTTTTACCAGAAGGAATGTCTCCCTTCTCCTGGTCTTAAGTATAGTTCACAACATCTGGCGACTGCTCCCTTCCCCCTGTCTATTTCAGCCTTTTCACAATGTTCACAGCAGGGGGGGGTTTACTCCCTTTCCCTGGCCTTTCTCAGGCTTCTCTATTGATTATTTAGCAGACCTGGTTCACTATCCTTCCAGGTACTGCTATTGTCCATATACCGGTAATACTTTCTTTTCTGTAATTGAGGGGTCGCAGACCCTTACTTCAAGTGTAATTATTCATTCAAAGTCTCATTCCCAGGCTCTCCTCTCAGCCCTGTTCTCTCATGTACTTCCACCCTTCTTTATAGGGCCCCAGGCCCTTCTTCTGTCCCCACCAGCTAGCCCCGGCAAGCTCCTAACTCCAGGGAGCTTCCGTTCGGGCTCTGGCTGTTTCCAGCACTCTGTCTCTTCCGTCTCACGCTCTCCACATGGTCTACTCCAGCTATGGCATTTTCATAGCTGCTGCTCCCTGCTGGCCTTCCTTTCCGACATGGACCGCTTGGTCCCTTCCTTTCTCTTCGTTCTCTTCCGTCGGTATCCACATGCTTGCAGTCGGTAGAAGGGTCCTTTCTCTTCAGACCCTTTTCAGAGGCTTAACCGCTGACCTGCTTCCGGCTCCTTGAGGGAGGGCAGAATGCCATTTTCAATACTTTTTTGCTTTTTATGTTCCACTTGCTCACATATTGTTCATAGTGACTAGAATGCTGGTTTTGGTTCCGCAGAGCGTTCTTCACTCTGTGCCTCTTCTTCGTCTTGGTACTGATGTTATCATTCTCAACTGGGTTACTTGGATTATTCTTCGTCCCAGTCTTCACAAATGACTCAAAGGTAGTTCCTACTCTTCCTTGTGTCAGTACTACTTAATGAGGTTGGGTTATCTACCCTGCACCAGTACATAGACGTGTGTGGGGAACTATGGTACCGTGTATAGGGTAGGAGGATGAGGCAGGTTGTGGGATTGTCTGGACATACTGCATTCTCCCTAGATAGTCGTCCCTAGTCCCTCCTGTGGGAAATCGGGTGTCTCACCCACTAGTACCTGGGGATCTGTCATCCAGGTGGCCAGGACACGGCCATTGCTTTTGGATCCAGTTCCTGGGGGCGGACCAGTATCCCCTTCCCTGGAACACCTTTATCCCATCCTACCATACTTGGGAACTTCACGCCCCCCCGATTCCCTCGTTTCCAACACAAAAACTTTCTCACAAACGGCTTGTTCTGACAGAAAACTGACTAATACCCGAGCCACATACCTCACATGTTCCAATACAATGGTCAGGCAGGGTTAGGCATATACTGACCATTACACACACCTGACTACCATTGCACTTCCCCATATGGATACAAGCAGAGCACACTGTGAGCGAGCCAAAGCACACGATGAAGCAGTTCCAAGATGGCCGTTTAATACAAGGTGAAAGATGCCAAAACCCAAGGTAATCGCAAGGATGTGAAGTGCACTTGACCTTTCCGATGAGGAACCATTCCTTTCATGAACCTTCGAAAATAGAAAACGTAAGGCAAAGAGACTCGGATGCTCTAAACGGCAAGATGCAGTCTAGTGGGTCTAATGACCCACAACTGCGCGAGATCTTTGAATATATAAGACCTCCTCCGCTGCAGGCCATTAGAAACAAAGTTGAGTTGCAGTTACCACAAGTCGTAGTGGAAGAAGAAAGGAAACGGAGCCACTGCAATCTTTGAAGCAGATGTCGGTCCTGAGAGTCTCCAAGATTGATGGCCTTGAATGCACAGTTTGTGCAGCAGGAAGCAGTGTTGTAGCAGGCTTTCCACCTGGGGATAGAGAGGCTCTCCTGATTGTGTGCTGTCCCGTGACTGGTGCGCACTAGCAGCAAGAGGGGCTCCTTTTCTGATAGCGCAGACACAAGGAAAATCGAAGCAGTCTGCCGGGCAGGATGTCGCAGAAGAGGCAGAACGAGTAATGGCAGTGGGTCACGTGGACCGAAGTTGGTGAGTCTACCGTTGTTGGGTAATCCCGGTATGCTCCGTAAGCGACTGCTGGCTGCTGATAACAATTTTGAATAACAAGCTAATGTAACTAAGTCATTAAGTAATTTTGACGAAATAAGGACTTTATAAAAAGACAGAGAAAAAGATTACCATAATTAATATCAAAGCCAACACAATTGCCAAAGTAAAGAAAGGGCAATACTTCAAAGAGCCTTATTGGCTAAATAACAAGAGAACATTGTGGCAGAAAGATTGTAACCATTATTGCCAGCTGAACAAGATAACAAGCATTTGCAAAGCCAAAAATAGTCCTGTGTAATAAAGAAACATTGCCAGCAGTTATTTGATGTCAAAGTGGGAAAAAAAGAGTAGCAGGAGAGAAGCCCTCCTGGTAGAAAGTATCAAGGAGGTGAGGAGCATAACCTGCATTGCCTGTGACAAATACAAGAGTGGAATAAACAGCACAAATGTGTAACTTGTCTTCCCAAATGAAGTTGTGCATTTCAATGTTGTTGAAAGTTAGACTTTAATAAAAGGTTTGACGTAAACCTCACTACAGAGTATTTGTAGCGTTAGGAGGTTTTGTCCTTGCTGGCGAGAATACCAGGATAGGGACCTTTTAGTGGTAGAGCTGGCAGGTTAGTGGACCCGGAAGAAATCATTGAAGTACTGTGTTGTGGTTAAAGGTTGTAGAGAAGAAGTGGCAAGACCACTAAAGTGTCTGATAAATTGTGTTGCAACTATGCTGACAAAATGTTGTTGATATAGAACAATTGCGAAATTATTTTTGTTTAAGAAGTTGTGTTGAACGCTTTTCTGTAAGTGGAGAGATAGACTTGTCTTGTTGATCTGTTGGTTAAAGTCCAAGTGAAAGTCTTTTGGAGCATGAAGAACTTTTATGATCAGAACTTGGCTACAAAACGCAACTTTCTTATTTGGGCCTTTAATGGAAAATCTTGCTTTGAATCTGAAGAAGGGGATCTGACCCCGGTTACAAGGATACGCAGTTATTAGTTTTATGTTGGCTATAACTGTTTCTTTTGCATTTGATTTGCCATATATTACCTTTGAGTTTGATAAATGTATTAGTGTGAGGGACAGATTCCTTTTATTAGAGTTTTTTCCTTTAGCCTATTTTGATGGGGAAATCTCTTTAGGTTAGGGATAGTGAGGTGTTTGTTAAACCCCTACGATTTTATAAAATGGCATCTTGTGAAAAACCTTTACCAAGTTGTCCACCTCACATTTTTGACACCTCACAGTCCCCAAGTAGTAAAGTTTGGCAGGCGTAGCCCCTCATTCCAACAGAAGTAATATACCTTGTCCAGTTTCACCCTCGGTGTCTTCCGTTTCCATAGGAATTCCCTTAGTATCCTGTTAGTCTTTAGTGTGAAGTCCATTGATAGTGTGCTGGATAATGTATATGAATCTGGGCTGGGTCACCATTTTATATAACACCACCCTGCCCATGAGCGAGAGTTGAAGAGTCAGCCAGTGTTTAGTGTTCTGCTCAAATCTTTTAATCACAGGGACCAAATTAAATTGGACAAAGGACGACTCATCTCTGTGGATTTGTATCCCTAAATACCAAAAGCTTTGTTTAATTTGTGGTGGGTACCGCCTCCGGCTTTCCTCCTCCCATTCCATCGGGAAGTGGATGGATTTATACCAGTTGATTACTAATCTGGAGTATGAGCCAACCTCCTTGAGAAAGTTGATAATTCTCTGCATGAAAATCTCTGGGTTGGTTACATAAAGTCGGATGTCATCCATGTAAAGCGATGTCCACTCCTCCCTTCACCCAGTCACACAAATCCAGACACCCCCGGATCCTCCCTGATCCAGTCCGCCAGGGGCTCCAACGCAAAAGCGAACAGCATTTGCGAAAGTGGGCACCCCTGCCTGGTGTTAAGACTCAGTGCAGACCTCTCGGAAACCATGTCACTGACCCGTAACCTTGTCAAGCCGTTGTACAGCACCTGGACCAACCCTCTGAACCCCTTTCCAAAGCTCATCCATTGCAGGACTGCTATTAGGTATGCCCATTCAATGAAGTCAGAAGCTTTTTGGGCGTACAGAAAATCCAATGGACACAACATCACTTTTGCTCTCCCCAGGATCAGATAAAGGGGCCTAATGTTTCACCTAGTCATCCTATTAGGAATGAAAACACATTGGTCTTCCTTCACAACCTCTGTATTTATTTTACTCGGCTGATTGGCTAGGGCACTGGCTAGCATTTTAGTCTCTACATTAATTGGAGATATTGGTCTATAAGAGCCATGTTGCCCCCGTGGTTTCCCTTCCTTGGGTATTACCACTATTGTGGCTTCTCTGAGATCCGACAGGAGCATACGCCTCTCTTTGGAGCATTTCCTGCATTGGCCCTGAAACCTCCTCCTTTAACTTCAACCAGAGCTCCAGTGGGAATTCATTAGGCCCTGCGGTTTTACCCCTCCCCAGCTAGGCCATAGCCTCCTGCGCTTCCTCTACCTGTAATTCCCCCCTTGATTGTTTCTCTGTTCCTCTGACCGTTGTCACTGGCAGTTGTTGCCGGAAATCCCTCCGATCTGCCTTCCCCTTAGTAAACTGTGTTGTGTACAGCTTCTGACAGTGCAGTCCTTTGCAACATATCATCTCCCTTGGATTTCTGGTTGTTCCACTTCCTGGCCCCCTATCCCACCGCCCCCCTAGCCCCTCAACCCCTCTGTCTATCCACCTGTTGATCTGAAAAGCCACTCGGTTAGCTTTCTCCCTTCTTGCCAGACAGGCCCGAAGCTTCTCTGTCTTATTCCCTGTGAGAAACCTGAGGATATTCTCCCACCTACTCCTCTTGGATCCTCTGCGCAGGAAGCCAGGGAAAGGCCATTGCTTTTGGATCCTGACCCTGGGGGTGCAGAAGTGAGGGAGGCTCACCTGGGTGGAGGGTCCTTGAGGATTGGGAGTGGGGTGCCCTTGGGCGAGACAGGGTATCCCCCTTCCCCTATTGACGACCAACCCAAACTCCCTTGAAACCTTTATGGGCTATAAGTCAGTTCCCCTAATTTTTTGCATGTAACACTTGACAGTACTGGGACCAAGAAGAGGCTTTTTGAGAATGTGTGGGCCTGACACCTTTTAGCATTTGGGCCTCCTATAGTTGCCCTCAGTGCAACCATCGGATGCTTTGCATAGACGAGAACAGCGTATGCAATCGGTGCCTTTCAAGGGATCTGGGGAGAGTTTATGCAAGACCTGTAAAAGGTCAACTCTGAGAATAGACGGGTACAATTTTAAGCAGCCTATGCCATGGAGGTGGACAGGGTTGACCCCACTGAAGCATTCCAGGAAGAGGAGGTAGGGCAAAACATGATCCAAATTGGCTTCTTGCTCAGGGACTGGAGCTGCGCTCTAAGTGCAGTGAATTTCACTGTTCCTTGTGCGACTATAGAAGCTGCTCATTCAGTTTCGGCACTCATTCCTGCCTCTTCTGGAACACACGAAGCCCTGGAGAAATCATATGGTATGCATCAGATAAACTCTGACAAGACAGAAAAGCGTGCTACGCAGCTGAAGCACGAGAAACGTGCAGTCAAAGTTTATGGCGTGGAAAAAGTGCACTTGAAGTTTTGATGCTTAAACTTCACAAGCGTGGAAAAAACTGCACAATCAACTTGCAAATCTACTGTATTACCCAGAAAAGTGATGGCGTAGCATATAGACATTACATGCCTATATTGCATGCAGCCAAGCGTTCTCAGCAATAAATACTGAGGCCTATATGCAGGCAGTTTTTGCTTCAGCCATGAAGGGCAACAGATGAATCGGGATGTGCAACCATGAAAGCATGACCGTAAAGAGTCCTTTTTGCTTTGCAACGCCAACATTTGTAATTGATTTGGGTTTATTAATTTACATTTTTCTAAAACGTCAATTCACCTGGCAATTATTTATTAGGAACCGACTAAAGAGCCACTACAAGAGTCAAATCGGGTGAGGCTTTAGCATGTGGATGTTAAATGTGCCTATGGGTACTGTTAGATACTTTGACATGGGCACACAACTGACTCATCGAGGTACATGGAATCTAATAATTGGCAGACAAAACAACCCATGCTTACCCCAGTGGCTGCCAGGCACGTACATTATTTGATTGGAAAAAATAGCACGCATATGTATTGGAGCACAACCTAAAGCATTTCATGATTCTGATCAAAGCTAGAAAACTAAGCGCAATTTCCTGGCTCCAATCTCCATGACAACCTCTTGGACTTTCACCACTCTCTCTCCTCCTACGCTGCACTCAACTTTCCATCCACCGAAGAAGCCTTCACTAACTTTAACACTGCTCTTTATGCTCCCTTTTCCACTCACTACCCTTTTACTACACTAACTTCTAAATTCTCCACTGCATGGCCCTGCATTATACCTCTCATCTGCGCCCTGAAAACAATGTGGAAAAAGCTTCACACTTGCCAAAGTTCAAAGCACTCCCCTGATTTCCAACTCTATCTAACTTCTCTACAAGGTTATTACTCTACTCTTGACTCTACAAAACATGACTTCTATTCATCTCTCATTTTGTCTTCCTGCCCAACCTTGCCACCTCCAAAACTCTCAACCCCATTCTCTCACTTCCTAAACCCACCCCCATCTCTGCTACACTTTCTGCAAATGATCTTACTCTCTACTCAGCATCTAAAATGTCTACCATTCACAATTCCCTCACCAATTACCTTATATCTCCTCCTCCTTACTTTTCTCCACCACTCCTACCTATCGCTTCCGCTACTTAGTCTAACTTTGCCCCCATCAACCCTGATGAGATTATTGCCCTACTCATGGCTAACCCTTCCTGTGCCCCCGCACATTGTGAAGAACATGGCTCCCATTATTGCTCCACACCTTACTTCCCTCTAAAACTCCTCTCACGACAATGCCACTTTTCCTACATCCTATAAGACCGCTACTGTCCCTCTTCTCATGAAAAGTGATCTAGATACTAACTGTTCTACCAAATTTCGCCCTGTCTCTTTTAGCACACTATTCTAAAATCCTAGAGCGAGCAGTATTGGTCGATTCAGAGTTCCTTGATATAACCTGCGGGACCCTCTTCAGTCTGGCTACCAAGCACTGTATTCTCAACTCTGCAGAGACAGTTGGCGGGGTTAGAAGCTTATACTAATATTAATGGACTGAATATTAATGTGTATAAAACTAAAGTTTTCTTGTTTTTGACAGGGAGAATGAATTGAATTATTGTGGTTTTAAATGTTTTTTGGGTAAAAAGGAATTAAGAGTGAATAGTTTTATTTACCTTGTGTTTTACTTGTCTGAGAAAAAATCTCAGCAAACATTTTAATTATAAGAAATCAAAAATGCTCTCACTTGATGCCCAGACTATATTGATAGCCAAGAAATTGTGCTATTTTTCTTACTTGCCAATCATAGCATTTTATAAAACGAAGGTAGTACCTTTTGTTACCAATGGTGCAGAAACTCTCCTCTTTGATTTAAATGCCGATTGGATTAAGCTGGAGGTATTGTTTTGGTGAAGGGTTCTAAAATTAACACTGGATGTACCCGCATCTGTAATAAGGTAGGAGCTGGGTATATGCTTGGTTCACGATTTAGTAATTTGGAAGAACTTGGATATGTTGACTAAAACTGAGGGTGTAGATGCTTCTGCGATTTGGGGGTTGCTTCATTTTATGTACGGGAAACTAAGTTGTCCATTTAATTGTTGGGTTAAAAAGTGTGGGGAGTACATGGAACAGTACAATATAACTTTGGATCTAATTTGGGATTACCCAGACAAAGCAAGCAAACAAATAATAATGGGGAATTAGATTGGATTAATACCATACAGGTGGTACGGAAATACAAACAGTTTGCAGGTCATTTATTGGGCGTGCACCCATTGGGTGTTCTTCCTCATTATTTATATCAATTCCCAAGTCCATTTTGGCACTCACAGTTCATGCGCCTAAGATTGAATCTTTTGCCATCTAATGAAATCTTAGGGACAAGGGAAAAGGTTGCAAGGGAGCTGCGAATTTGCAGATTTTTTGTGAGCAATGGTAATATTGAGACAAGTTCTCATCTCTTGATTTGATTTTTGATTATTTTTTTTTGCCTTTGTAACGCGCACATGACGGCGAGCCGTATAGAGGCGCAGATGGAAACGAGAATTGAACAGACGTTGAGCTCAGATTAGACGAGAGGATGGTTAATTTAGGAATGGAGGAATAGGCTATCTAAAAGATGGGTCTTTAGTGCTCTCCTAAATTGAGGGAGTGACTGTAGGGTCCTAATTTCCAGTGGAAGTGAGTTCTATAGGTTTCACCCCAATAGAGCAATCTTCTTTCTCCCCTTAAATTGTATACAGAACGAGCAATAACCAGAAGATGTTGATCATTGTAACGTAAGGATCTTGATGGTCGATAAACTTAAATCAGATCTTTTAAATAGTCTGGTGCAGGACAATCAATGCATTTAAAGACTAAACATGCTGCTTTGAATCTGATCCAATCTTCCACGGTCAGCCAATGTAATGCTCTCCGCGATAGTGAGACATGTGCGCGTCGATCTAGGCTAAAGATGGTTCTCAATGCGACATTCTGAGCTTTCTGTAATCTTAGTAATTTGTTATGGGGAATGCCAAGCAGTTGGCTATTGCAGTAGTCCAGATGTCTGTTGACTAAGGCGCCAACTACCATGGCATAGTCCTCCCTGGGTATAAAAGGCAGTGCGTTTCTGAGTAGTCGAAGTACAAAATGTACCACCTTGACCTTTGCTCCAACTTGTGCCTCACTGCCCAGGTTGTCTTGCCAGATGCATCCAAGGTTTTTAACCACCTTGGAGACAAATTTCAGGTTTGACCGCAACAAAATTGGAATGGGCAGCTTCTTGGCAGCTGCTAGAAGCTGTTTAGGTCCAAATAAAATCAACTCGATGTTGGCAGCATATAACTGTAGCTGATTGTGGGACATCCAAGTGCTGACTTCATTCAAGCACTGTGCCAATTTACAGAAGGCGTCATCAATATTGGAGACTCTGAGAAAGATCTCAGTGTTGTCTGCGTATGAATGAAAATTCAGTCCACGACGTCTCAAGATCTTTAAGAGGGCGAATGTATAGATTGAATAATAAAGGTGACGAGGAGGACCCCTTTGTAACCCCGCAGATCAGTCTAATGTCATCTGATAAGAAACCCTCCAATCCTACTTGTTGGTAGAAGTCAGTCAAAAATGATCTAAATGAGCACAGTTCTTTCTTTCTTTCATTCTTGTTAGAATGTCAGGTCTTACCTCCACGTCAAATGCATTATTTCGGCCATCTTGTGCAGGATATTATGACTTTGTAGTGCAGTGGTATGGCAATTGATTATAACTTCAAGCTCTAATAGTTAGAGTTGTATTGCTCTATTTTTTTTAAAGGAATTGTTTAGCTAATATTCTTGCCATCTGTGGAGGTTCTGATATTTTGGTGATAGTACATTAGACTATCATATACTTGGGGGTATGTGTTGGTTGTTTTTAAAAGATCTGTTTTTTCTGTGGTTATGAGGAGGATGTATTTTAGAGATGCATTGTATGTTAAACTATTTCTTGTGATAAGGTAAAAGGAATGTCATTACTGAAATGCTTTTAGCTTCTGTAACTGTGAGCAAATGTGATTAGTATGTAATGTAACTGGTTGTTTGGAGAAACGTTCTGTGGAACTAACCCATTACAGTAAAATAGAAATGCAAAGAGAAACGTATTTGCAAGAGTTTATATGCCCAACAGGCCTGCTGGTTTCCTGGGAACAGTTTTAAAAAAAAAGTCTTTACCTGATTTTGCGAGATTATTCCTCTACGCCATTGGTATGTCTACAAATGCATGATTCAAGTGACAAAGTAGCGAAGGATGATAACACTATTTTCAAGGGATTGTGTTGTCCGACGTATTCCTTATCTAAGATAATTCTCTCCAGCTTGCTGGCCTCGGAGATTTTTTCTCTGTAGAGGGCGCTGCGCATCGACGTCCGCCGAGTTGGTGTCCCTCGACAGCCACCGTATCGGCGCCGACGTCACCATGCCCATAAATAGCCACGCGCGGCGTCCGTTGCTCAGTTCCATTTTTACGTGCTTCGTGGGGCCTCGGAATATCGTTGCTCAGTTCAGTCAGATAAACATCTTATTATTCCTCGATAAAACCAACTCGTACTCGATGGCTTCCTCATCCGAACCGACGACTCTGCGGTCCGGCTTCAAAAAATGTTGAGACTGCAGAAAGAAAATGTCACTAACGGATCCTCACAGGATCTGTTTGTGGTGCTTGGGAGTCGAGCACCATTGTTCGGAGTGCGAGGACTGCATGTCCATGACGGCGAAAGCCTTGAAGGAGCGCAAGGAGAAGCTCGAGAGAGGTAAGTCAGTCAAAACCTCCTCGAAAGTTTCTTCGGCTGAGGCATTTGTCTCCTCGCTGTCGAAAGCATTCCCATTCTAGGTCTCGAAGTAGCTCCCACCACTCGTCGAGAACTAGACACTCAAAAAAAAGACGTTGAAGATCCCCTTCCTCGTCATCTTCTGTTTCCCCAGAAAGGGTCTCCTGTCCCACAAAACACACCTCTCAGGCTGAGTGGGAGGAATTCAGGAAAAATATGCTAAGCGTCTTCGAGAAAGTGGCCTCGACCCCCTTGAAGACAGCTGAGGATGATATCCTGGGTGAAAAACCCAAATAATCGAAACGCTGCGAGTCGTTGCACCCGGCGAAAGAGTCCACCCTAGGGTGCCACGGGCCATAGGGTAGGAAGGCATCATCTTCGCTGTCGTCATCAAAAGTCCCTGCCACTCATGGATCGGCGCCATCGACGCTGTTATCGAAGGGTTCTTCGACGCGTCGATCGAATCGACACCAACATCGACGCCGATAAAAGAAAAAAACATGGCTACTTCACAGCCAACGGTTATACCCAGAACCTCCAGCACGACGCTAAGAACGTCGTCGACATCCTCGAGCAGGATCCCGATCCTCTCGAGTTCCTTGAGGCCTCTTCCAGTTTTCTCGACGCCTTTCTCGGCACCTTCGAAGCCTTTTACATCGGCGTTGACGACATCAACTTTTTCTCGGCCAATAATGACAAGTTTGGCTCCTTCTGCTTTAGAAATGGGTTTTACACCATTTCCGAGGTCAGAGTACCCCAGATTATCTTCAATCTATGAAGAAGGGGGGGATTCCGATCAAGAAAGACCCTTCGGGCTGCAGAGGACCACACCACCTGTTTCAGAGGATTTTCCCTCTGAAGAAAGAAGGTTGAAAGACCTACAGGAATCATTACATGAGGCAAGTGGGTTGGACACTTCCCCAGTGGAATTTGTCAAACCAGACCCAGGGGAACATGCCAAAACCCCCTATAGAACCCTGATGGGAAGAATTATTGAATTCATGGGTTGGTCTGCGCCTTCACCTGTTTTTCAACAGGATTACCTTACAGACATACTAGATAAAGTTCCACAGGAGGATCCTGTGGTCCCTTTCCATACTGCTTTACAAAGGAAGATTTCACCAAATTGGGAAACTCCTGAAGTTATCCCTGCAGTCAATAAAAAGTGTCAGCCAAGTGTAGGGTAGCTGCAGCTGACCCTGAATATTTATCAAAACACCCGACTCCAGAGAGCCTGGTGGTTCAAGCGGCAACTTCATCAAGCAGCAGATCTGCTTATCCTACTGTCCCACACGACAGAGATGACAAAAGGTAAGATTCTATGGCATTTGGCATATTCTTCTGCTTGTAGTATGGTGTTGAAGTCCATCAACGCCACTTGTACGCTCGCCAGGTTCAGTCACACACTGTGTGGGAGGGTGCTTCATCAGCGGCTGACTGCATACCGGAAGGAGATGAAAGGGAAGCCTTGCATAACATCATTAAAGATGGCAAAGATGCCATGTGCGAATCTCTTCAAACTGGCATCGATTCCACTGACCGTTTCAGCAGGGCCATGGCGGCAAGTACTACAATCCTCAGGCGTGCGTGGTTATGAAAGTCTGGCTTTGCTCCAGATGTACAGGCTGGACTTTTGAATATGCCCTTTGACGGCTCTTCTTTATTCGGTAAAAAGGCTGATGACAGTCTGAAAAATTTGCAAACATCTAATGCAGCAGCAAAATCTTTAGGAGCTGGAATCCGCCAAACTCCTTTTCGCCCCCCAGGAACCTCTGGGAGAGGAAAGTCCTTTCGCTATTATTCCGCATTCGGGAAAGGCAGATGACAGCCGGCTCAAAGAGGCCAAAGGAGATCCACCCGAGGTGGACGGGTCAAAAGTACTAAGGCTGCAGCAGCAGCAGGTACCTCTTTACCCTCGGCATCTGCATCAGCCGCCCCCAAACCACTCTGAGGTCTTTCCACACAAAACACCTGTAGGGGGCAGGTTAACTCACCATCTGACAGAATGGCAGGCTATTACGTCAGATGCTTGGGCATTGGAGACATTTGCCCAAGGTTACTGCCTACCCTTTCTACGCATCCCTCAGTCATCCACCGGGGCACAGCTCTCTAAAAGTTCCAGATCCACTCCTCTTGCACGAAATTGTAGACCTGCTAGAGAAAGGTGCCATAGAACCGGTACCTGTAGCGGAGAGGAACAAGGGTGGGTACACCCCCCCCCCCTACTTTCTCATACCGAAGGACAGAGGACTGAGACCCATCTTGGATTTAGTGAATTGAACAAGTTCCTCAGGGAGGACAAGTTCAAGATGGTAACACTCTCTCAGATCCTTCAGGCCCTCCAGATTCAGGACTGGCTGGTATCTCTAGACCTCCAGGATGCTTATTTCCATGTGCCAATCCATCTCAAACACAGGAGATACCTGAGGTTCGCAATTGGCGGCTCTCATTATCAATTTCGAGTTCTGCCATTTGGGCTGACCTCCGCCCCGAGGGTCTTCACCAAGCTAATGTTTGTAGTGGCTGCAAGTCTAAGGAGGGAAGGGATCCAAGTCTACCCCTACCTGGACGATTGGCTGATCAGAGCTGTATCTTCGGAACAAGCTCAGATCCAGCTAGATTATGTCTGCTACTTCCTTCACAAACTGGGCTTCTCCCTCAATTTAAAGAAGTCACAGATGATGCCATCACAGAGACTCCAGTTCATCGGACCGGTCCTGGACACTTCCCTGGGAAAAGCCTCCCCACCACAGGTGAGGACTCAAGATATTCTGCAGATGGTCAACAAATTTCAAAATGCCCAACATATCCCAGCCTTCGACTTTTTGAGATTGCTAGGCCTCATGGCATCCTGCATCTTCCTTGTGCCAGAGGCTGGCCTGAGAATGAGATCTCTCCAGTGGGCACTAAGAACCCAGTGGTCACACTACTCAGGAAGAATGACAGATCTCCTCTGGATTTCGGACTGATAACAATCAGCCCACGACCTTCAATGATGGGCCTATCGAGAGAACATCTTGAAAGGAGAAGTGTTTTGGCAACCATGGCCGGAGATGACAGTAGTCACAGACGCCTCCCTCACGTGGTGGGGAGCCCATGCCAAAGACTTGACCATTAGCGGTCATTGGTCTCCATCGGAGTCCAGACTACACATCAACCTATTAGAGCTGAGAGCGATCAGACTAGTGCTGAAAGCTTTCCTGCCATCAGTACAGGGGAGAAATGTCCTGATAATGACGGACAACACGGTGGCCATGCACTACCTCAACAAAAGAGGAAGCGTAGGGTCACTGCCACTGTGCAGAGAGGCAATGCAGCTCTGGTTTTGGGCAATTCAGGAAGGAATCTCTCTATCGGCAGTCCACCTAGCCGGAGAGAAGAACTTGACAGCGGACGCTCTGAGCAGGCAGAGCACAGTCTCCCACGAGTGGGAGCTAGCTCAGGAAGTCCTTCAAGAGATCTTCGCCCTTTGGGGAACCCCTCAGGTGGATCTGTTCGCCACCAGCACCAACAGGAAGTGTTCTCTTCTGTTCAAGGGAATTTCCCCCGAGAGGAGTTCTAGGGGACTCGTTCGTAGTGGACTGGGAGGTTCCACTCCTTTATGCGTTTCCACCAGTCCCTGTTATTCCTCAAATGATCAGGAGGTTGAGAAGATTCCGGAAAACCATGATCCTAATTGCCCCGGACTGGGCCGGGAGAACGTGGTACCCGGACCTTCTGGATATGTCCATCTGCCCTCCAATCCGTCTTCCACTCAAAGAGAATCTTCTCTCGCAGAAGGGAGGTCAGGTTCTCCATCCAGATATAAGAACCCTCAACCTTCACGCTTGGCTTCTGAAAGGTTGAGGTACAAGTATTGGGACCTTCCTGATGACGTCATGGAGGTGTTGCTTTCGGCCAGAAGGCCAGCAACAAAGTCTTTATACCGCTGCCGTTGGAACAAATTTTGCAGCTTGTGCAGAGAGGACAATATCGACCCTTTTTCATGCGGTACACCAACGATGTTATCGTTTCTACTCTACTTGGCAAACTCAGGCCTTCAAGTTGTCCTTATGGAAAATTCAAGTTGTCCTTATGGCAAACTCAGGCCTTCAAGTTGGCACTGTAAAAGGCTATCTCGCAGTGCTATCAATCTTCAAGCGCACTGCGGAGGAACTATCGTATTTCAAACTACCCTTAGTAATACAATTTCTCAAGGGATTAACTAATGTTTATCCTCCAAGACCATTCCAAGTTCCTTTATGGGACTTTAATTTTGTCTTAAATTTCCTAATGGGTACTCCCTTCGAACCACTCCACTCTTGTTCGCTGAGATTTCTCACTCTTAAAACTGTCATATTAGTAGCACTAACATCTGCTAGGAGGGTGAGCGAATTACAAGCTCTATCTTGTAAACCCCCCATACAATTTTCCATAAGGACAAAGTTGTCCTACAGGTGAAGCCTAATTTCCTCCCAAAGGTGGTTTCTGAATTTCACATCACTCAGAAAATTACCTTACCTTCGTTCTACCCTCCTCCCCATCCGGGTAAAGAGGAAGAAAGGCTACATAGGCTGGACCCAAGGCGAGCTCTAAGCTTTTACATCAGCAGACTGGCTAGGATTATGCAAGCAGACCAACTGTTTGTAGGCTACTCAGGTCACAAGTTGGCACTACCCATAACAAAACAGACCATTTCCAGGTGGATTATTTTGGCCATTCTGGAATGTTACAAACTGGCAGGGAAAGAGCCCCCCCCAGAATCTTAGGGCTCATTCAACCAGGGGTATTGCAACATCTTCGGCCCTCCAAAGAGGGGTACCGGTCCGAGACACATGTGCGGCGGCTGCCACATGGTCGTCCGCACATACATTCACAAGATTTTACAACCTGGATTCCTCCGCTAGTCAAGAGACCAGATTTGGCAAAGCCGTATTACATTTGGTTCATTCCTAAAAGGGATACATGACATTCTTACTCCCACCTCCAATTACATGCCACTTCTATGGGAGTCTATCTAAGATAAGGAATACGTCGGAGGACACAATCCCTTCGAAGAACAAGTTACTTCTTAGCTGGTAACGTTCTTTCAATGGGATATTCCTCCGACATATTCCTTATCGCCCCTCCCATCCATCCCCGCAATAATACTTTCCTTGTGGTTGCAGCTCACACTCCTTCAAGGTCAATAGCCAATTCATGCAAGACTTATCTTATGCTACAAAACGGAACTGAGCAACGGACGCCACGCGTGGCTATTTATGGGCATGGTGACGTTGGCGCTGATACAGTGGCTGTCGAGGGACACCAACTCGGCGGACGTTGACGCGCAGCGCCCTTTACAGAGAAAACATTTCTGAGGCCAGCAAGCTGGAGACGAATTATCTAAGATAAGGAATACGTCGGAGGAACATCCCATCGAAAGAACATTACCAGGTAAGAAGTAACTTGTTCTTCTTATCCCTAATGAACTTGCTCAGTCGCCATCTCCCAGGTTGTGAAGTCATAGATTCCACCCCAGAAAGGGAAAGTCGACCCTCAATGAAAGAACTGGCATTGCTGTTTCTGCAATTCCCCTAGAGAGAGAGAGAGTGCCTTAAATTTGAAATGACATCCCATCATTTCAAAGACATCTGCACAAAGACCATGCTTAAAAGACAAAAGAACAGCAGCCAGGGTTACCTACCCAAAACATTTTTTGCAGCCAAATGTGGGGAGGGGAGTACTCCGACGAAATTGCAGATGCCATCATACATCCTGAAATCTTTCTGCGGTGGCCCTGTCATTAATTTCCCACATCATTCTCCCTTCATGTTCAACTAGTGAACATTTATAAATGATGTGACGTAAATGTTCCAACAATTCTGATTGCAATTGTTTTGTGGTTCTTAAAGTGTTTAATATGCTTTCCTACTTGTAGCCCTCTTTTGATAAAGTGCCAGTTCTGCTTTAAATGCATGTAAATTTCAACATGGCTCATATGATATGGTGAATTAAAATATGCATGCCCAATAACATACGTTTCTGCATACTTTAAAACGGATGCCAGTTGAATCATTACTGCTAACTGAAGGTGATTAAAGATGCAAAGATATTCTGAGCTATGACAAGTAATTGGATGGTATTGTGATAGACAGCATGAGGTTCTAGCATTGGTATGAAGCACCTTTATCTAGTTTAGCTGGACAAAAGGTGAGCCGGCACATTTACTGTTCCTTAGCAAAATCATACATTCTGCCAAATGTAACCAAGAGAAGTCAAAGAATGTTAGATGGCGAGAGAGGTAGCCAGTGCTCCAGATACGATTTTGAGGTGGGAGTATTTTACTATTTTTAAACTTTGAGAGTAAATGTGATTTTAAGGGAGTAAAAATGACTTTTTCTCCTTCGCAAGAGAGTAAAAGGTATGCAACATCCATGTGAAAAAAAAATGTATGGAAATCATTACTATGCGGCAGCTTTCTGCATTGTGACAGAATACATCTTTCATTATTTATGGCCATTTGATCTCTCCTCTAGATATTTAAATGTTGAAATCACAAAAACCTTGCCAATTATATAGCAAAGCATACATGAATTTATATTGTGTGTTTTGAGATTCGATAGCAGAATTGTCTTTTGATGTTTAATGAAAGTCCTCATTTCTTGGAGCCATTACTACCTAATGGTATGCCAATGTTATGATACAACAGTGCAGAAAGGCAAGGACTCCATGCTAAATTCTATATCTAATCTCGTGGTCAAATGGTTATTTATATAGCTCTTTTTACAAAGCGCTGTACATAGAACAAATTTATCACAATTAGCACCAAACCAAAGTCGGTACTCCTTTATCGACCTCAAAAGGATGAAAGGCTGAGTTGGACTTGCCTGGATTCGAACCTGCAACCCACAGATCACGCAGATTGCAGCGACGAGTGCTCAACCGGCTGAGCTATCTTATTGGTTAACATCCTTCAGAGGCTGGTTAACCGAGTATCGACTGAGGTATAATGATCAAAGTACCTAGATGTATGACGAACCATTTATGAAGCGCTACATATATTTAAATACCTATCTGGATTATCACAGGGACAGGTTTTGCTGAGTTTCTATTTCAACTACCAATGTAACTTTCGTTTGTTTTTGAATAGCACTTGCACTTTCGAGAGTCAAGTTTTGGATTTTTTATTTGTAGTCTTGAAAATTTGAGAGGCTAGAACACCTGTGATTGGTGTAATGACAATCACTCACCCTTGAGCAAAGACGGTGCTGCCACTGACCATTTATAGTAATGTACTCCATTGACTGCAAGGTTGAATGGATGTAAACTAGACTGTGCATAGTCCTCATTTTACACACTGTTTTTATAATTAAACTGTAAATTAAATTAGAAGTGTAAAAATTATTTCTGCATGATTATGCACACAGCACCGGAACTCTGAAAAATACAATTGTGCAATAATGGTTTGCTTTCACTAGAAAAAAAAGCATAACTTGTTAAAAAAATAAAAAATGTTTAAAAAAACTCAATTGCTACTTAGTTTTCCATCCTATTAATTATAAATTCCTAAAATTCTAGGAAAACATGCACAATGCTTCTGAAGCTGAAAGGAAAGAAACCATTCCTTTTATCACAGTGTGCAGTTTCTTTTTTTGAAAGGCTTCAGAGAAATACATTCTGTTTCAGAGGTGGCTTGCAATTACATCCATGTATATAAAAATCACAAGAAGCCTTCTGGTTTCTGTCAAGTAACTTGACATTTGCACTGCCATCTGCTCTAAACCTGTGTGTAATTGTAGGCAGGAAAATAATAAAGCTGGCGTATTTGCAAGATTTTCATGCATAAAAAGGCCTGGTACTCGCCTTGTCTGGAGCCCTGGGTGCAGCACATCAAACTTTGGTGGTAGCTTGTGCAAAGAAATAGTACAAATATTTAGATGTTAACATAGATCTGTTGAATCGTAGGAACAAACAAATAAAACCAGTTGTTAACATAGCTCTCTGAACCACAACATATGCATACAGAGGGGTGTTAAATGTCACAAAAATTAATCTGGTACAACATCATCGGGGAGAGACTAATTTTACTAGGTTTCCAAATGCCTTAATGCAATTGAGGCATTAATCAGCACCCAACAGCCTCTTAAGCTCATTGGTTCTGAAACTGAGATCTTTGCCCTGGGGTGCAGGCATCAACCCTGATAGTGACACCTTCTCTTCCTCACTAACTTACTTTGCTGAAGTGGCAATCATATAAGATTGTCCAACATAATCATCATTTGAGATGTAGCAATGATCTTTAAATGCTGCAGTGAATGGTACTTTATTCCAGACAAAACCTCACATTTTCAATACCCAGCTCCAGCTGGTAGGTTGCCTAATGCTGTCCTGCCTTGACTAGGGCGAGGCCTTTTATGACTGCATCTTAACATTCGTGCTTTACAAATCTAGAGGCTACAAATGGTTCATAACTAGCCTATCTTAATTTTTAACCCAACAATACTATGGACTTACCTCACTACAAGCCTTCACTGTCTCCTTTTGCGTGCCAGAATAACCTTTAGCACTGTCTGTACTTATCTATATGCAAAAAAGATCTTTTGTTAGAATTATCATGGCAACTCAGATCTTCAGCCACCTAGCTTTTACTCTCTCCCACACTTACACCACAAGCAGACTGCTGATAGATGCTTCTGCATCATTGTTCCTGGCCTTTTGAACCCTCAATCTGCAAATTTTGCCCCACCCAATTCATAAAGCTATTTACGGCATGCCTTTTAGGATACTTACTGCCAATGTCCTCTTCTTTTTATCTCCACTGTTTGAAGATACCCCTGCTCTCCCCAATGCTTTATCACCCACAACACCAGTGTTCTTGGAGATCTCCTGCAGTCTGACACTTACTGTTGTGCCGCCTCCACTTAAACACATCAGGAGATTTGATACTCTGCTCCTGATAATGCACCAGCCTCTGTCCATTTGTAACAGTGACCACCCCTCTGCAGGCTTCCTTGCCACGCCATACTTACTGTAGCTCCAACCGCAGCCATTGGCCTTCCAAAAGTACTAGCTTGTAGGGTTCCCAGGTAGGCAGCATGCAATATATAAATAACATCTTTAATGCAACCCAGCATATGCCTCCATTGATTATACTGTTGAGTTTTATTTTAATTTGAGCTTTTAAACATTAATTTGTGTAGATATATTTTGTCCTGATAATCACGTTTTGTAATTGCGTTTGTTCTTAATGTAATATTTTGTTTTTAAGGATCGAGATACACAAAAAATCCAATGGATAGATCGATTTATAGAAGAACTACGTACAAATGACAAATGGGTCATTCCTGCACTAAAACAAATTAGGGAAATATGTAGTTTATTTGGGGAAGCACCACAGAATTTAAGGTAGGTTTGAACAATTATTATGCCTTGTAATATTTCATTTTTTTTGCAAACATGCATGTTAAAAATGAACTTACCTTTTTCCTCTGCAGATTCTTTAACCATGAGACATTATCAGCCGTTTGGCTGGAACCACATGAACATCTTTCCCGCACTCATGCAGCCAGGGAATTCCATGTGGCTATTCTCGAAGTGACTAACCTTGGGCCAGGATACATTTGCATGTCTTTAGTCAATTTTAATTCAAATACAGATCTCTTGAATGAGACAAGTCCTTCACAGAAATAAACTACAGCCGTCAGGTTGGATTGCATTGTCTGTATATTTCCCCATTTTCTCCGACTGCATAATAGTTGAAAGTCGAGACAACTGCCTTAGTCCATCTAAGACTACTTTGAAAGTACCCCTAAAGCAACCTCAAACTACCCTCCTTCCACCTTTCCATTCACCCAACCAATCACTCACAACATTACAGTTGACAACATACAGGCTTTAGCTCAAAAATAAGGGATGTTCTCTGTTCTGTGAATTCATATCCAGATTGGCAAAGAGGGTATTTTATCTCCTTTCTTTCCCTTCTACCTTCCCACATTGCCCATTTTAATAGCACATCCCTTCTTACCCTTCCTTTCAAGACCTATCTTCCCCTCCAGCCCCACCTCATGTTGACATCCGATTGGGGACAAACTGTCATGTAGGTTTGAGGGCTACTAGGAGTTTGCAGACTCTCGGTAGGCCCAACACCTTCCCCTCAAAAGGAACGTAGACCCAGCCAGACAGCAAGTTCAAACTGTAGTTTATTACAGCCAAAACCAACGGGGATCAGTATAAGGATAGAAGAAATCCTAAGACATCTCAACGTCACCTGGTTTGCAGGCCAGTTTTGTATCTTGATTGAGTCATAGTGACATCACAACCTGAGCCCTACTCCAGAAAACCTATTGCCACCTGGGATTGGGTACTGAGTAATAGTACACCTATAGAGGACGCTATAAATGTTAGTCTACTGGCTTTTGTATGTCAAGTCGCTGGCCTGTTCCATCCCCAAATTACTATCTATAAACAATGTTGCAGTGTGAGGGTCTTACCATTGTTTCTTGCCCATTTCTACCCACCCCTAGGAGGCTGAACTGTGATCGTCTAGAGCTGATCTCCCCATTCCTGGGATCCGCAATGATTCTTAGCTCTTGGTGTACCTTCTCAAGGTAATAAAAATGACTGTGTCTACATTGTAACTGGTGTGTACCACCTTAGACTATAAGTGCCGGTTCATCTCTTGCAACACTTGTCTCAGTGTAACATCTTTGTTGCAGCTTCTATCTGGCGGCGTGAGTTTGCATTTCTTTCCCAGCTTTTGTTTCGATTCATCATCTGGGTTGGCTGGGTCACGTCTTTGGAGCTTCTGCAGCTCTGAATTATGAGAAATTTGCATTTATTGCAGCTGGTGTTACTGCCTTTCAGGGAATGGAATTTTGTTTGTATCTGGTGGCCTTGGAAGCGGGTCCTGTCTCTCACATTTGCTCTCTGTTCAGCCTGAATTCACCTCACCTCAGCTCTTGCTGAGAGGCTTGTGGCTTGCTGTAATTTTCCTAAGCCATAACATGGCTTCTACATGTTTGTGCAATTCTATATTCTCCATTTGTTAGTCACAAGTGGCTCCGTCCGCTCCCATAGGTGCTCCTGCAGTTCCATAAGGTTAACTGTACGCTTGTGTTCTTTGAGTATTCGAGTGTGTTTGTGTCCCGCTGTGCGGATGGCACGTGTGATTCCTCTCTAACACTGCTATGCTGTGGTGTCTCTAACGACGTCAGAAGTGGATTCTCTGCGCTTTAATCGACACTTGTCAACAGGTCTCTTTAGTTGCAGTATGAGGCTCCTCATCCACTCTGGGTAAGGTTTGTACTACACCTGGTCTGTAGGGTTGGCTGAGTGGGTACCTCTCGACATACTGTTCGATCATTGGAGCACTGGGAGTTCGTCCAAAATAGTATGGGTGTTCAAGAGATCTCCTTGGCTACTTCCGTGTCATGTACCTTATAGGAGCCGGGTGAGAGGGTGTATTTGCCCATCCCTCTTCATTTCCCCCCCTCTTGTCAACTTGACTCCCATATCTTTATATGACGGTCCTTTTTCTCTGGGCTGCCATATCTTCGTTATTCCTCTAAGGTGTCCATAACAGTTTGTGTTATCAAATGACCAGGTCATGTAACGGCATACTCCGTAGGGGTTGCACCAGATCCACTTCCCTTCATAGAACCTTGGATCATGGGGATTGTCCAGCTTTATAGTTCCCACTGGAAATAGTTCACATTGCACAGTCTTCATTCTTAGCTTGTCTCGTTCTGCAACAATCTCATCCCTTGTTCCTTCTATGTTCAAGTCAATCAGTGTTTGCATTCCAGTTGCCTCTTCTGATGTTTTCTTGAACCTTGCCATGCATACCTTGATCCCACATACAGATGCGGCTCCCAGGACACCGGCCTCAGCTATCACCTTCTGTCAGATCTGACAGCCATGATGGCATCCATGACTATATATATATATATATATATATCATGGACGTGGTAGCGTCCATGTAGTTATGGTTAAGTTGGTGTTCCCCCTGGACGAATCCTTACCAAACTTTGCAAAAAAAGTAGATGGCCCACTCTGAATTTTTTTTGTAAAGTTTGGAGAAGTTTGGTCCAGGGGGGGCAAAGTTATAGGGGGGACCCAAAACGTTTGTTTTTTCCCATAGACATAATGGGAAAAAACGTTGCGCACGCCTACAGCCCAAACCGCTGGACGGATTTACACCAAATTTGCGGCATGAGCGGGGGCTTGGTCCCAAAAGCGTGCTTTTGCAAATTTGGTGTAAATCCGTCCAGTAGTTTTTTTTTGAAATGACCAAAATGTTAGGCAAAAAAATGAGTGATGTCTCTGTTCGCTTCGCCATGTCCGCGGACACCAGACGTGTTTGCTGATTTGACGGCGTGGTGCGTGAAGCGCATCAGATTTTCTGTTGCGCCCGCCATCTTGCATTCGCGGACGACCGCGGACAGCGTGGTGAAACTTGGATTAAAAATTGTATTTAGTGGCGTGTGTTGGTGTAAGAGTGTTTGGGGAGGGTGGGGGGAGTATGAGATAGGTTCAATGTTCTGTTTTTTGTTTGTTTTATGATCGTCCCTTTTGTTGTGTTCGATTTGTCTGCGGACGACACGTTTGTTTTGAAATGTTCTATATAAACTAAATGGTGGGGTGTTCTGAGGACGGAGTATGTGTCTGTTTTGTTCGCAAGCAAGCTAAAATTGAGCTAAGAACACTCGCAGTGTCCTTAAATGTTCGTACATAAACAAAATGGGGGTGTCCTGAGGACGCTGTCCGTATTGTACTCTGGCAAGTTGAATGTGTTCTAAGAACACTCGCGGTGTCCTGAAGTGCTCTGATTACTTGCCGGTAATCTTCATTACTCTTAGCCCTACTCTTCCTCGTCACAGTATTGACGACCCTCCTCACCCTCCCTGCGGGGAAGGTCCCATGCTTCGGCTTCGTAATATGAAACTGAGTGATGTGGATGTGGGGGAGGAGTTATAGGAATTTAAAGAAATAGAAGAAGGTCGTGTGTCGGAGGCAGGGGCCTCATGAAGTAAGTACTGGGACGAGGAAGAGTGGACGTGGAGGTAATGTTTGCAATTAAACAAAATGGGGGTGTTCTGAGAACGCTGTTCGTATTGTTCGTTGTCAGGTTGAAAGTGTTCCAAGAACCCTCCTTATGTCCATTGACGTTACAATTTCCTAAGGCCCTCACCCGACTTTTTGTCCACTAAACAAACGATAAATCAGGCTGCTGTGCGTCGACATTATGTGATAATCGTATCACTTTCCCCATCGACCTGGCTGACCTGCTTTTGCGACACTAAATCATATCTCCCGCCCCTAAGCCTGACATTATCAAAGCATTCATATTCCCTGTCTCTCTCTGTGACGGTACAGGGTGCGTAGCCAAACGTGCCCAGTCGTCTCCAGTCCTACGCGACTTTACACAGAACCCGGAAAACACAGATCATCTCACAACACAGCATGCCACAATTCGGAATATGAAACTGTGATTTAAAAGCAAACAGCAAGATTGTACATTTCGTAAAGTACCTTTATTTGACATCAAATGTTTAGAGAATATTCAGCGATTTGCATTTGTCTTTGCTGTCGATTCCGCAAAAGTTCATCTTGAGTCACGCACTGTTCCTTTGCGGTACACAGGGTGTTGGTTTATGATAAAAGAAGCACTATGGTGGCACTGATAATCGGAAGGCTGTTCCAACAATGAGGCATTAGACCACCATAATGGTTGGTATGTTGCTTCTAGCCGCTAGTACCGCGTAAGGGCATATTGGTCCTTGACGATTGTCTGATAAAATGGTGAGGGTCATGAAGTTTAGAAGTAGCTGCACCTGGCAGTTAAAAAATCCGTCGGCTGGGGTTTGAAAATCGTGGCATTCACAGTACGGGAGGACATACCTGTTTTTAAAAAACATAAATTAGTCTCACCAGCCGATATTCATTAAAAATATTCATTTTATTTATTAGGGCGTGAAACTATTTGCTAGCGAGGATAGTGCAACGGAGTATGTTAACTTATTCCCATTAACCCACCCTCTGTCCTCTGCCTTTTTCAGAGCCCTCTAAGCGACGGGGGACCAATTTGGCGGTGATAGTGCGCGGTAGAAAACACTATGCCACATTGAAGGAACAAGTACAACTTAACCAGGCTTTAACACCACGCTATTGTTATTATATTCCGGTATAAAATAATCTAAAGGGTTACTTACATTATATTGGCATTTTCCATTGTCTAAGCGTAGTGCAGTCCCAAAATACGACTCCGTCTGTGCCAACGATCTTTCTCATAGTGATATAATATATAAAAGTGGTTTAGTTTCAGAAATGTCATCCTTATCGTGTCTTACGTTTTTGCAACACTCCTTCTTCAAAAGAAGTCTTTTAGCACGATCCCTGTCTGTCAAGGTCAAAAAACAATGGAACCTTATACTGCGAGTCGTGGGCCTCTCCGGCTCGCGAGCAAAAAATGGAAGCAGCTGACCTTCACTGTAAACGACCATAAATTCTTAGTTTGCAACATTCTGTGTTGAGCCATCTCTGAGAATTTGCTTTTTACACTCCATCTTTGTATATTGTTTGCGTGCTAATAAAAAAATGTGTTAAAGGGACGTGATGGTTCCAAGTAAAACTGAAAACCCCCTGAAATTCGCCAGTTATGTTAAGCTAAGCAACCATAACTTGCGCCACCACCATGCACTTCTAAGACTAAACACCCAGGACATCAAAGATGACATCACAAATGTCATTGATGACATCACTGATGACATCACATGTGTATGTACTTTTCTAGAAATGTGTACAAGGGATTCTTATTATAATGTTGCGAAAAAAGTGTCAAGGATCATTGCAATAAATATCATACCCTAATTAGTGCTTTGAACGATGCATTGATATAAATAGCATTCTAGTATGGGGTTCTATCTAGTATACTAAGCTACAAATGCAGAAACATAGCATTGTGTGCAGCGTACATGATGAAGGTATAATATTCGTAATGTTAATATGTTGAATAATGAAATAATTGTTTTCTTAATAGATTTTTGTGTACTGTGAAATATGTAATAAGTAGCTAATAAAACCCATGTATTACATAATTGCATTACTATAGAGAAAACAGAAAGAGACAAGAACACATAGCAATATACATATACATAGGGTAAATAGCAGCTTTGAAACAGAGAAATCATCATTTATTTGCTTGAAAATAATGCTGTCTTTAAAGCTTGTGTCTTCCCCTATGTATATGTTTCATATGATGTGACTGGACTCTAAGGGAATTACTATAAGAACCTACTTGTAGGATACATGTACAAATAAAATACAATTTTTAGTTTGACTGTTTATGAAGAAAACCATGTGGCCTAGATATGTCCGCAAAAGAAAAAGAGTGAGCCAGAACAACACTCGCGGTGTCCTGAAATGTTTGAAAATAAACAAAATGGGGGTGTTCTGAGGACGTTCTCCGTATTGTGACACTGCTTAGCTGTATGCAATGAGGGAATGGCACAGAGAGTGAAGTGGAAATGGTAGAAGGGCTGTCCAAGAGTTACGCGGTCACCGCGGCTGTCCGTGGACAGGGCGTGCTACATCTGGGGTTTTCCCGCAAATCCAGCATCGAAAGAAGACTGTAGGGATCAGCCAATCAGATGTTGAGGTTGTGGATTTGTGTTGAAAGAGACTGTGTGTAGTGAAGATGGCAGAAGTGGAGAAAGTCAGGGTGTTGGTGCTCAGAGATATGTTTGTGCATGGTTTACAACAGTATGCTCAATGCAGGCATGTTGCAAAGAATTTTGATGTTAAAGGAGTGGAGGTCGTGTGGAGCACTGTGCCTGATTACAATGTACAGGGAATTGTACAAGTTTGTGAAGATATGGGCAGGTTCAACAGTCCCCATGTGGTAGTTTTGCACTATGGTGCTTTCCGTTTGGGCTATGTCAGTGCCCCTACTTTGTTGGAAGATTTGGAACACTTGGTTCAAGCAGTAATGAACATCCTTCCAAATGCCAAAGTATTTTTTTCTGGATTACTACCTAGGGCAATATGGGACAATAGTTCAGTTTTTTGTCCTCAGCAAAACAATGCTAGGTGTGTAATCATCCGAGGCATGTGTGCCTTCATGCTTAGAGCTGGTATGTTCTTCTGTAATAATGAGAATATTGATTCCAGTAATGCTGTTTATTTTAAAGAAGATGGCATTTCCTTATCTTTTATGGGAAATGCCATGCTGTTTTGGAATGTAAGGGTTGCTTTGGAGAAGGTTATATGAAGATTGTAGGAGTAAAGTAAGAAAAAAGAAGAAAAATACAAAATAACAGGTGTCTGTCAAGCATCTGCAAAAAAAAAACGGCTCTTTTCAGAGCCAACCTCAAAGGGGAAATGGGGCACACTATTTAAATTTACATTCACCACGCTCAGATTTTCGATACGTCCGCGGACATGGCGGTAGTCCGCGGACATCGAAATCACTAGCTAGGGGTTCAGTATGTTCTATGTTACAAGTATTTAAAGTCAGGGATATTATGGTGAAGTTGCGCTACTAAAAACCTATGAAATTCAGTGAAAAAACTTTGTTAAAGGAACATTATGGTTCAAAGTAAAACCGAAAACCCCCTGAAATTCGGCAGTTATGTAAGATAAGCAACCATAATTCGCGCCACCGTGCACTGCTAACACTAACACCCAGGACATCAAAGATGACATCACAAATGTCATTGATGGCACTTCACTAGTGCTACCTGTTTTGGATATGTAATCGCTTCGATTAACTTGCCCAATAGAAGCCCATGCTGCACTGGGGGTCCCAGCTGCTCTCCTGAACCCTCTCCTGAGCCACCACGCCAGTCTGTACTGTTGATGTAACTTAAGCTGAATCAAAATAAATTGTCACATACTTCTCTCTGTTGTTTTCTTGTGCTAATATAAGAGCCATTAGTTCTGCTGCCTGTGCTGACTAATGGGATGGTAGTCGCACACTTACAACCACCTCACTTGTCCCGTCCTTCAGTTTTTACCACTGCAGTCCCAGTACATCTGATCCCATCAGTTTGGACAGCACGTCTCCCCATTCAAGTGAGTCTTCCTCCACCTTGCATGTCTCACTGAAAATGTCTTTGTTCTTTGCGCAGTCATGTGCATAGGCCCCTTCCTTGAGAACATCTGCCAAAAATAGTGCTTGGTTTACAGTCTTGCATCTTACTATCTTCAGTCCTACATTCATACTTCCTTTAGTTCCTCAAAGGCCTCAGTCATGTCTGTGGTCCATGTCAGTGGCTTTGTTCCTTATTGTGTTTCTTTAAGAGAACCCAATAGTGGGCTTATGTATGTGCTGTAGTCAGACCCATGCTCTGCAGTAATTGCACAACCACAGGAACTGCTGCATTTCCCTTACTGTCGTTGGCCGGGGTGTGTTACATTGCCCCAAAGAGAGCAGAGACAATATGTATCTGCTGTCCTTAGATATGATCTGTCCAATGTATAGGACCTCCTTCTGACTAAACTGTAGTTTAGCCCTGTCAACCTTGTAACCTTTGTCAGCTAACATTGTCAGCATGTGCACTGAGTCGTCTCTGCACTGTTCTTCTGTCTCACTGCAAATCAAAATGTTGTCTACATAATGCAAAACTGTGCTTTCTGTCTCTGGTGCTTAGATCCATCTGTTTCACTCTGTTAAAGATGAATGGTGACTTGCAGTACCCATGTAGTAAAAGAGTGTGTTTCCACTTCTGGTTTCTGTAAATAAAACTGGCTAGGTCTTGTGAGTCTGGGTGTAGTGGCACTGTGAAAAAAATGCATTATTTACATCAATGACTGTGAAACAGTTAGCTTCCGCTGGAATGGCACACACAATTATCGCCGGGTTTGCTGCTACAGAATACTCTGCTTCTACAATGTGGTTAAGAGGTCTTAAATCCTGAACATTGGCCTTGCGAATGAGATGGTACACTGCTCTGTTGCATGGAGATTCTGATGGTACTAGAATGCCTCTCTCAATGAGGGTGTTAATTGTCTCATAATTGCCCTCGTCTGCCTCTGTTACACTAACCTGATATCCCCGGCGGCGTCTGGAAGGCTCTGAGATCTGTAACCCTGGATATGTAGTTGCCCAGTGCTGAATAATGAATCTGCAATTACAGAAGGGAGGATTTGTCCTAACTGTCGATAATGGATGAATCTCCCACCTGCCTCTGACCGATTCCTTTCTCACTGGGTTTTTTCTCACTTTAGTTATTTGTAGGGTGAGCTATCCGTCCTGTGTTTCTTGTGCAGGGGTGCTTTATATTTGCTGGCGAGCTGCCCAAGTTGCTTTACTGGTGCAATATGCCTTCCTTGGGCCCATGCCTGCTGTGTCCCCGAATCTGCTGCTAGGCAGGTACATTTGTTAATTGTAAGTCTTTGTTCTGTTTATGGTGGGAATCTGTTAATGTCTTTATCTCCTTCTTTTCAGGTGCGAAGGTCTTGATGCTGGCATGCCGGATGGAGAGGCACATTTCTGGTTAAGGGAAAACGCAGAGCGCGACGCCTTTGTCTTTTAAAGCTAACCTGGGTTTTCTTCTCCTCACAAGCAGCTGTGGTGCTGCGAGTGGATGAGAGCGCGATAAAAAACTGGCCCACGGAATCTGTTAAGGTAAGTACAGCACTGTGCGGTTTAATATTGAAAGCGAACCTGAATATGTCTTTTCCTTTACAGATGTTGCTGTGGTGCTCTGGATGGAAGTGCGGCGATGATGGAATTCAGGTAAGACTGATGGAATTCGATGTTCTGGAAGCGCGCGCGTTATAATATTTTTCCTTTTCTCGTTATTGCAGGTCGCAATGTTCGAGCAGCAGCTGTTAGCGGTTCGCCAAAGTCCTTTAGCTAGTACTCACAGGTGAGTGATGTTTGTTATCTCTCGGTTTCCACAGATTGCAGCCCGGTTGAGATGCTGACTGCTGGATGGTGTTTTCTCAGGTAAAACAGAATAATCTTGTTCTTGCAGGACTAATGGAAGATGCTGAAGAAAAGGTGCTGGACACTGTGAGCGTGTCGCTGCTGGTTGCTGAATAATGCGAAGCGTGTTCTGCAGTCAGGGTGTGGTTTATATAGCCCAGGTAAAGTAGTAACAGGGAAAGTAGTTCCAGACCTGCCACACCCAAAACACTAGACTGCATGGCTTGGTTCTTATAACTAGGCTGTGTGGGTGCCTCCATGTTGGATTTAAAGACCTATGCAGTCAATTGAAAGTAAGCCTGGTAAGTATCTCCTTACAGTATATGAGCCTGGTGCCAGATGCTCCAGGACCGGCTCCAGGAGCCTTTTTGCTGTCTTGAGGCCCTTAGAGTAATTGTGGGAGCTTGCTTGTGGCACAGCTTCTGGCCCCTGACAGTGGTCATGACAGCCTCCTTTGTTAGGGGATACTGTTTTACTATTGGCAAAATTGCTCCTGATTTTAGTTTGATTTTCACTCCCGCTGTGCTCTTGATGCAGCCCACGTCATAAGGACTTGTGGTCCATAAACTGTCTGGTACCTTAGCCATGTCCTCTTGCCAAAAGGTGGGCGCCGCCCCCAGCACCATTGCCGTTCTCTGTGGCACCTCTGTTATTGACTCTGTAACCAAAATGTTACTAATTTTGAACACCATCTCCAATTCCTGTCTCTCCTCCTTGAACAGTTCATCTGTCACTGTGGTTAGCCTGCACCCTTCTGCGACTGCAATAATTTCTCTCCATGCCCTCCCAGTGTCATCCATTGCATGTACTGCAGTCCAATCCTCCCTTGCAATACTGCCTCAATCTCTGTGGAGACTATTGTTCCTCCTGGCTCGTCCAATGGTGTCTGGCCTGAACAGGTATTCATTTGGAACTCGGCACACCTTCCCTGCAATTCCTAGCATCCATGCAGTGGCATTGTCAGTCCCTTATTGAAACATCTGAGCCCACAAAATATGCTTGCACGATCTGTTTTACATTTAACATGTATATGCTTGGTGTTGAGCACACTATGCCTTTGTCTGTGAATTAGATTGTCATGTTTAGTCTACTCATGAGGTCTCCTCCCATTATGTTTAAAGGTGTCTGTCGAGAGTGAAGTAAAGGTAGTGAGAAGTCGTGATCTCCTATAGATAGTGAGATGTTATCAGTAGAAGGAACCACTTCTTGAGCCCCAAAGACTCCATGAGTGTGCATGGCATCGCCTGACAACTTAAACACTCCTTCTCTAATACATGGCCTAGTCGTCCAGTGTCAACAAGAAAGGAGAAAGTTGTTTCACCTATCGCCACCCCTATGCGAGGTTCCTCCATAGGGTTGGGTGTGATCGACAGGATGGGACACATAAAGTTTTTCTGTGGGCTGTCCTATTGAGGGCACATAGACAACCCATTCCCTGTAAAGGGTTTGTTCCCCACCATAGTAACTCTTCCCAGTCGTCGAACTGGTACTGTCGCCACTGTGTCCTCGTGTGCTGGTGTCATTGTCCTGTATTTGTGCTAGCCGTTGAGGGCTTCCTCTGATATGTGGTGCTTGTAAATGCAGTGGTGCTGCCATCTGTGGTATCTGCCTCTTTACTGGTGTGTGTGGTTGCGCTTGTTTGTGCTTGTGGCATCTTCTGATATGTGCATTGCAGTTGATCCTGTACATAATCATCTTCTTGCCCTCCTCCTGATAATGCTGCTGGCCCTGCTCTCCCCAATTCTGGTGTGTCACTCTAAATCGACATGCCCGTGAAATATGTCCTAGCTGTCCGCATGACCAGCACTGTGGTGGCTCCCTCCCTTGTCCTGAAACCCCCCTGAAAAGTACCCTGGTTTCTGCTGCATCTGCTGTCCATATTCCCGAAATCCTCCTGGAGACCCCCCTTGGTTGTGATGCATCTGTGGCCCAAAGCCATGCCCCTTTTGAAAACCTCCCCTTCCTTGAAATCCCTGCTTTGGGCTGCCCCACCCCATGTACCCTCCTCCCATGGGTGGTGCAAACTGTTGTGGCTGTTGGTGCTACTGCTTTGTCTGTGGGGTGGGGCTGGTTATAACCGCCCCTTCCATCGTATATTTTGACATCTTCTACTGCACAAGTGTGGCCTAGTCTGCCTTTCTTCCTCTTTTTGTATAACCTGCTCCTGCCAAAATGTACAATGGTGTACTATTGTGAGCTGTATTTCTGGCCATCCCTTCGCTTCCATCCCCACCAATTTCCTCAAATGTTCTGTATTGGCTCTGGTAGTCCCTGCACTAAAATATGCTAAACTATTGCTATGTTTTTGTCCCAAAGCTCTCGAGTTTCGAGGCACCAAAGCTTTTGAATCTCCTGAATGTACCACGTTCGTCATCCCTCATTTTGCGTGACGTAATCGCACCAATGTCTGACGTGTCTGGGCATTGTGTTCGTAATGCTTGCCACACTGCTGCCTTGCAGTTGGCAAATGGCGCTCCATTGTGCTCTTTGTTCTTTATCATCACCCCAGGGAACCCCGCCCTCTTCCATACGTCATCAGCTGAATCCCCTAGTATTGAAACAAATAGTCCTTTTCATGTCACCCACTGCTAATCTGTGACCAGCTGTCAGCTTCTCCATCTCATAAATCCATGTCCCCACTCCTGCGCGCGCTCAATGACGGTAGTCTACCCTTCCCCTTGTCTGTGCGCTTCCATGGCACATACTGAGGTCTCCACCTTCCTCACTCAAATAAGGGCATCTGTGAATATGCTGACCTCTTTTCCGGTGTCCATCTATAGTCTAATTTGTCGAGGCCCTCTCTCCTCCACCTGTGCACAGCTCTGCTGGTTCCAACGTGGGTACTTTTTGTTAGCGTCGTGTTAAGGATTTCAATCAGGCGATACACCCTGGTCTCAGCCTAGTATGCAGCGCACAACTGAAATGCTTATTTTGTTATATATAGGTTAAATATTTGTGAGATAAACCACTCATATCACATCCCCTTTTCAAATACCATGGGTCACAATGGACCTGGAACCAGGCTGGTAGGCAAAGATAATATTTATTTCGAAATTCAAGCAAGCACCCACGTTTTAATATATCGGGCAGCAATCACCAATGGGGTGATAAGCACAATATGCATGTAAGCAATGCCTGTTAACACAACTACAAAACACCAGGGAATAGACACTTTGGAATTTTGGGAAAGATAGCACTCAAGTTAGGATTTCCCCCTGCAATATTCCTCAACCCACAAATGATCAATTCTAAATAGATATAAGGAAGCAGCAGGTAATCGGGAATGAGGAATAAGAAACAGAATTCAAATCCAAACTTCCCTCCCCAAACAAGAGAGAAAAACAGATTTGAACCCTTCGAAGGTTAAAGTGACACTCGGAAATGGCTGAATACTGAATAAAACAACAAATGTGTGCAAAAATCCTTAAATAAGTACAATTCTCTATGGGAGCAACACTGGAAAGTTACAAGCAATCTCTAGCAATAGATTGAGCAAAAGCATACAATCGGAAAAAGAATGGAAGGTTTAAAATAGTTGATGTTAAAATAACACATGTAAACTTTGCAAAAATGCTCATTCCCACCTGAAATTAACCAAATGGTTTTTTTTTAATTAAAATGGGTGAAATATTGTAGCTATGGATCCCAGGTACAGTAGAAGAGTGAAATGAGGTTGCTACCTGTTAAATTGAGTTATGCCAGATCTAGTGAGGTGCGTTTTTGGAAAATAAAGGCGTGAAAAATTAACAAATTAATTTTTAAGAGGACTGTTTTACTTTACACTAGGGCATTCAGGCTAGGCTACCAGCTTGAGACACAGTAAGCTCTGGAGTTGATCTGTGGAATCAACCCTAGCACCACCGCGCCCGCCCTGGCGCACACAGTCTGATTACCCAAGGGATGATTAAGGGTTTAGGATTTCACAAGACAAAATTATTAAAGAAGTTACCACTACCGCAAGGAATCAAAGCAGGGTAGTAAGAATGATTATTACAATTATCAGAATAAAGATGGGATGATTTAGCGATTGGGATGGAACAAAGCAAAGCAAGGTTTACTATGTTTCTATGGTTCCTATTGATACTCACAGTCCACTTTTAGTTTGTATTTTGGACAGTAAGCGGTTCTAGTCGCCACACAGGTCTGGTCTAATACAGGCCAGCCGGACAAACTCAGCGGGGCAGAGTCAGCTCGGCAGGGACTGGATACCAAAGGATATTTATTCTGGACTGGCAGTTCTGGTTACTGAATATTATAGGGCATCAGGATAGCAGGATAGTAGCAGCATGCAGTGAGTGGCAACAAGCTAGGTAAATTCAGAATGCTTCCCCAAAATACCACAACGCTTCCCTTGGTTATGGGGATTATTTTAGAATGGAGGCCTAACTGAAGCAGGATCAGCACTTGCTTGGCCTTGGGATTGGGATCTGGAGTTTAGATGGATAGATGCAAGATGAACACGGGGACAGGAACCGGACGCCCGCGTAGAAATCAGGAATCGGTGTGTCCCGAGTGCTAGTCAGGGGCCCTTATTTATAATGCCAGATGACATCATTACAGTATATGACCGGGGCAAGATTCACTACCCACGCCCCTAACAATAGGATTGGGCAAGGGCATAGTCTCTGCCTTGCTCACAATTGGTTGGATATCAGAAAAGTGGTGTCAGGTTTATGAGGTGATATTTACTGTATCTAGTAACTCCCACATTTCCTTTACTGAAAATCCGATTTTACCAAAAACAGATATTTATGCAGTTGCCCCCTCTTGGTAAATCAGATACACAGGTTACATATTTTTTGCAGCACAGATTAGTCCAAACCTCCAGTCTGTGCGACCTTGCTTCGCCTTTCTGACACATTTTGGTAATTTTACACATTAAAGATTTGGCCCACAATTCCCCAATTTTATACACAGATGCAAATTGTCCCCAAGGATGTATGTACAATACTTGACATTTGCAACGGATGCTTTTCTGGTAATACAACATATATCACCATTTCTGTCCAGAGTGTGTCAGGACGTTCTACCAAGTTTTCAAACACAGCCCACAATTCCAATTTTATACTGGGAACATTCCACATTTTTACCAATTTTGACAGCTGAGATAGAAGTCTTTTTAAAGTTCTTTGTACAACAGTCTTAAGACAAATGGGAGTCATTGTCCCTCATTTTTTTTTCTTCCCAGCTACACCAAATGCCAGTTTCTTTCAAGCAGGATGGGGGCCTCTCTCTTAATTTAAGGTTTTATTGCCCTTCACACTTGACAGGTGAGAGTCCCAGGACTGCTATTGTCCTAGCCTGGAGCAAAGACGAATGTCTGTTGAGCATGTGAAATCCTCTTTGTCCTGGTCCGTTCAAAGTCTTTCAAGCGGGCAATTAGTGCTTTCCTGTGCCAGAAGTTTATGGTGTGCCTCTCTTCCTGAAGGAAGTTACAGGGCTGTAACTTGAAGAGCAGTTTTTTTTGTTAATAGCTTGCCAATTTAGCCTATGAGTTTTAGCCTTCATTCTCATTTTAAATATTGACTTAACCAAAACCTGTGGAATCAAAACAGCTCATATGTGTACTTTACCAGCAACAAATCTTTACATTGCTAAGTAAGATGGCCTTCACCCAACAATTTACTTTTAAATGGCCCAATTTTTCTTCAATCAGCAAAACCATATTTTCCCACATGTGTTAACAACTAATAACATTTCTTTCTTTTTAAATTCGACTTTGCATCCCCATCAGCCTTTGCAAACACTGCCTTTGTAACCAAGGTCATTTTCCTGGAAGCATGAGTTTTATCAGCACAATGATACATGACACTAACCAGGCGCAGATAGTTAGAAGCTCTTTGAAGACAGCTGATGTTTGATACATTGTAGAAAAATACGCGCGCTATTCAGTGCGAGTGAAAGCAGAGTCTTTGGTTGATTTTTCAAAGTTGCTTTTGACTGGAGCTGTCATTCAAATGAGGCCCTCTTCCTCTGAGACATAATGAATGATCCTGGACATGGCAGGGCTTTTTCAATCACAGTAGTTTCATGAGAAATTGATGACTTTAGCACCAAGCAGCGCTTTTAAGGTTGAAAAAGGTGTCATTTTTAAATGGGTATTTTGAGATTTCCAGCCAGGCAATGCTGCCTCTTTCAATATGTAGAAAAATATTGCAGAGCACACTGGCACACTCCTGCAGTGTGTACTCTCTTCCTCCCTCCTCAAATGTGTGTGGCAGGGTGATGCAGCCATTATTTTGGTGGTTGTAAAAAACGCAATTTTGAGATACGGGCGCACACAGGAGATAGCGCATCAATTTTGCTGTTTCTTGCACCAATGCAGCAAGTAATGTGGTAAAGCTCATCTCAGAGGGTCTACATATCCACAGGCATAAGCCTTAGACAATCGTCCTCTCAAAGGCTATTCATGACTCCACCCTCCTACATCATGGGAGATCACTTAGTCTATTAACATGTGTTATGTGTAGGGCACATGTCGTTAGTCTGCTGTGCTTGCTCTTCTAAATCACCCCCTCTTTCTCCTTGTCTGTGGGTCCCAAATTCCCATGGCGCTCACTTGTCTGTCCCCGTGAACTGGGACCGGCTTTGCTACCCCCTTTACCCCCCCTCGGTCCCACTGTATGTCATTGTCTGGTCCTTTGTCCATGTTACCACAGAAATCATCGGCAAAACAGTCTCCTCGATGTCAAGTCTGTGTTGGGTTTCATGCTAAGATCGATGTCTACTAAATCATATTTGCTGTCTCCTGCCCAGGCTCCTAGGCCTGCTCCACTTCCTATCTGGTTCAGCTTGTCTATTCTCCTCGCCCCTATTCTTTTACCTATCCAACTCTGCCTCTGTCCTCATTGCTCGTTCGTCTTTTTCGCTGTGTGCTCGCTTTCTCGCCAGCCTGTCCAACTGCCACTTCTTATGTTCCCTCACTGCTAACTTGCATTTTTATTACTCTACGATCTGTCTCTCTGCCTTCTCCAGTTCTCTCTCTTCTCACTCATTTCCCTCTCTGCTCCCTTCCTTTCCTTCAGATTCCTTGCTATCCTTTGTTCCTGTTCCCTTTCTAAATGCTCCCTCTTTCTGCCTTCTTCGCTCCCGGTCTTCTCGCTCCAGTTTCTCTCCTCCTTTCTCTGTCCTTGCGCTCTAATCTCACTTCCCTGTTCTTCCCCCTTATATCTTCCTCATCCATCCGTTCTGCCCAATCTGTTGTATCACTGTCCCTTTTCAGGCTATCAATGGCCACGGTCTCTCCTTCTGCTTGCTTCCCCATTTGTCTTCCCATGAAGCTTTAAGAATACCTGCGCTGCTATCGATTCGTGCTTATGTCTTTGAACTCCTCCTTCGCGTGCTGCTGTGCCTCACTGCTCACCCCTGCATCACTGGCTGGCTGTCCTGCACCCTTCGGCTTATCTTCTTTAGTGTAGGGTGGTGGCTTATAAGTCGGATTTGAATACCCCTCTGCTGCCCTTTTTTCCCTCATTGGATACATTCCCTGCTCATCGTCTGTGTCATCGGATACTAAACTTGGAGGGGTAGGGGGAGATGCAGAGGGATAGGGCCTTTTGTCTCCTGCTGTTTTACCATCCACTGATGCCTCACAGTTTCCCTCTCCCACTCCTGAAACATGCGCCTCAACTTGAATGATCTGACTGCTACCATTGCTCCTCTACTTACTTTGACAAATCGAAGGAATGTTCCAATTTTCCTTGAGCAGCCCCCCCTGCTGTACCATTACGGAGGTGAGTTTACTCCGCAAAACCCTCCCTGATGGTCGAGGCAAGCAGGACCTCACCGGGAGAGACTCCACCTTTGGGGTCAAGGACTCCCATTCCTGTGAGAAACTCACTATATGTATACATACCATGGGCTACATGGTATGCCCTACAATACTAGAAGTTATTAACGATCAAGACTGTGAAGAAAAAACACTCCATAGACAACGTTATTATCATGAAACACATCATTTCAAATGGATTGTGTCCGCCAAAGTATTACACATCTTTGACATGTAATGTCCACAGCTGTGCTGCTTCGGAAATTTTTTGGCAGAGGGCGTCCTTTGTCGATGGCGTCAGGTCGATGTCCCTCGAAGTCCTCCGTCAAGGGTGACGTCATTAGATGTTATAAGTAGGATGCACGGCGCCCGTAGCCCCAGTTCTGTTTTTTCTGCAAACGTATTTGCTTCGAGTACTCTGCGTGCCTCGTGTTATCTACTTCAATAATTTATTCTTCTTCTACCCCACAGACCCCACAGTCGCGCTTTAAAAAGTGCAGGGACTGTAAGTGCAAGATGTCCATCATGGACCCGCATCATATCTGCTTGTGGTGTCAGGGCGAGAGCCACGACACTGACTGCTCGAAGTGTCAGTTGTTGACTGCCAAGGCCTTGCAGGAGCGTAAGAGGAAGCTGCAGGTAGGTCGGGTATCCAAACCCCGTAAATCCAAAAAGACTACCAGTCTTTCCTCTGGCAATTCGAGGGGTGACTCTCCCTGTCGGAGGGAATCCAGGGGATCTCGGTCCCAGGGTGGTTCTCGCCACTCGTCCTCGTCGAGGCACTCCCAGAAGCGGCGTCACAGGTCGCCTTCCCCGTCCTCGTTGGATGATGGCTCAGTGAGAAAAGTAGCTTGCCCCACTAAATCCTCTACTCCGGAGGAGTGGGAGGCATTCCGGTAGAAAATGCTGGAGATTCTTCAATCCCAGGGCATTGTCTGTCCGCGCCTTTCGGTTGAAGCCGGCAGGCAACGTTCTCGGTCTGACACTCGTGCGCCTTCGGACCCGGGTGGTCTGCGCGATAAACATTGGGAACCGTCTATGTAACGTTCGGACAAGGCTCTGGTAGATCGCCAGAGACGTTCCAGGTCACGGTCTTCGTCCCCAACAAGACCTTCTAAGTCTGGGAAGGTGACGAGGAAGGTGTTGTCTCCATCAGCGCCGTGCTCATTGAGTGCGGTAGTCGAGGCTTCGCCCTTGGTCCGGCCTAGGCGTCCTTGTCGACGTCATAGCAGTCAGCACCCTCAACGCCATCGGGCCTACCAGTCTGAATTTACCGGTGGATGCCCCTAGAGCTGTGGAACCTCAGAGAAATCCTTTAAATCTGTGAGACCTCCTCTAGGAGGGAGTTCTGATGTGGAGTTGGAGCCTTTTGATGCTCCTAGTGATACTCCTGACGCTCCTGACATGGTCTTTTCTGAGGATAGTCAGCTAGAAGATCTGCGTCAATCTTTACATGCCAGTGGCCTGGACACATCTCCTGAGATGGAGTTTGGCAGGTCAGAGCCTGGGGCTTGTGCTGAATCCTCCTATATGAGTTTGATGTGGAGGGTTACGGAGTACCTGGGATGGTCCGGTCCTCCAGTTGAATTCGTTCAGGATGACCTGACTGACATTTTAGATCAGGGTCCGTCCACTGACCCAGTGTTGCCTTTTCACTTGGCATTACAGAAAAACGGTGGCTGCTGCTTGGAACACCCCAGAGTTTCTTGGGGCAGTCAATAAGTCATTGACAAAGAAATACCGCCCATCCTGTAGCGACCCCCGGCTACCTATCCACACACTCCACTCCTGAGAGTGTGGTGTTTCAGGCTGCCACTGCCGCCTTGCGGCAGGCGGCCTACCCTACCATCCCTCCAGATAGGGCAATGAGCTCTTCAATGGATGGGCACGCAAGGTATTTTCGGCTGGGAGTATGGCCCTTAAATCGGCCAAGTCCACATGTGCCTTGGCCACATTTTCTCTCTGGCGGCTGAGCATATTCCCGAAGAGGAAGAAAGGGATCGGTTCCTTGCTATTGTGCAGGATGGCAAGGATGCCATGTGTGAATCCGTTCAGTCTGAGTTGGACATGGCAGAGAGTGTCAACCGGTCCATGGCTGCGAGGACTGGGATACGCAGGTTTCCGCGGGTTGAAGATGTCTAGATTTGCACCTGATGTGCAGGCCCGTCTTTCAACATGCCCTTTGACAGCTCTCATTTGTTTGGCAGCAAGGATGACGAGAGCCTTGAGTTTGCAGATCTCAAAAGCAGCTGCTAAATGTTTGGGCGCAGCTGTGCGTCAACCTGGACCTTTTATCATAGGGGACAACAGTGGAGGGGCTCCTTTCGTTACTACTCCTCTTTTGGTAGACCGAGAGGAGCAGCCAGTCAAAGGGGCCACCGTAAGGGTCCTCGCTGTGTACGCGGAATAGGTGCCAAAGCCGCTCAGGCAGCTTCCTCTTTTCCTTCAGGCGCTGCCGCAGCTGCTCCAAAACTGTTATAAGGCCAGGTCTCATTTTTCGCCTGTTGACGGCTGAGTGGCGAGCCATTACTTCAGATACGTGGGTTCTGGAAACAATAGCCCACGGCTACTGCCTACCCTTCCTAAATCGGCCTCACGACAATCCACCAGGGAAACTCTCTTTGAAGATTCCGGATCCGCTCCTTGTGCAGGAAATCTTAACCCTGCTGGAGTAAGGCGCTATAGAACTAATGCCTGTGGCGGAGAGGAGCAAGGGCTGGTATTTCCCATATTTTTTGATTCCCAAAAAAGATGGAGGACTGAGCCCATCTTGGTCTTTGCGTTGCTTGAACAAGTTCCTCAGTAAGGACAAGTTCAAGATGGTCACTCTTTCTCAGGTCTTTCATACCCTTTCGACTTCAGGATTGGTTGGTGTCATTGGACCTACAGGATGCTTATTTTCATGTGCCGATCCATCTAAAGCACAGAAAATACCTCAGGTTCACTGTTGGCAGCTTGCACTTTCAGTTTCGGGTCTTGCCTTTTCAGGTTGCCCTTCGCTCCGAGGGTCTTCACCAAGCTCATGGTGGTGGTGGCAGCGTATATCAGGAGACAGGGGCGGGGGGGATTCACGTCTACCCCTACCTGGACGACGGGCTGATCCAAGCACGTTCTCCCGAACAGGCTTTGGATCATTTCAGCCTCACCTGCCACTCCCTTCTCAAGCTGTGCTTCTCCCTCAATTTCAAGAAGTCGCATGAGACACCTTTCCAACAGCTCCAGTACATCGGGGCTGTGTTGGACACATCCTTGGGGATGTGCTCGCCGCCTAAGGTGAGGGCTCATCTTATTGTCCAGATGGTCGACAAGTTTCAACATGCCCAGAATCTCCCGGCTTTCGAATTCTTAAGGTTGCTCGGCCTCATGGCATCGTGCATTTTTCTGCTGCCAGAGGCCAGACTCTGAAGACATTGAAGGGATCTCATCTGCATGAGATCCCTTCAAGGGGCTTTTAGGACGCAGTGGTCCCAATTCTCAAGCAAGATGTCTGTTCTTCTGCAGATTCTGCTCACGGTCTCAAAGGATCTTCTGTGGTGGGCCAGCGAAGTGAATCTGATGAAGGCAGAGCCGTCTTGGCAACCGTGGCCGGAGGTGACGGATGCCTCCCTCACAGGATGGGGAGCTCACGCCAACGAGCTGACCACCTGCGGTCATTGGTCTCTGTCGGAGTCCAGACTTCTCATGAATCTTTTGGAGCTGAGGGCCATCGGGCTAGCCCTGAAGGCTTTTCTGCCGCTTGTACGCGGGAAGAGTGTCCTGATCATGACTGACAGCACAGTAGCCATGCATTACCCCAACTTAAAGGGGGATGTATGGTCGCTCTCACTGTGCAGAGGGGCGATGCAGCTCTGGTTCTGGGCAATACACCAAGGAATCTCACTCTGCAGTTCATCTGACTAGAGAAGAGAATGCGGCGGGCACTCTGTGCAGGCAGAGAGCTGTCTCCCATGAATGGGAGTTGGCTCAGGAAGTCCTTCAGGATATCTTCGCCCTTTGGGGAACCCCTCAAGTGTATCTGTTTGTGACCAATGCCAACCGGAAGTGCTAGACCTATTGCTCGAGGGAATTTCCTCCGAGAGGAGTATTAGGGAATGCGTTTTCTCGTGGATTGGTCATTCCCACTTCTATACATGTTTCCTCCGGTCCCCGTCATTCCTCTGGTTCTAAGGAGGTTGCGGAGGTTCGGGTCCCACATGATCCTAATTGCTCTGGATTGGGACAGGACAGCGTGGTACCCGGACCTTCTAGAAATGTCCAGTTGTCCTCCATGCCATCTTCCCCACAGAGGGGATTTTCCCCACAGAGGGGGAGGTCTGGAGGTCGTGGAGAGGGAGGGGAGGTGTGTGTCTCCATCCAGAGGTCAAGACTAAGTTTTGCGACTGGTGCAGAGGAAACAATGTCCATCCTTTTCAGTGTTCCATTCCGATGGTTCTTTCTTTCTTTCATTCTTGCTTTCTTTGGCCCACAAGGGTTTTCAAGTTGGTACCATTAAAGGTTACCTGGCAGCACTGTCTATTTTCAGGAACTCGTATGAAGAATGTTCTTACTTTAAGATTCCTTTAATTACCCAGTTTGGGATCTGAATCTAGTATTGAAATTCTTGGTGGGTGCTCCATTTGAAACTTTGCAGTCTTGTCCTTTGAGACTATTGACCTTCAAGACAGTTTTCTTGACAGTTTTCTTGATTGCAGTTAGATCTGCTCGCAGAGTGAGCGAGTTGGAGGCACTTTCGTCTAAGCCACCCTTTACTGTGTTCCACAGGGATAGGGTTGTACTGAGGGTACGTCTTTCCTTCCTACTTAAGGTTGTATCTGAGTTTCATTTGAGCCAGAAGGTGGTACTTCCTGCTTTCTATCGTCCTCCTCATCCTGGTAAGGAAGAGGAGAGGCTCCATAGGTTTGACCCTAGGAGAGCTTTGAGCTTTTATATTACTATAATGTTCAGGGTCAGAGTGGACAACCAACTTTTTGTGAGATACACTGGACACTGATTGGGCCAGGGTGTTAACAGACCATGTCCAGGTGGATTATCCTTGCCATTGCTGAATGTTACCGATTGGCTGGCAAGGACCCTCCTGAGGGTTTGCGGGCTGACGCCACCAGGAGCATGACTACATCCACAGCCCTACAAAAGGGAGTTCCTGTTAAAAACATTTGTGACGCTGCAATGTGATCTTCCATCCACACCTTTGTCAAGCATTACTCCCTGGATACTTTCCATGGTCAAGATATGGACTTTGGTAAAGCAGTGCTCTTTTCTGCCATCTGATTGGGTATATCCAAATGTTCTCCCTCCTCTGTTCACTGATACTGCTTTGGGAGTCTGTCAAAAATGTGGAATAGATTGAAGGACACACTCCATTTGAAGAAAGTCACTTACCAACTGGTAACGTTCTTTCGACTCAATGTTCCTCCAACGTATTCCACATCGTCCTCCCAGCCTGCCCCTCTGCAGAATTTCCTATGCTATTGCAACTTGCATTCCCACAAGGCTATGTGCAGTCATGGAGGCTTGGTGTGTGGTTGTGGAGGGAAAAAACATGAACTGAGGCTACGGGCGCTGTGGGTCCTACTTACAACATCCAATGACGTTACCCTCGACTGAGGCCTTCATGGGACATCGATCCAATGCCATCGACGCAGGATGGCCTCTGCCGAAAAGTTGCAGAAGCAGCACAGCTGTGGACATTACATGTCAAAGATGTGGAATACGTTGGAGGAACATCCAGTCAAAAGAACGTTACCAGTTGGTAAGTAACTAGTTCGCCCAATCCACTGGGGCGAGTACGTAGAAGAATGCCAACTCTACAATACCTGAGGAGAGAGACCTGGATAGAGAGCCACTCCTAAACACAGGAGGAACCTGAGCTACTTAACAACTAGAGAGAAGGGTGAAGTGCATAAGCCAAAAGGCCTGCACATTTTAAACTTTCTTGACGTTGCAGATCGAAACGCCAATGCTACAGTGAATCCCAATTGGGAGCAACCAAAAGGGCAGGAGCCCAGAGAGGTGGTGGCGAGACCACAGAACGACGGTGGTAGACGGCGAGTCCCAAAACTTTGATGACGCAACCAGAGAGAAATGTCAGTGCGGCATCCAGCCCCTTACTGAGAGAACATACAGGGCAACAGACAACCCGAAGCAGAGAACGCTGACGTAGACGCTGATGCCATGATGATTCCAGGCAGAGTTTTCCCAAGGTACAAGATGCCCAAGGAAGTTCTCCAGTAGACTTGAAGGTAACGGGGAGAACCCGCAGGGATCATTATACCAAAAAAGTAACTTGTCTCAGTAGAAGTGACGACACAAAGTTAAATCACAAGTTAATGAACTTTAAAGATTGTGACTCAAGAGAAACATGTTCTGATAATCTAAGATTGAAGAGAAAGAAACAGTGGATAAATAATACCCTGGGAAAAGGGGAAACAGTCTACATTCTCTGTACGAAATGCAGAATAGGAACGAGAGAGAATCTTATGAATCGGCGTTCAGAAGAACTAATTGAAATGTGTCAAGCCAAGTCAGCCAGAATGTACTGAATTATAATCATCCAGGAGAATAGGGCTTCCAGCATAATAATCTAAACCAACAATATGTTGAAATCGGCAACCTGGATAAACGATCCTACAAAAGATTGCCAAAAGCCATTTCTAAGGATCCAAGAACAGTCAGTAGTCGCTTTGAAGAATGACAGACTAATCTATGAAGTCTCAAGCTAGTAATTAAGAATGGTGTATTAAGAACACTGTCAACTGGTACTGGAAGTACCATCAGGAGAAGGGAGTCGGGGTCATATAGGTAAGTTTGGACAGAAGACTTATTTCTTTTTGGACTTTCACATATGACGGATGAGCAGCTTAGTTAGAAGATGGGCAGGGATCACCCATAGTGATCAGAAAAGCTAAGCTTTATAATCTTTAATAAAAATCTGTGAGCCATGTCCTTAAGAGTCAGTGCCCTCCTTCTGGGTTGCCACATCAGATCAGCTTTTCCAGCCTCGTTGCCAGTCCTCTCCCCGCACGGCACGAGATTTCCTGTCCCCGCGCGGCCCAACTTTTCCTCTCCCCGCGCGGCCCCATCTTTCCTGTCTGCAGATTTCTGCAATTGAATTCACGTTGGCTGGCTGCGGCATTCACCATCAGGCTTACACCTTTCACAGTAGGGATAGTGGGGGTCTTTTCTTCTTGACATCCTCCTTTAGAGGATGCTGTTTGCTATCTTCCCCTTTCTTTCCTTTGTCTGGCTGCTCTTTTCTACTTAATGGCGAGAATGCCATTTACATTTTGCCTAGGACGTTTCCTTGGGGTGACACTCAAAAAGAGTGTAACTATTGTTTGCCTCGTCACTACGACGCATGGCAAGGCCTGTAGTCTTGAACAACAAGCATGTTAAAGAATGGCACACTAAGCGGTGGATGGCCTATGCTATGCAGGCCGAATCCCATTCCACACAGGTTCTGTCACTTTGGATGAGGAACCCTACAGGAGCCACGTATGAGGGGTCCGAAATGTGAAGCCGACAACATTTGTGAAATATTTCCAAAAGATACCATTTTATTAACTCAAAAGGCTGGATAAATGCCTCACTATCACTACGACGACAAGGATTTCCCAGCCTAAAATAAACTAAAGGAAACACTCTAACAAAAGGATTCCGTCCCTCACATTTATACATACAGTAACACAAAGGTAATGCATGACAGTTGAAAGGCAACAAAATTAAAATGGTAAATTCACAATATGCAAACAGTCTCTCCTTGTAAACTGGGTGAATTCCCCTTTCCCAGATTCAAGTGGGATTCTGTTACTAAGTTCTAAAAGAAAATAAGGAAATCCTGGTTTGTAACAAATTCCCAACACATTTCTTTGTAACTCCAACTCTACAAGAGTTCCAACATGCCAGTGGTTCAACAAAAGGTTCTGAAAGTTATCATTTTCACATGAACAAAGAATATTTCTTTAGTTCATCAGTATTAACATAAATAGTCTGTCAGGATGTTTTAACAACAACTCATTTTATAGGACACTTCTGCAGCCACTTTATACAGTTGTGGCTTCAGCAATGAAAGTTTGTCTGAATAATTTGTCAACACCACTTCACTGTACTTCATCAACCTCTACCTGGCTCACTTTCATGCCAGGCCTTCCACTTAAAAGGTTTGTTGTTTATGTATACTCCCCTGCCTACCCGGACAGTAATTTACAGAGTGCCTCTCTGGTTCAGATCAGTTTACAACAGCTTTACAGTGTTCATTACTTTACAATATGAAGCTTTATGCAGTTCTTCTGGGAAAGGAAGATTCACTTTGGTTCTCTTTAGCACTCTTTTTTTGTACCTTCTAAAACCTCTGCAAGTTATGCTTCTCTCCTTCTTAACTTTTTCCAGAAGGGCAGCCCTCTTGTAAGACTTGTTTCCCCACTGTTATTAACCAAATGCTGACAAGAATATGATTTATTTTCTGCTTTTTCCTTGACTTTGGCAATGTGGGTTTACACCAGCTTTGGCTATGCATTTCTTCAAATATGGTCAGTAAGCTTTGCAACCTTTAGAACTTTCGTTTGTCCCCTCCTGCCTTTGGCAATATCTGTTGGTTTTAAATTGCCTTGCTTTTGCTTTTTTTGGCTTGAGTAATGGTTGTCTGCATTGAATTAGAATAGTGTTGCCCCAGCTGGTTTCTGGGTTCTAAACAAACTTGCTTGTTTAAAGAAAGTCATTTGACTTTGCAATTTTTTTTCTTCTGGTTTTGGATATTTGGGTATTCAAAATTCCGTACGCAAGTGTTTTTTTAAACTGGAAACATGTGTATCGAGCATGCGAGCGGTCCAGTGTCTCTCTCAGCTGGGGGACTCCCTGGGTAAGACATGCGCATCTGATGACCTGGCTGCTCACAGGTACTTTGCTCCAGCTGCTCCTTGTGACCCGGCAATCTGCTGGTTTTGGTCTGCCACTGCTCACGCCACTTGTACACGGAGCTTCCTATGCTGCGGAGGCTCTCTGGTGCTCGCTGGCCATCAGAGACAACCTTGTGGGGAAGAAACCTTTCAACACTTTCATTTCCCGTTGCGCAGCCTCTGCAAAACAGGTCTTCAGAGGACAAGCTTCCCTCTCTCAGGCTTGCCACTGCACAACCTCTTTAAGGCATTTGGAGGCAAAGATCCTCTCAGGACTGGCTACTGTTCTCTACTCGACAATGGTCCCGTCGCCTTCTCCCTCCTCCAGTTTCTAGTGTCGGCCATTTAACTGCTGTCCCTGAAGGTGTGGGACATTCCCTTTAACAAGCTGTACTCTGCAGCCTTGTTTCTCTTTAGCTCTCCTTTATCCTAGTACCTCGAAAATTATGGGACTTCAAGTCCGTAATGAATAAATTAGTTTTTCTAACTTGCTATTTACTCTCAAACTCATTTCTGTTCCCCATAATATTCTTTAAAGAAATATCATAAGAATCAATCACAAGATTGCATTGTGTAGATGAATAAAGTTCTTTAGGGTTTGAATGATTATTTACAGACTTCTTTTCACTGTACCTTTGGAGTTAGGGGAGCTTCTAGCTCTAGAAGTCTCCAGGGTTTTGAAAGGGGTTTCATTGCTTTCATTGCCTAAAGGTTTGATTGTTTTTACCCATATTAAGATGTTCAACTTGGGGAACAAAAAATGTTACGACAACAAGCCATTACATACGTTGGTATTGAGATGTCCTCCCTAGAGGAAGAGAAATATTGCATCTCATCCCACCAGTTCTTACTCCTATGTCCTGTCCACTTTCTTCTGGAAACGGAGCCTTTTTCACCAGAAACACCTGTCTTCACCTTTAAATTTAGAAGCATGTGGGGCACAGCCCTGGGATCATGCGCACCCCTAATTCTGCCCCTCGCCCCCCTGTTGCCACTCCCTAGTCCTCTTTACCTTATCTACTGGAACGGACCACTTCACCTGTGCTCCTGGGTTAGGCTTCCGGCCATGTCATTCCACGCACTCTTCACCGAAACCTTTGTTTTTCTTCTGTGGTTTTCCTAGATTGTTAGAGAAGACTGTCCTCTGGTGCCACGTTCCTCCCCGGCGCATGTCGACGACGGCAGGTTTTAGCAGGTGTCTGGCCTGTGAGGGTTCCTTCCCTAGGTTGGACCCTCACACGCTCTGCCTCTGGTGCCTTGGCCCCAACCACGCTTGGATGGCTGTTCCATGTGCGATGCTTTGACACTGGGAGCTCTCAACCATCGCTTGGCAAGGTGGAGGGAGCTGTTTAAGAGATCGCTTCCAGAGGACTTCAAGACTTACGTGAGAAGCAAGACCAGGCCCACGGTAGTTGGCCTGTTCTCCACTGCAACCCGCAAGGGTGACTCCTTCCTTGGGAAACGTCCAAGTGGGAGGGGCATTCCAGGTCCTAAGAACAGCAAGGAGACTGAGGCTCCCAGAGCTACGGGCCAACAGGCAGAGGGGACGCAAGCCTCCCCTGGTGCCACCGGTGAGGGTGCACAAAGCTCTTTTACCAGGGTCATCCACGAGGGGTTCTGCTCTGCTACCGTGATCATTCCAGAACGGGCGCCTACATGCAGCACTACCAGCGTCATGGCCAAGGCCACTGCACCTTCCAGGTCTACGTCTGAGTGCAAGTAAGGTCCGAACCTCCGCTCTTGAGCATGCAGGTAGAGACCGGGCCGGCTCATCAAGCACCACTCAACAGGCGCAGGGCATGACCAAATGTGTGCCAGCCCAGATAAGATGGCGACTTGCCTGGAGCCGCCTCCTTATTGAGAGCAGGCCTGGGAGCGCACGTCTAGGTGGGACTGGACCACTCTGGTGACCTAGTCCACTTCATATCCGACCACACCTGCACAGGGTAGGTATGTAGTGCCCAGCGGGGTGCAGCAAGGACTGCCAAGGCCTCAGCTACCACAGGCCACGGCACCCACGTCTTCATGCCCTTCCCCGTCTTGTGAGGGTAGATTCTTATAAAAAGTTCCCTAATCTCATTAAGTCACTGCAGATCAGCACCATCCTAAGGTGGCGGGGGTCATCGAGGACATGCTACCTTCGACACCACCTCAGGCTCTGACTGTTTTGCAGACCACTTTACTGGTTCAGCCCTTGGTTCCCGCGGTCACACCAGAGTTGCAGGCTCCCCCTCCACAGCAACCTCTGGCACTGCCAGTCTGCACGCCACAGCTGCCTACACCGAGCATGCCTCTGTTGTCTCCAGACCTGCAGGACACAGTGGGCGACACAGACGAGGAAGAGGACCAGGATACTCCCTTGTTAGCCAAAGCTTTTCACAAAGAGACTGACTGGTGGAGCAGAATACCTGGGGATTCTGCTACCGCAAGTCGAGCAACCTGAGGCAGTGGTTCTGGCTGAAGTGTTGACCATTCACCCGGCACCACAAGAACTGGCATCTCTCTGCAAAAGGTTGTCTAAGCACTTGCCAAGAAGGGATGGGGGAAAACTTCACTCTATGCAGCCTACCAATAAACAGTTGGATGCCGAGTGCAGGCAGGTGCAGGGAGACTCCCTCATTCTGCCGGTGCATCCTCAACCGCATTCATCAGTCATATCTGTGGCCTCTCTATACTCCAAGTCAGCGGCTCCACCGTCAGTTCTCCTGGGGTCTGAGGAAAAGCCGTTGGAAGCATACGGCAAAAAGATCTACTCTAATGCCAAACTCCATCTGCGCCATGCTAATGCCGGTGCCATGCTGGCGGAAGTGAATCAGAAGCTGTGGAAGGAGTTTGCAGACTTCCTCCCATCGCTCCCTGCTCAGGTGTGCTTCAAGGTGGGCTGGCAGAGGCCAAAACCATGGCCCAAGTTATTGAGTCTACAGTGGCTCACATAGACCCAGCAGCTACAGGGATCTGTATTGCCACAGATATGAGGGCGACAGATTGGCTTGAGGAGACCAAATCTAACCCTGATGTGTAGGAGCGCATTCTAGACCTGCCATTTGAGGGGGTAACTTGTTACACATGACCACGGACTATGTACTGGACAAAAAGAAATATGGCTTTCCGACAGCTAAATTATTGTCAATCCTGACAGTTGGCTCCCAAGGCTTATAGCTAGAGAAACCAGCGCTTGGATAGAGCATGTACCTTCTGTGGCTCCAGGGGGTTTCAGGAGCGACGCACTGCCAGCCAGACCGGTCTCCCAGCCAGCACAGGTGCAAGCAGCACAAGACCTCACACAAGGCGTTTTTACAGTCCCCCTCCCAGGCACCAGCCTCAGAGGGCAAACATTTGTGACTAAATCATCCAGATCCACAAGTCTTCCGTGGGGGGCAGGCTAGCCTGGCACTTACTTGCATGGTAGGCAAAGTCCACGCACCCATGGATACTCTCTGTAGGCTACACAGGCTTCTGCCTGCCACTCCCTCCATTTCCTCTTTCCTCCTCTGCCACAGATTGGGACGGCAACTCTTTTGCCGGAAATACGCTCACTTATGAGTCACGCAGTGGATGAAGTTCCAGCTTCGCAACAAGGCCTGGGCTTCTATTCCCGGATTTTCACCATTCAGAAGAAGAACTAGGCTGGCTTGCAAGTTGTTCTAGACCCATCTTCCTTGAGCCTTTCACTACACCTTCAAAAGTTCAAGATGGTTACTCTGGCTCTTATTGCGGAGACTGTTTGGGGGAGACTGGATGTGCTCCCTGGATCTGAAGGATGCTTACCTGCACGTCCCTATTTGGCAGCCCCATCGTTCCTTCCTGAGGTTTAGGATTATGGGCTTCCATTTTGAGTACAAAGTCCTTCCCTTTGGCCTCAACTCCAAGGGTATTTATGAGGTTAATGAACTCAGTAGCAGCCCTCCTCAGGGCAGAGGGTCACCACCTCTATCCATACCTCGACGACTGGCTTATCCGAGCAGTGTCTCTCGATGCAGTACGTCACACAGCTTCAGCATTTATACACACGCTGTACGATCTGGGGTTTGCTATCAACCTGAAGAAGTCGAAGTTACTCCCCACCCAGTCTTAAACATTCTTCAGGCTGATGTGGGATACAACGGCAGAGGATTTTCCCCTCAACAGACACGATCATGGCGATCAGGAAGGCCACAAGGCATTTTCTCTGCATTGTGGTGTCAGCACCTATTTGCAATAATTGGAGTTTGCCTTCTGGCCGTACCACATACAAGACTCAAAATGAGGATGCTCCAGCTGCTTTTCTCAGCCTCTTGGAATCAGCAGACGGGCTCCCAGTCAGTCCTCGTCAGCATACTACAGCACCTACATCCAGACCTGGAGTGGTTGAGTGCAGAGACCAACCTGGTAGCGGGCAGATCATTCAGACAACCCGCTCCAGAAATCGCCATTACCAAGGACTCGTCCCTGGAGGGTAGGGGGTCTATGCTGGGCAGTCGCAGTGTCTATGGAGTATGTTCACAGCAGGAACAGATGGAACACATCAACTGGCTTGCGATGATGGCCATCTGGCTGGCTCTCAAAGCGTTCCTTTCGTTATCAGCAGCAGGTCTGTCTACATTCAGACAGACCGCTCCACCTGTATCTATTACATCAACAAGCAGGGGGGGTACCAGGTCCCCTACCCTCTGCAGGCTGTCAGTAGATATTTGGGAATGGGCACTAACGAACAGCATCTATCTAAGTATTCCAACTTCTGGGCATATCCAACTTGGAAGCGGACAGGCTTAGCAGGCTGGGGATCGACCATTACGAGTTGCAATTGAAGGCGCAGGTCTTAAGCGGGATATTCCAGAGGTGCGGTCACCCGCAGTTAGACGTATTCGCGACAGTGAGCAACAAGAAATGCTGTCAGTTTGCTTAATGACTGCGCAAAGGCAGGAGGTCACTAGGGGATGCATTGCAGATCCTGTGGAACGACATGAATGCATACACTCATCCTGATAGCCCCCTGGTGGCTGGCGAGACCTTGTTTTTTGGAACTCTCCGGCTGATGGATCAGTTCCCCAGCACGCGTCCCGTTGGGACCAGGCAATCCGACTCTGCTAGCAGGGGGGCAAAGTGGTGCACCCCGCTCCACAGAAGTTAGCCCTGGCAGTTTGGTTCCTCAATAGATCACCCTGAAGCATTTGCACTTGTCACAGGACAACCTGGCTATCGTACAGCGGGCAAGAAGCGACTCCACCAGGAATTGATACAAGAGCAAGTGGACGAGGTTCTGTCACTGGGCCAGGACCAAACCGATTGGCCCCCTGGCATTCTCACTGGACGATGTGCTATCTTTCTCAGCACACCTGGCTCACTCGGGTGTGCAGGTAGACACCTGCCCTACGAATCTGGCGTCCATAGGCGGCCTACAAGATTTCGGGAGATGACATCTTCTCTTCTTCCAATCCACTGGTAAAAAGGCATCTGACAGGACTGACAAGATTATACCCTCCGGTAAAGCGGCTACATCCAGTCTGGGAACTTTAATGTGGTACTGGGCGCACTGGCTCACAAGCCTTTTGAGCCCATGGCTTCAGCATACATCAGGTTGGTGACTAACAAGACTGCCCTTCTGGTGGGCCTTATTTCAGCACAGCGAGATTCAGGATCTGGTGGCTTCAGAGCCGTATAACCTATTTCACTGGGACAAGGAGGGGCTCAAAACACACCCTGCCTTTCTTCCTAAGGTAGTTTCTTCTTTTCACATTAATGAGGAGATTGTACTCCCCACTTTCTTTGCTGACCCAAAGGCTGAGGCGCAGAATGTTTCTTAATGTCAGGTGTGCTAATTAGTTTCTATCTGGGCAGGACAAAGCACTTCCATAAATCGAATGCTTTGTTCACTTTTGGACGGCCAAAACCAGGCTGTTAAGCCTCCAAAGCTTCCATAGCGAGTGGGATGGTGATGGCCTTCAAGGCGGCGTACAAGGATCAGCACAGGCCTTTGCCAGCAAATCTGCACGCCTACGCCATTGGAACAAAGGCCATGGCCGTGGCTTTCCAGATACATGTCCCATGGCAGACGATCAGCAGTGCGGCTCCTTGGGCTACCCCATAGGCCTTCTGCAGACACTAGTGCTTGGATGCCAGTGCCAGGTTGGAAGCTGCATTTGGCCAGGCAGTTTTGAAGAACCTGTTTTCTTAGATGGGCGACACTCATCCCCAGTGCTTTTTTCAGTTGTATTCACCCATACAGTATGGAGGAAAGGGGACTATGGACTAGTACGTTAGTCACTACGGTGAGTAACTTATAATTATTCCCTTGGACCCTTTCTCCTCCTAGGTGATCCTTCCGCAGAACACCACCCCCAAGTTCAGGATCAGAAAGCGTTTGCCTTCCCCTGGCCCCCTTGGAGGAGACTTTAGGCAGGGGTTCCGTTAGGATTCATCACACGGCTCCAGTTCGGAGGCCGAAGACATTGATGCAGAGTCTGCCGACTCCTGCATGCCCAGCCCCACTAGGCATGCCAAACGCTCTGCTACAGGACTGGCGACGGGCACCCACGCTTGCGACCCCTGAGCCCATGATATAGTCCATGTGGCCACTTTTAGGTGTTAAAAGTTGTGCCCTGCTCCCTGCAATACATGTCTAACAGATTCTCTCTTTATGTAGATTATATATATTTTTTTGTATGTCTAGATTTTATGTATAGCTTTAACCTTTTGTTTTATGTGCAAAGAAATGTACATGTTTGTCCAAACTTATTAGTGGTTGTCTCGACAGCCCTTGGTCTGTCACTGCAGTGGTGGACAAGGAAAAACCTTCTGAAAGGGAAATGGTTCACCCCCCCCGCAGTAGGGGCCATTTAGCACTGACTCATCCCTTTCAGGGTGGGGAGCTCACCTTCTCCACCAGACCGCACATGGTCGCAATATGTAGCGAACAAACACATCTAGTACCTTTTCAGTAGTATTCAAAGCCCTGAAAGCTTTTCAACAACTGCCGGTGAAGACCGTTCTAGTCCTAACAAACGGCACCACAGCTATATTTTACATAAACCAGCAAGGTGGAACTCGCACTGCTGGGAGTTATGGCTTTACATCGTAAATTATATATCGAGTGCATGTTTCACCAAATTTCTTTTACCTAAAACTGATTTACCGAATTTATATACACAAAGTGAAAAGCGTTTATATACCGAAACTCTTTTCCAGAGAAGCACAAAATCGGAAATACATTTATAGAGATCTGAGAAAAGGACCCTGCCTGAGTTATATTTTTTTTAACTTGTTTCATGCTTTAAAATAAATCCCAAAGAACTTGCATTTTGCATTAGGAGAGTGAGCGCAAACGGAATAGTTTATAGAAATGTGTATCCTTAAAAGGGAACACTGTCTCGTTGCAAGTTTAAACAATTTTACTATAAGGAAAGTGAGTTAAAACTCAGTCCACCACTGAAAGATGCGAACTGCTAAATAAATCAGCCTTTTGTTTTACCACACCAGTGAAAAGCAAAGAATGCTAACGCTGATGTTGTAAAGTATTGCAGGAACTACTATTCGTGACAGAGGTGTTTTGGCACTTGTCACTGGGAAATCTAAGAAAACATGAATTACGTGGCATTATGATTGAATTAGGGGGTCCACTACTTCCTGATTACTGATGTATGTTTTATTTTGCCAAAACGCTTGCTATTGGGCTGCCCAAATACACTGTACATAACGACTTTGCCTGATTTTAATTGGTTGTATTTTACATAGTGGCAGCAACTAATTATCTGTTTAGCTAGAAGGGGCCGTTTGTCTAGTGCAAGTCTGCCAACATCCTTAATGTAGGGGCAGGTATAATCCTCTACTCCTTCCTATCTGCACCTGTGGTGACTGCTGCCTGCTCCTACATCTGTGGAAAACCTTAAACTGGTGGCATCTCATTCGATATACAGAGTTTTTAATGCATGTTTTCGATATGAGATCATTCCAAAAAATAATTATTTGATATGAGTTTGAATACAAAAGTTTCAATGAAAAATGACTTGAGATAAGTTTATTCAATATATATATAGACTGTATACCAGTCCAGGGCTGTCCAAGCTGCCACAAAGCATTTTGAAGTGGGCACTCAAACACCTGTTCCTCCTGTTGCAACACCTTCCAGGGGAACACATTCTTTTTGCAGATGTTCTCAGCAGAGACGTTCAGCTACCTGTAGAACACGAGTGGCTTTTACACTTACACATTTTGCACAACATCTTTGCAGAATGGGGGGTATCCAGACATCGACCTCTTTGCAACACTGGAGATCGCACAATGCCCAGACAGCGCCTCCAGCTATCCCCAAAAGATGTCCAAGGGGAGTGGTCTCCGGATCAAATCATTAGGGAAATTTGCTTAGGTGTGTTCCCCAACTCCTCTCCTAAAAGGATAATTCACAAGATGCACCAGGACAATTTACATTAATCCTGATAGCACCAATGTGGGCTCATCAATCGTGTTTCTCAAGTCTCATGGAATTGTCTCTGTGCGCTCCAGTGAAACTGCCTTGCCTCTACAACCTGCTGTCCCAGAACCAGGGGACTACACTCCATCCATGCTCAAACTCGCAATTTATAAGCTTGGATCCTGAAGTCTGAGTTTGGGCATTTCCCTCTGCCGCAAAGATGTATGGATATTCTTAACGAGGCACTTAAATCAATTACCAGACACTTTTGTTCCAGTAAATGGAGACGTTTTGTCATTTGGTGTGGTACTCGTAACATCAACGTAATCGGTTGCTCACCCACACACAGTCCTTTACCTCACCTGCCTCTTCGACTCAGAGCTACCTTTTAACTCACTAAAGTTCCACCTTGCTGCCCATTCCGCTTACACCACCTCTCATAGGTAGGTTTCCTGGTGGATAGTCTCTGTAATCGAGGCTTTCATGGAAGGGGTGAAAAGACTTCACATGTTTCTAATCCAACTCCTGGATGGGACTTCAATGTCATCCTGACTAAATTCATGGTCTCTCCTTTTGAGCGAATTCACAAAGCTAGTCTTGAGGCTCTCACCTGTAAGACTGCTTTTCTGGTGGCCATTACTTCCATTAGAAGGGTAAGTGTACTGCAGGGGCTCTCAGTTCAAGACCCCGTTGTTACCACTCATATGGACAAAGTAGTTTTATGCTATGCACCTAAATTTGTCTCCAAGTTCCATTTTAACCAGTTCATAGAACTTCCATCTTGCTTTCAGAACCCTACTAATTCAGCTGAAGATGCCTCCATACACTAGATGTTGGGAGAACAGTAATTTATTAACTCAATAAAACAAAACCACTTTGGAAGACAGATTGTCTCTAAATCAGCAATCTATAAATGGATCATTACATATGTCCAAATATGTTCGTTTCGGTCAAAGACAGCTTTACCTTTTATGCCTAGAGCACATTCTACTCTAGGCACAGGAGCTACTTTAGCCTTCATTGCAAATATTGCTCTAGATGCTATTTGCAAGACAGCTTCCCGGAGTTCTGTTCACACCTTTACACATTATTGCTTAGATAGATACACATTCTAAGACTGATTTTCAGGTTGGTCGGGCAGTGTTGAGACTTCTATGCTGCCGTTTCTTTAAACATCCCACCACCATCATCTGGTACTGTGTGCATGTCTCTGCACAGCATGTGATTCTAAGCAGATTCACAAGTATCGGAAGACGTACATTACTCACCATAATTGTATTTATGGTGCTTGTATCTGCTTAGATTTGCATGTGCCCACCCTTCCTCCCCTCTTGGAGTTAAAGGAATATAGAGCATCCTACAGCCTTCTATCCTTCTATACTCTCATGCATTCTCTTCAGGCTCCCTCATAGCAGAACAAAAACAACTGGTGGGTATCATGGGTAGATTAACCGTTACCATAGGGATAGTGTTAGACACACCCAGTTCGTCCCTTTTTGATCCTTGAAAAAAGTTGCAATAGTCTGCGAATACCACTAGATGTCAGTCTATATGCACAGCTAAAAGGGGAGTTACCTTTCTAACAAACTGAACTAAGGTGCTCGGCAATAGTAAAAACTGTATAAATGGTCCTCTGATCAAACATATTTTCTAAACTGGCTCTACCACACTAAAATGTAAAAGCCTTCAGAATTATGCACTCTGATCTCGATCAGGTTTTCCAGGAATCCCTCATGGTTTTGGATCCAAGACTTGTCCGTAGAAAGCAATTCTCCCAGGTCTTGTCCATCTTATGAAAGTTCAAAATGTTTCTCAAGTTTCCAAAATAAAGTCTCAAGTTCCTGAAAAAAATGAAATGTCCGTGTTGTAGATGGAGGGATCCCGCCTTAATTGCTGTCCACCACTTGGGTGGGTTTCTACTCATTAGGTACCTGTCTTGCTTGTCTGTGTTTTCCTTGAATGTGTTCTTCACTTCTCTTATTGGGCCCCTCAGGCTTTCTTGGTTTTCACTGTCCCAATGTCTCGCCTATCTCCAAGGGGTATTGGAGACCTTTATTTACATACGCCTCTCTTGGCTCTTGATAGTCTCTGTGAGCTGTTGGCTGAATTCAATAGTTGGATTTCCTGGGCTCCCATTATTTTTTGTTGGTTTATTCTCTGCTGGCCTTTATGCCACTGGTATTGGACTAGGGTAATCCTTCCTTCTCCCCCTTTCACTCTCTGGTCTCACCAACCCCTCCACTATGAGCAACCCCGGCAACTTCTACGTTGCAGTGCTTGCTTCAATGACGTGGCATTCTCCATGGTAGACGTGGCATTCTCCATGGTAGACGTGGCATTCTCCACTGCTTTCTGGTGTTCCCATGTGGACATGAGCAAGCTTAGTGTTCCACCAGTCTCAGCGTTTCTCTGCTCCTCAACTCACGCCTCCAGATAATGCTGGCTCTGCTAGGGCTTGCCGACTCCACACGGCTCTGTACTGGATCGGCGGCTTATCTTTGTTCATTGTTGTGCTCACGTTTAGGCTGGCCGCTGCGTATGTATTCTCCTCCATTCAAGGGTGATCCCATCATCATTCTTGCTCTGTGACCAAATATGGGCATGTTTATGTTCAGCTATAAAGCCCACAGAGACTCGAGCATTGTCTTGAGCGTAACATCCAAAGGCACTTTCAGTTGAATGCATCAGTTTCTCTGATGCCTATGTATGTAGATATTGCTTTAGTTATAGGGAGTTCCCATTGGGAAATCGGGTCCTTGTCCCCTTGAGGAGATGCCACTGCCAGTGAGGTCCCACTTTCCCAAACCCCTAACAAGGATTTTGTCCCGCAGGCACACCTCCCTAGCCTTAAGGGGGGGTGGCTCCACCCCCTCTTTTTATTGGTCACACATGACAAAAATAGAAGTCATGCTTACAGTAAATTATTTTTTCGAATGGATTGTGTCCTCCCGCGTATTCCTCCTCTTATGATATTCATATCCCAGCTCTGCTGCTTTGTAAAATGTATCACTAGAGGGCGTTTGTGTTGGAGGCCGCAGAGTCGTAGTCCCTCGAGAGCCAGCGTCGACGTCATCTGCTGTATAAAGGGCTCGAGCAGCGCCCGTTACCTCAGTTCCGTTTTTCCGACGCAACTGCTTCATGTTACGAACGGCGCATCTGATGTTTCCTCGACGATGTCCTCGTCATCTACTCCCACCACACGCAAGACTGGGTATATGTCATGGGTATCGGGCAGGTAGTTGGGGCAAGCTTGGTGGAGGCCTGGCAGGCCTGGCCTCGGCACACAAAGAACCCATAACAAATCCTTCCTTTCATTCCTTACTAGTGTTTGTAGTAACTTCCTGGTTACCACTTCTGTTGCCAAACAGGAAGTGCTTTATAACTCATGAGCTCTCTAGTGTTTGGGTGTGGCTGGCTATATAAGCCACACCCAAGATTCTTCCAGTGCTTCGTGTTGCTTACTTTTAGCTGTATCAACCACACACTTGCCGTGCTCTGGATCAGCCAGCATCTGCTTACCTGCTCCGGATCATTCAGCTTCAGCTTACCTGGTTCTTACTCCACGCCACAGATATCTCCAGTCAAGAAGGAACTTCTACACTGGAACCTGTAAGAGCAAAGAAGAACAGCGTTAACAGGCGCACATCAGTAACTCTGCGCATACTGACCGAATCTTCCCGCAACGCTCGAATCCAGGTTAGTTGCACGAGCGCACAAACCCCTGTAAGAAAGAAGAGACATTAATTGCGCTCCCTCAATAACCCGGACACTTATTTCACTGCGCTCTCCCTCTACGCAGTGCATACTTAACAAAAGCCTACGTGCAAATTTAACTAACCACCAAGTCTCCAGTAGCGCTGAACCCGGACTTGAGGTGCTAATACCACATAATTTCTCCTGCAAGGGAAAGGGAGAGACATTACCAGGCGCGCTCGAATTGAAGGCGCTGTGCAAACCTACCAGCAGCTAGCTTCTACACGCAGCACTACTCAACCACAAAAATACTGGCAAACAAAGACAATACGGACAATTTTGGACACTCAACATTCTCCGCAACGTTCACTTATGGGAAGTACTTTCTAGCCAGTGGAGAAACTGACGCCTTGAAAACTCTGCCTCGCTGTGAAGGCATAAAACTGCGTTTGGCATCTGAACTCAGCCTACAGACATTGGCACCAATGACATAAGTGAATCGCGCCCCTGCAAATGCAGGATGGAGTACCCTACTAAAGATCAAGGTAAGCCCATAGGGGGACATCACAGCACACAGTAAAGAGAAGGGAAGGGCCCAGGGGAATCGGGTGAATTCAGGTCCGAGTGTACACCTTGTATTTGACAGGTATTCCTCCGGGTGAAACAGGGCAAGTGAAGACTCTGGGTCAAGGGTGGCTCGTCCATCGCTCCTGCAGAGATACAGGTGAGTGTGACAGTTTAAAAAATGTCAGAATTGTGGTAGGAAAATGTCAGCAGACCCTAAACGGAATTGCCTCTGGTGCCTCAGCCCAGACCATCGGGTTGACTAGTGCGGTTCCTGCCAGGCCATGTCCATTAAGGCTCTTAGGGAACGTAGAGGTAAGCTGACGGTGGGGGAGGAAACCTATAAGTCTTCCAAAAGACAAAGATTCGGATGAATCTAGTCGAAAATCTTGACATGAGTCGAGGAGGTTGAGATCAAAGAGTCACTCAGGGAAATACTCCCCGTCTTTGACTAAAAAGTCAAGAAAGCGACGTCACAGGTCATTTTTCTCCTCCTTCCTCTTCTGAGACGAGAGTACCTTACCCATCAAAGCACAATTGCCCAGACAAATGGGAGGCATTAAGGGCTTTGATGCTTAAAATATTCAAGAAAGCGGCCCAGACCCCCTCGAAGTTTCTGCGTGGTGATCATGCCTCTACCCACTCTGAAAGTGACAGAGGGAAATCAAAATCTAAACATGCGAGAGCCGAAAAAGAGTCGAGAGTGTCATCAAGGGAAAGTTCCCCGACGCCTCGTACTAAGTAAAAACCTCTGGTGCATAAATCGGTGGTAGTGGAATCGACATCAGCGTCTAAGTCGAAACCCGACTCGACACAGTCGACGACTACTGCGTCGAAACCACCGATGAAAATGGCGTCAACGCCTTTAACTGTGTCGAAGCCTTCTTCGACAGTCTCGAAGCAGTCTTCGAAAACGTCAAAGCCAGCGTCTTCTTTATCGACGCCTTCGGCGCCTTTATCGAGGCATTCATTAATCCCGATAACCAAGTCGACGCCATTACCCATGCCTAAGTCGATACCACCCTCTTTAACTGAAAAAGCTTTCCATCCTCAAACAAGACAGGAATTTTTCAGATCCATGTCATCCATTTTTGAAGAATACTCTTCTGAAGAGGATGTCACTTCAGCTGGAGTTAGGTTTGGAACCTGGGAGGTCCCTAAAGAGCTAGTGAACCCCAATTCCAAAATAACAGATCTGTATGACTGTCTCCAAAATGCCAGTGGCCTAGACACTTCACCTGAAGTGGATTTTGAAAGCCCTGACCTCACAGATCATGCTGATCCTAGTTATAGGAATCTTATGGGAAGGGTCATTGATTTTATGGGTTGGAAGGCAGCTTCCACGGATTTCGACCAGGATGACATGACAGACATCTTGATTGAAGTTCCTCTAAAAGATCCTGTTCTTCCATTCCATAAAGCACTTCAGGAGAGGGTGATGGTAAATTGGAATACTCTTGATTCTATTTCAGTAGTAAACGGGAAATTTGTACCAAAATACAGGCCATCGTTATCAGATATGGAATATTTATCTAAACATCCCTCCCCTGAAAGTCTAGTGGTTCAAGCTGCAACCTCCACTAGGCAATCAGCTTACCCATCAATACCACCAGAAAGGTTGATGCTTGGACCCGGAAACTTTTTACTTCGGGCAGCATGGCCCTTAAATCAACTAATGTCACTTGCACTTTAGCAAGATTTACATATACCCTGTGGGACTGCATGACATCAGCGGCTGAACGCTTCCTGGAAGGTGAGGAACGGGATGGTTTCCTAGCTATAGTAAGATGGTAAGGAGGCTATGGAGGAATGCCTTCAGTCAGGAGTGGACACTGCGGATAGTGTAAGCAGGTCCATGGCATCTAGCACGGTCCTACGCAGGTTTGCATGGCTAAGGAAATTGGCTTTGCACATGATGTGCATTCTAGATTAATATGCCCTTTGACGGCTTGAGGTTATTTGGCAGCAAGGCAGACGAGAGCTTGGAGAAGCTGCAGACCTCAAAAGCTGCAGCAAAGTCACTTAACGTCGCTATAAGACAGCCTCAACAACACTCTTACGCAGGCTCATCTTCCTGGAAGAGTTGCCCCTTTCGCTTCTATTCCTCTTTTGGAAAAAGGAGGGGGCAGGCCAGTCATAGAGGCCAACAGAGAAAACCGTTTTGTGGTGGAAAAGGGAAAGGTGGTACTTCAGCCACAGCAGCGGCTACTAGCTCCTCAGCCACTGCTGCAGCCGCTGCAAAGCCACTTTGAGGTCTTCACCCACAAAACCCTGTTGGGAGGCAAAATCGCTCAGTATCTGGACGAATGGCGAAGTATTACGTCAGATGCCTGGGCACTAGAGATAGTGACCCATGGTTACTGCCTTCCTTTTCATCATAGACCTCAAGATCATCCACCGGCAGCCAGCTCTGTAAATATTCCAGACCCGCTTCTTGTGCAGGAGATTTTAACCCTGCTAGTGAAAGGTGCAATATAACATGTACCTGTAGCTGAGAGGAACATGGGTTGGTACTCCCCTTATTTTCTCATCCCCAAAAAGGACAGAGGATTGAGACCCATCTTGGAATTAAGAAACTTGAACAAGTGCCTCAGGAAGGACAAGTTCAGGATGGTGACCCTTTCTCAGATCCTTCAGGCTCTTCAGCTTCAGGACTGGCTGGTTTCATTGGACCTTCATGATGCTTACTTTCATGTGCCAATCCATCTCAAGCACAGAAAGTACCTGAGGTTCGCAGTTGGCGGTTCTCATCAGTTTCGGGTTCGACCATTTGGGTAGACCTCGGCCCGAGGGTTTTCACCAAGCTGATGGCACTGGTGGCAGCGAGTATCAGGAGAAGGGGGATTCACGTCTACCCTTATCTGGACGATAGGCTAATCAGGGCAAGTTCACCCAAACGAGTCCAAGAACATCTGGCCTTGACCTGTCACTTCTTACACAGACTGGGCTTCTCCCTCAATTACAAGTCGTCACAAATGATTCCAAGCCCAATTAATTCGAGCAGTCCTGGACACTTACTCAGGGAAAGCCTTGCCTCCTGAGAAGAGAGCTCACCACATTCTGCAGATGGTAACAAAGTTTCAAAATGGCCAACTTCTACCGGCATCGACTTTCGAAGGTTGCTAGGCCTCATGGCATCCTGCATTTTTCTGGTGCCAGAGGCCAGATTGAGGATAAGATCCCTTCAATGGGCCCTCAGGACTCAATGGTTCCAATTTTTGGGGGAACCTTTTTGGCAACCATGGCCGTAGATCACAGTAGTGATGGACACCTCACTCACGAAGTGGGGAGCCCACACCAATGATATGAGAATCAGCGGTCTTTGATCTCCATCGAACTCCAAACTACACATCAACCTTTTGGAGCTGAGGGTAATCAGACTAACGCTGAAGGCCTTTATGCCCTTTGTCCAGGGCAAGAATTTCCTAATAATGACGGACAACACAGTGGCCATGTACTACCTCAACAAAAGAGGCGTAGGATCAGTCCCACTGTGCAGAGAGTCAATGCAGCTCTGGTTCTGGGCAATGCAAGAAGGAATATCTCTATTGGCATTTCATCTAGCCGGAGAGTTGAACACAGCGCTGGACGCTCTGAGCAGGCAGAGCAGTCTCCCACGAATGGGAGCTAGCGCAGGAAGTCCTTCAAGAGATCTTTGTCCTTTGGGGAACCCCTCAAGTGGATCTGTTGGCGACCGGTGCCAACCGGAAGTGCGAACTGTACTGCTCAAGGGAATTTCCCCCGAGAGGAGCTCTAGGGGATGCGTTCGTAGTGGACTGGGTATTTCCACTCCTTTACGAGTTGGCTCCTGTCCCTATGATTCCTCAGGTGATCAGGTGGTTGAGAAAGTTCAGGAAAACCATGATCCTAATTGCCCTGGATTGGGCCAGGAGGACGTGGTACCCAAACCTTCTGGACAAGTCAATCTGTCCTCCAATACGTCTTCCACAAAGAGAGGATCTTCTCTCACAAGAGGGAGGTCGGGGTCTCCATCCAGAGGTCAAAACAGTCAGCCTTCACGCATGGTTTCTGAGAGGCAGAGATATAAGGATTGGGACCTCCCGGATGACGTAATGGAGATCTTGCTTTTGGCCAGGCAGCCAGCAACAAAATTCCTGTACGTGTGTCATTGGAACAAGTTCAGTAACTGCTGCAGGGATAAGAATGTGGATCCATACCTTTGTAATACTCAAACAGTACTTTCTTCTCTATTACTTAGCCAATTTGGGGCTCCAAGCTGGGACTATAAAACAATATTTGGCAGCGCTATCTATCTTTAAGCGCTCCTCAGAAGAGGTGTCCTATTTTAAAATGCCCTTAGTAATTCAATTCTTACTATTTGTGATTTGAATTTAGTCTTAACATTTCTCATGTGTGCCCCTTTCGAACCTTTACATTCTTGCCCATTAAGACTTCTCACTCTTAAAACCATTCTGTTGGTTGGCTATAACATGAGCCTGAAGGGGTAAGTGAGTTGCAGGCCCTGTCTTGTAAGCCACCTCACACCATTTTCCGTAGGGACAAGGTTATTCTAAAAGTCAAACCATCTTTCTTGCCTAAAATAGTTTCTGATTTTCATCTGTCACAAAAAATTACCTTACCTTCTTTTTTATCCTAGCCTCACGCTAGTAAGGAAGAGGAAAGGTTGCATAGAGTGGACTAAAAAAGGGCTCTCGGTTTCTACATTTCCATACTGGCAAATCTTCGACAACGTGACCAACTATTTGTTGGGTATACTGGACACAAATCGGGCCTTGCAGTGTTTAAACAAACTCTATCCAGATGGATAATTATAGCAATCTCTGAATGCTATAAATTAGCTGGGAAAGAGCCTCCAGATGGATTAAGGGCTCATTCAACCAGAGGCATGGCAACTTCCACAGCTCTTCAGAGGGGTGTCCCAATGCAGTATATTTGTGCTGCAGCCACCTGGTCATCAATGCACACCTTTGTAAAGCATTACTGCTTGGACTCTACTTCATATCAAGGAGGACTATTTGCAATAGCTGTCCTTCATTCAGTCCATAATTAAAATGTCTAGTACTCCCACCTCCAAAAATTACCACTGCTATGGGAGTCTATCATAAGATGAGCAATACGTGGGAGGACACAATCCATTCGAAGAACAAGTTACTTACCAACTGTAATGTTCTTTCGATTGGATGTTACTCCTACGTATTCCTCATCGACCCTCCCAACCTTACCCCTATGTACAGTTTACGCCAGTTGCACTCGAACTTCCTTAAGAGCCTGAGGACCTAAAGCCTGATCAGCTGAGGCGAACATGAACACTGTAAAAACAGAACTGAGGTAACGGGCGCTGCTCGAACTTTATAAAGCGGATGACGTCTATGCTCGACAGCGGCTCTCGAGGGACTACGACTCTGCGGCCTCGAACACAGCGCCCTCTTGTGATACATTTGTCCAAAGCAGCAGAGCTGGGATATGAATATCATAAGATGAGGAATACGTGGGAGGAACATCCAATCGAAAGAACGTTACAGTTGGTAAGTAACTTGTTCTTTTCACTAATTTAAACTAACAAAAAAAGGATGGTCTTTGTAGGACATATGTAATTTTAAATTCGGGCTCTAGGGGTGAGGTGAAGCATGGTTAGTGCATTGCTTTGTGAGAAAAAGAAAGCAATGCTGCAATGTGCAGGCTATAAGAAAACTCCAACTATACCGGTTTTTGTAGCCTGCAAATTGACCTATAGGAAAGGGTTATTCACCCGCCCTGGGTTCTAAATTTTTTAACAAAAGTGTCACAAATTGGGTCGTTTTGAGTTTATGGGTGGAGGAAAGGTTTTCATGGATGTTGTAATTTACCTTTGTATTTATAGCAACAGTTGATTATTTTACCTTGTTTAAGAATATTTTAATGAGTTGAACTCCAATCCGAGAACATTGTTTGTATACAATATGGTGCATTTTTGGTGCAGTTGTTTGGGCCACATTGTGCATGACTTGTATGCTTGAATTAATACATTTTACATATGTTTTTTGGCTTGCAACTTAAAATGTTTGGACTCTTCCTAAGCTGTGTGGTACTGGTGACTGACTGATTCTTTTTTTCCATTAAAGTTTTATTAAGTGCTAATGCAAAAGACAACCAATATAAATGAAACTAGTATTTTCCAGCATGTACAGTAACAACAGAGGCCATTTATGACCATGATAAATTAAGCAATTCTAAAAACCTATTGTCCAGATTATAGGCAGCAAGTAGAATTTAACTAACAAATAAGTAAATGGGCAGCCGCTGAATAACAAATGTCCTGAGCTGATCTAAACAACCAAGCCATTAAAAATAATAAAAAGTTGTAAACCACCCTAACAGTACCACAGGGTTGGTGCATAGACTGCCCTCCGTCACAATTGGGGCCTTGCAGGCCTCTGGGTGGGGGCAGGGATTCAGAAGATCCCTGCACACCCTCCTCTCCCCCAGGTCAAATCATCTTCAATGCCACCATGTATTGCGGCCTCTGATGTATTGTTGGGAAATAATTACTCTGCACAAAATCTATAAAGGGACGTCTGGTCTCAAGCTAGTCTGGTAATTCCTTTGTCAATTTAGTGAAGCGCGAACGAGAACTAGATCGGACTCCACCATTCACGAACATCCAGGAGAGCGCTCCCTTCCGAATTAGGTGCCAGTGGGTGCTGCTACCAACAACCTTATAATCACCTCGCCCCCACATTTCCCAGTAGTATAGTTAAAGGATCCAACTGAAGGTCTGTCTCCACTATACTCATGATGTGGGACAGAATATCTTTACAACATTGTTTTATAAGTCCCAGGACCACCATAGGAGGGAGTTCCACTGCCTGACTGCACCGCCAGCACGTGGGTGAGGAGTAAGCCTTCCTGTAGTAAGGTACCAACGGGTGAAAAGTTCTAACTATTTCCTCTGAGTTGGACACATCGAGAATATTTGTAGGCCGTAGTCCAAATATTAAACCAAGTAAGTTCATCAATAGTTTGTTTTATCTGTCTCCCACCGAGCCATATAAGTATGCAGGTGGCTGAACAGTTTCCCATGGAGAGTCCAATAGAGAGTGTAGATTTTTTGAGGTGGGGGAGAGGTCTCTGATGAACAGAGCCACGCATTTAGTGGTGTCCCTCTCCCCACCCCAACCCCCATTTGTCTTGTTGCACTGAGCCAATGCTGTAGCTGAATTTGCTACCTCTGGGAGGAGAAGGGGCTGACAACAGTCCTGAAACGACAGCACACGCCAATCCGCAAATTGGCCAATCCTCCGCAACCCACCCGCTTCCTACTGGGTAAAGGCCCTCTCTGCACAACCAGATGTAAAAGCTGGATTTAATAGAACCGGGGATAAGGGGGATGGAGCTGTGTACAAATATCTTTTACTGACCAAGTACCAGGTCCTCAGTGAGGGCTTGTTGGCCGACAAAAGCGAACTGGGACAGGCCTAGTCTTACTGGGAATCCAACACCACTCATGTAAAGGCTGTCACCAAACCTTTTTTTTAATGCATTTTTATCTAGCATACAAGAGTGAATCACCGAACACTGGTATACTTTGAAAGGATCAGGGGACCAGTGTGTTATACGTTGATACAAAGAATTGAGACAATATATCAAAATCTTGATAAGCAGAGAATAGTGAATGGATAAAGAGGTGCATTGGATAAACCTGGCCAAGCATGAAAATAATAAAATAATCCATCACTGTCAAGTGATTAACATAAACATGAGTGGATAATTGTGTTTTGGACAGATCGGGTAACGAACAAGAGACACACCATACACAAGGAAAAGAGGGGATGGGGAGGAGAGGATACAGTTTACATGTTTGCTCATGTACAGTTTTATTTTTTTAAACAATTTTTATTAGTTTCAACAAACAACCAAACAGTGAACCACAATTATACATTTCCGATACCTTATGCAGTTTCACAATGTGTCCACCGCTTCTTCGGTTTCCCCCTTCCTCTATCCCACATCACCGCCTTCCACCACTCGATCTGAGGACATTCCTTCTTCTACTTCCCCTAGGGAGCCATTGTCTTCTAGAACTGTCAGGGCAGGCCGGGACAATGAGGCTAATAAGTGCCTCCATGATATCGAGGTCTCTGCTGCGTCTTCTCACCCTCTGACTGCTTCACTCCACACCACCTCTTTCGCCCATTTCTGAAGGTCGTACCACCAGGCTTCCACTTTTGGTCTAGGACTGTCTTTCCAGTTCATGGCAATCCTGCGCTTCGCAAGTATATACGCCAGGTCTCTGGGTTTATTGACATGTTTAAACCTGCGCAACCTGGGGACCCCCCCACCCCTCCACCATACATGCCCACAAAGATTCCTCTTGCAGCCTAATCTCCTTTTCGGTCAAACAGTGGGCCACCTCCCGCCAGAATCTCCTTATTTCCGGGCACGCCCAGAACATGTGCACCAGTCCCGCATTTTCCTCCCCACATTTTGGGAATTTTTGTATCCCTGCATTCTTAAACCTTGGTATCTTCTGAGGGGTCATATACGCTCTATGTGTAACGTATAACTGGATTTGTTGCAATCTCGCGTTTCTGAACGCTCTTTTATGGTATCCTTGTACCCTCACCCATAACCCATCATTCATAGATTCCCCGGCTTCCTCTTCCCAATCCCGTCTCAGGTGAGTCGCCTTCCTTCCCACTCTCGACATCAGCAGTTTGTAGATCCGGGAGACCTCATGACCACCTCCTGATACATCATAAAATGTTTCTATGGCCGTGTCCTGCTGACTCTCCCGCAGTATTTCTGACTAAGTGCCCTTTGACTTCTGCGTCAACCTGTTATAAATTACATACTGTCCTTGGTGTAGTCCCGTGTTCTCTACTAGTGTGTCAAACTCCATTGGCTTCCCATCCTGCCACACATCTCCCAGCGTTGCTATACCAATCGATTTCCAGTTTTTCCGGGCTATCTTTCTCAGTTGCTCATCCACTCCAGTCCGTGCCACTAGCGGTATCTGCATGACTTTGCAAGACCTTCGCCATATCTTCCATCCCAAGTCTAACACCCTTGTCCATCAGGCTTGCTGTGATTTTGGTGGCCATATCCATTCTCTCAAGAAAATAAAGGGGCACATTCAGTCCCCAACAACCTGGACTCACATGTGGAGTCTTCCGATAGCCACCTCGCCACATATTGTAGTTGACTGGCTAAATAGTACATTTCAAAATTGGGAAATCTGATGCCTCCTTGTTCGTTTGTTTTGCAATTTCCATAGTGCTATGCTAATCCTAGTGTTGTGCCATATGAACCCCCTAAATATGCCCTGGATTTTAAGAAGGAATTGCTTGGGTCTCATGTGTGGTACATTCCCAAAGTAGTGTAACAGACTGGGTAACACCACCATCTTTAACAGTGCCACTCTTCCCATCATGGTGAGAGGGATCTTGGCTGCCCAGAACCCTCATGAGGTTCTCAATGTTAATCACCGGCTTTTCTGTGTTTTTTGTGTTCAATTTCTACGCTGTGTTATATATCCACTGCCAGTTATCTGAAGGTACCGGTCTCACACTGTATTTGTAATACCGGCAGTTCCTCTCGTGTTAATCCTTTATAGATACCCAAGGGGAATATACTGGGTTTCTGGGGGTTCACTGTGATGCCAGACAGCACCGCATATCGCTCGATTACTTGCAAAATATATTGTAGGTTCTCTTCAGGGTATCTCAAATACAGCGGCATGTCATCAGCGTACATTGATATTAAATGTTGCCCTCCCGTCCTACTGATCCCAACCTCCCATATTGTTGCCTCAGATATATTGCTAGGGGTTCTAGTGCTAAGAGGAACAGCATCGGGGACCACAGACATCCTTGTCTAGTACCCCTACTGAGTTGCCATCGTTCTGAGATGGTCGCTCCTGTCCTCACTCGAGCTAGTCGTTTACTGTAATGCAGCTGGACCCATCTCAAGAACCTGAGTCCAATCCCGTATTTTTTCAGGGCTGCTATCAACCAAGGCCATTTGACAGAGTCAAAGGCCTTTACTGTATTTAATGAAATTATTGCAACTTCCTGAGGGTCTTTTTCGGTTTGTTCTATGAGGTGATGGAGCCTTCTGAGATTGTTGGATATGTTCCTACACGGGAAATACCTGGTCTGGTCGGGATGTTTGAGTTTATTGATGACCGGTCTCAGCCTATTTGGGCTGTCCCCAAACCTTCACGCTCAATCCCAACCCAGTGCTTCTGCTCTATGTCCACACTAGAATCAAGATAGGAAGAAAGCTGGGAGGCATAATAGTAGCTTTCCTGGTCAGGCACCCCAATCCGCCATTCAGCCTAGTAGCTAGCTTGGTGCGGCGGGATACTCTATGGTACTTGGTAACCCAAATAAACTAAGAAACCTGCGTTTACAGGCCCCAAAGACCTTCCCAGGGGATGATAGCCGAAGAGCCTGCCGGACATATAGAAGCTTGTGTAAAAAGCCATTTTAAGTGTGGTGATTTTCCCCAACCAGGTAATCTCCTATCGAGACCACCTCGCCAAGTCCTCCCTTAGCTGTTTACATAAGAGGGGGGATGTTACTAGAAAACAAAAGTGAGTGAGCCTTAGTAATATTAATTCCTAAATACCGTATATAGAGTCTGGGCTCCATTGAAATTCATACTGTGACTTTAGGGACTCAACTACCCTCCGTTTCGAGGGGTTTGGGTCCTCCGACGTATTCCATATCTATGACATGTAATCACACAGCTGTGCTGCTTCGGAAACTTTTTCCTGCGTCAGTGACGTCTATGCTCCGTCGAGGACCTCCTCCGACGTCCGACGTCATCCGATGTGATAAGTAGGACGCACGACGCCCGTAGCCTCAGTTCCGTTTTTTCTGCGAACGTGTTGCTTCGTGAATCTCGTTTAACGCCTCGACTCTTGGAGTTCTGTTCTTCTCGGTTCTTCGAACCTGTTCGTTTTTGTGAAAATCCTTCGTGTGAAGATGTCTTCTACTTCGTCTTCGACCCCGCGTCCGGGCTTCAAGAAGTGCGGGGAGTGTGGGTCCAAGATGTCGGTGACGGACTCGCACGACGCCTGCCTCTGGTGCCTCGGGGAGGCCCACGACACGGATGACTGTATCGACTGCCAGTCGCTCACGTCCAAAGCCTTATGCGAACGTAAGAAGTTGTCGGTAGGTCGGGTGTCCAAGCCCCGGAAGTCGAAGTCTGCAGGGCTTTCGATGGATGATTTCGAGAGGTGACTCTCCGCGTCGTCGGAAGTCTCATGGGTCCTCATCGAGGCATTCTCGGAAGCGCCGACACCGGTCGTCTTCCAAGTCCTCTTCGGAGGACTCTGCCCGGCACGTCGCTTACCCCACCAGCCGTGCAACGCCGGAGGAATGGGCTTCCTTCGGGAAGAAAATGCTGGCGATTCTCGAGTCGCAGGGTACTAAGCCGTCCGCGCCCCCGAGTGGGGTCGGTCGTGAGAGGTCGAGAGACACCGCTCGCAAGAGTGGTCGGCACGAGTCACTGGAGAGGTCCCGTTCGGACAAGGAGACTCGTTCTCGACGTACCCGTTCCAGGTCCCGGTCCTCGACGCGTTCGAGACCGTGTGCACCTGTGAGGTCTTCGAGGAAGACATCGACGTCTGAGGCGTCGAGGGCGTCGACAGGCTTTCTCGAGGCTCCGGCTCCGAGGAAGTCGTCGAAGCTGTCGACGCTCAGGTCGTCGAAGGACACGCTCAGGGCTCCGGCTTCGAGGGCTGTGTCGCCGCCGCCGATGCTGGCGGCGCTGCATCGGACGTCGACGCCGATTTCCTCGACGTCGACGCAGATTTCCTCGACGCCGATCCTCTCGGCGCCTATGCCTGTTCTCTCGACGCCGGAGTCAATTCGCTCGACGCCTTTCGTGTCGGAGGTACCCTGTGGCACGGGGGAACCCCCTAGGAAGGCTCTGGTTAAGAGCAAGCACTCTCGGATGCCTTCTTTTCGCCACCTGGAATATATTTCGGAGGCGGATGAGGATTCTGATGGCCTGGTTCCTAGTCAGGTTCCAGATGAAATTGTCTCGGGCCATAGTCAGTTTGACAATTTGAGGCAGTCACTGCATGATGCCAGTGGACTGGACACCTCTCCGGAGGTGGAGTTTTGTAGGCCTGAGTCTGACTCTCATGCCGATTCCTCGTACCAACGCCTTATGGCCAGGGTTTCTGAGTACTTGGGATGGTCTGCTCCCCCAGGGGAGTTTGTGCAGGATGATCTCACGGACATTCTTGATGTCGGTCCCCCAACTGACCCAGTACTGCCGTTCCATATGGCTTTACAGAGAAGGGTGGCAGCGGCTTGGACTGCTCAGGAGAGTCTCCCGGCGGTGGGCAGGTCCTTGTTGCGAAAATACCGTCCAGCCTGTAGCGAACCCTGCTACTTGACCAGGCACCCCACTCCAGAGAGTTTGGTGGTGCAGGCGGCCACGGCCCCGGCAAAGCAGGCGTCGTACCCTACCATCCCTCCTGATAGGGACGACAAACGTTTTGATGGCTGGGCGAAGAAAGTGTTTTCTTCTGGTGGTATGGCGCTTCAGGCGGCCAACTCCATTTGTGCCTTGTCTCGTTTCACACACACTCTGTGGCACTGTGTTGCGTTAGCGGCTGAACATTTTCCCGAAGGGGACGAACGGGATGGTTTCCTTGCTATGGTCCAGGATGGTAAGGATGCCATGTGTGAGTCCGTTCAGTCGGGTTTGGACTTAGCTGAATGCGTCAGTAGGTCCATGGCGGCGAGCACCGTGATACGCAGGTTTGCATGGTTGTGGAAGTCGGGGTTTGCTCCCGATGTGCAGTCCCGGCTCCTCAACATGCCCTTTGACGGTGAACACCTTTTTGGCAGCAAGGCTGACGAGAGCCTTGAGAGGTTGCAGACCTCAAAAGCTGCAGCAAAGTCGTTGGGCGCTGCAGTTCGCCAACCTCCGCCTTTTCGTCCTAGGAGACAGCAGTGGGGGGGTGGTTCCTTTCGCTATTACTCATCCTTCAGTAAAGCGAGAGGAGCTGGCAGTCAGAGGCCAACGCAGGGGTACCAGAGGTGGACGACAGGGTACCCCTGGTGCCAAGGCCGCTCGGGCAGTTGCCTCTTTGCCCTCAGGTAATGCCGCAGCTGCTCCCACTCAGTCATGAGGCCATGTCCCATGGTTCGCCGGTTGGGGGAAGGCTGGCGCAGCATCTTGTAGAGTGGCAAGCCATTACTTCAGATGTGTGGGCTCTGGAGATCTTAACCCACGGCTACTGTCTTCCCTTTCGGCACAGGCCTCGCGCCAATCCACCGGGGAACCTCTCTTTGCAGAGTCCGGATCCGCTCCTTGCGCAGGAAATTCAAGCCCTGCTGGAGAAAGGCACCATAGAACTGGTGCCTGTAGCGGAGAGGAACAAGGGATGGTATTCCCCTTATTTTTTTATTTTGAAGAAAGACGGGGGATTGAGACCCATCATGTACTTGCGCGGTTTTAACAAACTCCTCAGGAAGGACAAGTTCAAGATGGTTACTCTCTCTCAAGTCCTCCAGGCCCTTCAGCTTCAGGACTGGTTGGTGTCACTCGACCTCAAGGATGCTTACTTCCATGTGCCGATCCATCCCAAGCACATGAAGTACCTGAGGTTCGCGGTTGGCGACTCGCACTTTGCTTTGGGCCCTGCCGTTCGGATTGACCTCCGCCCCGAGGGTTTTCACCAAGCTCATGGTGGTGGTGGCAGCGCATCTCAGGCAAGGGGGGGATTCACGTCTATCCCTACCTGGACGATTGGTTGATCAGGGGGAACTCTCCCGAGCTAGTCCTGGATCATCTGTCCGTCACCTGCCACTCCCTTCACAGGCTGGGCTTCTCCCTCAATTTAAAGAAGTCCCATTTGACGCCAACACAGCGGCTCCAGTACATCGGAGCAGTGCTCTACACTTCCCTGGGGCAGTGTTTTCCTCCCCAGGTGAGGGCTCTTCACATTCAGCAGATGGTGCACAAGTTTCAGCATGCCCAGACGCTCCCAGCGTTCGAGATCTTGAGGTTGCTCGGCCTCATGGCATCCTGCATTCTTCTGGTGCCAGAGGCTCGCCTGCGGATGAGATCTTTGCAGTGGGCACTCAAGATGCAATGGTCGCAGTCCTCCGGTAGGATGTCGGACCCGGTTCAGGTGCCGCCCTCGGTCGCCCGGGACCTTCTGTGGTGGGCCGTCGAAGGCAACTTGATGAAGGGGGCTCCATTTTGGCTTCCCTGGCCGGAGGTGACGATCGTGACGGATGCATCCCTCACGGGATGGGGAGCTCATGCCAACGGGCTGACAGTCAGCGGTCGTTGGTCTCCGTCGGAGCCCAGACTCCATATCAATGTGTTGGAGCTGAGGGCCGTCAGGCTAGCCCTGAAGGCTTTTCTGCCGACTGTGCGAGGAAAGAGTGTCATGATCCTGACGGACAACACAGTGGCCATGCACTACCTCAACAAAAAGGGGGGGCAGGGTCACTTCCTCTGTGCAGGGAGGCGATGCAGCTCGAGTTCTGGGCCATCCAGCAGTAAGTTTCGATCTCGGCAGTTCATCTGGCCGGAGACGAAAACGTGACGGCGGATGCTCTGAGCAGGCAGAGCGCGATCTCTCACGAGTGGGAGTTGGCTCAGGAGATTCTCCTGGAGATCTTCGCCCTTTGGGGGACCCCTCAAGTGGATCTCTTCGCCTCCAGTGTCAACCAGAAGTGCGAAAGGTTTTGCTCGTGGGAATTTCCTCCAAAAGGAGCCTTAGGAGACGTGTTTGTGGTGAAGTGGTCATTCCCGCTGCTGTACGCGTTTCCTCCAGTCCCCGTCATCCTGCAAGTGCTGCGGAGGTTACTGAGGTTCGGTTCCCGGATGATCCTCATTGCGCCGGCGTGGGCTCGGAGGACGTGGTACCCGGACCTTCTAGACTTGTCCATCTGCCCTCCACGTCGTCTTCCCTACCGAGATGATCTGCTCTCACGGGAGGGGGGGGTCAGGTTCTCCATCCAGAGGTGAGATCCCTCAACCTTCACGCTTGGCTTCTGAAAGGTTGAGGTATAAGGATTGGGACCTCCCTGAAGACGTGATGGAGGTGTTGCTTTTGGCCCGAAGGCCAGCAACAAAGTCTCTGTACCGTTGCCGTTGGCGTAAGTTCTGCGACTGGTGCAGAGTTCAGAATGTGGATCCTTTTGCATGTGACATCCCCATGGTTCTGTCCTTTTTACTTTCTTTGGCCCACAGGGGCTTGCAAGTGGGTACCATTAAAGGTTACCTGGCGGCGCTGTCCATCTTTAAGCGCTTTTCTGAAGAGTGTTCTTACTTTAAAATCCCTTTAATTTCACAGTTTCTGAAAGGGCTCACTAATGTGTTCCCTCCGTCACCTTCCTGGTGTCCGGTTGGGATTTAAACCTTGTTCTTAAGTTTCTTATGGGTACTCCATTTGAGCCTTTACATTCTTGCCCTTTGAGGCTGTTAACTCTGAAAACTGTGTTTTTAGTTGCAGTTACTTCCGCTCGCAGAGTGAGTGAGTTACAGGCACTTTCAGTTAAGCCACCCTTCACTGTATTTCACAAGGACAGGGTTGTCCTTAGAGTTCGTCCTTTTTTTCTTCCGAAGGTAGTGACGGAATTTCATTTGGCCCAGAAAGTTGTTCTTCTGGCATTCTATCCTCCTCCGCATCCTGGTAAGGAAGAGGAGAGGCTCCATAGGCTTGATCCTAGGAGAGCTTTAAGCTTTTAGGTTTCACACATGTCCCGGGTCAGAGTGGACGATCAACTCTTTATTGGTTACGCTGGAAAGCGTTTGGGGCAAGCTGTGACGAAACAGACTTTGTCTCGCTGGATTATTTTGGCCATCTCGGAGTGTTACCGCTTGGCGGGTAAGGACCCACCGGCTGGCTTGCGGGCCCATTCTACCAGCGGTATGGCTGCATCTACTGCCCTGCAGAGGGGTGTTCCTATTCGCAACATCTGTGATGCAGCCACCTGGGCTTCAGTACATACATTTGTACGTCAGTATTCCCTCGATTCCATCCGAGGACAGGATCTAGCCTTTGGCAAGGCGGTCCTTTGCTCTGCTATTTGATTGGCTATTCTAAATATTGATTCTAAATTCTTTCCCTCCTCCTTGCTCTGGTACTGCTTTGGGAGTCTGTCATAGATATGGAATACGTCGGAGGACCCAATCCCCTCGAAGAACAAGTTACTTTCTTACCTGGTAACGTTCTTTCGATGGGATGGTCCGACGACGTATTCCATATCGCTCCTGCCCTGCCTTCCCCGCTGCAGAATTTCTTTTGCGATTGCAGCTTAGGTTCCGCAAGGCTTTGTGTCTGACTGGCAGTAGTCTAATTCACACGTTCTGGGGGAAAAAACTACAACTGAAGCTACGGGCGTTGTGCCTCCTACTTATCACATCGGATGACGTCGGACGTCGGAGGAGGTCCTCGACGACGGCGGATCGACGTCATCGACGCAGGACGCAGACGCCGAAAAAAGTTTCCGAAGCAGCACAGCTGTGGTGATTACATGTCATAGATATGGAATACGTCGTCGGACCATCCCATCGAAAGAGCATTACCAGGTAAGAAAGTAACTTGTTCTTCTGTTATATTTAGATTCTCCAGCATGGGGTCTGGCATGGATTCACATGCTCATGAAGGTTCCCCGTCAGGCTGGGAATCATCTGTAAAAGACAAAACTGTTTCAATTTGACTTTAAACTATTTTAAATGGTTTGTGTCCTCCCACGTATTCCTTATCTTTGATATTCATGAATATCCAGCTTGCTGCTTTGGGCATTTTCTTCCCCCCTGTAGAGGGCGCGGTGCGTCAGTGCCTGTTGAGTCGATGTCGCTCGCTGGCCTCCATGCCGATGTGGACGTCATCACAGGTATAAGTAACATGTGCAGCGTCCGTTGCTCAGTTCCGTTTTTCTGTGCTTCACAGCTTCGGGAACGCAATGCTCGGTTCTGTGAGAATATCAAAGGCCTTCAATTTTTTTTTTGTTTTCTGTGAAAATTCCTCAAACTTTGACAACATGGCCTCCTCATCGGCTACGTCTATACCCGGGTCCGGTTTAAAAAAATGCTGTGACTGCGGGGTTAAGATGTCCATGACGGATCCACACAGGGTCTGTCTGTGGTGAGGCAGAGCATCCATGTTCTGAATGCAACGATTGTATGTCAATAACGGCCAAGGCATTGAGGGAGCGCAGAGGAAAACTGGAGGGAGGGAAGTCACAAGTCCAATACCCCATCCAAATGCACCTCTGACGAGTCGAGGCCTTCGTCTCCTCGTCACAAAAAACACTTGTGATCATGCTTTCTAAGTGGATCACATCATTCTTCCTCTTCGAAACACAGCAAGAGAAGGCGCCATAGGTCGCCGTCCACCTCATCCTCCAGTTCACATCAGAGGGTTATTTGTCCCAACGATTTGTCCTTGGCATAGTGGGAGGAATTCTGTAAAAGCATGTTAAAGGTGTTTGACAACGCGGCCTTGCCACCCTCGAAAGCACCTAGAGGCGATAGCCTTGGAGAAATAACTAAAAAAACACAGAAGTCGTGAGTCTTCGACCTCTGCTGGGGAGACTCCTCGAGAGCGTGAAAAACCCTGGAGTCGAGAAAAGGCCTCTGTGACGCATAAAAAGTCCCTTTTGACTCATACGGCTAAGCCGAAGAGAGCGTCATCAACGCCCTCTGTGCATCCATTGAAGGAGAAGTCATCGCCTTGTGTGTCCTCCTCAACGCCGTACAAGACTGTATACCTTCGAAGACATCAACATTACTGTCAATTCCATAGACTACCTCGAAGCCTTTGACAGTTCCAGACAAGCCGTTGAAGTCAAAGTCGACGATTTCGACTATTACTGCACCAATAATGACATCCATAGCACCTTCTTCTTTTCACTTTGAAAAAAATTGCACCAAACAACCTCAATCAGATTATTTTATGACCCTATCCTCAATCTGAGGAGGCAGAGACATCTGAAGAGGAAAGACCTTTTGGTCTTGAGTATGGGACACCTTCGGTCCCAGAAGAACTGGTGTCAGAAGAATCTAGGATGAAACATTTGCAGGACTCCTTGCATGAAGCAAGTGTAATTGATACTTCCCCGAAAGTTGATTTTGGTAGGCCTGATCCAGGGGATCACGCTGAAAGCAATTACAGAATGCTCATGACTAGGGTGATGGGAGTATATGTGGTGGTCTAGACCCACACCTGTATTCGAGCAGTATGACCTAACAGATAGACTCAACCAGGGACCATAGGAGGACCCTAAAGGCCCATTTCACAAGGCTTTAAATAAAAGGGTTTCTACCAACTGGGAAACACCGGAGGTGATCCCTGCAGTTGACAAAAGATTGACAGCTAAATATAGAGCATCAACTTCGGATCCTCTATCTCTCAAAGAACCCGATTCCAGAAAGTCTGATTGTACAAGCTGCAACTTCTTCTGGAAAGCAGAATGCATACCCTACAATCCCGCGTGATTGTGATGACAAGAAGTTTGATGCCATGGCCAAGAAAGTTTTCTCGGCATGCAGCATGGCACTAAAGTCTGCTAATGCCACATACACGCTGGTGAGTTTAACGCACACCCTTTGGGATTGTGTTTCGGTGGCGGCTCACCATATCCCTGAAGGGGAGGAAAGGGACAGTTATTTGAACCTTATCAAGGATGGCAAGGACACTATGTGCGAATCCCTTCTAACGAGTCTTGACTCTGTTGACCGCACTAAGTACCCGAGGTTTGCCATTGGAAACTTTCACTATCAGTTTCGGGTTCTGCCGTTTGGGCTAACATTCGCCCAAGGATTTTCACCAAGGCAATGGTGGTTGTGGCAGCGAGTCTCCGGAGAGGGGGGATTCATGTTTACCCCTACCTAGATGATTGGTTGATCAGGGCAAATTGCCAGGGGAAAAAGCCCTAGATCATCTGACTTGCGCGTGCCACTCCCTCCACAGACTGGGCTTCTCCCTCAACTTCAAGAAGTCTTGCATGGTTTCATCACAAAAGACTGCAATTTATCGGAGCAGTCCTAGATTTATCCATGGGAAAAGCTACGCCTCCGGAGGTGAGGGCTCAAGACATTCTACAGATGGTGACAAAGTTGCAGAATGTCCAACATCTTCTGGCCTTTGATTTTCTGAGGCTGCTTGGTCTCACGGCATCCTGCAATCTTCTGTTACCAAAGGCTCGCCTGAGAAAGAAGGATTCAATGGTCACAGTTCTCTGGAAGGATGTCGGATCTCCTACATATCCCACACAGTCACACTGGACCTTCAATGGTGGGCCTGTCGGGAAAACATCTTGAAAGGAGAGCCCTTTTGGCAACCATGGCCGGACATAACAGTAGTGACTGACGCCTCACTCAAGGGGTGGGGAGCTCATACCCACGATTTGACCATCAGGGGTCGTTGGTCTCCATCGGAGTCCAAACTGTATATTAATGTGTTGAAGCTGAGGGCAATCCGACTAGCGCTGAAGGCCTTTCTGCCCTCAGTATGGGGAAAGAATGTCCTGATAATGACGGACAATACAGTGACCATGCACTACCTCAAAAAGAGAGGAGGCATAGGATCACTACCACTGTGCATAGAGGCAATGCCGCTCTGGTTTTGGGCAATACAAGAAGGAATAGCACTGTCGGCAGAGCATCTAGCCAGAGAGAAGAACACGACAGTGGACGCTCTGAGTAGGCAGAGTGCAGTCTCCCATGAGTGGGAACTAGCTCAGGAAGTCCTTCAAGTGATGTTTGCCCTTTGGAGAACCCCTTGGAGGGGGATCTGTTGACATCCAATGCCAACAGGAAGTGCGAACTGTACTTCTCCAGGGAATTTCCCCCGAGAGGAGCTCTAGGGGACGCGTTCGTTGTGGACTGGGAATATCCACGCGCATCAGCGCATTTCCTCCAGTCCCCATCATTCCTTACGTAATAAGGAGGTTGAGGAGGTTCAGAAAGACCATGATCATAATTGCCCCGGACTGGGCCATTAGAACGTGGTACCCGGACCTTCTACACATGTCCTCAGATTCATCTTCCACAAAGAGAGGATCTTCTCTCGCAATAGGAAGGTTCGGGTTCTCCATACGGATATCAGAACTCTCAGCCTTCACGCATGGAGTTGAGATACAAAGATTGGGACCTCCCGGACGACGTAATTGAGGTGTTGCTTTCGGCCAGAATACTAGCAACCAAATCCTTATATACCACTGCCGTTGGAATAAGTTCTGCAGCTGGTGTAGAGATAAGAATGTTGACCCTTTTTTATGCAATACACCGATGGTGTTATCATTTCTGTTGCACTAAGCAAATCTGGGACTCAAGATTGGTGCGATCAAAGGTACGTAGCAGCGCTTTCCATTTTCAAGCGTACTGCTGAGGAAGTCTCCTACTTTAAAATTCCTCTGGTAATACAATTCTTGAAGGGGTTAACTAATGTTTACCCTCCAACTCCTTTTCAAGTTCCACTATGGGATCTAAATTTGGTCTTAAACTTTTTAATGGGTACTCCCTTTGAACCTTAGTTTCTGCCTATTAAGACTTCTTACACTCAAAACAGTCTTTTTGGCGGCAGTAACATACGCCCGAAGGGTGAGTGAGTTACAGGCTAGCCTCCTCATTCTGTCTTTTACAAAGACAAAGTAGTATTAAGAGTGAAGTCTAACTTCCTTCCAAGGTGGTTTCCACATCACTCAGAGGATAATCTTGCCTTCTTTTTACCCTCCTCCACATCCGGGAATAGAAGAGGAAAGGCGGCACAGACTCTATTCAAGGCATGCCTTAAGCTTTTACATTAGCAGTCTTGCTAAGCTGAGACAAACTGACCAATTATTTGTGGGTTACATAGTTCATAAATTGGGTCTAGCCATCACCAAACAGACCATCTCTAGGTGGATCATTTTAACAATTGCAGAATGTTGGCCAGTAAAGACCCTCCAGAACACATAAGGGCCCACTCAACCAGGGGTATCGCAGATTAATCAGCTCTTCAGAGAGGAGTTCCAATAAAGGATATTTGTGCAGCTCCCATATGGTAGTTTGCACACACCTTTACAAAATATTATAGTCTGGATTCCTCCACTAGCCAAGAATATACATTTGGAAAGGCAGTACTACACTCTGTGCATACTTAATTACTCTAATTTTACTCCCTCCTCCTGACTATATTATTGCTTTAGGAGAGTATCAAAGATCAGGAATACGTGGGAGGACACAATCAATTTGAAGAACAAGTTACTTAACCCTGGTAACGTTCTTTCAATTGTATGTTTTTCCCATGTTTTCCTTATCGCCCCTCCCTTTCTACCCCGCAGTAAAACTTCCCTTGTGGTTAGTCTGCGCTCCCTCAATGGTAGCAACCGCCCAACTTAAGACACTAATTTGCTTCAAAGTGTAACTTGGCAACGGACGCTGAACGTGCTACTTATACCTGTGATGCTGTCAACATTGTCACTGAGGCCTCTGAGGGACATCGACTCGACAGTCAGTGACGCACAGCGCCCTCTACTGGGGGGAAAGAAAATTCCGAAGCAGCAAGCTGGATATTAGGACAAATCAAAAATAAGGAATACGCGGGTGGAACATGTAATCGAAAGAACGTTACCAGGGGTAAGTAACTTGTCCTCCTCCTAAACCAATCCCTGTTCTACGGGTCATACTGCCGCCATCCATTGACAGTCCTCTCCCTAAGCCTCTCCTCTGGCAGCCGTCTTTGGATTTGTATTGCATGCTTCAGTGTTGGGTTTCCTCGAGTTTGCTCTGCGAGCTACTTCCCTGTTTTTTTCCGTTGGAAAAACATTTTATTTGTGTTCCAAACGAGCCTGTGTGCACTTTTCTCCATCTGCCGACAGTGGGCATTCGTTGTCAGTGAATTTCAGTGCCGGTCAAGGGCAAAGACCGTTCCAGAAGGCTTCAGGCTTTCTTCACGCCCTCCAACCATGACTGAGGACGATGTTGACGGAAGGTCCCTCTTCAAGCCCTGCACCAAGTGTGGGCTAAAGAGTGCGTTTGTGCAAGACAAGCACCTGCATAGCCTCTACTGCCTGCACCCGGACCATAAGGATGCAGAGTGCGAGATATGCCTGGGGTTCTCCGAGAAGTTAACAGATAGGCGCAGTAGACTGGCGGCGTGGCTTTCCCCGAGCAGGGTCATGCCTCACCCAGGATCGGCCAATCCGAGGAGCTGTCTTCTCAGTCACTGCATCCGTGGGGGCCCTCAACAGGGGCAAGAACCACATGAGTCCACCAGGGTTGCCGGGATGCAGGTCCCAAGGTGGATAGGGCGTGATCAACGTCACCCTCTGCCTCCAATGCCAGCTGGCAATCGAGCTCCTTCTCAAAGAGGAAATCAACCCTGGTCAAACCTCGGGAGAAATCCAAGACGCCACAGATGGAGGAGAAGAAAGCCGAACCAGCCAAGCGCAGGCTCTATCGGCGCAGGCTAAGACTTCGTTGACAATCGATTTGGTGGCAGCTGGTCTGACAGCTAAGGGAGTTGACCCTGTGAAGTTAGCCCCTTCAGCACAGAAAGTTTCCTTGCCCCTAGGCATAACACCACTTCAGTGAGTCTGCAGTAAGTCTGCTGGGACGCCAGAAGGGGGAAACCGGCTCTGTACCCGGTGCAAACCCCATATGGGGGGAAATAATGTGGGGGAGAGTGGCAAGGAGGGCCCGAAACAGCAGTCCCAGGCCGTGGCACAAACCATGGAATTCTCATTCACAGATGACGAGGACCAGGTGTCCTTGCACATGGTCCACCAGGATGTGGAAGAGGGCGATGACAGCAGCAACAGAGATGTAACGCTCACCTGATTCCCGCAGAGGTGCCGGTCTTGACTGGGTGAATGCCGTATCTTCAAAGGTGATGTGTAACACACGGTTGGCTCTTTGGGCTGGACCTCTGTGCACTGTATGTCTGACACGAAGAGTAAGATGTCTGCAGATAGAAAATATGGGATTAATGAACTGGGGTTATTGGATGCCTCTCTCCTCTTCCCTTTCTCTTCTCCTGTAGAACCCCAAAGGTTAACACCCTCACCTTAGGTAAGTGAACGCCGAGCTCTCCATCTGCCTCGGGGCAGGGTGCCTTAACCAGTTTCTTCACTGGATAAGGGTGCAGGCCTCTTGACCTCAGAGGACTGCTGTCCGTCGTTAACTGCACGAGCGGTAAGTTCTGGGCACTTCAAATGTCTTAAAAGTCTTTTGTAATGATATCTCTTGTTTTGCAGGGTTCCGGCGATGGCGGGCTGATGAGAGTTGAGGATCGAACCCCCGTGAGGAATAGAAGCGCCTGGAAGCACGTAAGTAAGCGCTTGTAGCCTGCTTCACGATGCGCACTAACTGTCCCTTTTATCTTGCAGGTACAAGTTCGGAGCTTTAGAGAAGCTGAAGGGTGCTGGAATACCCACTGGATTCGGCGTGGGAAGGAGTAATGGCACGTGAGTAATAAAGTTGCCCAATGGCTTTAAACGCACCTTCTTTTGTCTTTCAGATGCGGGATGCAGCGCCGAAGGCCTCCGGAGCGTGCGAAGAGCTGGTAAGCTTTTGTCTTTCAGATGCCGGAATGCAGCGCGAGGCGTTGGTGACAGCCGATGAACCAGGTAAGAGATGTGCTGCCACTGAAGACCGTAGTGCTAACCTGTTCTTTCTTTGTCTTTACAGGTGCTGCTGAAGACTGGATTCCAGGATGGTAAGCCTTTGTTCCCTTAGGCCCAGGATCAGAAGCAGAAGACACGATGAGCGTTCTGCTGCAGAGAATGCAGAATAACGCAAAGCAAGATTCATCCATCGGGTGTGGTTTAAATAGCCTCCTGTAGTGCTTAGGTGTCTCCTTCCACTGCCACGCCTAGGTAAGAAAAGAGTTCCTGCTTTCCAGAAGAGTTCCAGTGTTCTGAACCTAGGGAGTGGCTCCTGCCCCACCCAACAGGAAAAGTAGTCCCAAACAGAAGAGGATCAGGGGTTCAACTGGCAGGTAAGTAAGCAGCATGGTCTGCTGCAGGTAAGTCCACCCAAGCATTATGAGCCCGGCGCTTCCAGCGCTGGGACTGGGCATCTTTATGAGCCTGGTGCCACTGGCGCCAGGACAGGGTCCAAAAGGTCCCAATTGGGACTGGCTGGCACTCAGAACCGGGGTTATGGGTCTGCTTCCACGGGAGTCGGGCAAGTCCTGATCTTTTGGAAGCAGAGATCATGACAAGAGACGACAGTGCAGGCCTAGTTTTCTGATCCCGCCAGCTCAGCCGAGGGATATCTCTCTGGATATTCGGTCAACCCTTCACACCGTGATGTCGGAGATCCAGAAGAGGATGCGACTGGGCCCAGTTCCTGTGGTCCCCCAGGCCCCACTCAGCCTCCCAAATAAGAGGAAGCGTCATCCGACGCCCCCATTTCAGCCTCCACATCCGCGCCAGGCCAATATCCCCTATCAGACCCAGACACTGGTACAAGGATGGACACAGCCATGACCAGGGACGACAATGATATAATCGCAGCAAGTCTCCGCATTTCCTAGAAGAGTTGGGGTTGTTCCATTCCATGATCGCCAGAACCGCTGAGCTTTTTCAGCTTATGCCCGAAGGAAGGTTTCTTGTACCAGAGGCGCGAGTCTAGGAGGAACACAATCATGGCGGTGCCCCTTCTGGACAATATGTGGGATGAGGGCTTGGCCCTCGTGAAGAACCCTTGCATGGCTCCAACCAACTGGATAAGCTGGAGAAGAAGTATCGGGTGCTGTACTCCGCACCCAAGTGCCTGAGGTCTCAACGATCCCCGGGTTCGGTGGTGTCAGCGGCTGCGAGGAAACTGTCTGCTAACCCACCTTTGTCAACTTTGGTCCCTCCAGACAGCAAGGGGAAGAAGCTGGACGCCATGGGAAGGAAGGTGATTTACAACACGGCATCCACAATCAAGAAGGCCAGCGCACTGGCGATCCTCCAACAGGGAGTTGTGGTACAAGCTGGGCCCTCTTCTGCAGTTCTTCCCAGCTGATACAAGCATGGAGGCAATCACTCTTTTCCAAGAGGGGGGAAGTTTCGTCTGATCATGCCATTAGTGGCGTTGGACGTCTCTGACACAGGGTTCCGGCAGATGGTGAACGGTATCTGCCTTCGTCGACAAGGCTGGATGAAGGCCACAAATTTACTGTAGGAATTTCAGCAGAAGTGTTGGACATGCCCTTCGGAGAGAACTTGTTTGGGAATGTCGAGGAGTCCTGCCTGGCCATCAAGGTGCATACGGAGACGGCCCGTTCTTTTGGCACTATCCAGCAGCAGCACTCTTTTCGCTCCCCCAAGGGAAAGTCGAGCAGTTCTTCCAAAGGTTTCTCGTCTTCGTATCATCAGCCTTCCAGATCCATGACCCAGGAAGTCTACAGAGGCTGTTCCCAGGCCGACGGTAGTGGAGGACAGCGCCGCTGTCTCCCGCAGGGGAGGACGCCGGCTCCGAAACAGGCCTAAAATGGCCGTGACATTGGGGGGGGGGCCCACGTGTACATCCCAGTGCGAGGCCAGCTGACTAGGTTAGTCAGCGAGTGGAAGATAATAACCGACAGATGGGTGCTAGATGCTGTCGCCCAGGGACACACCTTGAAGACATCTGCTGGGCTGCTACGTGGAGGTCCAGGTAGCCTGTTCGCTAGAGTAGAGTAGAGTTTGGTTAGGTAAGAGTTGATTGCTTCTGTTCAGCCTTGCCACCTTCTGTGTTTGTATAATGCTGTACTGTTACAGGCAAGATTAAGTATGTGAACGGGCCCGTGCGAAGAACTCAAGAACTCGGAGATGCAGCCTGGAAGCAACACTTGCAGATGAGCCCTGCACCCACAGCGGGTACCAGGAGTAGTAAAAGAGCCACACCAGGTTCCAGCTGCTTGCCACTTGGTGTAAAATCTGGGCCAGCGTCACAGTAATTTCTACTGGGTATCCACATGAAGGCGGTGAACGGAACAGTCGGACTCCGAGAGACCCATACAGGAGGTGCAATCCAGATGTACTGTGGCTGAAGAAATCTGTCCGGGGAGCGAGGGGGCAGCGCCCATCTGCATAGTTGGACCGGGGACTGTGAATGGGCCTCACTGAATGGGGGGCGTGCCTGTTCCCACAAATGGGCCTCCAAATGGTAATCTCTTCAATCCGCAGTAGCGCAGCTTCAGACTCCCGCATCTCACTCCGAACAGAAGCCACAATCAATAGATCAAAGTCAAAATGCAGCCACTACCTGTGAGCCAAGGGCGACCTGGGGCGGTGGGAAGGGAGGGTGAGAATTATGGGGGCTCGCTAGAGCAGTATTGCCGAACGGGATCCGTACTCGCACCCACTGCAGAGCGCTACAGGAGATTTTCGTACTTACTGCTCAGAACCGGGGCAATGGACGGCAGCGGGATCCCAGCAGGCCTGCCACTGGACCTGAAATATGGACACCAGAGCCTGCGCTAAAGAATTCACCAGCGAGGGAGCCAGCAACGTTGAGTCTGATTGCATCAGACAGCTGTGGTTGTCATCTTGGAGTCAGGCTCCCTGGCCTCACACTGATGCACCCAGCAAAACCTCTGTTATTATCGCTGCCAAGGCACCATCAAGCGAGAGATCGGACGAAGGGGACCTTCAGCTGCATCATGGTGGATATGGTAGCAGGATTCATGTTTAGTTGCTGCGGTGCTGCAGGAATTTGGGATATTCACGTCTCCATTGAGCTTTAGCCCAGCCACGCCCCAGAGTTTGATTCATTTTGCAACAGCAGTCGTCTTAATTGCAATAAAAACATTGTTTTATAGAGGTTTGGAAAATTACTTTACCATTTTGATGTCTAACTTTTTTATGAACGTGGCTGTCTGCAAATGCATTTGAGAAAAATATTGCATTATCAGTCGACAAAATATACAATTGCCACTAGCAAATGACAATTTCATCTGGGCAAGTTGGAAATTGTCTGATTGGGGTCCGTGGGCCGCCTGCTTATGTCCTCAGACTCTGCTCACAGTTTGTGCATCCCTCGAAACCCACTTCCTGTAGAGGGACAATTGCAGAGACAAAACCAGGATCGCACCACCTTCTTGCCATGCACTAGCACCCATGAGTCTATGCTCTTGTGGGGGTTATGAGGCGCTGAAAACACTGCATGATGGCAGAGTATCTACTTGTGGTAGGACATTGCAGGGCTTAGTGGGTGCTAATCTGTGCAGAATTGCTTGCCAATTCTGTCAATTCTGGGTAACGTCAGTGCATTGGTTAAACAAGCATTGGCAAAGCCAATGGTTTTGGCTTTTGTGTAGGCATGGCAGGCATATGCCAGGCTTTGCCACAATGGTATTAGCTGGCCATTGATCCTAGCAGCTGCAAACATGAGCACATAATAGCAGTGCCTGTCAGACGATTAATACTTATACACAAGCCAAAACTGTTGGCTTTGCCAGTGCTTGTTTTTAACAAGACTTCAGTGAAGGGGACTCATAGTGCATTTAAATCGAGGGGCTGAATCCAGACCTTCATGACATTTTTATTGCACCTGTAGCACGCTTATAGCTCCAATTAAGTCCACTCTCGGAAGACTGCTTTTAAAAAACGCTAGCCATTTGAGTGCAAATTTTGATGTTACGGCTTGATAAAGCTAGATCAAAGAGATCCCAGGAGGAGATGTTTTGGAGTGGGGAGGGGCGCGAAGTAGTTGGAAATGTCTCATAGGGATTAGCATGTCCATTGGAAGTGACTGGGTGCGTAAATACCCAATCAGCAACTAAAAGCCATGTGTCCCTCCCCACATGCTATTTTTCCCTAGCTGTGCTCTTATGCAATAGTTTTGGCTTAAGCGCCACATATTATCCAAAACTAAAAGACTTGAAGCTAGATTTCAGTGTGTATTGCACATAAAGGCGGAACATTGAGGGTGGAACTGCCTATCTGAGATGGGGAGGTAAAGGGCTGCCACTACTAGGTGCTTGAAGCTGCCATTTCTGACCCTATGAGTAATAGTTGAGACACCGTTCCTAGGCCCTGCTTCCCACTACTGTCTAAGGACTTGAAGGTGGTGGAATTTCAACTGTGGCTGCGAGAACCTGTTGTAGCCTGGGGTCTGGAAGAGTACAGGTCTTAGTCTTTGCAAATAGGCCGTAGGCCCTTGAAATTGACAGCCCTACGTCTTTTCTGTTCTCAGTTAGTCCTCTCCTGGTCCAGTGCTTTTCTTAGAAGTGTGCACATAAACATTCTTTAAATGTGCCTTTAGATATAAATGTTTTTGTTTTATTAAGTAAAGCCCCCCTTGCCTGAGAGAAGGCATCTGCTATATGCCGACGATTTGGTAATACTGTCCCAAACCCCAAGTGGGCTTCAAAACATGTTACAAACATTGGACGCATACACCAAAAAAAAAACATGGTTCTAAACATCAACAAATCGCAACTAGCAGTGTGCAAGAACAGCAAAATCCAAAAAAGAAAACAATATAGTTGGAAGTTACAAAACATAAACCTGAGTGTTGCAGACCATTACAAATACCTAGGTATTATGTTCTCAAACACAAATAATCTGGCTCACCATAGGTGGGAACTGGAATCCAAACTACGAGCTTTAACTTCACAGGCAAAAATACTAACCCGTAGATTTGGAAAATTCTCACTTAAGCATGTCCTATTATTTTATCAGATGAAAGTAACACCAATATATGGTATGGAAGCCTTTAGTACGGAAAAAAAAGAGGAGTGGAATAAGGAGTCCAGATTCTGGAAGAAAGTATTACTTCTGCCTAACTGCACTCTGTTGCCTATGATCCGATGTGAGCTAGGGTCACTCTCCCTATATTCTCAACTGTTGTGGAAGATGTGCTCTTTGCTGCGTAAATGTTTTTTGGGTATGCAAATGCATAACATCTTGAGTATTGTCGCTCAACATCTCCTGTCAAACTCGAACACATTATCGAAAACTTGGTGCAAAATTACATTTAATGCCGTGGCAGAGGCGTCCATCAATGTAGACTTGTTAATTAACAACCTGGGCGAGCCAAAATTAAACTTTTCCAATTTGATTGGATCCAGAACTTGGATGCCTGCGCTCGATACAAAGACTTCCATATAACATTGTTTGGAAGGAAACAATACAGGCAAATGGCTGAATATCGTACCAAATGCCCTTCTCCACGTATTCAAAGTCAATATATGCGCATCAGGTTCAACTTGTGGCACAAGCCTGAAATATTGGCCAGGAGGAAATTAATTTCTAAAAGTTCAATGCATTGTCGATACTGTCTATATGAATGTGAGCTTGAAACTTTGAAATATTTATTGGTGTCATGTCCTGCTCTTTCTGTAATTCGTATACAATTTTTCCAAAATGTGTTTGATTTCAAAGTACAGCTAAATCATCAAGAAATCTGGCAATTAGTTTTCTCTTGTCCAAGATTAGCGGTAAAAGTGGCAATTGTCCAATTTCTGGAAGTTACAGTCCCTGACCATAGTGAGTGTAGAAAGGTGGAAAATGGGATATGATGACCCAAATTTACTGTAATGTAACAGATTTCTGCAGTGTCCTTTTCTGGTTTTTGTAATAGCGTATAATTTTAATAGTTAATTTTAATTGTTAATTTTAGTTGATGGTCCGATTGTAATGAAGTGTATTTTATGATTGTATTGTATACAATATTTGAAAAGTTGTTATAAAACTAAACAAATAAAAAATAAATACAAAAAAAGGCTTGCTATGAAGTATGGGATTAAAAATGTGTGAGTACCTAAAGCCTGACCTAGGAAGGTCAATATTTTGGTAATCTTTTTGTTACCAGCTCACCCAACATCGCAGCCTGTGCAGAAGTTGTAACTCATGCCCAGGTGCATTCAGTATACCCAGTGCTCTGATCTTTTTTGTGTAAGTGACCTATGAAATAAGTGTGTAGACTAGTCTAGAAGCTTGACACTGTAAGCTTTTAGGTAATCGCCATTTGACGCAGAAGCGAATGGGGAAAGGAAAAACAAGGTGAAGTGCCCTGGATCCCATGACTGTCGTGTTTTGTGGAAGCAAGGATTGAGACCCATGTGTTCAGGTTCCAAATATTACCTCTAACCCTTCATGGGTTTCACACATCAATGTACTACACGTAGAACAAGCAAACTCAGAAAACCGCCATGACAACGAAACTGTTTAACTTTACGTGGCATAAGGGGGCACGTGGCTGGCTTCTGGTGTCCTGACCCCGCTATACTAGGGAGTCTGTGCAAACAGTCACTGGGCATCTACTACGGTGGCTGCATACAGAGAATTCCCCTTGCCCGACATGATGAAAGGCAGGGATGGCAAAGGCAAGAGCATGGACTGATTCGCCAGAGCTGCCTGCAGACGTGGTTGCGCCTTCTCTGCTGGCCCTAGTTTGCTTGTCGCCCGCACCTGCTGTGGAGCCCCTAACCATACAACAACTAATGGACACAAAGCAAAAGGGCTTTTTTTCGGTCAATGGCAAAATTTGATATTACATCCAATGTCACATCCATTTGCGCCCAGCTAGAGAAGGAAATGCTGAGAATCACAGCAGCAGAGAGCAGAATCAGCACATCAGAGGATGACATTTTGGCATTGCAGACTACAGTGACTGCCATCACAAAAGATATGAAATATGTGAAAGCAAAATGTGTCGACCTGGAATCCAGATCCTACAGGAACAATCTACGCATCATCGAGATACCTGAGGATGCGCTGCAAGGCAACATGGAGAATGGCGGTAGAGGACCTTCTTTGGGGTAAATGGGATAATCCAGAGCGGTCACCACATTTCATGGTGGAGTGGGACCAACAAGTCGCTGGGTTCCAGGGCCAAACCTGGTGATTACCCACAACCCATTATTGCATGAATCCTAAATTCCAGGGACAGAGACCGGATTATACGCAGAGCTAGAGAGCTGAAGGAGCTACGATTCGAATCGTAGTGTCCACATCTATCCATACTTCACTGTTGCAGTACAGCAGGAAAGATGCACTTGCGATGGGGTTAAACTGCTGAGAGAAATGAAATGTGCAGCACTCTATGCCGTTCCCAGTAATGCTTAAGGTCAGCATAATAAAACGTATTTCTTTACAGTTCATCTGAATCAGATTCCACTAAATGTGCCGCACTCCGGTGGCTTGCCCACCTCTTGAAGGTTATTGGATACGTTTCTGTCATTATGCGGCTGGCTGTCATGTGCTCTTTGTAATGATGTTGTTTTAAGGTTCACAGATAACCGTGAGTTTTGATACACTAGTGGATTGCCCGCTCTGGATGGCAACAGTGGTCCCCATGCAAGTGCAAAAGTTGGTTGTAATGTTGTTTGGTTGGTGGGTGGGAAGAGGCGCTGCTGGTGTTTGGAGAGCAGTTAGGAGAGGGGGGTCTACAAGGGGTGGTGCATATATAAAATGCACTTGGTGGAGCGGGACACAGGGCTTGGACACAGTGTGATTGTGCACCCTCTGAGGCATATCATACTAATGCATGAATGGCACAAACTGCAGGTTTGAAACGGACGGCTACGCTCCTTAGTTGGAATAGGCTAGGTAACCTGATGAAAGCTCTGAAAATTGTAGCATATGCTATCCGACAGGCAACAAAGATATTGGTGTACAGTATTGAAGTGTATTTGTGTGTTACTATTATATTGCTCCCATCTGAAGAAGGCTTGTTCTAACTGACTGATAAATTAATAATTGTTTATTAAAGAAAGCTTGAGTGCAAGCGTTTATTTTTATACTTGTCACTTTGAACCTCTGTGTAACTCCCCTATAGCTCACCTTGACCCCTCCTGAGATGAGCCTGGCTGCTCAACACGCTACCAAAACTGTGTAGTACAGGGTTATACCAAAGGCTGGGTCTCCCATACCTGTAGTAGGAGCTGTTTGTAGTGTTCCCAGAGGGTACTGCATACAAACGTTGCCTAACAGCTTGCTGTCCTTTCTTCTGTATCATGCGCACACAAGATTTTTTGGCTGGCTCTACTTCACTTTACCCTCTTTGCCTGTTGCCTTGCATTAAGATGTGCAGCAGCCATTTTTCAAACTGAGGCATCCAAGGGACAGGGCCACCCTTCGTCCACCATACTGTTAGGACATGGTAGTGCAGGGCTACTATCCCGCCCCTTGCAGGAGTAGTTAAACCTACACCCAAACGTCCTTCAACCAGCATTTTGATTCCATAAATCTAGAAAATGTTAACAGTTCATTGGGGCTGTCGTCGGTGCCTGTAGAGCACTCATCCTTCACATGCGTCCGCAAGCCATGCCATCATCCATGTTGCATAATCAAGGAGATGGTTATAAATGGGCAACTGGTTGCTTTTCAGTATTTCTTTGGGCTCCATAAGGAGAAATTGGGTTTTACAGAAGAGTTGAAAAATCTCCAGTGTCCCCTTATTTGTGGCTATTGATATGATTATACTAACAGGAAGGTTTTGGTTGTGCAGAAAAAGAATAGAAGCCATGCATTCTGTTAATGCAAAAGATAATAGCTAAATATGTCTTTAACACTTCTTTAATAAGCTGAAAGACATTAGTCTTTCGAGGTGTTTTGTACCATTTACCTTATGCATGGTTAAAGTAGAAAGATGCAGTCCACTGTTGTTTTGCTCTGTTACTTTAAAGTTATTTTCTTTTCACCTGCATGCCATCTGTTTGTTTACAATAAAGGTCAATGACTAACTTTTATATATACTTCAGTGTTAATTCCAAATTGGAACAGTGACCATCCTAACAACTGCATCAGGGTTATCCTATTGCAATATGTAACATAACATTTTGAAATGTTTATGTAAAAAAAACAAAACCTAAAATTACATCTGAGGAAGAAAAACATTTGGTGTTTTTTTATTTTTTATTTGCAGCCAAACGCAACGTAGTCCACATGTATTTTATCGCCATGACCTGATAAATCAACTTCAGCACAATCATGCACTAGTTACTTTGGTAGCAGAAAATCTATCTTCCTATATGGAAACGATGCGACAATATGGGAAAGGTAAGTGTATGTTCAGCTGTTACTTAGAAGTGTTGGAAAAAGTAGCTCAGTGATTTCTATGCAAGTTAAGTCACAATGTCATGTCCACATTGCGAAACCATTGCCAGTCTGGAGAAACCCATGACCCACTCGTGATACAACTGGTATCTAAACAAGACATTTAAGACACATTTTTCTTCCATACCACCATAACAAACACTCCATTGCCAAAATGCTAAAATTCTGCATCATATTTTCTTCTACCCCTATGTCCCATCCCTTTTTCCTCCATGTTTATGGTAGTTTCCAGAGAGTGGAGCATCAACACAGCAGTGTGTGCTTCCCTTTAAAAATGGGAACATTGAGGTGGGCTGCAAATGTAAGATTTGGCAACACCCTCTATTTCACTCCACCCACTCTGAACCTTCAGTGCCTTTCTCTGCATTGGATGAATTCGACCCCTGACGCAGTTCTCATTTTTAGTTTGCCGGTTCCCTGTGGTGTCTTTTTGCTTTTTGCTTTTTGCTACTGCACCTCCGTGCCTTTCCTGTGTGTGCTGTGTGAACCAGGTTTATCTGTGTATTTCAGGTCTTTAGCTGCAGCGGATCCCCACATTATTTTTCGTGTACACTCTATGGCACTCTTTACATAGGTCGTTGAAGCACCGGCATGTACGCTGGTAGGTGTTGGGGTTGTGGGGGACATGTTCCAGGTCTGACGCAGCTAGCCAATGCACTACCTGCGTTCTCCTTATTTTTATTTTATTTATTACATTTGTTGTACGCCCAAACACAAGGGTATCACAGTGTAAATTTACACATATGCTTGATCTTGGTTGTCAAAATTTCCCATGGGTGTGGAGCTTCTAAGCATTAGTATCTTGCTATAGGGAAATGTTAGCTTAATTATTGATTCAGGGTTACATCATGTTATTATGACTATGGCTGTACATTGTGGGTGAAGCTTGTTTAATTTGGCGGGGGGAGCCTACTATGAGGATCTCAGTTCTTTCACCGTTTAGGCAGAGAGTACTTGCTGCCATCCAGTTCTGGATAATGGCGTAAATGTTGTTTATGCAGATGGTGTCTTATTCAAGGTTCCCTGATATTGGGATAAGAATTTGTGTCATCAGCAAAATTAGTATAAATGACTCCCATCACGTCTAGCGCTGCAAAAAGTTATTTAGTGTAAGCGTAGTAGAGCGTGGGGGGAGAGGCAAGATCCTTGTGGGATTCCCAGTGGAACTGATATAGGATCTGCAGCTACGTCTCATATGGCTACTATCGAGGTTCTGTCTGCCAGGAATGATTTAATCCAGGCTGTCGCTTGCTTAGAAAGGTGGATGTTTTTGGCTCAAGTTAGGCAGAGTTTATTGTGGTCTACTAAGTCAAAAGCCGCGGAAAGCTCGAATTAGCAGTATTCCTAATTAACCAGAGTCCCTAATGGCATCCATCTGTTTTTATTTTTGTTGAAAATTTGGCTTTATTGAAATTTTACAATTATGACATAATTCAAAAAATAATGCAAACATTGATATATATCAAAGTGAGGTCACAACTTCCACCTTGCCACCCCAACTCCCACACCCGCCCCCACTATCCCATGCCATGAAGATGCAATGTGAGCATAGGGTAGCTCCCGAAAGAAAGACAGTGCTCAAAAAACAAGGTCCAACATATAAGTCACATTTCCTGTAACAATCGATCTCTTCCCATTCCAAGGGGGTTGCCCCGATAGTATTGTTCCCATCCAGAGGACCGTCTGAGATAATTACTTATGCCTCAGGCTATTTTCCCATATTTATAAAAAAAAAATGGCAGCCATAGGGCCTCGATGTTAGATTTGGATTCATCGATCAGGTGGGTTAAATACTCCATATCATAGATTGCCCGTGTTTTCGCTACCCACTCCCCCTCCCCAGGAGGTCGCTGTGATTTTCATTTTTGGGCCCAGCAGCATCTAGCCGCGACTAGCATGACCTGCAACATGTGGTCGTGTTTCACCTTGGGGCCCCCCCTCAACCTCAATGCCGAACAACACCAGCCAGGGGGACAGAGTTCTCACCATTCCGTCTACTCCTCTTATCCATGACAGGACCTCACTCCAGTAGGTTTGTGCCACCTGGCACTTCCACCACATATGGACATAGTCCCCCTTTTCAACGTGGCATTTCCAGCAGTGGGGGTCGTAACCTTTTCTCATTCTGGCTATTCTCTGTGGGGGGTAGTGCCATCTGTGTATCAACTTCAGGGCCTGGTGACGGTATTGGGGTGCAGTTGTGGAACGGTGTGCCTGCCTACAGATCTTGGTCCATCTTTTTTCCGTTATGGGGGTGCCTAGGTCCTTCCCCCATTGTACTTGGGAAGATGGGGGGGGTCCCGTGGGGTAGAGAACAGCAAAAAGCTATAAAGCCGCAATATCACTCCCTTGGTACCTTTGCGTGTTATGAGGAATTTCTCAAAATCGGTTAGGTCCCTCCTAAGTGTGTTTCCCCATCTGCTCTTGGTAATGGCACCCTTAAGCTGTAGATATCGAAAGGGGGAGAGGTTAGGGAGGCCCAGGGCGTCCTTCAGTTCACCAAGAGATATGAACACCCCATCCACCCAAAGCTGTCCGGCCCTACAAAGACCCACCTTGTACCATTGCTGGAAGGCTAGTGGTTTGTTGATCCCTTCCCAAAGTGGCAGAGCCCAGATGCAGCTCAAAGGCGAGGGCCACGTTGTGAGCCATCTTAGGTAACCCCCTTCCTTCCAAATGGACCACAGCACTCCCAACACTGGATGTTTCAGAACCCTTCTCGGAATAGATGTCTTGGGTGCCCATAGCCACTCGTCCAATGTGACCGGCGAGAAGAGTGTGTTATCCAATGTTACCCATTGTTTCTTTGGGCCAGTCGTCAAATGATCAACAAGGACGCGCAATTGTGACGCCTTATAATAAGTGTTTAGATCAGGGAAATTAACTCCACCCTCATCTTTGGGTCTTATGAGAGTGTCATAAGCAATCCTATGGGATTTACCGGCCCATAGATAACGGAGAGGGGCCCGCTTGATCTCTAGGAGAAATGAGTTCGGTATCTGGGTTGGCAGCATTTGAAACCGATATAAGAATTTGGGGAGGATTACCATTTTGATGGAGTAGAGGCGAGCCATCCATGAGAGGCCGGATTTTGACCAGCGTCCCAGGTCGTGTTTGATCGACCTCCATAGGGGTGGGTAGTTTACCTTAAAGAGATCCTCTAGGTCTGATGGAATTCGGATCTCCAGGTGAGAGAGTCCCTCTGTTTTTTTTACAAAACTGAAGGTTATCGATGTATTGTCTCTCGGTCTCGTTGAGCTGGCCTGCCGGGAAAGCCACCGATTTATCTACGTTCACCTTATAGCCTGCCAGGGAACCATATCGCTCTAGACTATTCAACACCTCTGGGACTGATTGGGATGGTTTAGAGAGGTACAGGAGGACATCGTCGGCAAACAGGGTTATTTTGTAGTCAGTTCCCCTTATTTTAACACCCTGGATCTGATCGTTAGTCCTGATTGCTATAGCCCAAGGTTCCATCACCAGGGCGTATATGAGGGGAGACGATGGGCATCCCTGTCTTGTGCCTCTCTCTAAAGGAAAGGACTCTGACTCTCCTCCATTGACCACCACTTTAGCGAAGGACGGGAGTAAAGGGCTGTCATCCATCCGCGCCACCTGGGTCCCATCCCCAAGGACGACAGAACCCCCTCCATGAAGGCCCAGCTCACCCTGTCAAACGCCTTTTCCGTGTCTAGAGACAGGAGAAGGGCACCGTCAGATTTCACTCCGTTTGAGCTCAGTATGTGCAGGGTTTTGCGCATGCTGTCTGCTTCTTGTCTATTCACTACAAAGCCTACCTGATCGGGATGGATCAGTCGGGGGAGACCCTTTTCTAGACGTGTCGCCAGGATCCTGGTGAAGATCTTGGCATCTGTGTTTAGGAGCGAGATGGGCCTATATGAGCCACACTCCGCTGGGTCTTTGTCCGGCTTAGGGATTACTGCGAATATGGCCTGCAGGAATGTCAGTGGAATGGTTTCTAAGGTTTTGATTTGGTTAAATAACTTGGTTAGTGGTTGGGTTAGTTCGGACTGGAATTGTTTATAGAAATCCGCCGTGTACCCATCTTCCCCTGGGGTCTTGCCTATTTTAAGCTTTTTGATGGCCTCTTCCACCTCTTCCTCCGTTATCTCCTTGTCCAGTGTCTTCCTCTCTAGGTCTTTGAGCTTGGGTAGGGGTTAGTCTTCAAGATATTTTCGGATTTCATCCAGTGATTCACCCTCTTGTTTAGTTTGAGCACCCTATAGAAGGCCGCGAATGATTCGGCTATGTGTTCAGTTTTTATCTGGGCGTTACCCGCCCCGTCCTTGACCTTCTCTGTGTCTGCCCGCCCTGTTTCCCCTCAGCCTATGTGCCAGAAGAGTTCCAACCCTGTCGCCCCTCTCATAATATCTCTGCTTCGTGTATCTCATTTTTTTTAACTACCTCTCCAATCAGGATTGTATGCAGAGCTTGTCTCTTCTCTCGCATTTCACTCAGGAGGTTTTTGCGGTCCGTTTCCCTTGGTGAGCTGTGCCCTCATGGCCCGCAGGTCTTCCCGGATTCTGGATTCTATCAGGGCCCTCTCTCGCTTCTTGCTCGAACCCTCTGCGATGAGGAGACCCCTGAAGGTGGCCTTAGCTGCCTCCCAAACTGTAACCATTGGGACTTCCCCTGTGTCGTTTGATGAGAAGGCTTCTATTTCGTTCCTAAGGAATTCCCTAAACACCTGGTTCCTCATGAGGGTATCGTTACAGCGCCACCTACGTGATTTCACGGTGGCTTGCAACCGCCATTCCATAACGAGAAGTTCATGATCCGACCAGGTCACAGATTCAACCATAGGGTTTCCAACTTCTCCACCTCGCTCCTCCGGCACCAGCAGCAAGTCAATTCTGGTATATGTTTGGTGGGGAGGGGAGAAGAACGTGTAACGCCCAGGGGTTTGCCAGCATTTGCGCCATACATCAACCCAGTAGTACTCTTGTAGGAGGTCCCTCAAGGCGAGATTATCTTTTGTAGGGGCTTTTGGTCCTGTCCCTTTGGCCGACCACCAGTCAAGATGGGGGTCTGTAATGAGATTGAAGTCTCCGCCCAGGATTGTGGCTCCCTTGGCCCACCCGTCCATGACCCCAAGAACCTTGTGGATAAACTTGACTTGGCCGGCGTTGGGCGCGTACAGGGTGGCTACTGTGACTCGTGTGCCCTGGGCTGACCCCTTTGATCGTAAGAAATCTGCCTCCAAAGCCCCTTTTCGTCTTTACGTCGGTGAGATGCAGCGATTTACCCAGGAGGATACCCACTCCCTCCTTCTTTGAGGATTTGTGCGAGGCCCAGAAGTTTCTGCTTTTTCCTTTCCTTTGATCGTTGACTCGGCCCCCCTTCTATAGTGGGTTTCTTGTAGGAAGAGGTCCAGTAATTTCTGTTTGCGGAATAAGTTAATTGTGAGAGACCGCTTGTTTTGCGAATTGAGACCTTTAACGTTGAGCGTACTGATCCGACCTTCAACCACGGTCGTCGCTGTCCTTGCCCTGTGAAGCCTCAGTGAGTGCCTCCGTTATCATCCATGGACTTGAACCCCAGAACCATGGCATGGCATTCCCTATTTCTTTCCCCTCCCCTCTCCCCGGTTCCCCATTTCCCTTACCCATTTTGGTAGGCGTCCGTCTCCATCGCCCGACATACATTGGGTTTAGTCAACGAACCACCTGGGCCACTGCCCGGGCCCCGAGAGAGAAATAGTGTGGATCGTACCCTCCAGGTTATACCTATAGGAACATTTTACAGGTTTAGTCGGAGTCTAATCCCTCTACAAGACCTCCCCCGCCCCAGCCCTCTCTACTCACGCTGCGTGTCTTGTGTCTCATAGGGGCTGGGCCCAACCGTGGACTAGCTTCTAGTGTGCATTTGGGGGGTTTTCGAAGGTCTCGGGGGGCCGCACCTGGCCACCTTCCGACAACCGAGAACACCACTACTCTGTGTTTCAGACAGGTGGGATCCGAAACCTTCAACCATCAATTTCGGCATAAGCCTCGCCAACCGTGGCAACATCACAATACAACATACCCCGCCCCCCAACATGGAGGAGCTCATGAGGGCCCTGCGGGCAAATGCAATGCAATGCAATACAATACAATAACATCACATTTCTTAACTTTCTCCCCTTCCCTCTTGATCACTCGGATCCATTGCGCGGGCCTTGGCATCAGCAAAAGTGGAACAAATGTTTCTCCTCAATTCGCCAGCGGCCACAGGGGGCGAGTGAGCGATTGAACCACAACAGATTGGCACTGCATTCCTTTTCTTTTCTCCTCTATCCCATAATCATGCAGGTCCTCCACGTCCCTCCGAGGGATGCCTGGTTTTTCTGAATTTCCGGGTGCCCTTCACTTTGTGTTTCCCCTTGCTGAGGTCAGGGCCCCGTGGGGCACGGCTCGGGCCACTGTCAGATCCGCTGTTCTTCCCCGAGGGGGCCCCGATCAGTTCGTTGATGCCTCTTTGGATGTCCTCTTCTGTAACGAGCTGAAAGTTTTCCCCTTGCCATTCAAAGGATAGGTAGAATGGATGTCCCCAGCGGTACCGGACCCCCTTCTCCTGCAGCCACCTAGTGATTGGACCGCATTTTTTCATCATTTGTTGCGTGAGGGCGGATAGGTCCTGGTAGATTGCCACCCTGGAGTTGTCGTATTGTATATCTCTTAGGGTTCTAGCTCTTTCAAGTATTTTTGCTTTGTCTCTGTAATAGTGGAACTTCGCAAGCATGAAGCCTGGGCCCCTACCGCCTCCGCCAGCTCGATGAACCCGATCAGTCAGGATGGTTTCTCCGGAGTCACTTCCCAAGACAAGCCTAATGATCTCCTGCACTTTGCCCTCCAGGCCGGTCTGGGTCTCCCCCTCCACCTCAGTCAGGCCGAAGAATCGCAGGTTACATCTCCGTTCACGATTTTCCATGTCATCCACTTTGAAGCGGAGCTCCCCCTCGCGCCGCTGCATCTCTTTAAACCTTGCCTCCATCTGAGCCTCCAGGAAGTCGGACGCCTGGTTATTCTCTAACCCCTCCATTCTGTCCTCCAACGTGGAGACCTTGGCGGTGAGGTCGGCCAGCTTGGTTCCCATGTCCGTTCTCATCCCCCCGATTTCGTCTAGGATTGTCTGGATATTGCTCTGCATGGTGTTCATGTCAGGGGTTGGCGTGGGTGGGGAGTTGATCTCCATCTCTTGTTTTCGAGGAGTGAATTGGTATCTTGCCAGAGTTTCTTTCCAACTCACGGGGTGTCTCCACCTCTAGATCTTTGTGGTTTCCCAGTGTTCCTCGAGGTCTCCCCCAGGGGCTCGGGGGGATGGTCCCCCCGGTTCCGTACCAACTCCGATGAAGTGTGATGGTTAGGACGGGCGGGTCGGGCCCCAACCCCCCGCCCCCCAACAGCCACTACTCACGGTTGCTCCGACGTGGGGCCGGTGGGTGCGTTCAAAGGTCGCCGGGGTGGTAGTCGCTGTGGATGGCAAGTGGTAGGCCCCTAAATAGGGTGGTGAACTCCACGATGGGCCCGGCACTCTGCAGAGGGGCCCAGGCTCGCTCCCGCGTCGGTCCGGCCTGTTAGGTGTAGGCCTCTGAGGGCTGTCGCAGCAGCAGCCGGGGGGAGTCCTTATGGTAGTTGTTGCGAAGATGTCCCCACCGCCGGGGGGCGAGGAGAGGAAGGGTCCTGGGCACGCTCCTGCGACGGCCCGGGTCGAGATACACAGACGTGTGTGTGGCAGGCTGGGGTCCGGCCATGGAGGCCCGGGGCGTACTGTCGTCGAAAACCGCCGCAGCGGGAGCCGAAGGTGGGCTCGTCGGGGGATACCCCCGTGGACGAGGGCCCTGGTCTCCGAGGGGCTCACACGGGCTTTCAGTGATGCCAGCAGAGGCGCAGGGTGTCGATTCCTCAGATTCATCCCGGCGCAGCACCCATCCGCGGAGAGGAGGGGCCCGGCCACGGAGCTTCACCTCGTGCGCGGCACGGGCCTAGAGGGGGGGAGGGGGAGCGTGGAAGCTCCAAGTCAAATATCTCGGGGACCCGGGCACCTCCAAGGCTCGGGAAGGTATCACCGGAGTCCCCAGGAGTTCCCCCACCTGGATTCAGCCTTTGTAGAAGGATAACGTTCCTTTTATCACAGTTTACTCCACAAATCTCTCGGGGCCTCAGGGGAGCCGAACGATCAGGCAGCCATCACGCATGCGCCCCCTGGTGGCCTATCCATCTGGTTTTTGAGATCCAGCAGGGCTGTCTCTGTACTATGTATGGGGCGGAAGCCAGATTCTTTTCCTCTAGTAGATGGTTTTCGAGGTGGGCTGAGACTTCAGTATAGGCAGTTTTATCTATGATTTTGAGAAGGAAGGGGACTGTTGTGATGCCTCCTTGAGGCCTCTGGGGAGGCAGTCACAGGTGCCTGCACTGAGGACCCTTTTGAGTCTGTCCCCAGACTTCAGTCTCTTTGAGGGCATGCACTGGGGGCCCTGTCCCAGAACACAATTGTCCCCTTACCAGGATTCGTTCTGAACACTATACTGTGTTGGTTACTGGATCTTGTCCCAAGGCAGAGCATACAGGCCTCTCTGGCTGTGGCAGGTTCAATATACTAATCCTCTGAAGGTTGTGCTTTAATTTATTTGATCTCCATCACTGCGCCACAGCTGTGGGATATGATGGCACACTGTCCCTCTGTGGCAACTGTATCTGGCTCCACGTCCGGCTAATCACTGGGCGAATTTCCCCGGTGTCTTCAGATACGTCAGGAGTTGGGAGGTCCAACAAGTTTCTGCCTCCGGTCATCCCCCATCTGCCACCTCTGCTTTTCCAAGGGTCACTGGTCCGTCCCCCTTTTTCGCTTTGGGTGAATTGAATCACTCATTGTCGGAGGCTTTTCTGCATTATCTCTTTTGATACCCCACAATACTTCTTCCGCCAAAGGTTACTTGGGTCTGTCAACTAGTACAGTGCCAGACCGCGCCTCCAGAATAGATCACTTCTTTAGGAGGTTTTAAGACCTTATGCACTCCAATCCCATGAGGCAATACTTCAAGGGCCTGATGCCACAGCTTCCCTTGCCCATTACATCTCAGACTACATTGGCTGTGGGGCCCTCTGGTGTTATTCAAGTGACTAATTCTCAGACTTCAGAATCCACACAGGTCTTGGCGCCTGCGGACCCTTTCATTGCTATCACTGGTTCCACCAATGCTTCCTCCTTTGCCACAGCTATGGCCACCAGTACTTGTGAGAAGCCTGAGGGTATTCTCACTCCTAAGCCCCTTGGATCCTCTGTGCAGGTGGCCAGGGAAAGCCATCGCTATTGGATCCTAACCATGGGGGCAGAGATGCGAGGGAGGATCACCTGGGTGGAGGGTCCTTGGGGACTGGGAGTGGTGTGCCCTTGGCCGAGACATGGTATCCTCCTTCCCCTATTGATGACTAACCCAACTCTTCCCCAACCTTCATGGGCAGTTATAAGCCAGTTGCTCTTATTCCTTCACACATGAGAATTGACAGTATTGGTATGAAGAGGAAGCAACTAAGAGTAATGAAGGTATAGTTGAGATTTTGCTAAAACTGTTTCATGCTTGGGGATGGGAGCTGAAAGGAAGCAGCGAGCTGGACGAGGCTCGGGACTTTGTGTTTGACATTTCTTTTGGTTGTTGACATCCCTACTCTTTGTATAGATTAGTTGTGCGGGCAAGCATAGGTTTTGGACACAGATTCTTCAGTTAAACTCTTTGACCCAGACTTTCCTTAGTTTTATTTGGGTAGGGAAATCCCAACTCGCATAGGGCAAGTTAGGCCTTTTTTATTAACATAAATGTCCGGATGGAAAATTGTTTGTTTAGAATTCTGAATCTGTTGTCTGTCCTTCATGATGCCTTCACATATCCCACCAATGCCACTTCATCATCCTCTACTGAAGGACCTTCCTCCCAGTACTCCAGGTAAGATTTGGGGGCGCAAGTATTTTACTCCCTGTTTTTAAACCTTGAGAGTAAATGTGATTTCAAGAGAGTAAAGATGAATTTTCTCCTCGGCTGGATGTCACAAAAAGTATGTGATATCCAGCCAACGTGTGCAAAAACTGTATGGAAATAATTACCATGTGGCAGTTTTTAGCATCGTGACAGAAAAGCAGGTTTCTCTCACAATGAACAGATAAGGCACATGGTCCGGTGGTACAAACACCCTCTGACAAATGGAACAGATGAGCACTATATTTTTTTATTTTTTTGTTTTATTGGTTTTTTGTAAACATTTAACAATTAAGATCAAGAAAACCATGTTAAAACAAAAACAATCCATATCTTCTTACCATGCACTTAAGTCAAAAACAATTCAGCATATCACAATTTACATGAAAAGGAAAGAGAAAAAAGAAAAAAAAGCAGGGTTAAAAAGTAAGAGAAGTAAAAGAAAAGGAAACGGTAAAGGAAAAAGTTTCCTTTTTTTAAATTAAATCTGCGTTTTCTTTTTTATTAAACTACAGCCTATTTCCAGTTTAAGAGACAAAGGACTATTCGCCGACCCCATTATCATACAGGCATCTCAATTCACAATTTTGGGTCACAATCAATAACTTAGTCTGTTACCTCCAACTGTATTCCATCAAGACATTTTATCAGTTCAAAGAATGCAGAGTGGCTTTCTCCCCTAAGGCATTTTAACCACCAATCGTCTATCCCCAATGTTGGTGCTGATGCAATTATGAAATCCAAAAAAAGCGTTTGCTAGTCTGTCCAGCATAGGCAAGCAGTTATTAAGTGCTTTAGGTATTTTGGTTCAGCAGCTTTTAAACAAAACAAAATCTACAAACCCCCCCCCCCCCCCCCCTTCTGTTTCCAGGCCACTAACAGTTCTTGCATTGGATACAAATTTAGGTGCATTCTCAAGAAGTACCCTCGAACAGCCGGACACAGAACCCTCTCCAAATATTTGGGCACCTCCTTTAAGGACTTGACCAAGGTCGTTATCCAATCCTGTTGGAATACTTTCTTTTTTGCCATTGCAGGATTGGCAATTAAAGTTTCCACCGTGGAATGGGAATCTAACAATTGGTGCATTTAGCTTTCCATGCACCAATGTGATCCGTACTAATGACTGTACTCTTCTCTCCCAAAGTAGCTAACTGAGGAGTCGAATAAGCTGGCAATGCTGGTAATTATTCTCTTCCTTTCATAAGTTTCATAAATTTTATGAAAGGAAGAGATTTCCACAGGGAAACCGAATACACGGATGACAAGCCTAATTCAGTCGGACTAAATGCAGTCGGCAGACTTTTTGGGAGCCCTAGGATTTGCTTCCAAAAAAATACTTTCAAGGATTTCCCAGAGTTGACATTGGAGATTTAAGCAAGTTTCTGCCCTGTACGTTAGATTCAGGGTTACTTTCTGGATGTAAAATGTGATCAAGCGTGTCAAAGAGAACTAGCCCATTCGCTGATGTAAGATCATAGCTTGGCCTGTAAGATTTTTAACTTTTATTCGCAAAAGTTTAGACCCAGGAGTTTCGGCCACACTCTGATTAACGCAGACTCCCAGATAGGTAAATGAGTCTACACATTCCAGTGGGTGATGGTTTACATACCATTGGAATTTCTCTTGTGTTTTTCCCTCTATTGCCCCCATCGAATACCAGGATCTTTTATTTATTATATATATATATATTTTTTGCATTAACTCGCAAATCGTTGAGGGTCATATAAATCTGGAGGGCATCTAGTCGCCTTTGGAGCCCAATTGGTGTTTTATCAATCAATAACGGGTCGTCCGCATAGACCATCCATGGGACTGTGTAGGTGGCAAACAGACTAGGGGCCAAAGCACATCCTGGCCTTTTAGGCCCCTATTAACTCAGATTTCTTTGGGTAGCAGTCCCTAACAACTCGGGCGAAACTGCGTTGAGTCTGAATAAAGGGCTTCCATTGGCTCCAGGAGGTCCCTGGGGCAATTCCAGTCCCTCAGTTTGGACCACAGCCACTCCCGATTCACACTGTCAAAAGCTTGCTCCAGGTCCATAAAGGCTATATTCAACTTGGTCTTGGCCTTAAAGTCCTGGAGCTTTAACGGATTCAAAAGGAACAGATTGAAACCTGTGCCAATGCTTCGAACAAACCCTGTTTGCCTAGGATCTTGATGGTCTGAGTCAATAGCCCATCTCAACAGTCTTTTTAGTAAAATAGAGGCAACAAATGTTCCCAAGCTGTCAAACTGCCATGGGCCGGTATTTAGTCAGGTCAGTTCTTGACCCTTTTTAAAAAATAGGGATAATGGCCCTTTTCCAGGACAAAGTGATTTATTTTTCTTTTAAAATTTTACAAAAAAGAATATAGCCAAAGTCCGACCACTGGTCGTGAGCTAGATTTAATGCATAATTTGAAAGCCCATCCAGCCCAGGGTCCCTGGACGTGTAAAGTTTTAATCTCCTCACGAATTTCATATGTTTCTAACTTAGAGTCCCACTCTGCTTGCCTTTATATGTATTGGGGAAGGGGTTTGATTTTCTTATCCATAAGGAGTATGTTGAAATGTTCGATCCACTGTTGTTCATCAACCGCAAGGGTTTGTAGGGCTGTCTGCGCAGTTCCCACTTTATTAATCCACTCCCAAGTAAGTGTAGAGTTTTTTTTTTATTCACAATTTCCAACATGTTCGCCCTGTCCCCCTGCATACGTTCGGCTCTAAAGCTTCTCAACCAATTTTTATATTATTGTTGGTGCTTTTTTTGTTAAGTGCTCGACTAATCAGTGGCAGATTTTTTTTCAGCATGGGGTCTGCCGTGGATTCACATGCTTATGAATATTCCCCATCATCAGGCTGGGAGTCCTTGGTAAAGAAAAAATCAGTTTTTCATTTCTGAACTGTCTTTGTCCTAACAACCAATCACTGAGCTCTGGGTCATACTGCCCCCAGCCAATTAATGCCCTCTACCTAAGCCCCCTCTTCTGGCAGCCAGCTTCATGTTTTTATTGCACTTTCAAGTGTTGGGAGTCCTCGTGTTTAGCTCTCGAGCTTTTACTGCTTTTTTTGCTCTTTTTGGAAGAGTATTACTCTATTTTTCGGTCCATCAGGCCTTGTGTTCCTTCAATCAACCTTCCGTTTATCGGAGATCCGTCTTTCGGATTCTTAAGTGCCCCGGAAGGGCGTATTTTGTTGTTTCTTCGTGGAGGCTTCCAGAAGATTCTCAGGCCTACGCCTCGTGGACCATGTTGGAGGAAAAGCATTCAATTCCCCTGTTCAGGATTTGCTGCAGCTACGGCTTGCAGAATATCGTTTCGGACGACAAGCATTCCGAGTGCCTTTACTGTTGTACCCGGCGCACAACGAGGAGGATTGTGCGTTTTTCAGGAGCTAGCCCCTCGAACGATGAAGGATCGGCACAGGCGGCTGAACGAGTGGCTACAGGCCAAGGCCCTTGCTCTGGGTGGGGCCCAGCAGCATGCCTCTCCCAGTTCCAGGAATGTTGAGCGGGCTTGTAAGAACTTTTGAGAGTGCCCCTCCCGCAGGGGTCCAACAGAAGCACCGCAAGTCCACTGCCGCCGGGAGCGCCGTTCCGACAAGCTCCTCGGCGGCCAGGGCGCGTTGAACGTCTCCAGCCTCCGTCACCAGTCAACTTTCAGGATCTTCGGCCAAAAGGAAGTCTGATCTTCCGGGCAAACTCGAGGAGAGGCCCAAATCCATCCTGCTGGAGAAGATCAAGTGGGAGCGGGTTCCGGACCCTCCCCCCTAAGGGGAAGGACAAACAGGACAAGGCTGCAGCCCTGACCATGAAGGTCCATGTACACCTGACGAAGGCCCAGCCTTCCATCGAGGGGGTAGCGGCATCCCTGGCGAAGGCCAGCATGTTGTGACATACATCCTAGTGTATAAGTTGTTGCAAGTCATGAAGCTACATGCTTAGGATTTTAGGGTGCCAGTGACAACCAAGATCAACCAGTGAACGTTTGTCACATAAGGATACAACCAAATAGAAACCAACATCTGTACCTAACACTACAAGTGTCCTACATTATTGAAGAAGAAAATACTGCACTGACATATGACAAGGGTTATTACCCTATCCAGCGCCAACGTATCCAAGGGTTCCAATCCAAGCAACAAAAGTAATCCCAGACTGTTCCTCAGCATGGCGCTGTGCTTCACTGCTTCATAGACAGTCACCTCTTCTAAGAAGACCAGATCCCATGAAGAGGTAAAAAGATGACACGGGATGATTCCACAAAGCCTCTTAAGGGACTCTAAACCTCCATGTCTGACAAGCCTGCTTCTTCCTCCTTGTCAGGAGTTGGACTGCACAAACCATATACTTCACTGACAAACAATACGGCCATGAAATAGTCTACTGCGGCGGGTTCATCTTTGAACCAGGCCGGTCTTCACAAGTCTCTGGTCCCATAGACTAGCAAGGTGCTGACTCCTTCATCCAAAAAAAACAAACATCCATGACGTATAACTGTCACTTTATTGAAGACAAAGCCTTCATCAGCCACCTAGTCTCCTACTTTGTTGACAATTACATAATCTAAAACTTCGACCGCTATCCCCTGAACCATTCCTTCTTTGTTGATGACCTCATCCATGAGCCAGTCGACACGAATGCTTGAGAACACTGACATGGCTCCCAGAAGAGACTAAAGCAACTAATGGTTATACTGATGCCTTACGCACCACCCACTTTGTTGGAATCATTCACTGTTCTTTCGGAGGATATCATGGAGCACACTGACACAGATTTATAAACCCTAATGGAGTTTTCTCAGATGAGTTGTCGGAGGTACATCCATCACACCCCCTACCTCCTCCAATACAGTCAAAAGCCCCACTACAGCTAATGGAGCATTCTGGCACCTTAAGATGGACTAAAAAACATGAAGCACGTTATCGGTCTATGGACATTTTAAGCACCTTACAGACTTTGGTCTCTGAACTATTAACAAGATTTCCTTCCATCCCCCAAGACCTGATCCTACACCAAAGACACAATCTCAACCTCAGCCTTGTTGTCGTCACACCATCATCCAGGACTGCCTCCTGTAAGCAAGGCATGGCATTAAAGTAAGACACACAAGTGATCACAGTTCAAGGGTGTTTATTAAACTGTAAAATGGGTGAAATAAATGCCTAATCTAAACCTAAATCTAAGATTGGAGCACTCTACGGCCATCAAATAATAATAATGCAGTCCTAGTGGAGTCTAGTCAAGTAGAAAGGGCCTACAAGAAAAAAAAGAAAAAGAAAAGAAAAGTGTTCACAAAATAAGTCGGGATGTTTATGGCCGGGGTCTCCTTCACCACATTTTTAGCATGGGACAAGGTGGGACTCTCGAGCACAGCACACTCATGGGATTCTCTGGCACAAGCTTATAGTTCTTTTTCTCAGTATGGGGTCCTTATGTGCCGAAGTCCCTTATCATGCAAAGTCTCTTGCGTCCGAGGGCCTGATAATCCAAAACAATAAAATAAAAGTTCCTTCTGTTAACCTTTGATTACCCTTCACCCATGAATCCCCCTCAGCTGGGCTCAGATCCTTCTCTCAGCTGTTAACCTCCCTCAGTTAGGCACAGATCTACCAGAGCGCTTGCCAATTTAAACAGACTTCCGAAGGGTGATATCGTCTCGCTTGGTCACTCTGGATCGTCTCCCCACCCTGGCAATCAGTGCGGGAGGGGGCCATGTACCGCTGACATCCATCACACCATTGGCCAGCTGTGATTTCCGGTTTTATGTTTCTTTCATCTGAGGCATTGCACGTCTGGGTCGAAAAGGGCAAGGGCAACTCCCTCCTTGATGTCCTTTCAGGTCTAAACGCCTTTCTCCACCGTTTGAACTGCCATCCTAGAATGGCTGCTTCGTTGTGTTTTTGGCCTTGCTTGGAGTGTGCTCTTGTGCTCTGCCTTTTATCCCTGTGGGTAAGGAAATGGGTAGTTGGGTGTGTGTAGTTGTAGGCAATTGCCTGACTCTGCCTGACCCTTGTGTTGGGACAGGTCAGGTAAACGGCTTGGTTATTAGTCGTTTGTTCACTTGTTCGCTTTGAGTACGTGTTCGTGTTGGAAGGGGTGGGGTAGAGTTTCCAAGTATCCTACTGGGTTGGACGGGGAAAAGGTGTCACAAGAAAGGGGGTACCGCGTCTCACCCTTCGGGTCCCACTTCCACTCCTTGAAGACACCCCACCCAGGTGATCCACCCGCACTGGTCCACCCTCAGGAACTTGATCCAATAGTGATGGCTGTGTCCTGGACACCTGGATGACAGATCCCCGTGGACTAGCGGGTGAGACACCTTCAGGTATCTCACACTTCAAATGAAGAGCAACAAGCTCTTCACCAATCTTTCTATGTCTTCACTGATTCCCATTCCCACGATGCCATGCGTCAGGATAGAGCCTCTGCACTCTCCTCATCCATTAACTGATTTGATGAGCCATTGCTAGCTGATCGGGAACCTGAAGAATCTCTGACACGAGATTTGCCTCCGGACGAGATGAGCTTTCTATACCACTATGGGGAAGGCTGTGAAAATGTTAGACTTCTGCTTACAGAGCAGAGGATAGATTTCCTATTCCAATGGTGAGAGTTCAAGGAACAAATATCCAGGTGCAATTGTTTCAGTGCCCCAGCAACAAGGGATTGTTTTAAAATTATAGGGCACCTGACAAAATCCTGAAGTGTCTGCAAACACAACAAAACCCAGATTCTTAGTTCTCGACGGCTTTGAAAGTGGTTTGCTAATCCTCCTTCACCCTGCTCCGTACTTTAGAAAAGGAAAACTTTTATGTTTTGGTAAATGTGTTCTCTCAATAACTGCTCTTTTTAACCCGAGGCCTCAAACACTCTAGCCAGATCCGATGGGCAGCTATTATTTAAGATCTGACCCTTTCTAAACTTCTCCGAGAGGACAAACAGCTGGAGGATTTCGCTATGCTTAGAGGAGAATCTGCTTCTGACCACGTCACCACTGTGGCTGTCAATATTGCAGACACAGGTTTCTGCCAGATGTGCAACTATGTAGTTCTTCGATGCCAAGTCTGGCTGAAGGCCACAATTGTTATACCCAAAGTACAGGCTAAAGTTGCTGACATGCTGTTCAACACGGGACCTTTTTTGTGAAAAGGTCGGCAACACTTGGCTGGCAGTCAAGACCGGCTCCGACATTCTCTGGGTACCTTGCAACTACAACGTAACTCATCACTTTCATTCTAAACAGAGCTTCTCCCAGTCGGGCAAAGATTACCTCTACTTGTATCACTCCAAATTATACGTGGGAGCCTTGTATATCTCTGGTGATCAGTACAAGGCTCGATCACCGTTCTACTCAAGTGGCCACAGATGAAGAGGCACTTCTGGAACCAACAGCCAATCCACCAAATCCTCCAGTCCATCACCACCCTCATTTCTGCACCCCATTTGGGGGTGGTGGGGCACCTGCTCTTCCTACATCAATGTCACAAAATAACCTTGGACAAATGGGTGCTTTTCATAGTGGCCCACGGCCGCATCTTGGAATTGGTTGAAAGAATGCCAATAAAGGCCTCCCGCCTTCAAGTTAGAGAAACATCTCCATGCGTTACAATGGGAAGTACAAAGGCTGCTGTCAAAAAGTACCCTTGACCGGGCCCCTCACTCTCAAATGAATCAAAGTGTCTACGCTCGCTATTTTCTGGCATGAAGAAAAGTCCAGAGGATGGGGACCCATGCCCAACCTCTGGTGCCTCCAAAAAGTTACCCCGCTCATCGTTCCAGATGGTTAATCTGCAACAAATCCTCAGTCAACTTGGCAGTGGTGATGTCCTATCATCCCTAGACATGGAAGACCCCCATTTCCATGTCCCGTTTCAGCACCAGAAATACTTGTGCTTCATGGTTGCAGTCAACGACTTTGAATGTGTGGTCCTTCCATTTGGCTTCAAGTTCACCCCCACCAGGGTTTTTACAAAATGCCTTGCGCCAGCTGCAGCTTTCTCAGAAAAACAGGAATCCATGGCTACCAATATGTAGTAGGGGGTAGAGTACGGTTTGACATCATTGTGCTTCTTGATAAGTTACAAAGTCATCCTGATCTTCATCATAATGCATGGTGTTCTCTGGAAGCAGCCCAGAATACTGCGGCCACAAGATCAACCCTGTCACGCCATGGTCCATACAACCTTGTCCTTAAGTCATACTTAATATACGAAGCCAGTTGGCTCCATTCGGACAATCAAGTCCTTCGTGGGCATGCTGTTGTCTTGCATACCCTTGGTCCAAAACTGCAGGCTTGCAATTGCAAATGCACCCCCTGCAAGAGTTTTTTCATACCTGTTGGAACCAAGCCTCTGGAGGCTGGGACGACAAAATCAGACTAACCAGTGTTTTCAATGAGGCTTTTCTTTCATGGCAAGACAGCAACAACCACAGAAATGGAGCCCCTTTGCTGTAAAGTGATAGGGATGACCAATGTTTCCCTGGATTGCTGGGGCACCCACACTTGACATCTCCATGCCAGAGGCCTCTGGTCAGGAAAAGAAAAGCACTGCATATTAGTGTATTAGAGGTCACTGCAGTGTTTTTGGCCCTCCAGTCCTTCCTGCCGCAACTGCGGAGAGAAGTAGTGAGTGTACAGACAACACTACCACAATGTTGTACACCTGGAAACAAAGGGTACCCGATGAGATCCTATACACTGAGGCGCAAGCCCTGTGGAAAATAGGTCCTAGACATGCAATGTTCCTGACACCCTTTCACCTGCCTGGCACACTCCACTCTGTGGCCAACTCCCGCATCTTGGAACGCCGCTCCTGACATGGGAGCTTCTACAAAGTCTTGTGGACATATCTGACGCCTGGGGAAACCCGACATTGACCTGTTCACCACAACGGACAACTCCAAGTGCGACTCGTTCGCAAGCAAGTTGCCGCAACAAACCAGCTTAGTGGGGCACGTTAATGTTCCCTTGGAATTGCAAGTTCTTTATGCCTTTCCCTCCAATACCTGTCCTTACAAGAGTCCTATGCGATCTGTGGCGTCTTTTCTTCGATCGCTGAGGATGAGGACGAGTGGTGTGAGCCACTGTGTGATCGGGACCTTCTAGCTTTCTTCCAACGAGGAGAGTCGTCTCTCAACTCGTCTGAGGATCGAAGGGGATTTATGAGACCTACCGGCAGCTAACTTCCATCCTGCAGTTAACTCACAAGTGCAGCCATCAGGTGGCTCATAAGTGCAGAGAGAAGGGACTGTAGGTTTGCAGATACAAACCCTTAAGTGCTGGGGAGCCCGGAGGTTGTGCAAGGGCAACTGGACATGCAGCAGCCTGGGCACGAATGCAGAGGGTGATCAGGTGGCTAGTGCGTGGTAGCAGTCAGGTGCATCAGCAGGGGAGAGGAAGAAGTAAGTGGAAGCGAAAAGTATGGTCTTGAGTTCCTTCTGGAACCAGAGGTGGTTCTGCTCAAGTTTGAGAGAGGCAGGGAGGCTTTTGTAGAGAGACCCTTCCGGGAGATAGATCTGCCCCCAACTCTGTTTGGAGAAGCATCTGACCCTCAGAGTTGGAGGTGGATGTGCGGAGAGCTCGAGAAGGTAGACTTTTTGCAAGAGAAAGTTGGAAGTAGAGCAATCGCAGGCCCCAGAAAGCCTTGTCGAAGATGCAGAGGGTCTTGAACTTCATCCTTGCAGCCACGTGGAGCAGTGAATAGATTTCAGAGCTGCAGAGATGCGATCCCTGGGCTTGAGGCCAAGGACAAGTCTTGTGGTCCTGTTCTGGATAAGTTGTAAAGGTCGAAGAATAGAGGCAGGAAGATTTTTTTTTAATTATTGTTTATGGTTTATATACACCTTTACACAACGTAATTATTCAACAATGTATAAAATACAAAATACAGAATACAATATATAAAATGCAACGGAGCATAACCAATTTCATAATTACCAGTTAAACATCTTAAGAATCCATACCTAAATATTGCTTCCTCACTAAAATCAAACTGTGTATTAAATAGCACAATTCTATACCATTCCAGAAAGTTTTATACCAATTTTCAGGCATAATTTTCATATTACAATTCATTCTAAGTTGCAGATGGTCTTCAAGAATTCATTCATTCTTATTTTTAAAAAAGAGTTCCCATGAAGCATTTCGTGCCAAAGCAATTCCGTATTCACATTGGAAGTATTGTTAACAAATAACGAAACGTTTTCAATTCTTCGAGACATCAAACTTGGGGATATGATATATGATAGTTTATTTATATTGCGCCTATACACACTGTGTTCAATAAAAGATTAATGTCTCCTTCACACCAATTATTTGACAAAACCTACAATGTTTTTTCTCCACTTCATTTTTTGCACTAATATTCAAGATCTCCTGTCTATGTAATACATTAAACCTAAATCTCATGGTTGAGTTCCTGAAGACACGGGAAGGATATTTTGTTACATACTTTTCTGGAGTCGGTATCCACTTCCAAAATGATATAACTTGTGAGTACAGGTTAGAATTTAAAATTACAGCATTATTTTCTATCCAATCAAATGCTTTTACAAGATCCTTTACCTTGCCTGGACTTTTATTGATAGACCCAGTTCCAATAACGTTTCATCACATTCATTTTTCGGAGATCCCATGAAGGACCCTTCAAGATAATTCCCTAAATAATAGTACATAGGATCTTTCTCAGATACTAAGCATTTCCTCAAAAGGGATAACTTCTTCCGACACATAATACTTTTAAGAGATTGTAGCCCAAGTTCGTAACGAATCGTCTCAAAGGGAATACATTTTGGAATGAAAAACAATACTCTGCGCCACACACTTGATTTGATTTTCTTAAAATAAGGTATTAATGCATCAGGAAGGAACTCTAAACCATAAGACAAATGTGGAATCGCCTTCATACGATAAAATTGTATACAGGGCGTTAGTGTAAATTTACCATATTTCCTTTCGATTGCTTTGATTTGGTTTGCAGTCGCAGATGCTTTCGCCTTTAGGTTGTTTTTGATAAAAACTGAGTGGTTGCGAGCTTACAAATGAATAGCCTAAGTAGCTCAAGACTGTTTGATTTGATTTTTTATTCCCAGTCTGCCACATCCCTCTGTGAGTGTTAAAGGTCTAATCGTTTTCTCACCTGTGTGGAATAGAACTGTTTTTCTTGGATTTATTATAAGTTTACTTTCTTCAATGAATTCTTCAAATGTGACTATTAATCTTTGCAAACCACCCTTTGTACCATCAAACAACAAAGTCATCCATATATGCGACCCATTTAACATTTCTGCCACATATCTTTGGTGTGATAAAACCACTCAAATTCAGAACATTTCCACCTTGGAATATGTATAAATTAAAAAGGGTTGCTGCTGGTGTGCATCCCTGTCTTAAACCATTGTGTTTGAATTACGTCAGACAATACACGCTTAAGTCGTATTCTCATCACTGTGTCAAGAGTAGAGGAATATTATAAGCTCAAGTAATCCTTTTTCGATCCCTAGTTCGTACATGGTCTTCCATAGTGTATTCCTGTCGACCATGTCGAACGCCATTGTTCAGTCCATGGAAGCAATGTAAAGTTATTGTTTGCCTTTAACTTTTGACTTATTCTGTAGGTGGGATACCAGTAGCACACCCACATCTGTTCCCATAGATCTCCTTAAGCCAATCTGTCTTGGGTCTAATATGCTTTCATTGTCGATCCATGTGTTAAACTTCTCTAGTACTATTGCTGCAAATATCTTAGACTCGACATTAGTAAGCGTGATCGGACGATAATGTGTGGGACATTGACGGTTACCATTTTTAAATATGAATAATACGTATGACATCTTCCATGACACTAGGATCCTCTTAGGGCCTATAATATCCTCAAACAAACAAATCAATAGACCGGCCCACATTACTGCATTATATCTCAGAGTAAAGAATGAAAGTTTGTTTGGGCCTGGCGTGGTTGATTTAGTTTTCCGAATGTGCCTTAAAATGTTACTTACAGATATATTCAAAGTCCACAAAACATTACACCCATATTGAACATTGGATTCCACATCTGGCAGCCTATATACGTTCTCAAAGTAAGTAATCCACACTTTTGCAGCTATGCGGTTAGTTATCAGCTGGGTCTGTTACTTCAGTACTGTTTATAATGGTCCAAATATTACGTGTTACCTCCTTTCATTGCTAATAACATTGCCTCGCCATCTTTTTGCGCAAGAACAGAACAATGCGCGATTAACCAGTTTTTATAGATTTGTCTACAGGCCTTTATCTTTCTTTTTAGTTCATCGGATACAGTGTTACCCTTTTTCCGAGTCCGAACATCTTTTCGTAATGGGGCTTTACAACGTTTCACTTCTATATCGAATGCATGTATGTTACTTTTGAAACCTTTCCAGCAGGGTCCCGTTAAGACTGTAGCACGTTGAAACATTATACCCAAGTAATCGTTAAGTACCTTACCGGAATATATTTCCATTTGAAGTTCAAGAGAATATGACGTATAGTCGTACATTATATTATTGAGTTTTGTAAGGTTATTTTTGAGTCCATTTCACACGGGTACCTGAAGAACTCACCTCTATTCTCTCATCAGTTTCACACCCTCGGTTGGCTTTACCGAGGGAAAGTCAATAGAGATCATTGCGTGGTCACTAACATCTGATCTTTGCACTTTCATGTTCCTCGTAACATCCTGTAATTGACTGCTCACAAATATGTCATCTATTATCGAGCTTAATTCTCTCATACGATGTGGGAGTAATATTGTACTTAAGCTGCATACCCCAGCTACCTGTGAATTCGAACCATGAACTGCCCCTGAGTGCTTTATTTGTTGCTCATAAATTAGAAAGCCCTGTTGTAGCCAAGGCCCAACACTTCATTACTCGTCAAGTTGCAGTCTGCATTCAGGTCCCCTGATAACAGCAGGAGCCGCTTGGATATACATCCAGCCATTTGCTTATCTTGATGTTTACGGCCCGAACATGTTTTTCAGCTGATCATCATTATATATGGCAGTGTTCAGTATATATTTATCAACATTATGTCAATATGCTGTCCGTTAGTTTTAATTTGAAAGGTAACAGTAATAGCACTATCCATTAACAGGGCAGATGACACCATAGTAATAGCAGTATCCGATCGATAGGCCAATCAAGGCCACCACTGGGTCAACCTCTAATACCTTTTTTGCAGGCAGATTTACAACAAACCCAACCCACATCAAATTTCCTACAGCCCATGTCTCTTGCAATGAAATTAAGTCAATCTGTTCAAGAAGTTTCACAATTTCGTTATTTGAAACTAAGTATGAGCATCCTCTAGTGTTCCAAGAGACAAGGCTATATGGTGTGTTATTGTTAAAGGGGTTCCTTCACTGTTTTTAATAGCTCGATAGACTCTCTCAATGAGAGTGCCATCCATCGCCATTCCTGCATATCCTTCAACTGCGATTTGGCTTCTGCTACAGTCGAGGCCCCTCCATCACTGTATGTATTAACTGCTGCCCCACTTCCTTTATTGTGAATACGTCCCATATTCTGATTACTTCCTGAAATCTTACGGATTAGATCAAGTTGGGAATTATACGTCAAATCCCCTTTTCTGCAGGCATCCAACCTCCTTCAATATCAGGGTCCTCACTAATGGTGAGGCAATTACCATCCTGACATAATCATACCTTGCGTTGTGAATAAAGTCCACAAGCTGTGTGTCAGCTGTGGATATCTGGCTAAGCTTTGATGTCACTAAATAAGTTTAATATATACAGCCTATTCAAGGACCTTCGACCCCCGTCCTCAAACACATAGTATCTTACAAGACTTGGCTCATTAGGAAAGACTGGGGATCTGAGACAGTTTGAGGTCATCGCATTACTGACTTTATCCCAGGTATTTGTTGCAGACATTAATTTAGGCTCACTAGCCCCACTTCGCGATTGCCTACCCCCTATACGGGGAACAGACAAATCATAAGCAGCTTGCATATTTCGTGTTGATGATGTTTCCGACTGTTTTTTTGCATTTAGGGTATTTTCGAATTCTCCTTTGTCTTTTCTTCGGCAATGATAGGGATAATCTGTTTTACATTTAGTATTTTTTTAATTCAAAATATTCTCTAAGTAGACTGACTGAGGCGACTGTTAACATGTTATCATTTACTGGATCAGTCTCAATAACTTTTTTCGAGTCACATTTACTTGAATTCTCATTGCTCATTTTATGTGAGGCTACCTTGCCCAGTATCCCAGAATGAAACATCGCATCACTATTGCCAGAACCTATATCCAACGTGCTTGCTACACTTAATGTGTTGCGATCAATAATGTTAGGCTCCATGTGTTGCTTTGGTTAATTCGGGATGACCGCGCCAATTGGCCCAGCAGATGTGGGCGTGATGGAGCGTCTGGGTTTTTGAAAATATCTAATATATCTAGCACCCCACGTTCCATTGCTCTCAGGTTACTATCTATCCTTGCTGCTGTTTCCTTATTCTTAAGGATATCCGACATCCTTAAGGGACCATCTGAGTACTTGGGTTGTATTGCACAGCTCTCACCATCTGTATTAGTGTTATGAAATTGGCCAGGCAAAGTGTTTGAGGCTAAGCCGCTTTAACAGAGGTTAACACATTCTTTACTAGCAGCTTTGTCTTTCTTGCATTTGGCCAAGGCGTTGCGAATGTCTATGATTCGCTTAAACTTACGTGATGATGTATTAGGAGCCTTCACAGCACAAGCTTGTTTCTTTAATTTATTTCTTTTTTTTTTGGTAACAAAATGTGCCATTTCATCACTTTTTACTTTGGCACCAACCTCATTGTGACCTCTGTCTGTTCGTCTTGTCCACTGTCTATGTTGGTTAGTACATCGCCGATAACTACCGAGTCTCCCATCACATTCTCCACAAGTACAACAGAGGCCATAGTATCGTCTGTGCTCACAAGGGAGCTACTAACCTGTGATGGCAGACTGTGTTCACGCTCAACCTGTAATCCTTCAACAACTTTCATGCACAGCTCGGGTCGCGCAGTCATTGCCATCACAAGTTCGTTTAGAAGTCTCGATTGTTTAAGTTCAGTGAGCATCGGGGTATTTGTTTGTCATGTTCCTCGGCATTGCCACACATTTTCATACCAGTGCTGTTCACATTTTCTGCAATGCACATCTCTCTGGTCCAGGTGTTTAAGACCCAACAATGTTATTTCCCCAGTACTGAAAATCGGCCGCGTGTTTGCATATAGATAACTTGAGTTAAAGTCTTTTGTCATTATATAATTATCCATAACACATGTACCTTGTTTAACATAATCAGGTTGTCGTTCCTCCCCAAATGGAGATTGTGAGCTTTCTAACGATTCATCAATTTTTTCATCAGTTCGCACAATAGTAACTACAGTGTGGGCTATTGAGCACATTTCCGCACATTCCATAAGATCGTCAGTACCTGATGATCCTGGAAGCTGCACTGCTGCAGCATGGGTAACGCTCATATGCCTGGTCATTACAGACGCCGGTGCAGCTGTGCTATTTTGTTTCGTCTTGACGTTTTTACTCATCTTTGCCGATAAATACACAGGTCAAAAGAAAAAATTGATACCACCAATATTCACACTCGCCCTGTATTATTCCAAAAGTTTACCTTACAACAAGCAGATGTCACATTTGTTAAAAGGCTAATGCATACAGAACTGTACCACGTGGGTTCTCCCGTTACTCACACAGCAACATTTACTAGGAGAGGAACACCATCGGTTACCTCTGCGGGTGACCGCGTTTCATCAAAATATATGATCACACTAGGCCCTCGCCAAACAGGAGCAACTGGCCACTTTGCTAGGGCAAGCAGGTGTTTTTTGTAGCGCTGCACATCGGAGTACACGTGTCCAGTAAGTCTGCTGTGAATACAAGTCGCTTTGATGTTGGTAATCACGAGCGTCAGGAAAAGGTCCACCAGAACAACAGGCCACTTCCAAGGCCACAGGAAGATTTAGAAAGAGGCTCTTGCAATAGTCCTGTCAAGAGAGGATCAGAGCTCTGGAGACAGTGAGCTTCTGGGGGAAAGTGAGAAAAAGAATACCTCCAGAAGAGATGGTGCAGCTGATAGTTTGACTTCTTAGAGACGTCAGAGATGTGAGGAGAGAAGGAGAGGGTGGAGTCAAAGATGACACCAAGGTTCTTAACCTCACAGGAAGGGGATACAGAGTGTGAGTGAGAGCCCGAGACACCCAGAGAGAGAGTCTGAGACACCCAATAAGGAGGATCTCTGTCTTCCTGACATTAAGGCCGAAATCATTGGCTGCACACCATTCTTGAATTGCGCCCACAGTCTGGTACGAGAGAAGGAGAGGTGGCTGAGGGGAACCTGAAAGAGAGCGGAGTGTCAACCTCATAACATTGAAAATTAGGGCAGAAAGTAGCGATGCGGTGGGCAAGAGGTACCATGTAGTGGTTAAAGAGCCACGGAGAGAGGTTAGACTACCTGAGGAAGATGTAATCTGCATTATCAGGGCTATGGTGGCTAGCACTGTAATACACAGATTTGCGTAGTTGAGAGCGTCTCCTTTTGCTCCAGATGTGCAGTCTAGACTTCTTAACATGCCCTTTGACGGCACATATATTTGACTGCAAGGCTTACGCGAGCCTGGAGAACCCTGCAGACCTCCAAAGCAGTAGCCAAATCCCTTGGTGCTGCAATCTTACAGCCACAACCATCTCGCCCCACTGGTACAGCTTGGAGGGCTGGGTCATTTCACTATTACTCCTCAGTTGGAAGAAGGAGAGGATGTTGTATCGGAGGTCAGAGAAGATTCCTCTGTGGTGGACGGGGATTAGGTGCTAAAACCGCCCAGGCAATGGCTGCTTTACCCACAGCTGCTGCATCAGCCACCTCTGAGGCCTTAGTCCACAAGTCCCCGGTGGGAGGCTGACTCTCACAGCATCTGAAAGAATGGTGGGGTATTAATTCCGATGCATAAGCATTGGAAACAGTTTCTCAGGGTTACTGCCTTCCCTTTCTAACAAGGTCTCCGATCCTCCACCACGGAATAGCTCTTTCAAAGATCCAGATCCGCTCCGTCTGCAGGAAATGTTGACCCTACTAGAGAAAGGTGCTATAGAACCGGTACCTGTAGCATAGAGGAACACGGGTTGGTATTCCCCATTCTAATTAATACGAAAGAAGGACAGAGGATTGAGACCCATCTTGGACTTCAGAGACTTGAACATGTTCATCAGGAAGGACAAGTTCAAGATGGTTATCCTGTCTCAGATCCTTCAGGCCCTCCAGCCTCAGGACTGGATGGTATCATTGGACCTTAAGGATTCTTACTTTCATGTGCCAATTCATCACAAGCACAGAAAGTACCTGAGGTTCACCGTTGGCAGTTCTCATTATCAGTTTCGAGTTCTGCCATTTGGACTGACTTCCGCCTGAGGGGTTTCACCAAGTTGATGGCGGTAGTGGCTGCGAATCTCAGGAGAGGGGGGGGATTTACATCTACCCCTACCTGGACAACTGACTGGTCGGGGAATGTTCCTCCGAACATTCCCTGGAACATCTCTGATCCACCGGTCACTCCCTTCACAAACTGGGCTTCTCCTTCAACTTCAAGTCAAACATGATACCATCTCAAACGCTCCAATTCATCGGAGCTGTCCTAGACGCTTCCTTGGGAAAAGCCTCGCCACCCGAGGTGAGGGCTCAAGACATTCTGCAGATGGTCACCAAATTCCAATGTGCCCAGGGTATTCCGGCCTTTGATTTTTTTTTTTTGTTTGAGGTTGCTTGGCATTATGGCATCCTGCATTTTCTTGCTGCCAGAGGCCCACCTGAGAATGAGATCCCCTCAATGGGCCCTCAGGGCTCAATGGTCCCAATTCTCAGGCATGATGTCTGACCTTTTTCACGTTCCGCACAGAGTCGCACAGGACCTTCTGTGTGTGGGCCTGCGAGAACAACATTTTGAAACCAGAACCTTTTTGGCAACCACGGCTGGAGATTACAGTAGTGGCGGATGCCTCACTCACGGTGTGGGGAGCCCACGCCAACGATTTTAACTATCCGCGTTTGTTGGTCTCCATTAGAGTACAAACTACACATCAGCCTGTTGAAGCTGAGGGCAATCAGACTAGCACTGAAGGCCTTTCTGCCCGCTTTACGGTGAAAGTGTCCTGATAATAACTGACAGCACAGTGGTCATGTGCTACCTCAACAAGAGAGGAGGCGTAGGGTCATTACCACTGTGCAGAGAAGCAATGCAGCTCTGGTTCTGCGTAACTCACAAAGGAATCTCTCTATCTGCAGTTATCCTAGCCGGAGAGGAGCACTCGGCAGCGGATGCTCTAAGCAGGCAAGTCTGTCTCCCATGAGTGCGAACTAGCTCGGGACTTCAGCCTTTGGGCAACCCCTCAAGTGGTTCTTTTTGTGACCAGTTTCAACCAGATGTGCGAACTCTACTGCTCCAGGGAATTTCCCCCAAGAGGAGCTCTAGTGGACACGTTCATAGTGGACTGGCAGTTTCCATTCCTGTATGCGTTTTCTCCAGTCCCTGTCATTCCTCACGTGATCAGGAAGTTGAGAAAGTGGGAAATCCATGATCCTAATTGCCTCGGATTGGGCCAGGAAGACATGACCTGGTCCTTCTGGACATGTCCATCTGTCCTCCAATAAGTCTTCCACAAAGAGAGGACCTTCTCTCACGCGAGGGGGCTGGGGGGGGAGGGGGGGGGGTCGGTTCTCCATCCAGAGGTCCAGACACTCAACCTTCGCACATGGTTTCTGATAGGTTGAGATATAGGGATTGGGACCTCCCGGATGATGTAATGAAGATTTTCCTTTCTGCCAGAAGGCCAGCAACGAAATCCTTATACCGCTGTCATTGGAGCAAATTCTGCAGCTGGTGCAGGGATACTAATTTGGACCCTTTTACATGCAGTACACCTATGGTGTTATCATACTTATTACATCTGGCTAATCTGGGGCTCCAGGTTGGTACAGTGAAAGAGTATCTAGCAGCGCTATTCATTTTCAACTGCTCCCCTGAAGAGAAGATTCCACTGGTTATACAGTTTTTGAAAGGATTGACAAATGTTTTTCCTCGGGTCACTTTTCAATTCCCGGTTTGGGATTTCAACCTAGTTCTGAAATTCCTAATGTGTGCTCCATTCGAGCCTATCCACTTCTGTCCTTTAAGATTAACCTTAACGACCTTCCTTTTATTGGTTCTTACATCAGCCCGTATGCTTAGTGAACTCCAAGCCGTGTCCTACAAGCCTCCTTACACACTTCTTTAAGGATAGAGTGGTCCTTAAGGTTATACCTACCTTTCTACCAAATATTTTGTCCGAGTTTGGAAAGGACGAGGGGAGGCTACACAGGCTTGACCCAAAACGTGCACTTAGTCTTCAATTTAGATATTCTGTAAATGTGGAATCTGTCAACTTTATGTTGGTTACACAGGCCATAGGTTGAGTATGCGGTCTCAAAACACACTTTATCTAGGTGGTCATCCTAGGACTATCTGAATGCGACAGATTAGCTGGAAAAGATCCTCCTGAGGGTCTCGGAGCACATCCAACCAGGGGGATGGCTATTTCTTCTGCCTTACAGCGGGGAGTCCCAATTAAGGATATGTGTGCCGCTGCAACATGGTCCTCAGTCCACACTTTGACCAAGCATTATGGTCTGCACTCTTCCTCAGGTCAGGATGTTGTTTTTGGGATGGCTGTGTTACATTCTGTACATATAGACCAATAAGTAACCCCTAAATTCTAATTGGAAACTGTAAATTCTGACTCCCTCCTCCAAAGATGCAAATGCTGCTTTGGGAGTCGATCTTAAAATGAGGAACACGTGGGAGGACAAAATCCGTTCGAAGAACAAGTTACTTACCCATGGTAACTTTCTTTTGACTGGATGTTCTTCGCATTTTTTCTTCATCGACCCTCCCAGCCTACCCTGCAGTAGAATTTCCATGTAATTGCAGCTTAAACTCTTTCAGGGTGAGTAGTAGCTGTCGGCCGTAGGATAAACCAATACATATAAAAACGGAACTGTAGCCACTGGCACGCGCTATATACAATTGATGATGTTGACACTGAGATGAAGGTTCTCGAGAGATAGCGAGTCGATGGGCATTGACGTGCAGTGCCCCTCCGGATATGGCAATATCATAAGATGAGGAATACTTAGGAGGAATATTCAGTCGAAAGAACATTACCATGGGTAAGTAAGTTGATCTTCTCTCACCCTCACTACATCCCTAGATTTCCATCACATCCACATGTCTCAAGATTGCAAAGATGTGGTTCACAATTTGGTGCTCTGGTGATTGGATTGGGACTCTCAATTTCCTAGTTCAGAAAATTCAGCCATACTGGCTGGGCTTGGCAAAGAGTGGATTTGGGTTTTCATCCATCACAATTAACGTGCCTGCTATTTCTCGCTCCACACGTACATGTTTGACACCCTCTCTCTTCGGCCACACAAGCGTATCAAAGAGTTTATGAAAGAACTTGCCCAGCTCCTTCTTGGGAACTAAACACAGGTCTCACCATATTAATTTGGCGTCCATTTCAACCTATTCCTCTACATAATGCGTACATAAAGTTAGTCTCCTTCAAAACTGCATTCTTGGAGGCCATCACCTTCACCATTAGGTTGTTAATTCTGTCTCGATCTACTTGGCAACCATAACTCGCATTCCATAAAGACAAGGGGCCTCATTAGGAGTGTGCAGTCTGGAAACAAGGGTGCCGGTAAACTCACTGGCACCCTAGTTTCCGGACAGCCACGCTGAGTTTGCCTGCCGGGGCCGCTTTCCCGGTGGGCAGACTCAACACAGAAGCATCCGCACCATTCGTAACGGTGCCGATGCTTCTGTGAACCCATTTCCATCATGGTGGGGACTTATATTTTCCAGCACCCATCTTCCCTGTCCGCCGGGACTTGTAATGTCTCGGTGGTACCTGGAAGCTAGGTGCTGGTCCTGCGCTCAATTTACCCAAGACTAATGCCAAAGGTACTGTATTTGTTCCACTTGAATGAAACCTTGGTTCTGCCAGTTCTTTTCAGTCCCCTGACAACACCTGCTGAAAGAGTCCTTCATTCCCTTGATGTAATGATGGCCCTTTAATGCTAAATGGATCAAACAAAATGATTTTGCAAAATCTCTCAGCTATTTGTCCTTCCGGTTTAATGGTAATAGCAAAGGCCTGTATAGGGCCTCAATCTCGAGGTGGCTGGCTGCATGCATTGGCCTATGCCATCACCAGCTGAAAGAGCACTGCGTGGAGCACATTCCATAAGAGCTGTCTACTAACATGGCTCCCTTGGCGGAAGTGCCGCTGCTAAACCTTTGTAGTCTGGTTGTGTGGAGGTCCCCACATACCTTCACCAGATTATGTTGCATTGCAATAACTTGGCAGCGAAGTCTAGTGTTGGACAGGTGGTCCTGCAAACCTGGTCTCCTGAGGTGAGTTACATTTCCTCCCTCCTGTATGCATATTTTGTTGTTGCTGCTTTGGTGTGTGCTCAACAGCATGTGACTCTAAGAAAGCAAGAATTTTGTGGAATAATTAAGTTGCTTACCTGTAACTCCTGTTCGCTAGCATTGGTGTATTTAATAGATTCACATGCAACCCTAAAACATACTCCACTGGAGCCTCCACTTTGCATTTGCCCATGTGTTACAAGAAACTAAAGATGGCCTGAGGTGGAGCAAAGGAAGGCACTATGAATTGGCTGAAGGGTAAATGAACTAAAGTTGCAATTATAGAACACTATATCAAGTGCAATTTCTTGTATTGCCGTTAAAACTACTTCAGTGTAACTGAGGATTCCAGCCTGCCTGGGAATATTGAACAGCATGTGAATCTATGCAAGATACCAATGCTGGAGGACAAGAGAAACTTGATTTTAATTTGCAGTGAAGAATGGTTGTAGATTATCCTTAACTCTTATTTACAACCCTTCGCTTTGGTCAGTAATATTAACATTGGTGTTATGACCGTTTTTCTGAAGTCCAAATAAGGGCTTAGTAAAACCATTCAACTGAGGCAGTACAAGACTCCACTCTTAGTATAAGGCTGTACCACCTGAGTTCATGGTAGCATAGTCCGAGCAGCCAGGCTCATCTGAGGAGGGAGAGAGGGCTGTAGAATCAGTACACATGAAATTGTAATACAAATGGTCCAAAGAAACACTGAAACATTATGTATGTAAAAATAATCTATTTATTTAAATACAAGTAGGCCCAGATAAATCTAGGGGGTAAGTACGTACTAACACATTATATGAAATCACAATATAAAAACACAACACTATACTTGAAGGTACACAGACCCAAGTATAGACCTTATTTGAAATTCCTAACAGTAGTTCTAGGGAAGTCAAAACCTTTTCATACACATTGGCTATAGGTCAAGCCTATTCATGGGGAGTAAAAACCAATGGTTACATTTCACAATTACATTCAGTAATGCAAGGGCAGCAGACCCTTCCAGGTGTATAATGATTCTCAGCACAAATCACTTAATCAGTCAATGTACTGTTTGTGAATCGTGGAACATTTATTCCAGGTACAGTAAATATCTATGACTACTTTTGTGATAGGTTTTACTAGGTTATACTATACCTAGTATAACTTAAGTATGTAATGCACAATTACAGGTGCTTTTAAAATCAGGGAACACCAGATTGAGATGAGCAGTAACTCTTGTAACTTATTTTGGATGGCACACAGCTAACAAAATTTAAGTAAAACCCACATACTTTTTTTAACTTCACAATGAAGGGGGAAGTAAAACCCAATGTTGGACTTTAATGAATGAGTCAGTTATTCTAGGCAGGCAAAAACCTTATGTAGACGTATTCTGTACAGGCGAGCAGCAAGTAAGGGGAAGCAAGACCCTGTTGGTGGACACTCATACAATTAACCTGCAGGAATAATCTGGTGAAACCAAGACATTCCTTTAAGAATAATGTATCACACATCTAAGGTAAGTAAGAACTTTTGTAACTGTTCACTCTTAGAATTACAGTTACCAACCAACTCTTTACAAGTAAGTAACTTTGAAAACCCTTATTTTCTTTTCTAGGCAGAAGTCCCAATCCCTTGAAAGTCTTTAGCTTATTCTTGGAGAATGAGTGTTCTCAGTGGCAGAAGGGGGGTCTCTAGTGACCAACAGGCAGTGTAAGAATAGGTTCTTTAGCAGCAAAAGCCAGAGTTCCTTAGGAAAACTGGGTAAACAGGTGAGTACTTTACTTCTAGGGTTAGAAGAAGGTCCAGGGGCTTTGCAGAATACACCCTAGCAGGATTCTAGCAGTGGGACTGGGTGCACTGGATGAGAGGCCTCCCCATCACAGAAAACAACCCACAGCTACACAGCAATCCTAACAGGCTTAAGATAAATATATAGCCAAGCCAACACAGTACCTCAGCATTGAAGATGTTGCAGCAGGAGAACTTCAGGGTCTGCAGCCAAATACCCGGTCAGTGGATTACTTATTGCGGTGACTGAAAACAAGACCTTGGAAGGAACTTTGCAGCAGGGATTGATGACGAAGGCTCTAGGCAAGGTTTCCCTTGTGGCTGAATGCGGTTCTGCGGATTTGGCAACTTTTTAAGGAGCACAGAAGAAGACAGAAAATCACAGTTGAATTCTCGTCGTTACAAAGGTCCAGCACTCTGTTGAGGGGACTTTTCGGACTCTGGAGATCCACCAGGATGCCCACGAAGTTTCAGCGAGATTCGTAATTTGGAAGACCGTGCACCGCACAATGGCTCGAGGTCCCAGGGTATTGGGGTATTGCTGCAATGTAAGGTCGCAGCAACGCATGGGATGGCTCAAAATGCAGGTCTTCTTGATTCCAGTGGGTCTCACCAGGCTCTGGGTCGTTCTCTTCGGCAGTGGAGTAACTTTGCTAGAAATGTTGGGGGGACATGACATCTGAAGAAAAGGTGCCCCAGCCAAATGAATGGGGACAAAATGGTGTGCCATGAAAGTTAGGGGGGTGGGGGACCAACACCTCCAGCCCCCTAAAAATTACGTCCATGGTTTTCGGAGTCCCCAGGTTGATTGGAAGGAAGGGCTACAGCAGGCTCCGGTTACACAGCAGGCTCTGGTTGCTTGAAATCGCGTCAGTAGCGGTTCCTTCATGTTACTCTTCGTTTTCGGCTCCCGTGGTTGACTTTTCTTCAGCTTCCAGGTTTGCAGTATTTATCAGGTACTACAGCACAACCTCTGCATTCTCTCGCCGCATTTTACAAGGAGCGTGGTGGTCCAATCAGGACAGCCAGCCCCCCACTGAGATTTGTCCCCATTCAAGCAAGGCGTAAGACAAAGGGCTTGGGAGATTTGGACTCCTCCCTCGCATCCTGCCCTCACAGACAGACTGGAGCCTGGGTGGAGAGTCCAGGGGACTCCTGGCGAAGATAAAAATCACACACAGGAATTTCCTGCCCTGGATGTCCGGGGAAGGAACAAGAAACGACAAACACAAATTTGGCAAAAAAAAGAAGGGGGGGGCATTTTGGTATTATAAGCACCCTTAGCGCAGCTGTGAACACAGCCCTTGGTTAAGGTGCACCAAATTAATACAAGGTATCACTGCCACCAGCCATTTAAGGTAAGCTTGTCACTGTAACAGAATTGTTACAATGTATCCCCCCAGCACTCCACATAAGGTGCAGTGTGCTGGCTTCACAGAATAAAATGTAAAAGCGATGAAAAGATCCTTTCTACCCTTGGGAACTGTAGTTCACCCAAGGTTAGCAAAAGAAAGTTAAAAGGCGAGCCCCTATTGCAACCTAGCAACAACAGGCACTTATTGCCAATAAGCTGTTAAAGAGGATAACTTTAAAAAGACACTATGGAGAGTCTTACAAACGAGACCCATAAAAAGATTTAAAAATTATGTGAGTGTGGAAAAAGGTTCCCACTCACTGAAGTATTAAAGAAAATATCCCACTCGTAAAGCAAAAGTTCTGGGATTGACCCAGGTCAATCTGGCTTGACCAGTTCTGTGAAAATCTTACCTAACAATTAGTTGCAGACATTTACATCACTGCTGCAGGGTGTAAGCTATAGCCCTTCAGCAACACTGCCCTTTTGTGGATCAGTACATCCTTTAACCTTTTAATTCTCAAAAATGGAAAACTGCAAATTTCGTTCTTTGCATTGTTCATTGTTCATATTGTCATATCTGAAAATGTGCAGCATTTTTGCAGTGGAGAAAGAAAGGAATGTTCAAGAAAAAAAGCATGTCTTACCTTGTGGTAGACTTGTGTAAACAGGATTTTGTGTCTGTCTAGGGGCCGCTTAAGATTTTGTAATGCTATTGATTTTTGTTTTGCGGATCATTTACTACAATTTCCTACATGTGCTTTAGCACACAATTTCTACAGGGAAGCCTATTCTTTCATTGCAGCACTTATGAGGTATCCTTGGTGTTACTTTATCATCATGGGTGATCCCTGCCGTGCCCCCCTTCCATTACCAACCTTCTATTTTCACCAAGGAGCTGCGAAAAGTATAATTGAAGATTGCACATGCAAAGTTGACCAGTTCTGCCCTGCCATTCTTGCAATAGCAGCTCTTTGAGAGGAAGATTGGGTCGAGGTGCCTGGTATTCCCTTTAGTTAATGTTAGGTAGACCAGAGAACGGGTTCTCTGTATATGTGTTCTAGCTAAATGCTCAATGATGGGCCAACTGGTGGGAGCTAATGTGAGGGGAGGTTATCGGACATGTTTTTATTCTCCAATGTCCTGTCCCCTTCCTTCCATAAGTTGGGAACTAAGTCCCTCGGAAGGCGACTGGACCTTAGCAGCAATCTTCATAGCCTACATCACCCCTGGTTCTTCGCAAAGTCTGTGAAAGAAACGCCCCCAGGCTACACTATACACTATATAGCGATGCTTTCTTTTACTGCTGGCAAGGTTGTGTTTTTTTCTTGCATTCAGGATTTATAAGTCAATCCGGCTTCAGTCATAACCCCAGCTGCACTGATGGTGCTGTGGTCCTAGCTGGAGCCCGATTGATGCAAAGGTGCTTAATACGAGACACAAATCCTTAGCGTAGTGCAGCACCAGGAAAAGGAGCTCTGCTATGGACTTTGCAATGACACAGGGGTGATGAAATGATAGAGGTGAGGAGTGAGGTTACCCTCTCACTAGACGAGGGACACTAGTTGGGGAACCATTTTCTTTTGCTCCTTTCCTCCCATAGACTTCTATAGCACACCCTGTGTTTTTGCTTTGTTTAGACTCCACTCCTGACCTTTTGGAGGCAACTAAAGCATTATGTTTTACTTCCCTTGCCCTTTTACTCATTCTTATGCAGGAACTGATCAGTCCATAAGACCATCTGTATTGTGACACTCGCTTTGCGACGTCCTTGTATTATTAAAATTTCACACATCACCTTAAAGTGAAGTGATGTTAGGATACTGTGATGAATCTGATGGAGTCATCACTGTTTTCCCAGCGGTGACCTGCTCCCATGTGGCCAAGGGATAGCAGTCGCTACCTGATCCTAACTCTGGGGGCGGCTATATGAGGGAGGATCACATGGGAGAAGACCACCACTGGGGTAATGTCATGGCTTTGTTGGATGAGATGTGGTATCCCCTGTTAGGGAGAACTTTCATGTTGGTGCTTAATTCATCCCACCTTGGAGAACCCCAGCTCTTTTGCTGGACTTATGACTTTTTAATTTTAACCCTGGAGTGAGAGACCTTTCCTCGCTCTCTCCTGTGTTTTGACCTGATTTAGATTGTGTTTCCACTGTTTTTGGAGTCTGACAAACTCCATAGGCATCTACTTTTTGTATGGTGATGCATAGCACCTTCGGTGCAGTGCCACAGAGAAATCCTTTATATTTCTCAGAAGTTTAAATACCTTTTCTTGTGTGAACTACTGTTCCCAAGAATAGTAAAGTGGAGGTCCAGCACACACCATCCTATGCAGAGTGCTGGGGGTTCCCTAGTGGTATACATGCATTTCACCGCAGTTTTTTTCATTGCAGGTTTTTTCATCGCCGTTTTTATTTCGAAAAAAAAACTCATCTTTTTTTGGGGGGGTTAAAAAATTAAATATATGGTTGTGGGTGTAAGGGAAAAAAAAAGGGGAAGCTTGGGGGGTAACCCCCCCCCCCAAAAAAAACGATGATTTTTCGAAAAAAAAGGGCGATGAAAAAACCTGCGATGAAAAATACAGCGGCGAAATAACGTAGAACCTCCCTAGTAGCCCCCTATCAACATTCTCATGTAATATTTTTATGCTACCCACCCTACTTTAAATGGCTGGTGGCAGTGGTTTAATTTTCTTACCATTGTGCTTTTCTACCGCAGGCTGAACCTTCAGCTGCAGTACAGCACCCATGGGTGACCGTTTCGTCAAAATGTCCCTGGTCTTATTTTTTTGCCAGTTTCTGTTTGTGAGGTCTTTCTTGGGTTTTACTTTATGCGTTGAGCCAGGTTTGAACCCTTTGTTCATTTTGCCTTTTGCCGGGCTTCAGCCCTGAAGCCCTCCTCTGGCTCCAGTGTGTCTGGAAAGGCAGGATATGAGTTTTCCAAAACTCCCCTGTCCTTTGTCTCTAGGAGTGCCTGAATGCAACCAGTCCTGACTGACTGGCTGGCTGTCCTCTCAGGACAGCCACCCTGCTGTGTGATCGACAGCGTAGGCGGTGCATGTATGGGAGAAACCTGCTTAAAAGGCGAGGGTTTTGGGACTAGAGGCAGTCGACCACTGGGAGAAATACCTGACATAAACCGTGAACGAAGCTTGCTGCATCCTCCTGGACCTTTGAATTGCCCGGTGAAGCCCTGCTGCTGTGCTGAAACTCCTTTATCTGATTGACAAGCGAAGCTCCGGAAGTGACTACTTCTTGCCTTGAATTAGTGGGACCAACTAACCCTGCGACGAACTCCACTGGACCATCTTCCCTGACTGGCTGTTCTTCTTTGCTGCTGAAATAACCGAGTGCCAGCGGTTGAGATATCCGTAGTCAAGTGCAAAGTCTGTAATACAGGCAGCAGCTCCAGGGGTCTACCAAGGACCCACCAGAAGCAGGACGACCAGAGCTAGAGTACCCTCACCAGAGTGCAGGACCCCAGGAGTGAAGGAAGCCCATCTGGTATCCGAGATCTGCAAAGGTGCCGTTTACTAAGCGCTGTAACTAGTGCAGCTGAACTGAAAAGAGCCTGTACCTGCCGACAACCTCCCAAATACTGCCGCAGGAGCCCTCCAGACGTCCTCCCGCTTGTCCCCAAGACTGAGGATTCAGGAACACAGGGTCTGCCCTTCCACAGCACGTGCAGAAGGCACAGACAAAATGGCGGTGCTTGCAGACAAGATGGCACACTAGACAGAAGCCTGTCAACATGGTGAAGCTCTAAGGCAAGAGCCTGTGGCCTGGGCAGATTGGGGTCCTATGACTTTGGTCATGTGGTCCACGTCCTACCCCACATTCTCGGGTCAGACCAAGGTACCATGAGGGCATGTACTCGCAAGGAGGGAGCAGACAGCAGGCCTTTACTCCACCTCAGCTGGTGCTGGTGTAGGATTGCATCCAGCCTGCTTTGCGAGAAAAGTTTGCTTGACAAATGTTGGACCATCATGCGGTCCCCCAGATAGGGGAACATCAAGGGCATAATTCAGCCGGTGCCTGTGCAGCTTTTACCTCCTCCAACTCCATTGCCCATGCCTTCAGTAATTCTGGTAGCAGCGCATCCATGCCCAGTGCCAGAAACTTGGCTGCCTTCAGCGGCAGAACTACACCTGTGGACCCAGAGGCCCCTTCAAACACAGGTGACCAGCAAGACACTGACTAAGAGGAGCAGGACATGCCTTCCTCTATTAAGGCATTCCATGACAGGATTGCCAGTTTAGCACTTTACCTGGGCATCCCCCAACCACAGAGGTGGCTGCTGGGGTCAGTGGTACTGGCCGAAGTGCTAACCATCAAAGCAGAAGCCAGATCGGACATAGCTTTACAGAAGCATGTGGAGACTTGTATAAAAGGGATGGCTCAAGCCCCATTCCATTCAGCCAACAAATAAAAGGTTGGATGCAAAGTTCAGGCAGGTGGAGGGAGACAACCTGCTCTTGTCAGTGCACCCCCAGCCACTGTCTTTAGTCATTACGGCGGCATCTATGAATGCCAAGCCCCTGACCTCCACCACGAGCACTGCAACTTTAGCCTTGCTGGGCAAGGACGAGAAAATGCTGAAGGTCTACAGGAAAGTCTACTCAAACGCAGAACTTCACCTCAGGCAAGCCAATGCCGACGCAATCCTGGAAGCGGCTAACCAACAACTGTGGAGAGAGGTAGCAGACTTCTCGCCCGATTCTCCGGCTGATAAACAAGCCTCTTTCAAGGCGGAACTCACAGAATCTAAACTTGTTGCAAAGGAGATAATGGAGTCCACGGTGGCGCACATTGATACTGTGAGCAGGACAATCTGTGTGCCAACAAACATGAGAAGGGGACAGCATGGCTCAAGGCAAACAGATTCAATCCCGACGTCCAGGACAGGATCGTAGACCTACCCTTCGAGGGCGGTGACTTGTTCCACTCCTCCACTGACAAGGAACTCGATATAAAGAAGAGCAGCTCACAGACAGCCAAGTCCCTGGCCATTCTTATCTAGCCAGCTGCTAAAACCTTCTCATAGGGCCACTCTCAATCAGACAGAGACCGATCTTTTGGCGGTTCTGTGGCTTCCAGGACCGCCGGTGCAGACAGCCAGGCAGGTCACCCAGCCAGCACAGGCGAAAACACCAGAAGTCTACGCACAAGGGCTTTTTTCAGTCCCCCTCTGTCATCTGCCTTTGACCCAAAAAAGCAATGACGGCTCTTCTCAGGTCCACAGCACCCCAGTCGGGGGCAGTTTGGTCCTGCACAGTCAAGCTTGGCACTCACTGTTAGCGGACTCATGGCTGATTTTGGTGGTCTCCTCAGGCTTTTGATTTGCCCTGCCATCCCCCATCCTGTTCCCCCGTACCCCCTCTCACAGATCATGACTCCGTCACGCTTGATGGAGATTCTCTGCATGGTCGAGAGCGAGGTGGTGGAGGAAGTTCCTCTCCCTCAGCAGGGGCATGGCTTTTACTCCAGCTTCTTTGCTGTTTCAAAGGAAGAACCATGCGGCCCTGCAAGTGGTCCTAGAATCATCCTTCCTCAATCTATACCTACCTCTGCAGAAGTTCAAAATGGTGATGTCAGCGCTTATAGCGGAGACGCTTTGTGGGGGGACGGGGATGGACTGGATGTGCTCCTTGGATCTGAAAGATGCATATAGGCTTGTCCCCATAGTGCAGCACCATCAATCTTTCCTCAGGTTCCCGGTCATGGGGTTGCACTTTAAATACAAGGTGCTACCGTTTGGCTTGAACTCCGTACCAAGAGTATTCACAAGACTACTGAAAGCAGTGGTGGCTCTGCTCAGATCGGAGGGCCTTCATGTGTATCCTTACCTCGACTACTGGTTCGTCAGAGGGGAGTCCCCGGAGCAGGTCAGATACTCATAGTTAATATTCCTGACTACACTCTACGAGCTGGGGTTCTCCAGCAACTTCAAAAAGCCTCAGCTCCACCCTACACAAACTTTGGTGTTTCTGGGGCTGCTGTGGGACACTCTGATGCAGAGGGTGTTCCCCACGGGAGAGAAGGTGGCAGCGATCAAGCTTCCATCGCTCATTTCCTCAGCAGAATAGTAACTACATTACTAGGTGCCAGCACCTACTAGGAGTTCTGGCAGCATGCCTCTTTGCTATCCATTACACCAGGCTGCGAACGAGGAGGCTGCAGCTGCATTTTCCGGCATCCTTGGATCAGGAGTCTGTCAATCAGGGAGCTCTGGTCACTATACCTGCACCCCTAAAGCAGGACCTCATGTGGTGGGGGCGGGATGTGAACCTCATGGTGGGCAGACGTTTCTGACCCCCTCAGACAGATCATACTATGACTACGGACTCCTCACTCCAGGAACCAGGACCGAGCAACACCACCACATCAATTGGCTGTAAATGATGGCCATTTTGCTCGCACTCAAGGCATTCCTGCCCTTCATCAGGAGCAGTACGGTTTGCATCCAGACAGACAACTCTACCTGCATTTGTTATATTAAAAAGCAGGATGGCACCAGATCCCCCCCAACCCCCTCCTATGCAGGCTGGCCCTCAGCATCTGGGTGTGGGCTATGTAGCAGGACATCTGGATCTCAGCGGTCCATCTGCCGGCAAAATTGACCCTCAATGGGCTCTGACAATTACGAATGGCAGCCAAGTCCTCTAAGAGATGTTGAGCAGATGGGGGTCACCCGATCAGACTGTTTGCAACAGAGAGCAACCGTACTTGTCAGCAGTTCAGGGACGCGCTCCACATCCCCTGCAATGGGGTGTGGGCATTAGCTCTCTCTCCTAACTCGCAAGGTTGTTTGCAAGATCAGACAAACCTGGTGACTGCATCTCATCCTCATAGCGCCGCAGTGGCCGTCCAGGCCTAGGTTCTCGGGATCTACAGCAGCTGTCATCCCAACCAGAAGTACCTCTCCCTCTTGGGGAGGGCCTGCTCCTGGTGCAGCAGGGGGGTGCAGTTATTCACCCTTGCCGGCGAGACTAGCCCTAGCAGCCTGGTACCTTAGCAGGTAACTCTGCAACATCTCCAGCTGTCACAAGACAACCTAGAAATCATCCAAGGAGCCAGGAGCCGGGATACTCAAAAGCAGTACTAGAGCAAATGGACCAGGTTCTGCTTCTGGTCCAAGGAAAACAGAGTGGACCTGCTATCCTGCACTCTTGAACAGGTGTTGTCTTTTTCAGCATACTTAGCCAGATCAGGGGTCCAGGTCCACACCTGCAGTATATACCTTGCCGTCATTGGCACTGACAGGTTCACGTTTTCTTGGTCTAATCCAGTGGCGAAGAGGCACCGAGCTGGGTTGACAAGGCTTTACCCGCCTGTCTGATGCCCGCACCCGGTCTGAGATCTAAACCTTGTTCTTAGTGCCATTGCACACAAATCATTCAAGCCCCTGGCTACAGTAGACATCAAATTGTTCATGCTCAAAACAGCTCTACTAGTGGGACTTCAGCTCGCAGAGTTGGCGAGATTCAGGCTCAGGTGGCTTTCAAGCCCTACACTACCTTTCATCGGGACATGGTTGTGCTCTGCACGCACCCCAGATTCCTACCAAAAGTGGTCTCCACTTTCCACATCAACGAAGAGATTGTGCTCCCCACTTTCTTTAGAAATCCCAAGGAGGATGCCAAAAAGGCACTCCACTGTTAAGATGTTTGTTTATTAATTTGAATGGCGCACCAAACCCAAAGATAACTGGGCGCAACAGAGAACAGAATACATGGATACTTTAAGCTTAGTTACAGAGTTAAGGCAAGACAATATAGGAGAAACACATTACAAATAAGAAATTAAACAAATCTGGTGAAGGAATATACATGTGTACCAGCGGTTAGAGTTGGGGCTGGCGTGGTTCACATTTCCCGACGGTCATTAGAATGTAGCCATTTCAGGATATTCTGTCTGAAGCTGTAATAGGATTGGTCTATTCTAATGTCAAATGGAAGAGTACTGGGCCGCCTTAACCGGGAAACTGCTGCCGCCAGTTTTTTTTTTTTTTTTGCCTGAATCTCGATATCTGCAAGCAATAGGAATTGGTAGCTCTGGTCGGGTGGGTTGATGTTCTTTTCACAATTCTGTCTCCAAGGTATGGAGGAGCTGCATTATTGAGGCATTTGTAGGTTAGTGAGGCTGTTTTGAGTGAAAGTCTGTCACAGATTTTTAGCCACTGCTGTTCTCTTATGTTATAGATGTGTTGTTTAGTTGGTAAGTTAAGAGCAGTTCTCAGGGCATTATTTTGCAGAATTTGCATGTTGTCAATGATGTATTTGTTGGCTTCCAAATACAATGCATTGCAGTAGTCAAGTTTGCAGAGTATTAGGGTATTGGCGAGGATGATATAGCTAGCTTGGGTGAGGAAAGCTCAGCATGCTCTAATGAGCTTGCACGTGTAGGAGGTGGAGGATGCAAGGGAGTTTTCTTGTTTCTTCAGCGTCAGGAAGGAGTCAAGGTGGAAGCCTAGTGTTTTCAGTACTTTGGCTACTGTAATTATGTTGCTATCAATGTTAAATGCAGAGTAGCTGGGGATAAGTTTCTTTAGGTTGGCAGCGGAGCCAAGGAGCAGGATTTCAGTTTTGTCATCTTTCAGGCATAGGCCATGAGTAGCCGTCCATGCCTGAATGATGAGGTATATTTCATTTACCAAGGCTGTATCAGCGACAAAGTTGCCCAAAAGGGGAATGAGGATCTGAGTGTCATCTGCATAATTAGTGTAGGTGACACCCAGTCTGTCCAATTTGTCAAATAGGGGCTTGGTAAATGCATTATACATAGTTGGCGAGACAAAGGAACCTTGGGGTACATCGCAGGTTATTTTGATGGGGTCAACTGATGCCGAAGTAGAGAAAACTCTCATGCTTCGGTTGTCCAAGATTGGACCCAGGCTATAGCCTCCCTTGAGAAGTGGCCCACCGATGCCAAATGTTCACACAACTGTTATCCACCAGGTCAAAGGCCGCCGACAGGTCAAGTAGGAGTAGCATGGCTGTTTCCCTTGCCGTTGAGCTCGTCAATTTGGGTTTTGAGGTCAATTAAGGCGGTCTCTGTGCCGTGTTGTGGTCTAAACCCAGATTGGCGGACACCTAGGAGCTGGTTGGATACAAGATGGCGCTGGATTTGTAGATGAGCTACTCTATTATCTTGAGGAGGAAAGGTACCGTGGTAATAGGCCTATAGTTGGTGGGGATGGAAGGGTCTAGGGTTTGCTTCTTGAGAGGTAGAACCCATGACTTTTAAATTACTTGGTATGGTGTTAGTAGAGAAGGAGGCGTTAATCAGTTTAGTTATAAAGGGGGCTATGTCCCTTGCTGCATCCTTTATTAGTTGGGCATGGCGGTTATTTTAACTCTCCACCAGGAATTCAGGGTCTGAGTTATTAGGGAGTGTGTTGATAGTTGGGAGTAGGAGTGGCAGGATGTAGTCTGGTGGGATATTTTTTTTATAGCTCTGGTGGGTAGTGGAGATGCCATAGTTTTAACTTTGGTGATTTGTTTGTCTAGAGTTGAGGAAAAGTCGATGAGGAGGTGTTGTCCATTGTTGAGGGGTAATTATATTGATTGTAGTGTCGCAGTTTAAGGTGGCAACCCAGTCCAGGGTCCTACCTTTGTCATGCGTTGGGGTGAGGAATTTTTGGGTTGGGCCATGTTCAGCTAGCATGGTAGCTACAGATTGGGCTGGTTTGTCATCTGGGTCATTGAATCCTAAGTTGAAATCTCGAGTAATAGGAGTTGCGATGAGTCTTAAGTGTTAGCTATGAGGCTAGATGGGTCCTCCTCGAAGGTACAGATAGGGCCAGGTGGCCTATATATTAAATAGTTAGTGTGCGACAATCAGAGATGGGCAATTTGGCTATGAGCAGTTCGCATGATTTAAGAGGTGGTTGGGTAAGTAGTCTTAGAGCAATGTTAGTTTTTGCTATAATGGCAAGACCACCTCCTTTGCTGTTGGGTCTATCCATTCTAATTATTTGGTAGTTTTCTGGGATGGCTAGGGAGAGCGCTGGGTCAGCTGCTTCGTGCAGCCAGGATTCTGTGACCGCTAGCAGGTCAAGGTCATCGGATGATAAGATGTCAGCTATTTCATTGGCATGGGCCACTAAGGATCTGGCGTTAATCATGTCTCCTGATACTATAGTTTAGTTAGGCATCTTCTGGAGTTTTATAGGAATACATTTGGGAGTAGGGAGTGGTTCGGGGTATGGCAGGGTAGATTTATACTGAGCATTGTAGACCTTGTTACTGTGAGCTGCTGGCTCATAGAGACGAGGAAGTCTAGCTCGGAGTCTGCTGTTTCTGTCCAGGGTTGGACATGGTGCATGTTTACAAAAAAGATATGGTTAAGCAGATTAGTGGTAGGGTAAGGAACAACAGAGAGGTTGCCTGGGTCTTTCTAGGACACATAGTTGTGACTCTTTTTTGATTTTTTTTAAAAAGATTTTTTATTTGGTTAGTTGTCAAAAAACAACTTTTCAAATCTTTTACATTTCAACATAAAAGAAACCAATAAAACAAGAATTACATGTACATGCTTCAAATATCTGTATAGAATGTATACATAATCTCAACGAAGTCATCACATGGGGAAAGTTAACAAAGCTAAACAACAGAACTCAACCGCAAAATGACTCCTATATAGTGAGCATCAATAATGATCATTAAAATAACTCAAATAGTGTTCTAAAAAAATAGATCTCATTTACGGTAACTCACTTGCTTCATTACCCGCAAAAGAGATATCTCTCTCGCTATATTACCCACTCTCAACTCCCTGCTCACAGATTATCTCCTTTTCGGTTTTGTGATAGGATGTGGAATCAAAATCTGGGACAGTTTGTTCAAGACAATGCACAGTCGCAAGCTTTACAGCCAATCTTAAGCTTGTAAAAATTAGTCTCCAAATTACGCTCTCATCCAGTTGTGACTATGTGAGTTGCAACTATGTGAGGGGCTATTGGTCACTTAGAATGACGGGGCTGGTAGGTATTCTGCTTTTCAGAATTGGTTTGGCAGCTAAGCAGTAAGGTAATGCCAAACAAGCGACTGAGCAGTAAGGTAGTTCCAAACAAGCAGAGGCTACTCAAGATATGTTTAGCGAGTGCGCAATGGGCTAATTCAAGTAAGCACAGGCTATTGCACGGTGTAGGCTATTTCAATATGCATTCAACTGGTGAAAATGGGCTAATTCAAACAAGCAAAGGCTAATAGAAGTTAGGCTGTTTCAATATGCATTTGGCTGTTGAAAATGGGCTAATTCAAACAAGCAAAGCCTAATATAAGTTTGGCTATTTCAATATGCATTAGGCAGGTAAACGTGGGTTGATTCAGACAGGCAAAGGCTATTTCAAGTTTAAGGCAATTTCAAAGTATGTTGGGAGAGAAACATTTGACTAAATGTTTGGAGCTAATGATGATTATTACTTTATGAAGTGATACACTTTCAGAGAATAGTGTCTATTGTGAACAATGCCAGTTGTTGTAAGGCATTCTGTTCATTTGATAAAGGTTTTATGTTTTACATGAATGCAGATGTTCTCTATGGATTAATAGGGGACGTTTTGTACAAGTGTTAGACACTATTACTTTTAATAACTGCTTTGGTTTTGTGAGAATAATAAAACCAAGGGTTCTTTCCATCATCTTGGTTCTGATTCATTTCGCCTATTAATCTCTCACAGTTTAATGAAAATTAATGTGTACCTGGTCATGTAATTGATGAGACAATTTGTTACCTTTTTGTTTATGAAACTCGCCGTAATGGCCTAAATTGAGCTAAGCAATTTTCGTCTGTTTTCAGGGAACTCTCTTTCCCTTTGGAGTGCATTTGGGCCTGGTGTGTAGAAGTACACATCTCTGGTTATGCTCTAAATAGTTGTCCTGATCACACTGATATAGGCTGGAAAAATGTTGTGATAGATATGCATTCAGTGCTTTGAATTTGTTAAAGTGCTAATAGGCAGAGCAGGAGAGGATTAGGTGGCACAGTAGTCCCTAATGCGTTTAGTACGAAATGGTGCGCTAATATGTTTTGTCTAGTATGCTATATCAACAAGACAGTTAGCCATGGTAGAGCTGATTTGCATTGGGCATATAAAGTCATTGGTATAGTTGTGGACAGTTAGTGGATCAGAAGGAGCATATGGGCGGTCAAGCTACAGGCTATAGCACAGACAATACATACATTGGGTAGTCGGTGAAAGGCAATGCATGCAAGTAACGAAGTATAGGCAGGTTTCATACGTAGCAAGAAAAGGCAGGCTTCTACAGAAGTCAGTTGCAAGTGCTGGTAGGGAGGACCTAGGGGTAATGTTTTTTGCGTGAAGCTAGAGAGTGGGATCCAATCTGATGGTGCAGCGGGCCAGAGCGCTTACCGAGTGTTCACTTAGAGGTTATATCGTCAGGTGGATGAGGTCTGGCTGGCCTGGAGACAGGGAGGCAGCGTTCTGTGCCCTGGGCTCTGACTGCTCCGGACAAGTGCACAACAGGCTATGTGCCTTGGAAAGTGTGCCTTTGCAGGTGGGCCGGCGTTCGCCTGCCGGCTATGGATAGGCTCACAAGTAGGGCTGATTGCGCAATCACATCGCGTTGATGTTCAAAATGAGGAAGTTAGGGTGAGGTTTGGTGAGCGTTGCAGGGAGCAGCCATTTTAGAATGCCATAGCCTCATGGCTAGCAATGGAGGCCAGGACAGAAGTGGCAAATGAGGGTAACATTCTTGATTTGGGAACGAGGTGGAAGCTGATTAGGGCAACGGGCACACGTAGGAATAATAATAGATTCTCGATTTTCTAGGGGTCCATGAAAGAAAGCTGCAATTTTGTGAGAAGCAGCTGAGTAAGCCCCAAGGCCTACCGTTGGGCGAGATGTTTCCCCAAGGACTCTTCCGAGGCGGCGGGCACTGCTTCTGCAGTTTGGGAGGGCTCCTACTCTTCCAGAAGACATGCGAGATGTCAGAAGGACTTATTATATCTCGACAGGACAAAGGCCTTTCGCAAGACCAACGCCTTATCACATTTGGAGGCTCAAGGCTTGGACAACAAGCGTCCAAGGCATCAATAGCCAGATGGATGACCACCGCCAATCAAAAGGCATACAAGGCTCAGCTGAAGGAGTCACCAACGGGCATTCACACTTTAAGAGCCTAGGCAGCAGCGATTGCCTTCCAACGTCATGCACCATGGCAAGTAATTAGCAGAGCTGCCACATGGGCCACTCCATCAGCCTTTTGCAAGCACTACTGTCTGGAAACCAACGCCAGGACTGATGCAGCATTTTGCCAGGCTGTCCTTCGTAATCTGTTTGCATAGGGTGTCGAGCTCTCCTCCGAGGGCGTTTTCATCAGTGGAGTCACCCATACAGGAACGGGACATAGGAGTAATTATGTGTTACTTACCGGAGTGTCTAACGTACTCCTAGTCCATAGTCCCCTTACTCTTACGTCTTGTTCCCTTTCCTCCATACTTGTGGGACATTGTCATGATCACTGCTTCCAAGGAGCCAGGACCAGCCCAACGTCCTTGGAAGCAGGCCCCTAACCCTAATCCTAAGCACCAGCCGGTCCCCACTGGGACCTTTTGGACCTTGTCCTGGCGCCGGTGGCACCAGGCTCATCAAAACCATTGGTCCCGGCACTGGAAGCGCCGGGCTCATAATAGGTGTGAAGATGCTTGGGTGGACTTACCTGCAGCAGACCATGCTGCTTACTTACCAGCCACTTAGAAGCCATCTGAGAACAGGAACTACTTTCTTACCTGGGTGGGGCAGCTCCACTCCCTGGATACAACACTGGAACTCTTCTGGAAACGAACTCTTTTCTTACCCAGGCGGGGCCGTGGAAGAAGACGCCTCATCACTCCAAGGCCATTTAAAACACACCCGATAGATGAAGCGTGCTTCGCGTTATTCTGCATCTGCAGCAGAACGCTCACCGAGTCTGCTCCGGCCTTTCTTCTTCCGATCCTGGACCTGCAAGAATCCTACTTACCATTTCAGTATCCAGACATCATCAGCACCTGCAAAGAACAGAAACAACAGGTTAGCAACGCAAACTTTACACGCAGTGCTTACTTACCTGATCCATCGGCTGCGGCCGTTTCTTCACGCCGCATCTCCACCTGCAAAAACAAAAGCATTGCCATACTTACCGGCACGCTGTGAATTCCGGATTTCTTCGTTCTGCATCGCCGCCTGTGAAGACAAAGTATCGTTAACAACTTACTGGCATTCCGCGGACTCCGGCCCTGCAACCCAACATCTGAAAGGCAAAAGAAAGGACATTAAGCAGGTATTTACTTACGTCCATCACGCTCGTCGCAATAAAACGCCTGCGAATACTCCGGCGTCTCTTTAACACAAACTAAGCTGCAAGGAAAGAGACAGTTAGAGCGCTTGCCATACTTACGAACTTCCAGGCGCTTCACTTCATCTTTCATCTCAAGAGCCCTGCAATACATAAGGGAAAAGCATTATACAGAGTCTGCATATAAACGTGCCACGCATGTAAAGACTATAAAGACAAAAGGTGTCCAGAAACTCACCGTTCGTGCAGATAACGACGGTAACCATCCTCTGAATTCAAGAGGCCTGTGTTTCACCAGTGAAGGAACTGGCAACGGCACCCTGCACCAGACGCAGATGGAGAGCCCAGCATTCACCTATATAAGGTGAGCACGTTGACCTGGGGGCTCTACGAAAAAGCTGGGAAGAGAGAGAGAGAGAGAGAGAGAGGGACATTCAACAACCCAGACCATTAACCCCCATATTCTTTCACCTGCAGAAACCTCACTCTTCGAGTCCGACACACAGTGCGAAGAGGTTCGACCCCAGAAGCCAATCGAGTCCTGCACATCACTTTTCGAGTCACAGACCGCTTCCTGCCAAGACCCGCGCCTCCGTGGGAATCAGGTGAGCGTTACAGACATTCCGTCCATCGGGACGGCTCCAGAGCATTTTTAAAGCATCAAACAAATAACTTTTTTTTGTCCTTTTTATTTTTTTTATGCAGGGCCACAGCATGTGACCGCAGGCCCGCCTTCTTGAGCTCCGCCCCGTGCATTGCCCTTAAGTCCTTTTCTCTGCGTGCTCTGGGTCGGCCGCACTTACATCTTAGGGAATTTTTTTCTTTTTGTTCCCTTGTCCTTCATATTTCTGCTCTGGTTCCACCATTTTCTTTCTTCTGTCTATGCCGGAGTGCATGGGACCTGTGTCCTGTGCTTCGTGCGAACGTCGTTTTGTAAGGGCAGATCCCCACACACTCTCTGTCTGGAGTGCTTGGGCCGGGAACACCGGTGGGACTCTTGCTTCTACTGCGACTCCGTCCCCGTCCGGGCACTCGAGCGGTGGGAGGTGGTGTTCCAGCGAATTGCTCCTTCACATTTACAGCAGTTTATTGCAGAAAAAAGGAAGAGGCCACTAAGTTCTTACTTTTCAAGGCACCCCGGTCAGGGGACTCCTTCCCGGGATCTACTGGTTCCGGGAGGGGCCTGAGTGGCTCTGGTACCAGGGTTCTTCCTTAGGTGTCCTGAAAGGGATCTAAGCTGGACTTGGGGGTTTCCTCCGATGTTCCCTGTAAGGGTGCTACCAAGACCGGATCTTCATCCAAAGTCCTCTATCTAGTGGTTACGGTTAACCCCAGTACTTACTGTGGTAGCTCCCGAGGTCTCCAAATCTGGAATTAAGTGCACCGAGAATCATCTCAAGCTTTCCATTAAGGCGACTAAAGGGCTACATCTGATATCGGCAAGATCGAGGGGCCTGCTACAAAGGCTCTGGCTACTGGTCTTGACCCAAAGCCTTCTCCAACACAAGCCTGTGGTCGAATCTATTCTGCTGATGGGGGCAAAGAAGGTGGTTAAACACCCTAGGTCTTTGAATACCTGCGCCGCCGAGGTTCCCTCACTGAGGGCTAATTTTGCAGCATATTCTAAGGGGTCGCAGAAGCGCTCTACATCTGCTAGCACCGGCTCTGCCGAGGTTCCCTGTGACAGAGCAAAACTGGAACATAAGTCCCCTGATAACCCTGTGGTGACAACGGCCTCACTGATTCCTGTGGCGCAGGTCCCCTCAGGCAGTGAAAAAATGGCCGTCCAAACCCTGCTGTCTACGGCGGCCATTTTGACTACCCCTCTCACACCAACGTTCTCAACTGCTGGTTTCGAGGGCCTTGTTTATGGGGTGGAGCAGCATTTTCCACGTAATGTGGATAATAAGAATCTGTTCCGCCATGCGATGGATTGTCGTACTCTTTTTCCGCTGCCTCAGTCTCGCTCCCTCCTACATCCACTCCCTTGGTTTATGTGGATCCAGTTGGCAGAGGGCCTTCCTGGCAACCATCCTCTTTGCAATCCTGGTGGTATACCCCTTCCGAGCGGCCTCTACCGACTTCAGTGCATAGGCCTGTTGAGGATGCGTTGGGTAGGTTTATGACGCTTATGCTCTCTGATCCAATAAAGGCATATTTTAAGGAGCTTTTCAAGGAAATGTATCCTAAGCCACCTGAACCTCGACGTGCTCTGGTTACTCCTCCGCAGGTCCCAGTAGTGCCACCTCCTCCCCCACTTCCATTGGGGCGCTCCACCTCCACTGCCGCCACTTTAACCTGTGCTAAAGGCTTCTGTTGCACAGTCAAGTCTGCCCGCGCGGTCTGCGCTGCCATGTGTTGCGGATCAGGATTCTGTTACTGCTGCACTGGATGAGGATCAAGCAGATCAGGATAGCGACGGCCTGCCCCGCTCTATTAGAGCCTTTCACGACTGGGTAGTGGGTATGATGGCATTGTTAGACATTCCAGTACCTGAGCCTCCGGCTCCACAAGAAGGTGTACTTACGGGAGCCTTTACTCTGTCGACACAGGAGCGCACCAGCCTATTCCTTCAAAAGGGTGTTCTGGCCCAAGCCTGCAATGTCTGGGGAAAAAAATCATTCCAGGCAACACCTAAACAAGAAAACTGATGCTCGCTACAAACTACACGCGTCTGAAAACATATCCTTGACTGCATGTCCACGCCCCTAATCGAGGGTGGTGGCAGCAGCTACGCTCCTGTACAAGCTGTCCTCTACATCCACCACTGCAGTGTCCCAAGTCATTTTCAAGGAGGACAAGCTTCTTGATGCCATTGTGGAAAAAGGATTTTCCAATTCAGCCCTCCAGCTGCGTCAGGCTAATACCGAGGTCATCCTGGCAGCTGATATTCTCAAGCTGTGGGAGGAGCTTGCCGAGTTTCAGGCATGTATTCCTCTTGACAAGCTCGAAGACTTTAAGTGCGGCTTACCCGATGCCAAAGTTCTGGGGCAGGACCTGCTGGAGGCAGACCGCAGCCCATCATGTTGACACTTCCGCTCAGGACCTTCTGGTTGGAGTAGACATCTCCCGCAAAGCATGGCTGCATGCTACGAAATTCTCAAAGGAGTTTCAGGACAATGTTTTTGACATTCCCTTCGAAGGTAAGGAACTAATCCACTTTTCCACTGATGAGGAACTCACCAAAACCAAGGCAAGCACCCAAAACTGCGAAGTCCTTGTCGGGCCTTGCCAAAACCCCAGCTAAGGCGGCTTATACTCTGAGGTCGGGGTCTCAAACGAGGTCCTTCTCTGGTTTCAAAGGGTTCCATGGCTGCCGGGCAGATGCTCCCGCTGGCGGCTCCCGCCGCAAGCAGCAAAGGCAAGGTGGATGTTTTTTCTCCCTGTCAGCAGCCTCCTCATCAGTAACAGGTGGCTTCTCTGCCGATAAACCATCTAAATGTTTTCCATCGGTCGCACCTGATTCCGGTTGGGAGGATGAATATATTCTCATTGGGAGGCGTGGCAGACCATCCCAGAAGAACACTGGGTTTTGTCTGTCGCCCGGACGGCATTCTGCTTTCCCCTACCGTACCCTCTCATGCTCCTCTTCAGCAGAGTGGGTTGCTGTCCCTCACAGCTGAGTAACAGAAACTTCTAGACCTCAGAGCTTTAAAGCCTGCTCCCTTGTGGAAGCATGGGCAGGGCTATTACTCCCGTCTGTTTAGTGTCCAAACGCAACCAGGCTGGCCTGTGCACCATCCTGCACTTCTCCAATTTCAATCTTTCTACCCAAAGAGAATTCAAGATGATTACACCCAGCCAGATAATGTCCTCTCTCTGGAAGGGCGGTTGTCTCAGTTTGGTAGATCTTCAGGACGCCTAAATGCATATCCTGATCTGAATCCTGCACCGGAAATATCTTCAGTTCTCTGTGGGAACGGAACACTTCCCGTATCGAGTGCTACCGTTTGGTTTCAGCTCAGTGCTGCGTGTCTTTACCAAGATTATGGCGGCCATCACATCATTCCTGAGACTGCAGCGAGTTCATGTATATCCATACTTGGCCGATTGGCTCCTGCACAGTCCTTGCCCACAGGCCGCAACGGGCAATCTTCAGTCACTCCTGTTCCATCTTGGGCTGTCGGTCAACTGGTAAAAATGGTCGATGATGGTTGCTCAAAACCTGATATTTCTAGGTTTCCTTTGGGATACTTTCAGTACCAGTGTTCCTGACAGGACAGGATTGCAGACCTTTCAATCATGTTTCAGCTCTTCCTGCAGTCCTCCACTTGTTAGTCTGGTGGTGCCAAAAAGTCATGGGCCTTATGGCCTGTTGCGTGTTGGCTCTACCTCTTGCACGACTGAAGATGAGGCACATTCAGCTTGCTCTTCCGAGCTCCTGGTCTCAGGCTTTTGGTCCGGACTCGAGATGATTACAGTTCCATCCTCCATGACAGTCGGATCTTCAATGGTCGTCGTCTGCCAGCAACCTTTCAGTGGGGACCTCCTTCCAGGAGCCTTGCACACAAGTAACGGTTTCTACAGACTCCTCCCTTCTACGGTGGGGAGTGACACTGCGTCACATCGAGATGTAAGATTTGTGGACGCCCCAGGACAGGCAGTCCCATGTCAGTTACCTAGAGCTTCTGGCAGTTTTTATGGCGCTCAAGACTTTTCAACCCTTTATCATGAACAGTGTGGTTCAAATTCACACAGAAATTTCTGTAGTGATGTTCTACATCAACAAGCAGGGGGGAACCAGGTCTCCTCCTCCTGGTGGCTCTAGCTATCCATATTTGGAATTGGGCTATCCTACACAATGTCTTGCTTCAGGCAGTGCACATTCCCGGTCAAATCAATGTGGCTGCAGACTTACTCAGCTGCCAATCTATGGTGAGTTAAGAGTGGGAGATGAACCCCAATGTTCTTACTAAGATCATCCAGCAATGGGGTTCTTCAGTAGTGGCCCTTGTTGCAACCTCAACAAACAGGAAACTTCTTCTTTATCCTTCCAGGGATGTCTCGGTATGTCTTCCTTGGTGGGCGCTCTAGGGATCCTTTGGGACAACATGAAGGCTTACGCCTTACCTCCTTTGCCGCTGATTCATCGGTTGTTGTGGAAACTCAAGTGCATCCAACTGCACTCTCCTCTTCATAGCTCCATGGTGGCCAGCAAGGTTCTGGTTTTCGGAACTGCAGCACCTGTCGGTGTGCTCCCCGATCAGGTTGCTGCAGATTTCCAACCTTCTTCACTATAGCAATGACCAGTTGTGGCAGCCCTACCCACAATCCTTCAGCTTGGCAGCCTGGTACCCGAGTTCCGATCATTAGCTCAGTTCAACGTCTCTAAGGATCACATGCGCATAATTCAAGCGGCATGTAAGCATTCACCGAGTGCTCAGTACAGGAGCAAATGGTGATGATTTTGTCATTGGTGTCTAGCTTAACAGCTTGATCCCCAACAGGCTTCTATTGACAGTCTCTTGTCTTTTGTATCAGACCTTGCAGCCTCTCGCGTCCATGTCTTATCATGCAGGACATACTTATCCGCCATTGCGGCTTAACTGTCCACGGATAGTTACTCTTTTTCACTGGCAAACCCAGTCATCAAGAGGCATTTTACAGGTCTTTTTTTCCCACTGGTTTCAGGCTCCTCATCCCAAATAGGATCTCAAGGTGGTCCTCACTGCCTTGTGTCATAAGCCTTTTGAACCTATGGCCACTACTGAGCTCAAGTACCTTTCTTGGAAGGTGGCATTCTTGTTTGCAGTAACATCTGCAAGACGTATATGTGAGCTTCAAGCTGTCTGTCAAACATCCGTTCCTAACTTTTCACAAGGATATGGTTGTTCTTCGCACTCACCCTTATTTCATCCCCAAAGTTGATTCTGAATTCTTCTTAAACCAGTCTTTCGAAGGGATTGTGTCCTCCGACGTATTCCTCATCTTAGATATCTCCTTTCAGCTCTGCTGGCCTCGGAAAATGTTTTCTCTAGAGGGCGCTGCCTATAAAGGCCGCGCGCAGCGTCCGTTGCTCAGTTCCGTTTTTCCGCGCTTACTCAGTGCCTCGGAATACCGTTGCTCAGTTCTTAGTCAGATTAATCCTATTTACCTCGAGTCATTCGATCCGTACTCGATGGCTTCCTCGTCGGAACCGACAACTCCTCGATTCGGCTTCAAGAAATGTCGAGATTGTGGGAAAAAGATGTCATTGACTGACCCTCACAGAGTTTGTCTGTGGTGTTTGGGAGCTGAACACCCTTGTTCGGAATGCGAGGACTGTATGTCCATGACAGCTAAGGCTCTGAAGCTGGAGAAAGGTAAGACTTTTAAAGCTTCTTCTTCGTCGACAAAGTCGAGACATTCGTCTCCTCGTCACCGTTCGCGCTCCAGGTCTCGGAGTGGGTCTCATCACTCCTCGAGATCGAAGCACTCGAAGAGGAGACGTCTAAGATCCCCTTCTCCGTCTTCCTCTTCCTCTGTTTCGCCAAAAAGAATCCCTTGCCCCACGAAACATAGTTCCCGGGCTGAATGGGAGGAATTCCGGAAAAATATGATGAGCGTCTTCGAGAAAGCGGCCTCGACCCCCTCGAAGACTGCCGAGAGCGATGCTCTGGTCGAAAGAACCGAAGGTCAAAAACACCGCGAGTCGCAGTACCCGGCGAAGGAAACCTCTCGAGCACGTCTCGAACCCTCGAGTAGGACTATGACCTCCAAACCTTCCTCGAAGGTTCCGTCGACGAGGGTTCCGTCGACGTCGAGGTCGATGTCTTCGACGCCGTTGTCCAAGGGACCTTCGCCACACGGGTCTGTCGACTCGACGCCAGCTTCGACACCGGCGTCGACGCCAAGAAAAGTCACGGTTACGACACACCCACTGACTATCCCCAGGTCCTCGACCTCGATGGCTTCCAGATTGTCGAGTAGAATTCCAATTCTGTCGAGGTCTTCGAGGCCTCCGCCTTTGTTTTCGACGCCACGCTCGAAGCCTTCGACGTCGGCGTCGACGACATCGATGTTTTCGAGGCCGATAATGACAAGTTCGGCACCCTCTGCCTTGGAAATGGGATTTACTCCCTTTATGAGTTCAGAACAATTGAGAACTATGTCCTCAATTTTGGAAGAGGGTGAATTGTCTGAACAGGAAGACACATTTGAGTTGCAGAGACCTGTAACCCCAATTAGAGAGGAATTTTCCTCTGAAGAGCGCAGGTTAAAGGATCTTCATGATTCCTTACATGAGGCAAGTGGGTTAGACACTTCCCCTGAGGTGGAGTTTGCTAAGCCAGACCCGGGGGAGCATGCTGAAACCCCCTATAGAGCCTTAATGGCCAGGATCACAGAGTTCATGGGGTGGTCTGCACCTTCACAATCTTTCCAACAAGATCACCTCACGGATATTCTTGACAAAAGGCCCACAGGAGGATCCTGTGGTGCCTTTTCATAAAGCTCTTCAGAGAAAGATCATGACAAACTGGGAAACCCCAGATGTAGTACCAGCAGTAAATAAAAAAACTGTCTACAAAGTACAGGGTATCTTCTACAGACCCAGAGTTTTTGTCTAAACACCCATCCCCAGAAAGTCTGGTGGTACAGGCAGCATCCTCTACCGATGTCAAGACGGCTTATCCTACCGTCCCACAGGACAGGGACGATAAAAAATATGATGCTGTGGCAAAGAAAGTCTTTTCAGCATTTAGCATGGCGTTAAAATCTGTTAATGCTACTTGCACCCTTGCTAGGTTCAGCCATACACTTTGGGAGTGTGCTTCTACAGCGGCTGACTGCATCCTGGAGGGAGAAGAAAGGGATGCGTTCCTGAATATTATACAGGACGGTAAAGACGCTATGTGTGAATCCCTCCAGACGGGCATTGATTCGGCTGACGGTATCAGCAGAGCAATGGCGGCAAGTACATCAACCAGGAGATTCGCTTGGTTGAGAAAGTCTGGTTTTGCCCCAGATGTGCAAGCCAGGCTCTTGAACATGCCATTCGATGGCTCTTCTTTGTTCGGGAAAAAGGCGGATGACAGTTTAGAGAAACTGCAAACTTCAAAAGCAGCAGCAAAATCCCCAGGAGCTGCAATCCGTCAGACTCCTTTTCGTCCCACAGGTACCTCTGCGAGGGGCAAGTCCTTTCGCTTCTACTCTGCATTCGGAAAAGGTAGAGGACGACCGGCTCAAAGGGGACAAAGAAGAACTACCCGAGGTGGACGGGGTAGATATTCAAAAGCCGCAGCAACAGCAGGTACCTCTTTACCACCGGCATGTGCATCAGCCGCCCCAAAACCACTCTGAGGACTTCCCTCACAGGACACCTGTAGGAGGCAGGTTGACTCAACATCTGGCGGTATGGCAGGCTATCACGTCAGATGCTTGGGCATTGGAAACAGTTGCCCAAGGTTACTGCCTGCCTTTCCTACGTATACCTCAGAGTCATCCACCGGGGATCAGCTCTCAGAAAGCTCCAGATCCGCTCCTCTTGCAGGAAATTTGGGACCTGCTAGAGAAAAGTGCCATAGAACCGGTACCTGTAGCGGAGAGGAACAAGGGCTGGTACTCCCCTTACTTTCTCATTCCAAAGAAAGACGGAGGACTGAGACCCATCTTGGACTTGCGAGAATTGAACAAATTCCTCAGAAAAGACAAATTCAAGATGGTCACTCTTTCTCAGATCCTCCAGGCCCTTCAGTTCCAGGACTGGTTGGTATCTCTGAACCTTCAGGACGCTTATTTCCATGTGCCTATCCATCTCAAACACAGGAAATACCTGAGGTTCGCAATTGGCAACTCACTATCAATTTCGAGTGCTGCCATTTGGGCTGACCTCCGCCCGAGGGTCTTCACCAAGTTAATGTCGGTAGTGGCTGCAAGTCTAAGGAAGGAAGGGATTCACGTCTACCCCTACCTGGACGATTGGTTGATCAGGGCTGTTTCTCCGGAACAAGCTCAGATCCAGCTAAATCATGTGTGCCACTTCCTTCACAGACTGGGCTTCTCCCTCAATTTAAAGAAGTCACAAATGATACCATCGCAGAGACTCCAGTTCATAGGAGCGATCCTGGACACTTCCCTGGGAAAAGCCTCGCCACCAGAGGTGAGGGCTCAAGATATTCTACAGATGGTCACCAAGTTCCAACATGCCCAACGTCTCCCAGCCTTCGAATTTTTGAGGTTGCTAGGCCTCATGGCATCCTGCATTTTCCTAGTGCCAGAAGCTCGCCTGAGAGTGAGATCCCTCCAGTGGGCACTGAGGACTCAGTGGTCACAATACTCAGGGAGAATGACAGATCTTCTTCAGGTTCCCGGCAGGGTGGCTCGAGACCTTCAGTGGTGGGCCTGTCAGGAGAACATTCTGAAAGGAGAACAGTTTTGGCAACCCTGGCCGGAGATAACAGTAGTCACGGATGCCTCACTCACGGGGTGGGGAGCCCACGCCAACGACTTGACCATCAGCGGTCGTTGGTCTCCATCGGAGTCCAGACTACATATCAACCTGTTAGAGCTGAGAGCCATCAGACTTGCGCTGAAGGCGTTCCTGCCAGCTGTAGAAGGGAAGAACGTCCTGATAATGACGGACAACACGGTGGCCATGCATTACCTCAACAAAAGAGGAGGCGTAGGATCACTACCCCTGTGCAGAGAGGCGATGCAGCTCTGGTTTTGGGCAATCCAAGAAGGAATCTCTCTATCGGCAGTTCACCTAGCCGGAGAGAAGAACTTGACAGCGGACGCTCTGAGCAGGCAGAACAGTCTCCCACAAGTGGGAGCTAGCTCAGGAAGTCCTTCAAGAGATCTTCGCCCTTTGGGGAACCCCTCAGGTAGATCTGTTCGCCACCAGCCTAAACAGGAAATGCGACCTGTTCTGCTCAAGGGAATTTCCCCCGAAAGGAGCTCTGGGAGACGCGTTCATAGTGGACTGAGAGTTTCCGCTTCTGTACGCGTTCCCACCGGTCCCTGTCATTCCTCAAATGATCAGGAGGTTGAGAAGATTCCGGAGAACCATGATCCTAATTGCCCCGGATTGGGCCAGGAGAACGTGGTACCCGGACCTTCTAGACTTGTCCATCTGCCCTCCAATTCGACTTCCACTCAGAGAGAACCTACTCTCACAGAAGGGAGGTCAGGTTCTCCATCCAGACATCAAAACCCTCAACCTTCACGCTTGGCTTCTGAAAGGCTGAGGTACAAGGATTGGGACCTCCCTGATGATGATATGGAGGTGTTGCTTTCGGCAAGGAGGCCAGCAACAAAGTCTTTATACTGCTGCCGTTGGAACAGATTTTGCAGCTGGTGTAGAGAACAGAATATCGACCCTTTTTCATGTGGTACACCAATGGTTTTGTCCTTCCTACTACATTTGGCAAATTCAGGCCTTCAAGTTGGCACCATTAAGGGCTATCTCGCAGCGCTATCCATTTTTAAGCGTACTGCGTAAGAACCATCCTATTTCAAATTACCCTTGGTAATACAGTTTCTAAAGGGGTTAACCAATGTTTATCCCCCAAGACCATTCCAAATTCCCCTATGGGATTTAAACTTAGTACTAACTTTCCTGATGGGTACACCTTTCGAACCTCTCCATTCTTGTTCGTTAAGATTCCTTACCCTTAAAACTGTTTTATTAATAGCACTTACATCTGCTAGAAGGGTGAGCGAATTACAAGCTCTTTCTTGTAAACCCCCTCACGCAATATTTCACAAAGACAATGTTGTCCTGCAAGTGAAGCCTAATTTCCTCCCAAAGGTGGTTTCTCAATTCCATATCACTCAGAAGATTACCCTACCATCTTTCTATCCTCCTCCTCACCCGGGGAAAGAGGAAGAGAGGTTACACAGGCTAGACCCTAGGAGGGCTTTAAATTTTACATCAGTAGACTAGCCAGGATAAGACCGGCAGACCAGCTGTTTGTAGGTTACGCAGGTCACAAGCTGGGGTTACCAATAACTAAGCAGACCATTTCCAGATGGATCATTCTAGCCATTCTGGAATGTTATAAACTGGCAGGGAAAGAGCCCCCTCAAAACCTTAGGGCTCATTCGACCAGAGGTATTGCAGCTTCATCGGCCCTCAAAAGAGGCGTGCCGGTTAAATACATATGTGCGGCCGCTACATGGTCGTCTGTCCATACCTTTACACGATTTTACAACTTGGATTCCTCCTCCAGTCAAGAGACTAGGTTTGGAAGGGCTGTACTGCATTCTATTCATCAATAGAAGACAGCATGAAGTCAGTACTCCCTCCTCCGATAATAGAATACTGCTATGGGAGCCTATCTAAGATGAGGAATACGTCGGAGGACACAATCCCTTCGAAGAACAAGTTACGTCTTACCTTGTAACGTTCTTTCGACGGGATGTTCCTCCGACGTATTCCTCATCGACCCTCCCATCCATCCCCGCAGTTCTACTTCCCTTGTTGTTGCAGCTTACGCTCCTTCAGGGTGATTAGTTAGTCCAGAAAGTATTATTGTGGGCTACAAAACGGAACTGAGCAACGGACGCTGCGCGCGGCCTTTATAGGCAGGATGACGTCGACGTCGATACGGCGGCTGTCGAGGGACATCGACTCGGAGGACGTCGACGCGCAGCGCCCTCTAGAGAAAAAATTTTCTGAGGCCAGCAGAGCTGGAAGGAGATATCTAAGATGAGGAATACGTCGGAGGAACATCCCGTCGAAAGAACGTTACAAGGTAAGAAGTAACTTGTTCATCTTTACCGGTTTTCTTTCTGAACCCGGTCTCCGATGCCGAGATGGTTTTACACAGCCTAGACATCAGACAAACTCTGAAGTGTTATCTTGTTAGAACAAGTGATCTTCGAAGTTCTTCACAACTCTGTTACGTTTGGCTACCCAAAAGGGAAACCAGCCTCGAAAGCGACCATCTCTCATTGGAAAGCTTCATGTATTTCCGAGGCCTGCAAAATTCAAGGCCTTGAGCCCCGAGAGGGCATTCATGCACATTTGGTCTGTGGCAAAGCGGCTGCTGTTGCCTTCCAAAAATAAGTCACTTGGGAATCCATAGCCAAGGCTGCTAACGTGGGCTTCCCCTTCGGCTTTTTGCAGACATTTTCTTGACCTGAGCTCCCGGTGTACTGGGGAGACCCCTGGCCGGCCCATAGAGTCGGGGTTTGCTCCGAAGTACTTTAAGACAAGATAGCTGCACCTTGAGATGGATGGGGGTGCAGATTTATTACTCCAACACCAATCAATAAGGACAACTTAATGGTTTGGTAAAGGGGAGTCCGTTTAATGACAAGTACAAAAAACGGGGAAAGATGGAAATCAACAGTGATGCGATAGTCCGTATCGCTTCAACTCCCTCAAACTTAATAAAACAGTAACATTTATACCCAAAACTCGTCATCATTGACGTGTAACACTCAAAAGTTTACATGCAATTCCTTTGGTTAGGAAAAGATAACTTTACTATAGGTACTTTATCTGTATATGGTAACGGAGTAAGAGGATTGGATAGATACTATCAGGTGGGCATCTAACCCCTTCCTTCTAACATTACCCTAGTAAACGTCACTATGAGTACGATGTCCCATTGGTTCTACTATCTATAGGACCCTAGATTATTTGGTCCATTGTGATTGGGTTGGCTTCAACCCCATGCATAAATCTCCACTTTACTTAGCAGCACGCAGAATGGTCAACCAGGTGCAGGGTGCTCTAAGATTCACCCAGCCTTCCCTCAATCCGTCATTACATTAGTGGCTATGTGTCAATTAGTTCACTGTGGTCGGCCTCGAAACTGTGTCTTCTTGCCAGGAAAAGTTATGATATCTCTGTCTGGGCGGCTGCCAAGCGTAGGTCTGAACCCTTGCCTCTTCTCGCTTGGATGGTCACGTGCTACTACACCGTGAATTTACCTCATTTTTCTCAATTTGTGTATTTGATTTTTGTTTCACCCGCCACCTGCCTTCGCCTTCTTATCTCGATCCTTCAGAGGCAGGATATTCTGTTCATAGCTTCTATTGATATGACCTTGGCTTCCCTGGCACGAGCTGACTCTCCGCTGAGTTTCGATTCAGCCTTTTTTCCTCGTGTTTGCTAGAATATGAATCTTCTTGCGTTTGGCCTATAATCTAGGTTGGTTCTGCTTTTAGTGCAAAGTGGACTAGCACTTATATAACATGCTTTGTTTTGAGGTAGATTGTGTACAATGGCACTTGCCGCTCTAGTCTTCTCCTTAGCATAGCAAGCCACACTGTTTTCTTAGCTTTCTTGCGGTTACAAGCATATGTACAGGCGTTAGCTGGTTGAATAGCGTCATCCTGATTACAATTTAAGTTCCTTTGTCTTTAATCAACGTTCTCTTCTTTCAGTTTCACTATCTTTATTCATGGCATTCGTCTCTTTGTGTCATCCTTGGGTCGTCATATCTTCTATGGGTGTGATAGTCCAGGCTGTTAGGGAGAATTCTCTGTAAAGGCTAATTTCCCAAACCTAGTGAGTCCCCCAGCAGCTTTCCTGGATTTTTGGCGTTTATTTTTTTCTCCTGCTAAGAGTGAGACTCTTTTACTACCACTCTTAGACATGATTTGAGGTGTTCCTTTGTCTTGCCATGTGTTTTATGGGCTATGGGGTCTTTTACTCCATAGGGTTTCATGTGTTTTTGATGTGGGTTGCACAGCACCCTCCGTGCCGTAACCCAGGGCTGTCGTAGCAACCCCCAAACATAGACTTCATACCCTGGGACTGACTACTGTCTCCCAGGGCATGTAAAGTCACCATTGGCTTTACTAGTCCCAAATTATGAACAGAAACCAGTACAAACCATCATATTGTGGACGTACTGGTCGGGGCAATTAGATTGCCCCAGCATCTGTTGTTCGAGGGGGCACGTCTCCATCCCCCCTGATCGAGTTTTGGCTGGTGGCAGTGGATACTACTTTTTATATTCGACCACAAATGTATCTCTATGGGATTTTCCCATTGTTCGAGGCTACCAACTTTAATTATTTAATTCCTATAGCCTCGAACATACCGCCGGTTGGTATTTTTTGCCAGAACTCGATTCTAAAATGGCGTTTGTGTTCTCTTCTGTGACTCCAACCCAAGTTGAGCCCTTTGTTCCACTTTCTGGCGGGCTTCTCCACAGAAACCTCCAAAAGTGGTGCCACTCTGTCTGGTACCACAGGAGGTGTGGGAGGGGGTTTAGGCACCCTGGACTGAGTTTCCTTGGCAACTCAAGTCGCACTCTTGTGTGATTGGCCCAAGTGGTGAGCCGGCCGGCTCACCACTTAGCATGTTTGATTGACAGCTAGGCTGAATAAATGGGGGTTTGCTGCATAAAAGCGCAGGGCTTTGGGGACTGGAACTTCAGAAGTCGCCACAGGACCGAAGAATCCGAGGAGGGAGAAGCTGAGCCGACCTGCAACGACGACACCACCAGTGGAGCCCTGTTGAACCGTCTCGCCACTTTTCCCGACGACAGAGGAGATCTCCAGTCCGGAGAGTCTTCTTCCTTTGACTGGTGGAGATAACCAGTTTTGCCTTCTTTTCGTCTTCCTGGAGCATCTTGTGGCCGCCTTGCCCGTGCCAAGCACCCCGGCAACCGGAATACCACGGTTTACCACTACCGCGAATAGAAGGGTAGTACCTTTTAACCGAAGAACTCTGCGGCTGCTTTCTTCCCAGGCAGTGCAACGACCTTCATCTTTTCTTCACGTCGAGACCTCCTCTTCCTCTGGACGAAACACCGACTTGCACCCGCTGCCAGGAAAAACTACCCCCGCTGGAGCTTTCTTCCCACTTAAGGTACTGTGTCCCGCCTGGCTTCCCTTGCGACAGATCGTTCGGGGTGACAGTAAAGCCTCGTCTTTCTAACCTGGGCTGGCCTGGGACAATCCAGTTAACTTTTCCTGACTTTAATTTCATTCTTTGTGTGCAAACTATCTACAAGACTCTTTGGGCATACCCCCACTGTGTGAACCTGGACCCCTTCTGCTTGCTCTCTCCAAGAGTGGGACTTGCAATTGACTTCCTTGCTCTCCAGTAGAACTCTGCCTATCCTGCCTTACTGTGGTTCTTTAAAAAGTACTGAAATTTGTGTGCTTCCATAACTCTGCCTTTTTCCCTCCCTTTTTAATAACTTATTAGAGTGCCATCTTATGTTAAGCGCTCACCTCTGTCTGAAAATAAGTGGTGTTTCTCATTAAGACTTGTCTAATAAGTAATTAGGGTTGTGTGTATGTATATATATATATATATATATATATATATATATATATATATATATATATATATATATATATATATATATATATATATATATATATATATATATATATATATATATATATATATATAGTGACTGTGTGCTGAATTTACTTACCTCTTTGTGCTAGTGTAATTTACAAGTGTGTCTTTAAATAAATAACTATATACTTTTACACCAAAGCTCTGGTCAGTGTTTGCTTGTGCTACTGTATCTCTGTACCTATTGTGTATACTCTATATACTGCCTAACTCTTCTTGAGGGAAGTCTGGCTGCTCAGCCACAGCTACCAAGTGAATCTGTGTGGTACAGACTGATACCAAGTGGGTTTACTGCCAAACACCTGCAGTCTTAAATCTTTTGCAGTGGTCCCTAAGGGAACTGCACAGGTTTCTGCCTAACACAGGCCCTCGTGACGTCACCATTCATCTTCGATTTAAGGACTTTTTGGTTTTTTCCTGGACAGTACTTAAGCAGTCTTCATTTCGTTTAATTTGCTGGTAGGTTTTTCTTAATGGGTATCTTACTGTCCATGGTTGTCTGCTTATTGGTACTTCAATATGTATTGTTCTTCTGATAGGTACTGGGCAGAGCCCTACTGCGGCTCTTTGCTGGTTTATTTGCTCAGTATACGTCACGTATTTCGGTGTGAATGTTCCTGGTACTTCAAAATGGGCGACTGGAGTGCAGGCTTTATTTGGGACCTCCTCTACACCGGGCTGATGCCCAATTTGGCCAAGCAGTTCTTTAGAATTTGTTCCAATACAGGAAAATTACATCCAGTTTTTCCATATGCTTCGGAATATCCCACAAGTAATGGAGGAAAGGCGATGGGACGTAGGATTGACAAGGCTACTCAGCATAGTGACTACCTTACTCCTAGTACATAGTCCCCTTTCCTTTTTCTTTATTGATCTATTCTGCAAACGTTTAGGGCCTTGAAGTTTGAGTTGTCTTTCTTCTTCTGTGTCGCGTCTTCTTTCATCATTGCTCTGAATTGGGTCTCTTCTTCTCCTGATTCTTTCCTCTTTCTCTCCTGCTTGAGTAGTGGTAAGCTCTGAGGTCGTCAAAGCCCATCCGCAGCAACTGAGGGGCCTCATTCAAAAATAGATTTTTAACGAATTCAGATGGAAGGTATAATATTGCCATATCCAATGGGCCATGCTCTGGAAAATCGATGATTTTCACGTCATTAGTTATTAACTTCAATGATGACACTTGATGTAACAATCTGAGCATGTTCACTCGGTTCATTATTAAACTGTCCTTAATTAGCAGGATCTGCTCGAGTAGTAATGTTGGTCCTTCCATGCCACCCTCTTTAGAGTTGTTGCTAGATTCTTTTTTTTTGTAAGCAAAGGGTTGCCTTTTGTAAAATGTTGTCGAATTGCTTAGGTATTCTACCTGTCGATGTTGGTTTCTCTTTTCTTCCATATTGTTAAATACATATGGGTGATTCCTCGTCCGATCTTTAGCGGTCCTTTCTGGTGATGGCTTGCGGGCTGTAACCGTCCTACTACCTGCTCTGGCTGGTAGCTACTGGCTCCGCCCTGGCCGTGGATATGCGCCCATAAATGTTCTGTAGTCAGATTTCTCCATCTCAGTGAGTGTTTATATGTCGGGAGACCAGGGGCTCAGTCAGCTGGTCGCCAGCCACCTTTTCCCCCTAAGACTTGGTCAGGAGCAATTTTCTTTCTTGAACCATGGTTCGAAGGAGCAGGTCAGCAACACCAGTTGAATTGTCCCCTTGATTCCTGCGAGGTTGGCTATCTGTCTGGAGAGCCTTTTCTTTGAAATCACCATCTGTAGCGCGCCTGGCTAAGTTTGGTACGAGGACCTTGAATATTTTCAACAGCCAGTTTTTGGATGATGCCAGCATTGTGATATTATTCTTCTTTCGACACTATAACTGTGCTTGGGATGTTATCCTCGTCTATTTCCTCCGATTAAAAAGTTATCTGTTTCGCCCTGTACAGGAATTTCGGTGTCTGACGTAGTGTAAGTTGACAAGTTCATCAGCTCATCCATTGAGTCTGTAATCAAAGCTGAGGGCGAGGGGTTGTTAGCTGATGTGCTATTATATAACACTGCTTAAACGCTGTATGTAGAACACATTTACAATATCACCCAACCTTTGTTGGTACTCATTTATCTACCTCAGAATGATGAAAGGCTGAGTTGACTTTGCTGGGATTCGAACCTGCAACCTGCATATCACACACACGCGCGCCCACACCCATCGCAGCAGCGAGTGCTCAACCTTATCTTACCAGTTATAGAAAAATGAGCAATTACATGTCTGAATTTTCTCAGTTAGAAAGCAAATTACACTCAGTAGTGGATACCATCAAACTTGTAACTGAGATTTAACAGCAGGCCAGTTCATCTGCAGGTCTGGGGCAAAGTTGGCGCCATGTCATGCCTGCATGGTTCTACTTTTCAGGCTTCAGAGGTTGTCAAAATGCATACCATTGGGGAGGGTTCATAGCTGTGTATTAAAGAATTTAGAGTAGCGTAGGGAAAGTGATCTCACACGGCATCCCGTACTCTTGGCACGCGTTACCTCATGCATGCAAACAAACATCCTAAACGGCTTGCCATGGAGATAGGAAATAGACAGATTACACAAAACATTAATTGCCACAATGAAATAAAGGGCCGCTTTATGTGCTATGGTCAATCATTTCTACACTGTACACAAGCATTTAGGCACAAGGATTTTGTCAAGTGACCAAGGACACCTAGATGGAATGTCTTGTCGTGATCATAACTGACACAAGGGCAGAAAATAAAAATGCTGTAACTGCAACTTAAAAAGCAAAATACATATTCCGAAATGGATGCTCATTCTACTCTAAATGCCTTTTGGACATTTTTGTCAGCATTGTGAATTTGAGGTGTTTAAGAACATACAAAATCAGTGGCTCACCCCCTGAAGAGTGCCTGAAATAAACATTTAATGAGTCTAGCAATTATTGTATAGAATTCCAGAAAGACAAATGTGTTATTCCTATTCTTTCTATTTTAGGGTCACTGCTCAAAGTGTTATACTTGTGGTACCCTCTGTTTGTATGAGGCCTGAACAAGAAAGCCAGCCATTCCAGAAACAGAGGCACATGGCACTGGCCACGACCCAGGAGCTTCTGCAAGGAACTCATGGTGGCAACAGTAAAGACAGACACAAGTGATCACAGTTCAAGGGTGTTTATTAAACTGTATACGCAGGTTGGAAGAATGCCTAATCTAAACCTAAATCTAAGATGGGAGCAAGCTACGACCATCAAATAATAAAGCAGTCCTAGTGTTGTCTTGTCAATTAAAGGGCCTATACTAAGAAAAACCTATTGCCAATCTTAAAAATTAAATGCAAAAGGGTGTGGGATAGGATTCACAAGAAAGAAAAGTGTTCACAAATGATAAGTCAGTATGTGGTAGCCAGGGGTCTCCCATACCCATGCTTAGAGCATGGGACAAGGCGGGACTCCCGAGCACAGCATAGGCTTGAGCTTTCCCCGCATCAGACTAGTTCTGCTCTTAGATACCAGGATCGTCAGTGGTTAAGTCTCTCTTCTACAAAAGGTCTCTTGCCTCAGAGGACCTGATGTGTTAAAAAATAAACAAAATGTCCTTTTTAACTGTACGTTGGGTGATATCTTTTCACCCCTGGATCCCCCTCTTCTGGGTTCAGACCTGCCTCTGTCGGGTTCACTACACTTTTCCTCAAATCAATTTCTCTTATGCCATTCACAAATCTTAATGACTTTTTTATCCACTGTGGACATCCCTCTGTCGGGTTCACTTTTCCCAACTTCTCAGTTCCTCCAACTTTCTTATGATGCAGGATTCACTTTCTTTGGGTTTTCAATGGTTTGTCGGTCAAAGACTTTCGACCGTACTAGGGATTTCGCTAGACCCCCGTATGATCACTTTGACCTTTTCCTTACTGCTGTCTTAGAGCCTTCTGGTATCAGTAGTGTCAACAACTGTGGGATCAAGCAGACTCCCTTGAATGAGCACCAACGTGGTGCTGGACCCCACTGCAGCTGGTTTTACCTTAATGTTAATTTTTATTTTTTATAATGTTTGGTTTATTACAAACCTTTCATAAAATCACTTACAAAGTTCCATCTTAAAATCTCACAATTTACATCCCATATGCACACTTCTTAAAAAACAATATTCCACTATTTCCTAAATAAATCTTTTAGCTCTTACTAATAGGAGAAGTAAAGCAAGTAGAAGAAAAAAACAAAAGCTCAAACTAAACATCTAACTCTCTCTTCTCATTCAGTGCATTTGTTCAGTGTTGATTCTTACAATTTCAATACCTCTATTAGATAATTTGTTACTGCTGGGATCATCATTGGTTTTTCGCCCACTAGTAGTAGCTCGCACCACTCATCCACACTTTGCAAGCTATAGTCTGCAATTGCTTTACTCCGGTTTCTGTTGTTCAGGCACAAGACTCTCACACTCAGTTACCAAATGTTTTGTGGTTTCCACTTTTCCATTTCTTGCACAGAATCTACATGTAAGCCCTTCAACAGTAGTTGGCTTTTTCATTCCAAGAATCTGTAGTCGGTAAGCTATTTAGGGCCGGATTCATGGAATAGAATTGCGCAGAAGAACGGGCGCTTGCGTGCAAAACGCGCTCAAGCGCCAGTTCGTTGATTCATGAAACATATTGCGCGTGGCTTACTCAAGACATGCGCTGAATCCGCGCAGGTCCAACACGTCACTGCAACACCACAAACGCCTTGCGCGAGACGCCCAGAGAAGGCACATACCATCTAGCGCAGTCACCTAAAGAGGGGGCGGAACACGTGGAACAAGGTACAAGCCTAAATGTGGGCATTACGTGGTAAGTACCACAGTAAAATACTTGCAAAGCACACACGTGCGCTAACACCACTTATTTATGGAATCGAACAGGGCTCTCCGGTGCGCAGAAAGACACGCTAATCTGGAAACGCGTCTGCCAGGCGAAAGCTGGCGTAAGCGTCACCGGCACTAAAAACAATGCATAAAAAGTGCGTGCAAAAGCCAACTCGCGTATACAGCTACGATGCATGTACCTTTTATCGCAGCCGTGATCGTGGGACACCGCAGGAGGAGGAGGATAATAGCCAGGGCACGCATTTTATTTTTTACCCAGGACCAGCCTTTTTGTGATGCCTGATGACAAGATCTATGCCAGGTAAAGATTTCCACCTCATATTATATTAGACCTGGTTGTAGAGTGGGAAGATGACCTCACATCACCCACCCTGTGCTCGCAAGCACTGACCCCCTTGGAGAAGATGCTCAATATAATGCATTTTTTGGCCACTGGGTCATTTCAGCGGACAACTACCATTGTCGGGGGCATTTCACAGGCCATGCAGCCATGCTTCCTACACCAGGTGTTGGCAATCATGACTGCATGCCCCTCAGTACGCAGGCATATATACATGCCCAGAACACCTGCAGAAAGGCAGGCCCTGGTCCAGGACTTTTACGGGGTGGCGTACTTCCCCAAAGTGCTTGGTTCCATTGATTGCACCCATGTGGCCCTATATCCACCTAGGGCCACAGAGCACATCTATCGCAATCACAAGCACTGGCATTCCATCAACGTGCAGGTTGTATGTGATGCCAAGGGAATCATTATCTCTCTATATGCAAACTATCCAGGTTCCACCCATGACAGTTTCATATTCAGAATGTCACCCCTACAGCGGGCCCTAGAAGCTGGGAAGCATAGCAACACATGGCTCATCGGTGAGTACAAATGGCCCTGCGTATGTATGCATGCATGCATGCCTGCCTGCCTCACACAGATTAAACCACACCACTGACAAACCATCTCACCTCCACAGGGGACAGTGCCTACTCTCTGAGCACCTACATGACGCCAATACAGAGGGGATGCCCACCCAGGAGGGTGGAGGGGCATGGTGCACGTCAACACCCACATGTGCGGGTGTTCAGAAGAAAAATAAATCTCCATGGGTTCATGGGCCGCGCAGCTATCGTTGATTGGGAGAGCTGTTGCTGTTGTCACCACCCTCTGGTGTAGCATTAGAAGGTGGTAGTGTTAAGGAAGGATCACCACGCATAGCCCTGGCCATGTGGGACCGATATGCTTGCAGGTCCCCATGCAACACCTCACGGGATGTACAGAGTTCCTCTGCGATGGTATGAGTCAACTGTTGCATCTGCTGTTCAGACCGTCTACTGCAGGCTTCCTGAAGTGCAGTCAGTGTAATTCTGAGGGACCTATACTCTTCCCGCAGGGTGTTTCTGTGTGCAGGACCCTCTGCAACCAGGGATGCATGCAGAGAGCCCTGAGTTCCGTCCATAGGCTCCTGTTGCTGGCCTCCATGTGCAGCCTGTGGGAGCAGAATGTGAACCGCATTGCCTGCAGCTGGAGATCCACCCGTCTTTCTGGGGGCATCATGGAATTGGCCACCCTTTCCCTGCTCTGAGCCAACATCTCATAGGAAGCCCCCTGTTGCTTTGCAACACCATACATGAGCTGCTCCCACACAGTATTTCCAGCTGACACACGGCCACCGCATTGGTGGACCCCACGCCTGGCAGGCCCAAGTGAACCTGGCCCTTGATGCGATGTTCCTGTCTCTGGCTGCAGGACTGCATCCCTCCCTTGATCAGCTGTCCCAGGACCAGGAGCCAATACTGTGGAGATTGACCCTGCACCCATAACCACAACAGACTGACGTACCAACACTGACTGGCCCTGTGAGCGGTCTTCACCCCTTGCAGATGTTTGGGACACACCAGCACCCACAGTTGATCCACTCACCTGCGACAGTACTGAGGAAGCCATATCCGTTTCACCACCAGATCCAAAGGAATCATAAGAGGCGGAGTCAGACTGAGTCAGGGCCAAGATGCACTGTAGCACCAGTGGATCTTCATTGGCTACCACACCACGTCCTCCACTGGTGGTGGTAGCCGCTCAGTATCATGTACCACTTTCCCCTCATCCTCTGCATCAAGTGCCTCATCACCTGCACATGGACAGTAAAGGAAATGAAGACCCATGCCATTTGCATAGCCCACAAACACAGCTACCACAATGTTCACATGCAACGCATTTAACTGCCATGTCACAAAAAAACATGCACGCACGCAGTATAAATGCAAAAGAAGGGAACCATGAATGCAGCCATGGATGTTTGATTAAGGGCTCATCAACACATGTTGTGCATGGTGTGGTGCATAGCACCTGCTTCACACACAAGCACCTGACATGCAATACACAGATGCCAGATAGCCATGCAAGAACCGCCGAACGGCATGAGATGGAACCTGATGACTACAGCACCAGAACCATGTACAATAGTTGTGAGTTTACATTACATTGCACTCACAAAAGCAAAATACAAAAGTGTCACAATGCGCAACGATGCTAGGGTGTTGGAATCGAGTGAAGACAAGCACACTGATACCATAATGCAAGGTCACATTGATGTCACGCCAGTGATTAGGTATGTTGAAGGGGATACCTGGGTTTTGAAGTGAGAGGGGGCTTAGCAGAACATGTGAACGGCCTCAATTTCAAACATAAATACGTCCCCAGTAATGCAAATGTTGTGGCCTGTTCGCAATGGAAGTGCAAATGCACACATCAGGTGCGAAGTGGCGGTAGTGGGTAGTAGGGATACAGTAAACCTACATCAAGTGCGGTGGAATGCCCGGGATGCAGTGGATGGGTGATAATGTTAGGTCAGAGGACTGTGTCGGAGATCAGATTGTTGCCAGGTCACTAGTGTAGCGTCTGTCATCCTGGACTCCAGCAGGGGAGAGGATTACAGTAAGTAACACATGAGGAAGCATCAGATGTGCCTACATACCTTGAGAAGGTTCACCTCCAGTTCCATTGAGGTAGGGAGGCTGTACCAGAGGGAGGACCCATCCAAAGACAGAAATTAACCACCAACTCATTGCAATGAGGAGCTACTGACCAAGAGTGAATGGGAAATGGATGAGTGAAGACTATGACAGGTAAGAAAATCTTGAAGATGGAGTTGAAGTGCTCTTGGAACCCTAAGGACTTGTGGACAATGCACAGTGTTCAGAAAAGACCAGTCGTAGCTACTGGGGGACAGTGGCCTCATCACAGTCCGAGGGACACACAATTCCTGGCCCAGACACACAAGGATATTTCCCACAGTCCTGGTCTGGATGAGTAGCAGAGCAAAGAGTTCCACCACCTAAATCTACTAAGAGTCATTTGCAGTAGCCCACCATAGGTAATACCAGTCCTCGGTAGACCGTCAGCTGCAGGGGTAATGACAGGAAAGGAAGAATACCTCCCGAGGAGGTGCATCTTGCAGACTGACCTCTCAGAGACATCACAGATGTGAGTAGAGAAGGAGAGTGTGGAGTGGAAGATTAACACAGGCTATCACAGGTTGGAGCAGGAAGAGGGCCACGAGAGGCTGCACAGAGAATGAAATAGAAGGAATAATTGTGTCGTGAGGATGAGTCACGGTGTGCACCACATTTTATGCATGCAGTCTACAGGACAATCAGCACGTGTCAGTCCACCATGGCATGGTCACCCATGGCAGTCATGTAAATACAGTCAGAACTGCTGGACAATCACAACAATCCATCCAAGCAACATACACATGTCATGGACACACACGCTTCACCACTCACCGGACATGTCCTCATAATTATGCAGGTCTCCCATGCCTTGAATCTGCTCCACATCAATCATATCACTGACTTGTTCTTCATGTTGATTGAGCTCATCGTCCTCTTCTGGTGGCCCACCTCCAGTCACCAGAGTAGATGCGTAGGCGCTACCCAGCTTCTATATGGCTCGGCGTCAGAGGTCATTCCAATGCTTCAATGCCTCAGAAGCTGTGCGCCTCTCATTGCCAAAGGCTTTGACTAGATCAGTGACGCACTGCCAGTGGGCCATATGCTGAGCATGCGTATGTGTGCTCCCTGCCTGCACCAGCATGTCACGTTTGTTTCCCTGTACGTAGTCCACGAGGATCTTGAGCTCCTCTTCCTCGATGTGTGGGTCTCCTGTGCCCTGCCTTGGGTTCGAGCCTGGCCCTCTACTGCACGCTTTGCCTTCTTGCGGGACGGTGCAGAATCCTGAGTAGCTGGGACTACTTGTGTCAGTCGGGCTGGAGCACTGAGCCATGGCATCACCCACTGATGTCTGGACAAGAGGTTGCTTGCAGGTATCCATACCTGTGTGCTGGTGCCCGCCACTTTCCCAGCACGTCCCTTCCCCCATGGAGACAGGGACTACTCTGCCTGCACCACAACAGGGTTGGCTGAGTAAGCCTGGCCGGCGGGTGCTGCTGCTACCCCTGCAGCTTCCTGACTCTGGCTGGAAGGGACAGCAGATGGCACAGCTGCCCCAGGACCCTTGGTGCTAGGGATGTCCGCATCAGCGGCATCTCCCTGAACCTGTTGAGTGGGGGGGGGACAGCGCTCCCTGCATGTCCCTGGCCACGTAGGCCACGTCCACCTTGACTACCCTTCCCACTTGTTGCCCTCCCACTCATGCCACTGATGGAATTGTGCAATGGGGAGGCGCAGATATCAATTGTCCTGGGCAGTTTCAGTGAGGGGGCAGTGTACGTGATGTTAAATGTACCAGTGTGCCCCTGCAAGGCTCAATGTAACCCCTGGGGAAAAATAAACGGGCAGTGTTAACGAACAGGCACCCCGAAAATGAAAATTGCGTGTAGGCGACCCCTTGTTAACCCACTTGTAAAGTAAATACCTAACGCAGTATGCTGTTGCGCCCACGAACAACAAAAAGTGTGTATGCAAATGAGACTTAGGGTAGTATGACCTTGAAAATGTGGGTACGCGAGACACGGGGGAACCTGTGCATGCATTTTGCATTCTGTGACTCACCGTCCGCCTCACAAACAAAAATCAAAATGCATGTGCGTGTTCGCGGAGGCAAATCCCCACCAAAAAAAAAGATTGCAGTGTCGCTGTAGGGTAGAGATTGTGTGGAAAGGCTAGAATCGTAGAAATCCACACAAACTTCCGCTAACACAAGCGTGTGATGGTCTCCTATGCACTGATTTGTCCTGATATTGTACGCTAACGCCCAACGTGTCACACAACTTACACTCGTAGACCCTTTCCTCTAAATACACGCTAATGCGTGGTTTACGCACATGCAGAGTCACACTGTTTCCGCCTGGCCATGCAGTAACACGGAAGACCCACGCTCCTGCCTATCAGCCAATTTATCTTCCTCCAAGTGCCCCGAGCTACCTCCGAGCCATCTGCTGCTGCCTGCCCATTGTGTGCCTGCTGCCACGTGCCCTGCAATTTTGGTGCCTGCTGTACAGCCATTGCCAGAGCTCCTCTCGTTGGACCTGTGACCACATCTGCTGATCCAGAAGACTCCCGACATGCCAGACCACTGCTCCACAGCCCAGCACCAGGACCACCTTGCCCACCCACACCTGTGTCGTGCGTTGCCTTGTCTGAACATCATCGGAGGCAAGTGGCAACCCCCCGGCAGCGACACAGAGGGCTGTCCGCTTCTCAACCAGGAAAGTTGACATCCTGGTGGAGCAAGTCCTGTTACATTATGATGCCCTCTTCCACGGACCATCGCAAGTCGGGAAGGGAGGAAGGGAGGAAGGAAGGAGGGACAGAGGAAGATTGGAGCGGAGCTGACATCGTGGGTGTCAACGCAGATGGGGTGTCACCCCGCCACTACATCCATGTCCACAAGTGCTGGGAGGACTTCAAAGCCAGCAACAACAAGGCCCAGCGCTTTCTCAAGGCTGGCATGGACCAAGCGGGGCGCAGGGTACGGTTGACCGACAACCAGGGGGTCCTGTAGCGCCTTTACCCGGCACTGTACGCCCTGGTCAGGGATTAGGAACTCCGTCTGGAGTCGACTGGTAAGTGTCCATTTGTACTTGTCCACCATAGTGCATGTTGATGTATGGTTGGAGTGTGCACCTTCACCTTATGTCTGGTATGTCTCTTGTACAGATGTCTGTGTGCATGTCCCAGACAGTGTTGCATGTGACTCCATTCAAGCATGTGTGACAACAGTGTTTGTGTAGCAATGTGTGATGTACGGCAGCATGTAACGACGTGCACATGGTTGGTTTCATGTGTCTGAAATTTGCCATGTGAAGGGTATCACACGTGTGCTTTTTGCAACATCATGGACATGCATGGTGCATATGTGCATGCTTCTGAAGTGTGTGTGACTGGCCAAAGTCACTTGAGCATTAGATTGTGTGATTAACTCATGATGCAAAATTGACCTCTAGTGCACTCCATGATAGCTCCATAGCCTGCTTCATGACTGTCAGCTGATGTGGGTGTGAATGAGATGTGTATATCCCATGATGCATTTGAGGCGAATGCACAATTTTGAGGTGCTGACAGTGCTTTGTCAAAGGATGCGATTGTCTGTTGCGAATGCCAAACATGTTTGTGCATGTGTTAATTGCACTAACCTGTGTGTTTTAGACAGTGATGATGGTTGTGACCTTTGACCGTGCCAGTCATGTACATTTGCTTTGTGCAAAACAGACCTATGTTCAGTACCCTGATGTTTGTGTTCTGTCTCCCTATTCACAGCGACGATGGAAGAAGGCGGCGGAGAAGGCGCTATGGAGCACGGCATCAGGGATGTCTCCACCAGGCGCAGACGCAAGGTCCAGTCGCGCTCCCAGGAAATGTCGTCTTGGGGAGCGAGGGGACTGGTGCTGCATCTGAGGCAACCGCCCCAGCTGCTGAGGGGGGGCCTCAAGAGGGTGAAGTTGGTCGTGGGCCCCTCGGCAGTGGGAGGGACAGGTGAGGTAGCACAGGGACAATCCGATGCAGAGGACGGTGGGGAGGCATCCAGGTTGGAGGAGGAGGAGGCCGCATCAGCCCAGCCCACAGGGCCCGGTGGGGGTGATGTGGGTGGTGACTGGTCCAGTCCAGACTCAAGGGCAGGAGCCAGTACAGATCGCCGTGGAGGGACCTGTGATTGAGCCTGCCCTTGGGATTCTGACTGCATCAGTATGTACTGTACCTGCGGGCATGCCCTGGGCTGGACCCATCCGCAGGTGGCTGATGTTTCACGCAAACAAACACCAATACCTGCGGATGTCACCATTCGGCACAGGGTGGAACCTGTGCTAGCCGCTGTCATGAGGCTTCCAATTGGGGGGTTGCACGTCATCACGATGAGGTCTGTGGTCCCTTAAACTGGCTAGCACATTTACTGGTCTTGCAATGGGTCAGTGGGCTGGCCACTTATGTTACCCCCTCCTCGTCTTCCTCCTCTGTGCGCCTTTCATTCTCCCTGCTGTTTTCCGGCCCAGAAACCACCAGGGCCCTCTATGAACCTGTCCCAACCCCGGTGGTTAGTCTGGTGGAGATCCCATCCCTGCCAGAGTTGGGAGTCGAAGTTGAATCAGCAGATCTGGTCACCATGCCGATCCAGCTGTGGCAATGGAGGAAGAACAGGCACCAAGGAGCAGGGCATGTGCACGACGGCCCTGGGGTTGACATCATCCCGCAGCCTGTCCTTGAGGCGCAGGCAATTTGGCGGAAGCAGGCTCGGAGTAGGAGGCTTGGGGCTTTCAACATCAGAGTATTAGCCATCATGCAGGAAGCAAATGTGGACCTTTCAACAATGATGCCTTCCATGCTGGAGCGTTTGGGCCAGCAGATCGGGGCAGAGCTCACTATGGCTAGGGCAGATATTTCACTGCGTCGGACAGAGAGGCGGGTGGAGGTCCTCGAGGAGATTTACAGGGAGTTTGAGAGGAACATGTTGGAGTCCCTGCAAGCCCTCTAGGGGGAAGCGGAGGCCCGCCTAGGGGAAGTGGATGCAGTGTTCGATGATGCCCTGGCGGAGACTGAGAGAGTATGGTGAGGAGAAGGACTAGCCCGCTGCCATTGTATATAGTTATTTAGGCATAGGTTTCAATTGTTTTTCCCTTTTCCTTTGGAGTTTTTGGACTGTTCTCCACTTTTTGTATATAGTTGGTTTTTGAGAAGTCATTTGTTGAGTGTTTTCATAAGGTTTTTTCTACGCATGTGGGACAAAGGACCTATACTCAATGTACATAGTTGGATTTGTTTTTTGTTCCCATGACTTAATGGATTTCTTTTTATTTGTAATTTTCATTTGGATGTTCATTTAGGACATGGACATCATTTTGGATTTTGCCCTTTTTTTATGCGGACACAGGATTTTTCTTTTTGAGAACATTGTTTTCCATTTTATTTTCATGCTTTATTTGTATTTTATGTGCATGACTGTTTTGAAAACTGGTTTTCAATATATTTTCAAAACTTTCATACAAGTGCTGTTTGTTTGCCCATTTTTTTCCACCATTGAGGTTTCATTACTCTGTGTCCATTATGATGACCTATGTTGTTAATGTGTGTGCACGAATACCGGCATGTGTCATGTTTGACAGTCATTTGCATGGAGCATGGTCTGGTGTGCATGACAAGTATCCGGGTGTGGTTTGATGAGTGTGCACTGTGTGTTGGGATTTCATTTCACATGTGCAGCATGAATGTGATTTGGGTCTCTGTGCATTTGTGAGGGTGGTGGGTTGGGTGAGTGATGTGATTGTGATATGTTTGCTATTTTGGCACCGAATTTGGTTGATGCAGTGGTGCTTAGAGCTTCACCAGCATGTGAAATCAGTTGTGTGTTTAGGGGGTTATTGGTTCAGGTGATATGTGCTCATTGATGCTCATGCCATTAGACACCATTGCAATGTCTGTTTCTGTGACACATATCTAGGGTGCTTTGTGTTCTGTCAGTGTATTTGTACATGTGGTTTTGACATTATTTTGTCACATTGCCTGCTGGTACTCACTTTGACATACACTTTTGTGTTGTGAACGTTGGGATATGGTTGTAGTATGCAATTGCGTGTGATCAACTGGGACACAGAAACTTGTGGGCCATGTGTGTTTTTTTTGTTTGCTGTATATTTGCTGAGGAGGTGGTTAAGGGTGGGGTCACTGCACAGCAAGCAGGTTCATGCACACACCATCATTGGAGTGAACCTGTGTCACTATGTCAACATCCATCATGCAGGTGGTGTCCAGTATGGGGGGGGGGGCCTGCCTGCAGGTTGCCGTCACAGGTGACGGGTGGAGTGGGGGGGGTCATGAGGCGAACCTGCCTGCGGGTTGTGGTCATGGGAGCTCTGGAGGGGTCCCATGTGGTGTGTGCTGCCTCAGGGTGTAGTCATGGGTGATGGGGGGCGGTCCCATGTGGTGTGGGCTGCCTGC